>NC_053038.3:85778454-86403454 GCF_002575655.3 Aegilops tauschii subsp. strangulata
AGTTGAAGAGATAACAACCTCGAAATAGCTTGAACGGATTAGGAATGAAAACACGAATCTCCTGAGATATCTTCAACACTCCGGAACAAAAGACTAGCGAGCGGTGAAAGATTAAGAGATACACCGTCATACGAAAGCACTTGAAACGGGGAAGGGGATAAGATCAACACCTGCAACTTGAATTGAATCCACCGAAAAAGAATACGAGAATGAAGAATGATACACTTGAAGCTTCGTTAGTATCTTCCTGAGAATCACCGGATAAGAACATTGACGGAAAAAAAATGGAGAGACTTCCCATCTATAAGATGGATACTTGATTAAGAAATCTGAGTCCTTGAAGAAAAAGGGTGGGAGGGCGGGGAAACAAAGGCAACTTGGGTCGGACGAAACGAACACCGTTGAGAAAAAACTGAGGGATGATCTTGCGAATGTTGAAATGATCGGATCCACTTGAAGAGAAGCACGCCGATTGGAAAGAATTGAAAAGACAACCTTGAAGATCAAGAAGGATTAGCATCCACATAGAAATATGAGAACACCGCTTAGAATAAGGTATGGAATCAACACTTGGCATTGAAGCAACTCGCATACCACAAACCAAAACAAAACAAAGGATTGGCTTGCAGAATAAGCCGGAACAAATACATATGATAGAGATTTACCCAATCCCATATCCTGCATCTGTCGGAAAGATATTCTAAGAGCTACTTGAATTCCCACTTATAAACTCCCGAAACTTTCTGGTTATGCAATCAGGTGTTGGGGATACAGGGGACACAAAATATATCACCCAAACTAACAATACCTAGATCCAACTGTATCCATCCTTCAACACATAACCAAGAAACTTCGGAAATCATTTACCTCAACCTTTGAAAAGCATCCGTTATACGAGTTATGGCAATACTCCCGAACTCCCGCCCCAGTACTGGGTGGCGTCGAGGTGATCTCACCAACAACTGCATAAAAGAGATTTTCGATGTCGGCAAAACTCAGGTATTTCAGAACTGCAACGATAAAATTGTGACGACAACACCTCGGAGCTCAACTCCCCGGGACACTGCCACAACCCCTAAATGTCAGGAGGCACCAAGAACAATGTTCTCATCACAAAACCATCGGAACGATTCCAAGATACCTGCGTGATCCTAAAAAAAATTTAGTGAAATTTGAGGAGAGAAAAGTCAAAACTTCTACGTCAGGGGACCTCACCAGAGCGACGAAGGGACTGAGGAGTAAAAAGAATCCTACTCTCCGATATATATAATCCTTAAGACTCAAAACATTTTGTTCTAGACTCAACAACGTCAGCGATTCGATCAAGCAGGGGGCTCCCAAGTCGGGGATGGCTCTGATTACCAACTTATAACACCCACGATACGGCTATATCTCCCACGTGTCGAGGCACGACTTAGAGGCATAACCGCATTGTGGTTTTGTCGCAAGAAGGGTCATCTTCACACAATCCCATGTAATGAACAAGAACGGGATAAAGAGTTGGCTTACAATCGCCACTTCACACAATACATAAATAAATCATACATCAATCGGAGTACACACATAGGTCCGACTACGGAACCAAAATAAAAGAAGACAACCCCAAATGCTAGATCCCCGATCGTCCCCAACTGGGCACCACTACTGATCAACAGAAAACGAAACACAGTAATGGCCAAGGTCTTCATCGAACTCCCACTTGAGCTCAGTTGCATCACCTGCACTGGTATCGTCGACACCTGCAACTGTTTTGGAAGTATTTGTGAGTCACGAGGACTCAGCAATCTCACACCCGTGAGATCAAGACTATTTAAGCTTATGGGTAGGAAAGGGTAGTGAGGTGGAGCTGCAGCAAGCACTAGCATGTATGGTGGCTAACATACGCAAATAAGAGCGAGAAGAGGAGCAATGGAACGGTCGTCAACTAGTAATGATCAAGAAGTGATCCTGAACTCCTACTTACGTCAAACATAACCCAAAAGCCGTGTTCTCTTCCCGGACTCCGCCGAAAAGAGACCATCACGGCTACACACGCGGTTGATGCGTTTTAATTAAGTCGAGTGTCAAGTTCTCTACAACCGGATATTAACAAATTCCCATCTGCCACATAACCGCGGGCACGGCTCTCGAAAGTTTATACCCTGCAGGGGTGTCCCAACTTAGCCCATTATAAGCTCTCACGGTCAACGAAGGATATTCCTTCTCCCAGGAAGACCCGATCAGTCTCGGAATCCCGGTTTACAAGACATTTCGACAATGGTAAAACAAGACCAGCAAAGCCGCCCGATGTGCCGACAAATCCTGATAGGAGCTGCACATATCTCGTTCTCAGGGCACACCGGATGAGCCAGACATCGGGTTGGCATAGACCCTGGTTGCCCAGGGGGCGCCGGACATCGCTCGGTTTGGACCAGCACTCGAAGGAGCACTGGCCCGGGGGTAAAATAAAGATGACCCTTGAGTCTGCAGAACCCAAGGAAAAAAGGCTTAGGTGGCAAATGTTAAAACCAAGGTTGGGCCTTGCTGGAGGAGTTTTATTCAAAGCGGACTGTCAAGGGGGTCCCATAAATCACCCAACCGCGTAAGGAACACAAAATCAAGGAACATAACACCGGTATGACGGAAACTAGGGCGGCAAGAGTGGAACAAAACACCAGGCATAAGGCCGAGCCATCCACCCTTTACCAAGTATATAGATGCATTAATTAAATAAGAGATATTGTGATATCCCAAAATATCCATGTTCCAACATGGAACCAACTTCATCTTCACCTGCAACTATCAACGCTATAAGAGGGGCTGAGCAAAAGCGGTAACATAGCCAAACAACGGTTTGGTAGGAAAGGATGGTTAGAGGCTTGACATGGCAACATGGGAGGCATGATATAGCAAGTGGTAGGTGGCGCAGCATAGCAATAGAACGGACAACTAGCAGCAAAGATAGAAGTGATTTCGAGGGTATGGTCATCTTGCTTGAAATCCCGCTAGGAAGAAGAACGAGTCCATGAAGAAGACAAACGGACGTAGTCGAACGAATCCTCACAACTCCGGAACGAAACCGAAACAAACAACATAGTAAACAACCACCACATACTCATGGCATGATGCAAAAACAAGTATGATGCATGTCCGGTTTAATGAGGCATGGCATGGCAAAATGCAACAAACAACACTACAAATTAAGTGGAGCTCCATATGCAACGAGTTGCATGTTGATGAAACACCACACCAATTATTTAGTTCTCTCTCGGTTATGTACCCAACAATATTAAATGTTATTAAACATGGCAAAAGGGTGAAGCATAAGTAAACTAACTATTTAAGCAAGTTAAATGAGGCCGGAAACAATAAACAACAATTCCGGAAAATCCTCATGTCCATATTTTAGATTTGGTACTGTTCTGCCTATTACATAATTTTAGAGTTTTTAAACAGTAAAACAAAGTGCACCATGTTAAACTAGGCATTTTTCTACCCCATTTACATATAAAGTTTATTAAATTCCGAGTTACGGTTAATTAGTTATGAAATAAATCATTTTAACATGGCATTTATGCAAAATTAAACAAACAGCAAGTTAAACTTTTTTAACATGGATGAAAGTAGCATATTATGAAACTAGATGAAATTCTAAGCATTTTACATATATAAATCATTTTAATCCGATGCACGATTGTGGAGTTATTATATGCATGAACATGAGGGACTTTTCTGCAAAACGGTAATTCTCTGGATAATTGGCAAAATTCGCAGGACCAGGAAAAAACATATCGGGCCGAATTAGAGCTACAGGCTGGAACAGGACATGGGCGCTGGGGTTTTCTCACCATGGGCCATGGCCCAGTTGGAAGCAGAGGGAGGCCATCTTGGGGCGCTGGGCCTCGCACGACGGAGGGGAGCAGCTGGACCTGGGCGCGGTCAACGGGGCGACCGGCTGCGCGTCCAGACGATCGAAGCAGAGGGCGGGTCCTCCTTGTTCGTCCTTGAGACAGAGAGACAGCGATTGAGAGAGAGGAAAACAGAGGAGGAGCGGAGGACGGAGAGAAGGGGTCGGTGACCTGCGGGGTCCGGCGGCGCGGGAAGCAGCGGGTAGGCGAGCAGGCTTCGGAGATGGCCGGATCGGGCCAGTTCGCGTCGGGGAGGCGAGGAGGCAGGGTCGGCTCGTGGCTGGGTCAACGGGGACGAGCGGGCGAAGCAGAGCAGCACGACAGGGGCCAGTAGGCGCGGCGGCGCGATGCAGAGCAGTGCACGAGCTCCGGCGAGCGGGCAAGGCGGAGGGAGAAGGGCGGCTCAGGCCGGTCGGCGCTCCATGCGGATCCTGGCAGAGAAGGCAAACGCATGGAGAGGGAGAAGGATTAGAGAGAGAGCACGGGAGAGAAAATAAAAGGAAGGGAGGAGGAGAAAAATGAGACGACGACCAGACGGCGTGCACCGACGAGGCGAGGAGGAGCATGACACAGGGGCTCGGGTGCTGCTGCTCATCGCCGGCGGGGAGGCACGGCTGGCTGTGCGAGAAGGAGGCGCACGGGAGGAGGTGAGGTGCGGCCAGCGGGCTGCGGCGTGGAGCGAGGGCGTCGGGGAGGCAGGAGGCCTCGGGTGGAGTGGATCCGAAGACAGGGGCTCGGGCAGGAGAAGCCCTGGTTGGCTCGGGCGATGGACAGCGTAGTGGAGGCCGTGGGTTGGGCGGTGGCGGAAATCGAGGGAGTTGGTCGGGAGGGAAATCTGGTTGGGAATGGATCGGGAAGGGATCCCGAGTGAAACAGGAGAGAGGTGGTAGGCTGGCGGCGGCGGGGAGGGACAAACCTCCTAGGTTTTAGGGTTAGGCTAGATTAGGTATGGGGTTGGGTTATATATAGAAAAATGAGTCTAGGTTTGGACCCTCTGATTTGCATCGAACGGTCGAGAAAAATAAGCTAGGAGAGTCCAATAAAGCAAACGGTGATGTTTTATAGATGTTTGGTGATGATCCGGACCCATCGGTAGCGAAAGACCGGGTCGGGTTTAGGGAAGTTTCGGACACGCACACGAGGGTTCGATGCACTGTGCAAAGAGACTCTGGTTTGGCAAGAGGGAAAAATGAAGAACAAGCTTGGTCTCGAAACGGTCAACGAAAGCAAGGGGGACACGGCAACTACGAGCGGATGCAAGTTTTAAAAACAATGACGGCAACGAGGTGCCGATGCAAGGCGGATGATGCCATGATGAAATGCAACAAACAAATAAATACACATAACGATAACGGAAAAAATATGGAAGCCGTCTGGAGCGTCGGTCTCGGGGCGTTACAGTGATGCCTATGTACATGATCATACCTAGATATTCTCATAACTATGCTCAATTCTATCAATTGCTCGACAGTAATTTGTTCACCCACCGTAATACTTATGCTATCTTGAGAGAAGCCACTAGTGAAACCTATGGCCCCCGGGTCTATTTTCCATCATATTAATCTTCCAACACTTAGATGTTTCTATTGCCGTTTATTTTACATTGCATCTTTATTTCTCTTTATCATAAAAATACCAAAAATATTATCTTATCATATCTATCAGATCTCACTCTCGTAAGTGACCGTGAAGAGATTGACAACCCCTTTATCGCGTTGGTTGCGAGGTTCTTATTTGTTTGTGTAGGTGCGTGGGACTCGAGCGCAGTCTCCTACTGGATTGATACCTTGGTTCTCAAAAACTGAGGGAAATACTTACGCTACTTTACTGCATCACCCTTTCCTCTTCAAGGGAAAACCAACGCAGTGCTCAAGAGGTAGCAGCTATCAAACGTCACAACGTAACTGGTTGATTATAAAGATGCTCTACAGGTGTCTCCGATGGTGTTTGTTGAGTTGGCATAGATCGAGATTAGGATTTGTCACTCGGATTGTCGGAAAGTTATCTCTGGGCCCTCTCGGTAATGCACATCACAATAAGCCTTGCAAGCAATGTGACTAATGAGTTAGTTGCGGGATGATGCATTACGGAACGAGTAAAGAGACTTGCCGGTAACGAGATTGAACTAGGTATGATGATACCGACGACCGAATCTCGGGCAAGTAACATACCGATGACAAAGGGAACAACGTATGTTGTCATGCGGTTTGACCGATAAAGATCTTCGTAGAATATGTAGGAACCAATATGAGCATCCAGGTTCCGCTATTGGTTATTGGTCGGAAGTGAGTCTCGGTCATGTCTACATAGTTCTCGAACCCGTAGGGTCCGCACGCTTAAAGTTCGATGACGATCGGTATTATAAGTTTATGTGTTTTGATGTACCGAAGGTAGTCCGAACTCCCGGATGTGATCACGGACATGACGAGGAGTCTCGAAATGGTCAAGCCATGAAGATTGATATATTAGAAGGTTATGTTTGGACACCGGAATGGTTTCGGATGAGTTCGGGCATTTACCGGAGTACCGGGGGGTTACCGGAACCCCCCGGGGAGTTAATGGGCCTTGATGGGCCATGCGGAAGAGAGGAGGAGGCGGCCAAGTGGTGGGGCGCCCCCCCCCCCCAAGCCCAATCCAAATTGGGGAGGGGGGCCGGCCCCCCTTTCCTTCCTCTCCCTCTTCCCTTCCTTTCCCCTCCTAGTTGGACTAGGAAAGGGGGGAAACCTGCTCCTAGTAGTAGGAATCCCCCCTTGGGGAGCGCCATAGGAAGTCGGCCCTCCCCCTCCTCCACTCCTTTATATATGGGGGAGGGGGGCACCCCATAGACACAGAAGTTGATTCTTAGCCGTGTGCGGTGCCCCCCTCCACATATTTCCACCTCGGTCATATTGTCGTAGTGCTTAGGCGAAGCCCTGCGTTGGTAACTTCATCATCACCGTGAACATGCCGTCGTGCTAACGAAACTCTTCCTCGACCTCAGCTGGATCTAGAAGTTCGAGGGACGTCACCGAGCTGAACGTGTGCAGATCGCGGAGGTGCCGTGCATTCGGTACTTGATCGGTTGGATCACGAAGACGTTCGACTACATCAACCGCGTTACTTAACGCTTCCGCTTTCGGTCTACTAGGATACGTGGACACACTCTCCCCACTTGTTGCTATGCTCTTCTAGATAGATCTTGCGTGATCGTAATTTTTTTTTTGAAATACTACGTTCCCCAACACATCAGCCATATGGTGGCGAAGGGGAGATGAAGCGGTGATACAGCCGATGTTGACCCTTGGTGGTTGCAGTCCAAATCTTGCCTCTAATGACGCTCGCCGCAGCCGGTGAGAGAATGGAGAGAGGGAAGAGTGAGAGGTGAGAAAGGGGCGAGGGGATTTATGGCGTCACTTTGAGAAAACAGCGTGACAGCTCCTGCTTGCACACGTGCAACCGTCTGCAGCAACATGTGGTACCTTGCATCGCTCAGCCTTGACTAGCTGAAAATAGCAGATTCAAGCGTTCCTCCAGAGTCAAGCCCAACGATGCTTTAAGTTTTATGCGGGCCAGGATTTGGATGCAGGTCAAACAATCCAAACTGCATCCACACGGACTAGCTGAGGTAAATGCAGGCAACCAACAGGCCATTTGTGCGACTGTGCCTGGGATTGAGACTGTGTGCATCGACTTCGCCTGTGCCTAGGACATGTGCGGTGGCCATGTGCAAATGACAAGCTTGACAAAAGAAAAATACAAATGAAAAGGCAAAGGTAGCAGTTTAGAATGAGAAACACGGTCGGGCGATGAACACACCAATGCATTTCAGTTATAAACAAGCCAACACGCATACCTGTGCTTAATAATAAACTGCACAGTATGAACACCAGCACTAGTAGCCAACAACGGTAGCTAAAGATCAGAGGCAGAAGTAGCAAGCAAGAGCGGACACGGTACAATCACTGGGATCCCTGCTAACACCAAGCAGCCACAGATAATGCGAACCAAGCGACCTGAATCGATTTGAACGATTTCCTTTGCTCTCTCACTGAAGGACAAGGCAACCTTCCGACATGTGTGAAGAGGCTCGTGGGACGGAGGATGACGACGCATAAGGAGACTCACTGGATTCCTCTTCCTCGTCAGATTCAGTGAGGCCGGTGGCCTCGAAGATACATGCCTTCACCTCCTCAAATCGCTCCTCCGACAGAGACACCTCAGCGAGAAGCCTCCAGGCCGATGCTTCTGAAGCCTCCTTGAAGTCCGTCCTCCGTTTCAGAACAATGTGGCCACTGATCTCCCATACTGCGGGGTTCACCTGCGTGTCTAGCAGATCCTGGCTCACTTCACCGAGAGCCTGCTTCTCGGCATAGCACTGCGCATTTGTAACAGGAAAGATTAGAAAACATCAGGGAGGTACAAATGGGGGCAGCAGCCAACATCATTATGCAATTCATGTGGCAGTGGTCTAATTTAACAATGAAGACTAAATATATGGTGTTTCACAAAACTTTAAGCTACAGAAATTATTTCATGTTTGCAGAAAATCTACCTTGAGAATATATTTCTTGATGGATTAGTAATGTTATCATATTTGCAGAAAGAAGCTTTTGACTCTACTGCGGAAATTACCTGAGGAAAAACGAAGATCCTTCTACCGGAATCAGAGATGAGGACGTTGAAAGGAACATTGTTCTCCTGGAGCCAAATGCAAGCGTTGGTAACCACATCAGCCAAATCCTTCAGTGTGTTCCCTCTCTCAAACACCAAACCTCTCACAGGGAAATTTGTCAGTTTTGACACCTTCACTCCACTATTCAGCGCACACTTGGCAAGGGGGATCTTCTTGGTAGGCGCCTTCTCAACAGGAAAAGGTACTGACAGGTAGTATGCCTGTACAAAAAACAAAGTTTTAGTGTGATCACCACAATTATCAACTATGTTTACAGCACAGAAGCTAGGCCTTTGTGTAATGATTTAGGTACCTGGAAATGGAGATGATTGATGGTGGCAAAGGCACCCAAGCTGTTGTAACCAAGCCTGAAGTATGGACTTGCAGCCTCAGCTGCCATGTGTAGTGCAAGCAGGAAGCTTTCAGGATCAATTTGCTGAGGCAGGCGGTCAAGGACACGCGGAATGAGAAGCACATGACCGTACTCAATAGGGCTCACCTGCAATCGTTAGAAGTACCAGTGTTAACATCAAGATTTATATTCTGGAATAAAGGTAAGTTTTGGCTGAAAGATGTGTACATTGATTGCAACAACGCTGGGAGCATGGTCACCCTCAGTGCTTGGGGCATTTTCAAGGAAATAGCTGTTGTCGCCACCACCGTTCTCAAAGCGAAAGAGAACCTCCTCCTGGCCAACCTTGGTGAAGTTGAACTTGGCAGAATCGAATGGCTGGAGCACACGGTCAACACGGAACTCGGTCGGGCGCTTCTTGAGGTGTCGGCCTTCGTTAAGCTGTGCAACAAACCCAAGCTCGCCAGGAATCACCTTGGTCTCGCAGGCTGTTACATCATATCTGAATAGGCCTCGGGCCACCCTGTCCTCCCACTAATAAGAGAGAGCAAAGTCGAAATATAAGAGTTCAATAAAATAAAGAAGTAACGGCCAACCTAAAATAACAAGATAATCGCTATGAGATGTTCTGATGGTCCATTTGAAGACAAATTTTCTAGAACTGTGTCCATGTCAATGTTATCTTTCGAGGAACAGAGTAAACAAAAGTATTATATTCCAAACTCAGCCCTACAAAGCTTACTTTTTGCAATAATCAACTCCTATCGCAAAGAAGAAACAATTAGAAACATCCATACTGGATTACAGCTTTATCAAAGGTAAAGCCAACGCAATATCATTGAGAAAACGCCAAGCATTTGCCACTAAATTATGATGTTTCTCATCTATTTTCCCGCAACCTCAAGTTGACATACAGATTGAGTTTGAGGAATCACCTCACCCTAGGATTGGTATTATTGTCGGATCTCACGTTTCTGGTGGCTGATACCTTATGCTTAAGAGTTACGAGGGATGAGGTCTCATTCTTATTCCTCAAAGGAAACATCCCATAAAGTTCTGAAATCTAGATCTATTTGTAATAAAAAGCAAACATTACATGCTTTTATTCTGTCTGTATAGCACATTGAAATGCACCAAATTGAGCTATTTAACCTCCTCTGCCATATTAAGCATTTTAACTACCCAAGGATATCTTAGCATGTTTACAAAATCTTGTAGAAGAATACAGAACAGTATATTTATCGTATTTTGGTCCAAGCGTAACAGCTCTAAGCCAGTAAGCAATAACAAACTCATGTGATCTTCTCAGGAAACAAAATGCACCAAAACACTATCCAGTACTGGTTTTACCAGCAGAACAGCTAAGTGTACGAATTCTTACAACATGACCTTCCTTTCTAACGAATTAAGTATGCAAACTTTTCTAGTATTTTCAATTTTTTTTAAGAAAACTGCAGGGGAGAGAGCCCTACAGTATAGACAGGAACTTAAATTCATGTCTGTGAGTACTTGAACCTAGGTGGTGGGTTGTGCATCCACTCTCCTAACAAAATGAGCTAGGAGCCAGGTTCACTTGATTGCTAGTATTTTCTTACCTGTGCGAGGAGGAGAGAATTGAGGAAGAACTCGGTAGGGAGCTCATCATCCTGAGCAGGCTTCTTTGGGTCGGCCTTGAAAGCATAGAGGGGAAGCTTGGAAGCTACAAGTGTTTATGGAAAAAGAATGGCTAATTAGTAAAGGATGCTTAAATCTGCAACTCTGTGACAACAGAATAAAAGTTTCAGAACTTTGTTTCAGTTGTCTAATTAAAAAAAACTTTGATTAGATTAATGGGACAACGAGAAATTCATACTACTAAACTAAACATAGCTAGATATAGCAGAAGAAGCGGAAATCCAACTCGGTGCCCAAGCTCATCGCTCATCTGCTCCCGCTCAGAAAACAAATCAAAATAAATACTAGAAAAATTAAAAAAAAAATCCAAATTCCTTTTGGTTGGTAGAAAATTTGATACGTGAGGTCCGCTCTAAATTTCAATTCATTTGGACAATGTCTTTATTGCCGAGAGCTGCTCAGATGTCCAAATGAATTGAAATTTGGTGCGGACCTGACGCATCAAATTATCTACCACCCAAAAAAATGGATTTTGTATTTTTTTAGCATTTGTTTTGATTTTTTTTCTAAGAGGGGGTGCAGATGAGCCTGGGAGCAGAAACTCTGCATCCAAGAAGAAGCCCATATTCTAATTCAGTGTAATCAGTACTCCCTCTGTAAACTAATATAAGAGTGTTTAGATAGTAATCTAAACACTCTTATATATCTAAACACTCTTATATTTATGGAGGGAGTAGTATTCTAGGGTATAATCGAAGGAAATAGAAAACTTTTGCCCCAAAGGAAACAAAATAAACCTAAAAAATAGACGAATTCGAGGATAAAATGAGCTGAGCTGCACCTCCCAATATGAAAACTAGATGAAAATTGGGCATGACAGGGCATAATACGCACCAGGCAAGCAGCAATCCCCGAGGCAGTTCCTGCCGCAGCCCCCGCCTCCTTCTTCCTGGTAGTTGGACAGCACCGTCGGAACCCTCTTAATCGTCAGCTTCATCTCCATCTCCTCCTTACTGCTCTTAGAACCTCCTCTGCTGTATCTACCGTGTACCGGATTGTTGTTAACGACGACTTAGCGTGGGTTAGCACTTAGCAGTCAGCGCCGCCGCGCAATCAGAGAAGGAGGCGACCGCCGCCGGCGAGGAAGAGGAGGTCGGAGGGGCTGCCCCCGGCCGAGGGGAGTGCTCCGCGTCCTCCGTGCGGCTCCACCTGCGCAGCGGGGGCGCCGCGCGCGGGGTCCGCGGAAGCAGCCGTGATGCCCGGAGAGACAACCCGGAGGGCGGGAGGGGGGAAGGGCCGAGCGTCCCGGAAGGCTACGGAGGGCTCCAAGGGAAGGAAGTGAAACTTTCCGGCCCGGCTGCCCGCGTCCCTTCGGGGACGACGGCGGACGGCGTGGACGGCGAGGTGGCTGGTTTGTGGCCGGGCTGCGTCGGCGTGGCAGCGGAGGCGAGGGAGGGGGCGGCCTTAAATAGAGGGGGCGGGATTGGGGCAGAGCAGCGGGGGGGAGGAAGAGGAAGGTTTGTGCGGTGGACGCCGCGGCTGTGTGGCGCTGCTTTCGCCGCCCGCGATCGCGCGGCTGTTTTGCTGCCTGGATCGTCCACCGCTCGCCCTCCCACGGAACACAAGCTCCGCTGCTTGCTGACTAGGACCTATGGGGTCCGTCCCGGATGTATGCGTTGGAAACCGACGCGTAGTAGTACTCACAATTCGTATATGTCTATTCTTCTACTTTCTCTATTTTTATATATACATAAGATCTATAATAAATAACGTAGATAACACCCACACGTGTGGCATATTAGGGATCCACCCACACGCCATGTGTGGCATAATCAGAAGGCAGCCCACATGCGGCTTGTGTGGACGAACATTAGAACTGCCCACACGTGTGGGCGCAGCTACTTCGTGCCACACGTCCAACAAGTACTACTCACCCCCACTCCGCGCGTATGGCACGAAGCAAATATGCTCACCTGTCCTGGCGCAACTACGTTAGTTACCCGCGGGAGTTACCCCAGGGATGACAACTTTAGTTATCCGGGATGACAAATGTAGTTGTAAAAGCATGACAACTCTCTCTGTGTTGATTAACTATAGTTGTCATGTCTAATTTATGGTAGTTGCCGTGTGTAAGCATAGTTGCCGTGTGTGATTAACTACTTGCCACATGTGGTCAAACAATAGTTGCCATGTGTGTTAGGTAGTTGCCATGCATGGTCCAACCATAGTTGTCGTGTATGGTTATTCATAGTCGTCATGTGTGTTTGCCTGTTGCCACGTACGTGCAACTGCAGTTGCCATCTACCAACGAATCATAGTTGTCATGTGTGAGTTGCCACATACGCGCAACTGCAGGTGCCATCTATCACCGTTCGAGCGTCGTGTGGGAGAAGAGCAGTTCACCCACACGCGCGTGGACTGGGTGGTGACTGCGTGGGCGGGAACTGGTTCGCCCACACGGCGCAGCTGGCAACCGCGTGTTGCGGGTCGTGTGGGCAAGCACTCTAACGCCCACACAACATGCTATGCCTACATGGCACTGAAAATCCAACAGATCCCTTCAAGATTCGTGCAAAACATAATAGATGGAGATCAAAGCATGTGGGCGAAGTGCAGATATGCCACACGTGTGGGCATTATCATTTGAGATAATAAAAGGATAACGTTGCGTCGGACGCGCTCTACGCGTTAGATCTCTTCAGATCAAAGACACTCGTTATGCCATGTGTCCTCTCAACCCCATTACTTTGCTCCCCCAGTTTTTGTTGCAACGTTCGCGAGGGGGGAGTCCAGAATTTCACGTGAGAGAGAGAGAGCAGCGGGGGCGGTGGTTTCGGCAACCGGAGGGGCAACGCCTGAGATCAGGAGCGGCGACCCCAGGACGAATCTCCCTTCCGTGGCGACTAATGGATCCCTGCTACGTCTCCAACGTATCTATAATTTATGAAGTATTCATGCTGTTATATTATCATTCTTGTATGTTTTACAATCATTTTATAGCAACTTTATATCATTTTTTGGGACTAACCTATTGACCCAGTGCCCAGTGTCAGTTGATGTCTTTTGCTTGTTTTTTACATCGCAGGAAATCAATATCAAATGGAGTCCAAACACCGCGAAATTTTTTGTGGATTTTTTATGGACCAGAAGATATCCAGTGGGCCAGAGAAGCACCTGGGGGGTGCACCGAGGGGGGAACAACCCACCAGGGCGCGCCTGGGGGCCCAGGCGCGCCCAGGTCGGTTGTGCCCACCTCAGTGGCCTCCCACACCCCCTCTTCGCCCTATAAATTCTCAAATATTCCAAAACCCTTCGAGGTAACCCTAGATCGGAAGTTCCGCCGCCGCAAGCCTCTGTAGCCACCAAAAACCAATCGGGAGCCCGTTTTGGCACCCTGCCGGAGGGGGAGATCGTCACCGGTGGCCATCTTCATCATCCCGGCGGCCACCACGATGAGGAGGGAGTGGTCCACTGAGGGAGTCCTGGATTAGGGGGTCCCCGGGCGTCCGGGCTATGTGACATGGGCCGGACTGGTGGGCCGAGAAGATACAAGATAGAGGGCTTTTCCCCGTGTCCGGATGGGACTCTCCTTTGCGTGGATGGCAAGCTTGGCGTTCGGATATGAAGATTCCTTTCTCTGTAAACCGACTCTGTACAACCCTAGGCCCCTCTGGTGTCCATATAAACCGGAGGGTTTAGTCCGTAGAGGCAATCATAATCATACAGGCTAGACATCTAGGGTTTAGCCATTACGATCTCGAGGTAGATCAACTCTTGTAACCCCTATACTCATCAAAGTCAATCAAGCAAGAAGTAGGGTATTACCTCTATTAAGAGGGCCCGAACCTGGGTAAACATCGTGTCCCCTGCCTCCTCTTACCTTCGATCCTCAGACGCACAGTTCGGGACCCCCTACCCGAGATCTGCCGGTTTTGACACCGACATTGGTGCTTTCATTGAGAGTTCCATTGTGCCGTCGTTAGAAGGCTCGATGGCTCCATTGATCGTCTACAACAAGGCCGCCTTGAAGGAGTCTTTTCTCCCTGGCCAAATTTTCGTATTCGGCGGCTTCGCACTGCGGGCCAACTCGATTGGCCACCTGGAGCAGATCGACAGCTACGCCCCTGGTCATCAAATTAGTTTTGGAAATCTGAACTACGTCGCCGATATTCGAGGAGACTTGATCTTCGAGGGGTTCGCGACGCCGACCACCGCTCCGGCCTTAGATCCAGAGCAAACTGCTGGGTCCGAAGATGGGAGTGCCGATCCCACCAGACTCTCCATAATTACGGAGGTCACTACCTCAGATCTAGATAGGACTGTGTCATCGGTAGGCCTGGAGCCTAGCCGGACTCCCCTCATCACTGAAGGGCGGACTCGTCCCCGGATCCTAATTCCGGACTCTCGAGGGCTGCGGCAAGCAGGCGCGACCCGGAGGACTTTTCCTCATCTAGCGCCAAAAGCTCTTGTCTCCCCGTCCAACCCTTACCTTTAAGCGAGGCCCTGGACCTAATGCGATCCCTCACTATTGCAGACGAATCGCTGCCGAACTACGCCCAGCCCATGCTAGGGGCTGAAAACGGGGAATTTTACGTCCCATCCACCACCCACTTCATAGCCACTGTCGAGGATCTAGCCGACATGCTCGATTACGCCTCCGAAGACATCGACGCTATGGACAACGATGCCGGAGATGAGCGAGGCCAAAACCCGCCGTTCACCGGACGCTGGACGGCCACTTCCTCATATGACGTGTACATGGTGGACACACCCAAAGAAGACGACGGCGATGATGAGAAGGATCCAGTCGAGGACGAACCTCCTGAGATACCACCAAAGCGTCGACGTCAGCGGCGCCGCTCTAAATCGCGTCACGAAAAAGATAGCAATACTGGCACCGGAGACAATAATACTCCGAAGAACGCCGAAGACCAAGAAGCCCCCATCAAACCAGCATCCGAACAGGATGATTGGGAGGAAGGGCAAGTTAACCCTGACGAACCGGTAGGGAATGAGGACTCGGAGGATAGCAACTATCTACCAATCTCCGAAGACGATGTGAGCCTCGGCGACGAAGATTTCATCGTGCCAGAGGAACCCCTCGAACAAGAACGCTTTAAGCGCCAGCTAATCACAACTGCAAGAAGCCTCAAAAACAAGCGGCAGTAGCTCCAATCCGAACAGGATATGCTCAACGACAGATGGACTAAAGTGTTGGCAGCCGAAGAATACGGCCTTGAACGCCCAACAAAGAGCTACCCAAAGCGCAAGCTGCTACCCCAATTCGACGATGAGGCCCTGGAGCCCATACCGCCAACGCGTGACGCTGCTGACAGACCTGACCGACCACCACGTGGCCGGGACAGAGCGGCAACTCAAGCCGAACACCAGCCCACACCACCTCGCAGTGGAGGCAGAGAAGCAGCGGCTCCAGGATACACCTATGACTTCCGACAGGACCTGGAAAATAGAGCCGGACAGACCAGATCAATCTACGGATCACAGGGGCGTGCCTCAGCGCGAGAAGACGGCTATCAGGCCTGGCGCGACAAGCATAACTACACCCGGGCCGAAAACCGCATACGGACTTCATTTGAACTGTGTCGTGACGTGGCCTGGTACAGAGGCACTGCACACCCCCTATGCTTCACAGATCTCGTGAACATCGAATCATACGATGGCACAACAGATCTCGCAGTATGGATTGAAGATTTTCTTCTCCACACTCACATGGCTCACGGTGATGATCTACATGCCATCAAATACCTCCCCCTAAAACTTAAGGGACCAGCTCGGCACTGGTTAAATAGCCTCCCAGAAAACTCTATTGGAAGCTGGGAAGACTTGGAAGATGCCTATAGAGACAACTTCCAAGGCACTTATATCCGGCCTCCGGACGCCGATGACCTCAGTCACATAGTCCAGCAGCCCGGAGAGTCAGCCAAGAAATTCTGGACCAGGTTCCTAATTAAAAAGAACCAGATTGTCGACTGCCCGGACGCCGAAGCCCTAGCGGCCCTTAAACACAGCATCCGCGAC
This sequence comes from Aegilops tauschii subsp. strangulata, assembly GCF_002575655.3. Lineage (NCBI taxonomy): Eukaryota > Viridiplantae > Streptophyta > Magnoliopsida > Poales > Poaceae > Aegilops > Aegilops tauschii. Next base: position 85,794,998 of record NC_053038.3, read on the forward strand.
AAATGGCTCACCCGACACCTCGGCCAAGAGAAGCCGAAGTCTATGGCAGCCCTTATAGCACTCATGACCCGCTTTTGCGCGGGCGAAGATAGCTGGCTAGCCCGTAGCGGCAACAGTACCAGCGACCCCGACCCTTCTGAAGCCAGAAACGGCAACGGCAGGCCCCGATGTAACAAACACAAGCGTCGAAGCAATAATGACAATATCGAAGACACAACGGTCAACGCCAAATTCAGTGGCTCCAAATCCGGTCAGCGGAAGAAGCCATTCAAAACAAACAAAGACGGTTCATCTAGCTTGGACCGAATACTTGATCGACCTTGCCAGATTCACGGCACCCCCGACAAGCCTGCCAACCATACCAACAGAAGTTGTTGGGTCTTTAAACATGCCGGTAAGTTAAATACCAAACATTAGGAGAAAGGGTCGCCTAGCGAGGACGACGATGAGGAGCCTCGCCCACCGAACACAAGGGGACAGAAGAAATTCCCCCCTGAGGTCAAAACGGTGAACATGATATACGTTACTCACATCCCCAAGCGGGAGCGCAAGCGCGCGTTAAGGGACGTCTATGTGATAGAGCCAGTCGCCCCAAAATTCAACCCATGGTCAGCCTATCCGATCACTTTCGATCGCACAGACCATCCGACCAGTATCTGTCACCGAGGTTCGGCCGCACTGGTCCTCGATCCAATTATTGATGGGTTCCACCTCACGCGAGTCCTCATGGACGGTGGCAGCACCCTTAACCTGCTCTATCAGGACACAGTCCGCAAAATGGGTATTGATCCGTCAAGAATCAAGCCCACCAAAACTACCTTTAAAGGAGTAATACCTGGTGTAGAGGCCTGCTGCACGGGCTCAATCACATTGGAAGTCGTCTTCGGCTCGCTAGACAACTTACGAAGCGAAGACTTGATCTTCGACATCGTCCCTTTCCTTAGTGGCTATCACGCACTGCTCGGACGAACGGCGTTCGCTCACTTTAATGCGATCCCGCACTATGCCTATCTCAAACTCAAGATGCCCAGACCACGCGGTGTTATAACAGTCAATGGAAACATGGAGCGTTCCCTCCGCACTGAAGAGCACACCGCGGCCCTCGCAGTGGAGGTACAGGGCGGCCTTATCAAGCCAAATACCACATCGGCAGTCGAACCCCCGGACACTGTCAAACGAGTCCGGACTACCCCGCAGAGTGACAGTCCAGCTCGTTAGGAGCTCGATTAACAATTCGGCCTCCGTCTCAGCCCCAACCGCATTGCGGTATATGTACCACGCGTACATAACTATGCACTAAACATACCATGGGCAAAGATGGAGGCATATTAAAGATAAAGTCCACAATACGGCTCGACCCTATCTGGACACGCATATCCTTTTTTTCTTTCTTTTTTTCTTTTTTCAGGTTCCTTACAACCCACATCACCTTTCGACGGTACCAAGGGCCCTCTTTCCAGGCCCCTCATGAAAACCCGATCATTGATACTTTCGAAGGATAATACACCAAGGAGAATAGCAGCGTAGGCGTGCGGTGGAGTATCTAAAGGATCTTTAAAGATCACCTCTTCCTTTTTTAGGACTCGTACACAACTTTCCGTTGTGCTTGGCATGTAAAATAGCCTCGATGCTTATCACATTATTTGTACAAATACGTTTTGACGTATCAATCGGACTATAATGGAAACAGTTCTTTCGCCCAACCTATTCGGTACTGGTTTATTTCCTAATCTGTCTTCCCTCTTTTTTGTCCAATTACCATGTACACCTCGGTACGACTTAAATCGCCAGGGGCTCCATTCGGCCACGTACATAAGATAAGTCCGAGCACTTTTATAGTACAATTCGGAGTCACGAATATAGCATTATATTCATCGGCTCCGAATCATGTCTTTGGTCAATAGTTGGGTTGCGCGGCTCCTGTGGTTACTTCCTTACGTTCCGCTTGTTCGGCTAAGGTAGTAAAGGGAGAACTACTGCGATTGTGTTTCTGGTTCATCCGGATAAACACCTTAGTAGAGAAAGCCGAAAACTGACTGTCATGGTGCGGCGAGAGCTGGTCAGCTATTCGGTGACTAATTATAAATCTCTTGTGATTTTTTCCGCATCACGCGAAGGACCGGTCTTCACCCGGTCAGGCGTCTACAGCACCCAAGTTCGGATAATCGAATAATACCAGGGGTTGCGCCTACAATCTCATCGTAAAACTCCTATGGCTAAGTGAGAGTGATAAAGCCACATAGTCTGATTACCTGGTTCGCTGCACTAACACCTCCTTCAAGGACCAAGTCGTTGGGTCAAGTGTGTTCAGGTGCTATTCCGATCACCCCCGTACTACCTACGTGGGGGCTGAAGCCGGCGACTGGCCATCTCTCAAATACCGTAAACAGCCGCTCAGGAGGAAAAGAATTTAAGGTAAAACAAGCAACATATTATACATAAGCCTTGTTTCATACTACAATGTTCGGGCAGCACGGATACATTCATTCAAAAATAATGTCCTTCGAACACTGGCCCTCTACAATGCGGGATCCTTCCAGGACGTCATCAAAATACCGCTCCGGCGTGCGGTGCTCTTTCCTGCGGTCGGTCCCTCGGTTGCAAGCTTGACGGCATTCATCTTCGCCCACTGCACCTTGACACAGGCGAAGGCCATCCGGGCACCTTCGATGCAGACCGACCGCTTTATGGCATCAAGCCGGGGGCAGGCACTGACTAGCCACTTCACGAGCCCGAAATAACTGCTGGGTATGGGTTCGGCTGGCCATGACGGACTATAACATCCTTCAGGGCCAACTCAGCCACCCTATGCAGTTCGGTCAGCTGCTTCAGCTGATCATTGAAGGGCACCGGATGCTCTGGTGCAAGGTACTGTGACCAGAATAGCTTCTCCATTGAGCTCCCCTCTTCGGCTCGGAAGAACTCCGCAGCATCAGCAATACTCCGGGGTAGATCCACAAACGCTCCTGGAGAACTCCAAATGCGGGTCAGTAAGATGTACCTTCTCCTTACAAATTTGCTATGCATATTAAAGGCCTTACCCGCCGCGATCGGCTTAGCCTCTTGTATATCCCGGTGGGCGCCTTGGGCTTCAACCCAGGCTTCCTTCGCGCTTTGGAGGGCCTTAGCAAGTTCGGATTCTTGATCCAAAATCTTGCGCTCCAAGGATTCACATTTGCTTATGGCATCCTTGAGCTCTTGTTGGACTTCCTCCACCCTTGATTCATGTTTTAGGCGGGCGGCTCGTTCCTCCTCCGCCTCCTTCTTGGCTTCGGCCAACGCACTTGAGGGTCTCGACCTCAGACGCGTCAGCTATGAGCATAATCATAAAACTCATTCAGATAAACAAATCAGAGCTGATATCATTTCAGATGTGTTTCGGTATCACATACCTTGATTTTCCTCTAATTTCCGCCTCAGTTCGGACACTTCGGCGGCATGGGAAGCTGCCGCCAACATCGCAGCCTATTTGTTCAAATAGATATGTATGTTAATCTCTTGCGAGAACTATTCGATCCTCTGTTCGGCCTTTCTTTGCGAACACCGAATAGAGTCTCAGGGGCTACTACCTATACACAGGCATCCCTTTTATATAGCTAAAAAGTATTACATCACATACCCCAAAGCCTCTCAGAAGGCTAGTATAGGCCTCGTTCAATCCGCTTTTAGCGGACCGAACCTTTTCAATCACCATACCCATAAGCGTATGATGTTCCTCCACAATGGAGGCGCTCTGAAGCGCTTCCACCAGAGTGTCCGGCGCCTCCGGATTGACACAGGTCGTCGGTGGAGTTGGCGCGCCCCCTTCTTTCAAAGGAAGCTGCTCATCTGATTCTGGAACCGTGTGGGTCTCCGGAATGACATTTGAGTGGGGGCCAAATTGGACATGGCCCCCGTCGCCAGTCTCCATGGCGGTCGATTCCCCCATGTTCTAGGCAGCAGAGGTATCACCCTCTCGAGCCCTCTTGACGGCTTCCCGCAACTCTCCCTGATCCGGAAGGGTCCTTCGGGACAACACTTCGGTGTTGTCCGTAGCAGTGGGGCGGGGGGAGGCCGGCGGAGGTGACTCGCTCTCCATCATGTTCGGACCCAGCGAATTCCCAGAAGATGAGGATCATTGGGGGAGGTCCGTAGCCGGACTGCAGCACGCAATTCAATGTGTCAAAACCACAAGGCGAAAAGCCGGATATATATATACATATATATATATACATATATACAGTGCCCTTGAATACTTACGATCCGGCCAGGGGCTTCGGCCTGGGGCGCCACTCGGGGATGTCCTCGGCGTCCGGTTCGGAATCATCCGTAAGGGAGATTCTCCCTTTCTTGGACGCCTCCGCCTCTAGATCCACGGAAGCCCCCCTTTTCTTCTTTCCCCCTTAAGGGGAGAATTACTCTCTTCCTCCTCTTCATCGTCGTCATGAGAGGAGAGAGTTTCGGTATCTTCGGACACTACGTCCGAAGCGCCTTTACGGCAGAGGCCACTTTTGGCCTCCTTGCCCTTCTTCTTGGCCTTCTTTTCCGGCGCCTGATACGGCGCCGGAACCAGCATCCTCGTTAGCAGAGGAATGGCTGGGTCTTCAGGTCACGGAGCCGGATAGTGAATCCGCTCCGCCTTCTTCGTCCAGCCCAGTGGGGAGAATGGAAAGCTCAGTATACTCCTTGGATCTACCAATTAAGGTTATCAGAAAACTTACGAGAGTGGCCGAATGAGTGCAGTCGAGGCCGAGGTCTTCGCTCGTCTTCGGCCACGACTTCTGGGTCTTGAAAAGCATCTTCCATATTTCTTCGTGCGTTGTGCCAAAGAACCGCTGCAGGGTCCGGGGACGGGCCGGATCAAACTCCCATAGATACTGAGTCCGGCATTGGCAGGGGAGAATCTGGCGACAAAGCATCACCTGAATCATGCTGGCAAGACTGGTGTTCTTGTCTATCACACTCTTGAGGCGCTTCTGCAGCGTTATCACCTCGTCGGACGACGCCCAATCCAAGCCTTTGTTGAGCCAGGATGTGAGTCGCATTGGAGGCCCGGACTTAAACTCGGGAGGGGCGGCCCATGTGGTGTCACGAGGTTCTGTGATATAGAACCACTCCTGTTGCCATCCCTTCACGGTCTCCACAAAGGTGCCCTTGGGCCAGCTGACGTTGGGAAGCTTGCTCACCATAGCACCACCGCACTCCGCATGTTGACCGTCAACCACTTTCGGCTTCACATTGAAGACCTTGAGCCATAGGCCGAAGTGGGGGGATGCGGAGGAATACCTCACACACGATGATGAACGCAGAAATGTTGAGGAAGGAATTCGGGGCTAGATCATGGAAATCTAGCCCGTAGTAAAACATGAGACCGCAAGCGAAAGGATGGAGGGGAAACCCTAATCCATGAAGAAAGTGGGGGATGAATACTACCCTCTCATTGGGCTCCGGAGTGGGGACGATCTGCTTTTTGGCCAGAAGCCGGTGGGCGATTTCCTTGGCTAGGTACCCTGCTTCCCGGAGTTCCTTGATGTTCCCCTCCGTGATGGAGGAGGCCATCCACTTGCCCTGCGCTCCAGATCCGGACATGGCTAGAGTGTTTGCTGGGGACGGAAAAGAGTGAAGCTTGGGTGCTGGAGCTCAAGGGTGGATGGGCTGAGAAGGTAAAATGCGTGGGGTAAAAAGGTGGATCCTTGTCCTCTTATAAAGGCAGTGAATGTCAAGCGCCCCCTCCCCGGCCTTAAAATTTGCCTACTCCCAAGGGGTCGTGCGGATGGCGCGGTTGGATTACCCAAGCCCTCATTAATGAGAATACCGTAATAAGGGGGGCACGATCTCTGCTTTGACAAGACGTGTCACCGAAGGTTGCGTCTCAAAACGCGAAACAGGAGGTTGAAAAATGATTCGAAATAATGAAGTGGCCAGACGTAACGCCTCACTAGCAAAGCTGTCAGTAAAGACGTACCATGTTTTTTGATTAAAGTATTATGCCCTTGTGGTTGTGGATTGTAACTGTTAAACAGAGCCGGATATAGTTCTTTTGATCAACTACTTTGAAGTGTTCGGAGGAGGAACCCGCCTTGCAATGCCGAAGACAATCTGTGCGCCGGATACATCATCATTGAAGCCTGGTTCAGGGGCTACTGAGGGAGTCCTAGATTAGGGGGTCCCCGGGTGTCCGGGCTATGCGACATGGGCCAGAATGGTGGGCCGAGAAGATACAAGATAGAGGGCTTTTCCCCGTGTCCGGATGGGACTCTCCTTTGCATGGATGGCAAGCTTGGCGTTCGGATATGAAGATTCCTTTCTCTGTAAACCGACTCTGTACAACCCTAGGCCCCTCCGATGTCTATATAAACCGGAGGGTTTAGTCCATAGAGGCAATCATAATCATACAGGCTAGACATCTAGGGTTTAGCCATTACGATCTCGAGGTAGATCAACTCTTGTAACCGCTATACTCATCAAAGTCAATCAAGCAGGAAGTAGGGTATTACCTCCATTAAGAGGGCCTGAACCTGGGTAAACATCTTGTCCCCTGCCTCCTGTTACCTTTGATACTCAGATGCACAGTTCGGGACCCCCTACCCGAGATCTGCCGGTTTTGACACCGACATCACCCTCGGGGCTGAAGGTTTGTACCAGTAGCTATGTGTTTAATCTCTCTCTCACGTGTTCTTGAGATGTCACGGTCTTGATGTATCGCGGTCTTTGTTAATGTAGTTGGATCATATGGTGTTTTCCCCTCTCTATATTGTTGTGATGAATTGAGTTTTCCCTTTGAGATTTCGTTTTATCGGATTGAATACTTTTATGGATTTGAGCACTTGATATATGACTTGCATATGAATACCCGTGGTGACAATGGGGTATTATTTTGATTCACTTGATATATGTTTTGGCACTCAACTCGCAGATTCCCGAGGTGACATTGGGGTAATCTACGCATAAGGGTTGATGCACGTTCTTGTCTTTGTTTCTCCGGTAGAAATCTTGGGGCACTCTTTGAGGTTCTTTGTGTTGGATTGAGTATTATGAATCTGAAAATATTTGGTGTTATTTTAGTACGAACTCTTGGATAGATCGATCGGCAAGAATAGCTTCGAGGTGGTTTCGTACCCTACAGACGATTTCTTCTTATGTTCTCCGCTAGATAGGAACTTTGGAGTGATTCTTCATCGCACGTTGAGGGATGGTTATATGATCCAATTATATTAGCATTGTTGGGAGATTGCACTAGCGAAAGTACGGACCCTAGGCCTCATTTTCAAGCATTGCAATATCGTTTGTGCTCACTTTTATCGTTCGCTACCTTGCTGTTTTTACTTATTCAGATTATAAAATTATAATTCTACCATCCATATTACACTTTTATCACCATCTCTTCGCCGAACTAGTGCACCTATATAATTTTCCATTGTATTCGGTGTGTTGGGGACACAAGAGATTTCTTGTATTTGGTTGCAGGGTTGTTTGAGAGAGACCATCTTCATCCTGCGCCTCCCACCGATTGATAAACCTTAGGTCATCCACTTGAGGGGAAATTGTTACTGTCCTACAAAACTCTGCGCTTTGAGGCCCAACACGTGTCTACAAGAATAAAGTTGCATAGAGACATCAATCCCTCGGCAGGTAACTTTCGCTCGCGCCCTCTTCTTGTGTTATCCCCTTGTTCCTTTTTCTCTCCCCCAATGGTGTTCTGTGATGTGGTGTCCATGCGGTGGGTCATCGGGGGTTCCCGACCGGTAGGATTAGGGCCTAAGGTGAGATGGGATTGGGTTGAAGCAGAGGATTAGGGCCTACGCACTACAGGAAAGGCCTAGTAGTGGCACAGGTTAAATTGCTAGTAGTCGCGCGGGTGCCCTCGCTACTACTAGCGTGCTGCAGCTAACTGGGTAATAGTAGCACGGGGTGGCACCCCCGCTACTACTATGTATGTTAGTAGTAGCACGAGTGTCACCAACGCTACTACTAATTATCTGTAGCGCGTGTGTGGGACCTGCGCTACTACTATTAATTTCAAATTTTATCGTCTGTGTATTTACGCAGTATATAGGTTTTCTCGATTTCATGCGTGTTGTCAATGGTGGCGGCGGTTCGATCCAGCGAAGGCAGGGGTCGCCGAAGGCGCGGACGGGCATCAGCAGAGCGGATCCAATGGCGGCTGCTCGAGAGGGACCGGATCCAGGGCAGAGCTCATGGTTGTCCATGGCGACACCTGCATGAGCATGGCCATGGAAGGGTGAGTCAAACCACTGGGAGAGAGGGAAACATAAATGAGGAAAAGAGAGAGGAAGGAGATGGAGGGAGCATCAGGCCTGGTCGTCGGTGGTGAGGTCCTCCGGCAAGGTGGCATGGAGGCGTGGGGGAAGACCGGCGAGCTCCTGGATGCCGGCGAAATGAGACGGTGGCCTCCTTGGGTGCCATGGAGGAGGAGGCGCGCATGGGTAGGAGCACCATGGGAGAGGCTAGGGAGAGATGAGGGATTCGGGGGAGGAAATGTGAATTTCAGGGTTGTTAAAAACCATGTACTTAGTAGCAGCGCGGTGTTTATACCCCGCGCTACTATTATGGTTGAAAGCACATTTTCTCCCTTGGTGGTTTTGGTAATTAATGTCAACATACATATTGTTGGACTAACACCTTTGTCTAGTATATTTCAGATAAGTTTAGCAGTGGCAATGACAAGGACATGAAGATGTGGACCCCTTCAAAATGTTAAGGACAAGGATTGGCAAAGCTCCAAGACTCTACATTTTTGGTTAAGTGATCCAAGATCACATTGAGTCCATAGGAAAGCCAATACTATTAGAAGGGGATGAGGTTTTGATCATGACTTAGTTGCTCAAGTGCTTAGTGATATTGCTCCAAAAATCCTCAAACACTTCTCCACATCACATCCGTCCAAAACCAAAAAGTATCATCTCGGTCCCTGATACGTCTCCAACGTATCTATAATTTTTGATTGTTCCATGCTATTATATTATCTGTTTTGGATGTTTATGGGCTTTATTAAACACTTTTATATTATTTTTGGGACTAACCTATTAACCCAGAGCCCAGTGCCAGTTCCTGTTCTTCCCTTGTTTCAGTGTTTCGCAGAAAAGGAATATCAAACGGAGTCCAAACGGAATGAAACCTTCGGGAAAGTTATTTTTGGAAAGAAAGCAATCCGGGAGACTTGGAGTGCACGTAAGAGGATCAACGAGGAAGGCACGAGGCAGGGGGGCGCCCACCCCCTGGGCGCGCCCTCCACCCTCGTGGGCCCCTCGTGGCTCCCCTGAGATATTTCTTCCTCCTATATATACCAATATACCCTAAAACCTTCGGGGAACAGAATAGATCGGGAGTTCCGCCGCCGCAAGCCTCTGTAGCCACCAAAAACCAATCGGGACCCTGTTCCGGCACCCTGCCGGAGGGGGAAACCCTCACCGGTGGCCATCTTCATCATCCCGACACTCTCCATGACGAGGAGGGAGTACTTCACCCTCGGGGCTGAGGGTATGTACCAGTAGCTATGTGTTTGATCTCTCTCTCTCGTGTTCTTGATTCGACACGATCTTGATGTATCGCGAGCTTTGCTATTATAGTTGGATCTTATGATGTTTCTCCCCCTCTACTCTCTTGTAATGGATTGAGTTTTCCCTTTGAAGTTATCTTATCGGATTGAGTCTTTAATGATTTGAGAACACTTGATGTATGCCTTGCTTGGGATAACCGACGTGACAATGGGTTATTCTATTGATTCACTTGATGTATCTTTTGGTGATCAACTTGCGGGTTCCGCCCATGAACCTATGCATAGGGGTTGGCACACGTTTTCGTCTTGACTCTCCGGTAGAAACTTTGGGGCACTCTTTGAGGTTCTATGTATTGGTTGAATAGATGAATCTGAGATTGTGTGATGCATATCGTATAATCATACCCACGGATACTTGAGGTGACATTGGAGTATCTAGGTGACATTAGGGTTTTGGTTGATGTGTGTCTTAAGGTGTTATTTTACTACGAACTCTAGGGCTGTTTGTGACACTTATAGGAATAGCCCAATGGATTGATCGGAAAGAATAACTTTGAGGTGGTTTCGTACCCTACCATAATCTCTTCATTTGTTCTCCGCTATTAGTGACTTTGGAGTGACTCTTTGTTGCATGTTGAGGGATTGTTATATGATCCAATTATGTTATTATTGTTGAGAGAACTTGCACTAGTGAAAGTATGAACCCTAGGCCTTGTTTCCTAGCATTGCAATACCGTTTACGCTCACTTTTATCATTAGTTACCTTGCTGTTTTTATAATTTCAGATTACAAAAACCTATATCTACCATCCATATTGCACTTGTATCACCATCCCTTCGCCGAACTAGTGCACCTATACAATTTACCATTGTATTGGGTGTGTTGGGGACACAAGAGACTCTTTGTTATTTTGTTTCAGGGTTGTTTGAGAGAGACCATCTTCATCCTACGCCTCCCACGGATTGATAAACCTTAGCTTATCCACTTGAGGGAAATTTTCTACTGTCCTACAAACCTCTGCACTTGGAGGCCCAACAACGTCTACAAGAAGAAGGTTGCGTTGTAGACATCAAGCTCTTTTCTGGCGCCATTGCCAGGGAGGTGAGTGCTTGAAGGTATATCTTTAGATGTTGCAATCAAATCTTTTTGTTTCTTGTTTTATCACTAGTTTAGTTTATAAAATAAAACTACAAAAAATGGAATTGAGTTTACCACATACGCTTCATCTTTTTAATATCTTTCGTGAGAATGATGGAAAGGAAAATTGTGCTCAAGTGCTAGAAGAAGAAGTCTATAAAATGTTTGGCACTAAATCTCTGAATGATGAGCATGATTGCAATGTTGTTAGTATGAATTCTTTGAATACCCATGATGCTAATGATATGCAAAGCCACAAGCTTGGGGATGCTATGTTTGATAAAGATGATATGTTTAGTGCCCCAAGTTTTCATGAGCAAATTTATTATGATGAAAGCATGCCTCCTATCTATGATGATTATTGCGATGACACGTATGCTATAAACAATAATGATAACCATGAAACTTGTCATCTTGATCTTAATTTTCAATCACATGATAGTTATTTTGTTGAGTTTGCTCCCACTACTATTGATGAGAATAGATTTGCTTATGTGGAGAGTAATAAAAATTCTATGCTTGTAGATCATGAAAAGAATGCTTTAGGTGCTGGTTATATTGTTGAATTCATTCATGATGTTACTGAAAGTTATTATGAGGGAGGAATGTATGCTTGTATGAATTGCAATAATATCAAGTTTCCTCTCTATGTGCTTAAAATCTTGAAGTTATGCTTGTTTTACCTTCCTATGCAAGTTGATTCTTGTTCCCATAAGTTGTTTGCTCACAAAATCCCTATGCATAGGAAGTGGGTTAGACTTAAATGTGCTAGTCATATTCTTCATGATGCTCTCTTTATGTTTCAATTCTTATCTTTTATGTGAGCATCATTGAAATCATCATGCCTAGCTAGGGGCGTTAAACGATAGCGCTTGTTGGGAGGCAACCCAATTTTATTTTAGTTTCTTGCTTTTTGGTTCTGTTTAGGAATAAATAATCCATCTAGATTCTGTTTAGATGTGCTTTTGTGTTTTAATTAGTGTTTGTGCCAAGTAGAACCTTTGGGAAGACTTGGGTGAAGTCTTTATGATCATGCTGTAAAAAACAGAAACTTTAGCGCTCACGAGATTAGTTAAAACTTTTTACTGGAGAGTGCTATTTAGTTGATTCTTTTTGCAGATGATTAATAGACAAATTCCGCAGGTCCACCAATTTATTTTATAATTTTTGGAGTTCTATAAGTTTGCGTTAGTTATAGATTACTACAGACTGTTCTGTTTTGGACAGATTCTGTTTTTCGTGTGTTGTTTGCTTATTTTGATGGCTCTATGGCTAGTAAAATAGTTTATAAACCATAGAGAAGTTGGAATACAGTAGGTTTAACACCAATACAAATAAATAATGAGTTCATTACAGTACCTTGAAGTGGTGTTTTGTTTTCTTTCGCTAACGGAGCTCACGAGATTTTCTGTTAAGTTTTGTGTTGTGAAGTTTTCAAGTTTTGGGTAAAGATTCGATGGACTATGGAATAAGGAGTGGCAAGAGACTAAGATTGGGGATTCCCAAGGCACCCCAAGGTAATACTCAAGGACAACCAAGAGCCTAAGCTTGGGGATGCCCCGGATGGCATCCCCTCTTTAGTCTTCGTCTATCGGTAACTTTACTTGGGGCTATATTTTTATTCACCACATGATATGTGTTTTGCTTGGAGCATCATTTTATTTTCTTTTGTTTTGCTTGCTTTATGAATAAAATATCAAGATATGAAATTCTTAAATGTTAGAGTGTCTTCACATAGTTGCATAATTATTCAACTACTCATTGATCTTCACTTATATCTTTCGGAGTAGTTTGTCGTTTGCTCTAATGCTTCACTTATATCTTTTAGAGCACAATGGTGGTTTTATTTTGTAGAAATAGATGAACTCTCGTGCTTCACTTATATTATTTTGAGAGTTCTAAACAGCATGGTAATTTGCTTTGGTTATGAATTTAGTCCTAATATGATGGGCATCCAAGAGGGATATAATAAAAACTTCCATATAGAAAGTGCATTGAATACTATGAGAAGTTTGATACTTGATGATTGTTTTGTGATATGAAGATGGTGATATTAGAGTCATGCTAGTTGAGTAGTTGTGAATTTGAGAGATACTTGTGTTAAAATTTGTGATTCCCGTAGCATGCACGTATGGTGAACCGTTATGTGATGAAGTCGGAGCATGATTTATTTATTGATTGTCTTCCTTATGAGTGGCGGTCGGGGACGAGCGATGGTCTTTTCCTACCAATCTATCCCCCTAGGAGCATGCGCGTAGTACTTTGTTTCGATAACTAATAGATTTTTGCAATAAGTATGTGAGTTATTTATGACTAATGTTGAGTCCATGGATTATACGCACTCTCACCCTTCCACCATTGCTAGCCTCTCTAATACCGCGCACCTCTTCGCCGGTATCATACACCCACCATATACCTTCCTCAAAAAAGCCACCATACCTACCTATCATGGCATTTTCATAGCCATTCCGAGATATATTGCCATGCAACTTTCCACCGTTCTGTTTATTATGACACGCTCCATCATTGTCATATTGCTTTGCATGATCATGTAGTTGACATCGTATTTGTGGCTAAGCCACCGTTCATAATTCTTTCATACATGTCACTCTTGATTCATTGCACATCCCGGTACACCGCCGGAGGCATTCATATAGAGTCATATTTTGTTCTAAGTATTGAGTTGTAATTCTTGAGTTGTAAGTAAATAAAAGTGTGATGATCATCATTATTAGAGCATTGTCCCAGTGAGGAAAGGATGATGGAGACTATGATTCCCCCACAAGTCGGGATGAGACTCCGGACGAAAAATAAATAAATAAAAGCGGCCAAAGAAGCCCAAATAAAAAAAGAGAAAAAAGAGGCCATAAAAAAGGCCCAAATAAAAAAATAAAAAATGAAAGAAAAAGAGAGAAGGGACAATGCTACTATCCTTTTACCACACTTATGCTTCAAAGTAGCACCATGATCTTCATAATAGAGAGTATCATATGTTGTCACTTTTATATACTAGTGGGAATCATTCATTATAGAACTTGGCTTGTATATTCCAATGATGGGCTTCCTCAAAATGCCCTAGGTCTTCGTGAGCAAGCGAGTTGGATGCACACCCACTTAGTTTCTTTTTGAGCTTTCATACACTTATAGCTCTAGTGCATCCGTTGCATGGCAATCCCTACTCACTCACATTGATATCTATTGATGGGCATCTCCATAGCCCGTTGATACGCCTAGTTGATCTGAGACTATCTTCTCCTTTTTGTCTTCTCCATAACCACCATTCTATTCCACCTATAGTGCTATGTCCATGGCTCATGCTCATGTATTGCGTGAAGATTGAAAAAGTTTGAGAACATCAAAAGTATGAAACAATTGCTTGGCTTGTCACCGGGGTTGTGCATGATTTAAATATTTTGTGTGATGAAGATAGAGCATAGCCAGACTATATGATTTTGTAGGTATAGCTTGCTTTGGCCATGTTATTTTGAGAAGACATGATTGCTTGGTTAGCATGCCTGAAGTATTGTTTTTTTAACGACTTGCCTGAAGTATTGTTGTTTTCATGTCAATATTAAACTTTTCTCTTGAGTCTTATGGATTTGGATATTCTTGCCACAATAAAGATTATATTGACAAATATGTTAGGTAGCATTCCACATCAAAAATTCTGTTTTTATCATTTACCTACTCGAGGACGAGCAGGAATTAAGCTTGGGGATGCTGATACGTCTCCAACGTATCTATAATTTTTAATTGTTCCATGCTATTATATTATCTGTTTTGGATGTTTATGGGCTTTATTAAACACTTTTATATTATTTTTGGGACTAACCTATTAACCCAGAGCCCAGTGGCAGTTCCTGTTTTTCCCCTTGTTTCAGTGTTTCGTAGAAAAGGAATATCAAACGAAGTCCAAACGGAATGAAACCTTCGGGAAAGTTATTTTTGGAAAGAAAGCAATCCGGGAGACTTGGAGTGCACGTCACAGGATCAACGAGGAAAGCACGAGGCAGGGGGGCGTGCCCACCCCCCTGGGTGCGCCCTCCACCCTCGTGGCTCCCCTGATGTATTTCTTCCTCCTATATATACCAATATACCCTAAAACCTTCGGGGAACATAATAGATCGGGAGTTCCGCTGCCGCAAGCCTCTGTAGCCACCAATAATCAATCGGGACCCTGTTCCGGCACCCTGCCGAGGGGGGAACCCTCACCGGTGGCAATCTTCATCATCCCGGCGCTCTCCATGACGAGGAGGGAGTAGTTCACCCTCGAGGCTGAGGGTATGTACCAGTAGCTATGTGTTTGATCTCTCTCTCTCTCTCGTGTTCTTGATTCGGCACGATCTTGATGTATCGCGAGCTTTGCTATTATAGTTGGATCTTATGATGTTTCTCCCCCTCTACTCTCTTGTAATGGATTGAGTTTTCCCTTTGAAGTTATCTTATCGGATTGAGTCTTTAATGATTTCAGAACACTTGATGTATGTCTTGCGTGGGATAACCGAGGTGATAATGGGTTATTCTATTGATTCACTTGATGTATGTTTTGGTGATCAACTTGCGGGTTCCGCCCATGAACCTATGCATAGGGGTTGGCGCACGTTTTCGTCTTGACTCTCCGGTAGAAACTTTGGGGCACTCTTTGAGGTTCTATGTGTTGGTTGAATAGATGAATCTGAGATTGTGTGATGCATATCGTATAATCATACCCACGGATACTTGAGGTGACATGGGAGTATCTAGGTGACATTAGGGTTTTGGTTGATGTGTGTCTTAAGGTGTTATTTTACTATGAACTCTAGGGCTGTTTGTGACACTTATAGGAATAGCCCAATGGTTGATGTGTGTCTTAAGGTGTTATTTTACTACGAACTCTAGGGCTGTTTGTGACACTTATAGGAATAGCCCAATGGATTGATCGGAAAGAATAACTTTGAGGTGGTTTCGTACCCTACCATAATCTCTTCGTTTGTTCTCCGCTATTAGTGACTTTGGAGTGACTCTTTGTTGCATGTTGAGGGATTGTTATATGATCCAATTATGTTATTATTGTTGAGAGAACTTGCACTAGTGAAAGTATGAACCCTAGGCCTTGTTTCCTAGCATTCCAATACCGTTTACGCTCACTTTTATCATTAGTTACCTTGCTGTTTTTATAATTTCAGATTACAAAAACCTATATCTACCATCCATATTGCACTTGTATCACCATCTCTTCGCCGAACTAGTGCACCTATACAATTTACCATTGTATTGGGTGTGTTGGAGACACAAGAGACTCTTTGTTATTTGGTTGCAGGGTTGTTTGAGAGAGACCATCTTCATCCTACGCCTCCCACGGATTGATAAACCTTAGCTTATCCACTTGAGGAAAATTTGCTACTGTCCTACAAACCTCTGCACTTGGAGGCCCAACAACGTCTACAAGAAGAAGGTTGCGTAGTAGACATCAGTCCCACCAAAAATCTTCATCCCGGACTCATCGAGTTGATCACATACACTTCCTAAGCCAAACCCTAGTATTTCGGTTCTACCGATATGGATCTCGGTCTCACCGAGTGTAGGATCGAAAGTAGGTCTAGAGGAGGGGTGATTAGACTACTTGACCAAATAAAAATCTAGCCTTTTCCCAATTTTAAGTCTTGGAAGATTTTAACAACTTAGCACAAGTCAAGCAATCAACCTACACATGCAATTTTAAGAGTGTAGCAGCGGAAAGTAAAACATTGCATATGAACGTAAAGGGAAGGGTTGGAGAAGGCAAACAATGTAGACACGGAGATTTTTGGCGTGGTTCCGATAGGTGGTGCTATCGTACATCCACGTTGATGGAGACTTCAACTCACGAAGGGTAGCTGTTGCGCGAGTCCACGAAGGGCTCCACCCACGAAGGGTCCACGAAGAAGCAACCTTGTCTATCCCACCATGGCCATCGCCCACGAAGGACTTGCCTCACTTGGGTAGATCTTCACGAAGTAGGAAACCTCCTTGACCTTACAAACTCCTTGGTTCAACTCCACAATCTTGTCGGAGGCTCCCAAGTGACACCTAACCAATCTAGGAGACACCACTCTCCAAAAGGTAATAGATGGTGTGTTGATGATGAACTCCTTGCTCTTGAGCTTCAAATGATAGTCTCCCCAACACTCAACTCTCTCTCACAGATTTAGCTATGGTGGAAAGATGATTTGAGTGGAAAGCAACTTGGGGAAGGCTAGAGATCAAGATTCTTGTGGTTGGATTGGAATGTCTGTATATCAATACATGAGTAGGTGGTTCTCTCTCAGAAAATGAGTAGTGGAAGTGTAGGCACGTTTTGATGGCTCTCTCACAAATGGAGAAGGGGGTGGAGGGGTATATATAACCTCCACACAAACTCCAACCGTTACACACATTTTACCCAACTCGGTCATACCGAATAGGAGAACTCGGTGAGACCGATTTAGTTCAAAATGTGAACGTTAGGTATATCGGTGGGACCGACCGGAACAACTCGGTGGGACCGATGTGCTAGGGCTAGGGCAAAACCTCATCTCGGTGAGACCGATTGCATGAACTCGGTGAGACCGATTTCAGCAAAGATCAAACAGAGAGTTGGTCAAGCAAACTCGGTGGGACCGATTGCACATTTCGGTGAGAGCGAAATAATTACAACAAGCAAAAGAGAGTTTGCAAGGCCATCTCGATGAGACCGAGATCCGTATCAGTGTGACCGAACTGTCCAGGGTTTCTAGCAGTGGCTATGTCAACTGAACTCGGTGGTGCCAGATAGATCAAATCGGTGGGGCCGAGATTGACTTTGAGTTTTGGACAAATGTGGAAATGAGAAAGTGGTTGAGGGTTTTGGAGCAATATCACTAAGCACTTTGAGCAAGTAGACCATTAAGCAACACCTCATCCCCTTTTAATAGTATTGGCTTTCCTATAGACTCAATGTGATCTTGGATCACTAAAATGAAATGAAGAGTCGTGAGCTTTTGCCAATCTTTGTCCTTAGCATTTTGAAGGGTCCACATCTCTAGACCATGCCATGCCAATCATTGAACTTTCTGAAATATTTAACTTGAATGGATATTAGTTCAATGAGCTATATGTTGTTATGAATTACCAAAACCACCCGGGGATTAGTTGCACTTTCAATCTCCCCCTTTTTGGTAATTGATGACAACATATAGATCAAAGCTTCGAGAAATGATAATATGAATGAAATACATCGTCGCTTTGAGAAGTATGTGATAAGCAAGAGCTCCCCCTAAATTTGTGCATTATTTAAAATTTTCTTTTGAATGCAAATGCACAATCGATTAGGATCATGGGCCACTCTTCCATGCCGCATACATCATGGTGGAGCGCTCAAAATGATAAGAGTTAAATAACATGCACTCATCACACGGGAACATGATTGATCATACACAAATATCATAGATATCATCATGCAAGCACACATTAAGGCATAGTATGATAAACACATGATCATAAGAGTATCTCACGAGCAAAACACAAATTGTAGCATAGGAATTTAAACAAGCAAACGATCAAGTAGCAAGAGAGGCAACAAAAGGCAAAACTCTCTCTCTCTCTCTCTCTCTCTCAGCCTAATGAACTATACACTGTCTCCCCCTTTGGCAACAAGTTACCAAAAAGCTTGAAAATGCATAGTGCTATACGGCACTCTAGGCACGATGGCTGGTTGCTCCGGTGTGCGTAGATGGCGCGGAGAGGAGTCCATCTGCAAAAGCTTCGGCAAAGGTTTATGGAGCTGGAGGAGTTGAAACTGGAGGTGCAATAGTGGCAGTTGCTGCAGGTGCTGAAAGTGTAGTACTAGTGTCACTGACAACTGGCACTGTTGAAGACCTTTGTGCCCTTGGCACTCTTTGAAAGGTATTTGTGGTAGGTCTATCATTCATGTCCTCAACTTCTTCCTGGAGCTTCTCCACAGTGGTCTGGATCTCTGTGACCTTCACATCTAAATCATGAAATTTTGTCTCAATGATCCTTTCAAGACTCTCTTGATTTTGAGTCATGGTGGCCAAGCCCTTCTCAATTCTCACAGTAGCCTCAAGCAGATAACTGAGTTGATCTTGCTTGGTCTTGAGCATCACTTGTGAACCATCTGGTGCACTGGTTGACTTTTCTGCTTTTGCAGCCTTTGGTATCTCTCTCTCTCTTCTCCTGAGCTTCTGCACATGTAGGATGAGATGCATCCATGACAATCTCATTGTCCTCAAATTCTGGCCTCAGGGGAAGATGCTCTTTATCAAGAAGATATGTCCCGGTTCCCATCTTGGAATTGATCAACATGTGTATGTGAGGGGCATATCCACATGATCTCTCCTAATCAGCAGTTGTTCTCTTCACTGTTTCAACAATCAAACTCATCACTTTGAACTTTGAACTTCTGAGGTACATCAAACATGTGGAGCAAGTTGATTGAGTGACCACGGATCATCCTATGATCTCCTGACTTGGGCAAAAGAGTGTGCCTCAAGATGGTGTTGATGGTGGTCAGACCAGATAGCATATAGTATATTGATCCAAACTTATGTGTCTCCAAGGCCTCATCAGGAATAGTCTTGTACATGTTGGCCATGGAGTTGTGATCCTTCCTAGGCTTGGCATATACATCAATGTCATTTTCATCTTCCTTAGGGGCATTGATCAACTTGGCCCACTCAGAGATTGTAGATTGATATTTAGTTCCTTCAGTCATCCAGACAATCTTTCCATCTGGGTAGAAGTGAGCAGTGGAATAGAATTGCATGATCATCTCATCGTTCCAGTTGGTCAACTTCTGACCAACAAACTTGTCCACTTCATTCATCCTGAAGCTCTCATGTTCACCTGGGAAGTAGTCCTCATTGTCATCAATGTACTCCCAGTCAACCCTCTTCATATCACAGATAATGGGCTTCTTGTCCAACAAGACTGTCTCATAGAAGTCCTGTTGTTCCTTGGTGTGAAAACGATAGCCTACAGCAGTCCTCCTCCTGTTAGCATAGGGATCCATCTGTCTCCATAATCTCAGACCTACATCCTTCCTTTCCTTCATGTTTTCAGCCACTGGATGATCATCATCGTGTCTGGAATCTTGGGCTTCAATTTTCTAAGCACTTGCTCCTCTTCATCTTCTTGAGCCTCAAGCACTGGGGCCTTGTTTTCCTCAGCAGCAGGGATTTTCCTGGTAGATCTCTTTGGTGAAGATGGTTTTGGAGCTTGATCTTGAGCTGAAGGCTTGGGGGCAGACTTGGGCTTAGATGAATCAGCCCAAGTCCTTATGGCATACCCCATAAGCTTTTGTGTCTTTGGTGGAGGTGCAGCTGGCTCTTCCTCCTCCTCATCTTCATTTGATGAATGCTTTTCAAACTCAGCCATTGGACCTACAAGTTCGCACCATCTTCCTCCTTTCCTTTCTTTCTTCTCCTTTCCAGCACCGCTTGCTGCAGCAACAGCTTCTTGCTCTTGAGCAACTCTAGACTGTCTGATTTTGGATACTGGTGCTCTCTTGGCTGGTAGCTTTTGCTTTTGTCCTGCCCTGGTGGCAGCAGCAGCAACATACTCCTTCTTGATCACTTTCTTCTTGGAAGTCACCTCCTCCTCAATGACAAAATCTTCATCCTCAGATTCTGAAGTTCTCTTCTTCCTTGTCCTGGTTGTTGCCTTAGGCAAGTTGTTGGGAGTGCTTCTGCTTCCATCATCATAACTGATGTTGGAGGGACTAGTGCCCTCACTAAGGTTGACATTCTCCTCAGACTTGTTCTGACTGTCACTGCCCTCTGACATAGCTGAATCTGAGTTGGGGTATAGATAGAGTGGATGAGCATCACAAAGTACAACTATTTTGCAAAAAATATTGAGACAAAAACTTAATTTTAGGTTTCTGCAGAAAGCATTTCAGAGCTACCGATATGACAAACTCGGTGACACCGAAGCACAAAACAGAGTCTAAACACGCAGTTTCGGTCAGACCGAAATGCAGTTCGGTGACTCCAAGATGCTAGGGTTTCATAGAGTAGGTGATTTCGGTCGCACCGACTAGTACACTTCAGTCAGACCGAGTGGTACTTGTGCAATGGCCTGGGTCAAATCGGTGAGACCGAGATCCTTAGATCGGTCGGTCTGAGATGAGTTCGGTGGAAACCTAACCCTAAGTTTTTGCATCAAATCTATTCTAAAGGATTCTTTCGGTGGATAGATTGATCTCACTCATGGAAAGAACAATGGCAAAGATCTTTGTGCAAGAATCGGAATAATGGAGCGCACAAAGAGGTCAAGTCTGTGCCCTAACTTGGCGACGAACTTGCTACGGCGACAACGGCGGTGAGATTTCCGTTGACGACGATGGAGACCAGCGGTAGGAGGCACCCACGACGACGGCGACGATCCGGAGACCAAGGGGCGGCAGAGCTGGGAAGGCGCGGCCGAGTGGTTTGGAGAAATTTCCAAATTTCAACCCGCGGTATATATACCCAGTCACTGTCGGTGTGACCGAGTGAAACGACTCGGTGGCACCGAGATGCAAAACTGCTAGCAGTTGCTGCAACTCGGTGTGACCGAATTTTTCTAATCGGTTGCATCGAGATGAAAACCTAGATCAACTTAATGAATTCGGTGAGACCGAGTGGGAGTGAGTTGTTCTGACCGAGATGCATTAATAGGTTTTGGAAGTTAAGACCTTGACGGATCAGTGCTCCGAGTGCTCCTCACCCGGAGGGTCCGAATTCGACTTGTTCAAACTTTGTGATGTAGCATGAATAGAGTTTGAGACGAGAAAAGCATAGATAATTAGAGGGAGTACTTAAGAATTTTTGTCCATCCATTTGGCAAAAACAAAACCAAATAATCAAACCAACAAATGGATGTCCTCGAATGGAGAAAATTATTCAACCAACATGCTCACACAATAAGATGGCAAATAAAACATGTGGCAAAGCATGCACGAACACTCTAGCATCTATCAAGCAATTGGCGATGACTAGGTCATCTATATATGAGTATATTGACTTAGGAGTCAAATGAGAACATTCCATCATAGATAATACTCATCATTTAAGCACAAGTGGGGCTACCACTTTTACATAAAGCATTGTTGTGTTCACACCATTAGAGTTTCTTTAGCTCAACTCTTAGAGCAAAGCTCCCCCTATATGTGATATCCCCCCTTAGAGGGATGAACTAACCTTGGGTTTTGTCAATGATGACTTCATGTAGGTGTTGAAGATGTGGATGCTCAATGTTGATGTAGATCATTTGGAGCAATCCATTAGAGTGAGTTACACTTTCAATACCTACATGGGTTAGTCCCACAAGGAACACACAAGGATCTCCATAGACATAGAGTGAAACACACATATGATGATGTCCATGAAAGCATTAGGTTACCTTGTCCCTTGTCTTACCAACAAGAGGGTTTGTGACTCCTTGAACTAGTGCAAGATATGGAAGTTGATTGCACTTGTCTTTGCCAAAATGAATATGAGTGAAGTATGTTGGCGGAGTCACCCTCAAGAACACTCTAGTTCTTCTTCTTTGGGACCCACATCAACTTGATGGGAATCCTTGGAGTTGTAGTTGTACTTGATGAAGTAGAACTTGATGTAGTCTTGGGAACCCACTTGACCAAGGCCTTAGGAGCTTCTTCAAATGAGTCAATCTCTTCTTGAAGCTTGTCCTTGCCTTTTAGCTTGTGGTCTTGTGGTGGAAGATCATCTTGAGCTTGTGTTCCCTTGAAAGAAGTGGGGTCATACTTCTCTTGTTGAGGAACAAACTTCATCTTGGGGTATTGATCTTCTTCCCACTCAACTCCATTGGCATTGAACTTTCATTCAAAACCAACACCTTGATTCTTCCGGTGCCTTCCTTGCTTGCGTACAATTTCCTCAAGTTGCTTACTTCCGGCAAGACTACTGTAAACATCTTTCTCTATGATTCCCTTCAATAAGCTATTTTCTTGCTCAAGTGTAACTTGGCAAAGAGAATCATTCGTGGAACCAAGATAACTACTAGAAGCAACAATATTGGATTTAGCATGATTATTGTTACTACTAGAAGAGGAATCTTTCTTGCTCTTGTTGCTAGTTTTTACTTGTGGCATGTAAGTAGACAAGAGTAAATGCTTGGCAATGTAAGAAGAACTTTTCTTTCGAAGATCATCATTGAATGCTTTTAAGAACCCATGCTCTTGCTCTAAATTGAGCTTCTCAAAGCGTAGCTTCTCATGAGTCTTTAAAAGCTCTCGATGATCCTCTAAAGTAGATTCACGATCTAACTTAAGAGTTCTTAGTTCTTTAGTTAGACGCTCAATCTCCTTCTTATCATTGTCATTCGTTTCATCTTGATTAGCATGGTTAATAGCAAATTCATCATAGTTTTCATCACTAGTGTTGTCAACAATTAAATCATCATCACCTAGCAAATCATCTTCATCACTATTGAAATCAACGTACTCAAGGTGTGATACCTTAGGGCCTTTAGCCATGAAGCTTCTTCCAATTCCTTCATTTGGTGAGTCAAATATGTCGTAGGAGTTGGATGACACAAGTGCAAGACCGGCAACACCTTCATCTTGAGTATATTCGGAGTCACAGTGATAACTTCTCTTGGAGTAGTTGTCGGAGTCGGAACCGGATACCCATTCACCAACCTTGATGTCTTCGTCTTGTATAGCTCTTTGATGACTTGTCCTTCCTTTTCGAATCCTTGCATCTACTATGATCTCTACTCCTTCTCTCTCTTGTTGGCGATTCATCTCTTTTACATCTCCTTTTAGGTGAATCTTCTCTTCTCTTGTAGGGAGCCGTACACTCATTTGAGTAGTGTCCGAGTCTTCCACAATTGTAGCAATTGCGATCATGACTAGAAGATCTTTTGTCATTGTAGGACCTTGACTTGGAACTTCTCTCTTTGCTTCTACTCTTGTAGAACTTGTTGAAGTTCTTGACCATTAAGCTCAATTCTTCATTGAAGACTTGTTTCTCACTTGATTTTGTAGGAGCATCACATGAAGCTTTGTAAGCACCACTAGACTTGTTGTGAAGCTCTACCTTATCCTTGAGTGACATCTCATGAGCAACAATTCTACCAATGACTTCCATTGGCTTGAGATCTTTGTAGTTGGGCATCATTTGGGTCAAAGTGCACACGGTATCATATTTTCCATCCAAATCTCTTAGGATCTTCTTGATGATGAACCTGTTGGTCATCTCTTCGCTTCCTAAGCCGGCAATCCCATTTGTGATGAGAGCAAGCCTAGAGTACATCTCAGTGACTCCTTCACCATCCTTTATTTTGAACTTGTCAAGTTGACTTTGAAGCACATCCAATTTGGATTCCTTGACAGACTTGGTACCTTCGTGCATATCAACCAAAGTATCCCAAATTTCCTTTGCATTCTCAAGACGGCTGATTTTGTTGAATTCTTTGGGGCACAATCCGTTCAAGAGAATATCGCAAGCTTGAGCATTGTATTGAAACATCTTCAACTCTTCCGCGGACGCTTCACGATCCAGTTCTCTTCCATCCTCGAAGTATTCACCTTGCAAGCCAATACGCACAATAGCCCACAGCGGGGTTATGACCAAGAATATGCATTTCATCTTATGCTTCCAACTAGCAAAATTAGTACCATCAAAGTAAGGACCTCTACGATGGTAATTTCCCTCGCTAGATGCCATACTCTCCTAGGTTGTGAAACCAAGGCTACGATCACCAAAGCTATGGAAATCAAGGCAAATGGAGACCAAAGCTCTGATACCACTTGTAGGATCAAAATTAGGTGTAGAGGGGGTGATTAGACTACTTGACCAAATAAAAATCTAGCCTTTTCCCAATTTTAAGTCTTGGCAGATTTTAACAACTTAGCATAAGTCAAGCAATCAACCTACACATGCAATTCTAAGAGTGTAGCAGCGGAAAGTAAAACATTGCATATGAAGGTAAAGGGAAGGGGTTGGAGAAGGCAAACGCAATGTAGACACGGAGATTTTTGGCGCGGTTTCGACAGGTGGTGCTATCGTACATCCACGTTGATGGAGACTTCAACCCACGAAGGGTAACGGTTGCACGAGTCCACGGAGGGCTCCACCCACGAAGGGTCCACGAAGAAGCAACCTTGTCTATCCCACCATGGCCATCGTCCACAAAGGACTTGCCTCACCCGGGTAGATCTTCACGAAGTAGGCGATCTCCTTGCCCTTACAAACTCCTTGGTTCAACTCCACAATCTTGTCGGAGGCTCCCAAGTGACACCTAACCAATCTAGGAGACACCACTCTCCAGAAGGTAATAGATGGTGTGTTGATGATGAACTCCTTGCTCTTGAGCTTCAAATGATAGTATCCCCAACACTCAATTCTCTCTCACAGATTTGGCTATGGTGGAAAGATGATTTGAGTGGAAAGCAACTTGGGGAAGCCTAGAGATCAAGATTCTTGTGGTTGGATTGGAATGTCTTGATATCAACACATGAGTAGGTGGTTCTCGCTCAAAAAATGAGCAGTGGAGGTGTAGGCACGTTATGATGGCTCTCTCACAAAAGGAGAAGGGGTGGAGGGGTATATATACTCTCCACACAAAATCCAACTGTTACACACATTTGACCCAACTCGGTCAGACCGAATAGGAGAACTCGATGAGACCGATTTAGTTCAAAATGTGAACGTTAGGAATATCAGTGGGACCGACTGGAACAACTCGGTGGGACCGATGTGCTAGGGCTAGGGCAAAACCTCATCTCGGTGAGACCGATTGCATGAACTTGGTGAGACCGATTTCAGCAAAGATCAAACAGAGAGTTGGTCAAGCAAACTCGGTGGGACCGATTGCACATTTTGGTGAGACCGAAATAATTACAACAGGCAAAAGAGAGTTTGCAAGGCCATCTCGGTGAGACCGAGATCCGTATCGGTGTGACCAAACTGTCTAGGGTTTCTGGCAGTGGCTATGTCAACTGAACTCGGTGGCGCTGGATAGATCAAATCGGTGGGGCCAAGTTTGACATTGAGTTTTGGACAAATGTGGAAATGAGAAAGTGGTTGAGGGTTTTGGAGCAATATCACTAATCACTTTGAGCAAGTAGACCATTAAGCAACACCTAATCCCCTTTTAATAGTGTTGGCTTTCCTATAAACTCAATGTGATCTTGGATCACTAAAATGAAAATGAAGAGTCTTGAGCTTTTGCCAATCTTTGTCCTTCGCATATTGAAGGGTCCACATCTCTAGTCCATGCCATGCCAATCATTGAACTTTCTGAAATATTTAACTTGAATGGATATTAGTTCAATGAGCTATATGTTGTTATGAATTACCAAAACCACCCGGGGATTAGTTGCACTTTCACCGAGATGGCCTGACCAAGTTTCTATTGTGAAGTTGCTTCATTACGGAATTACCGAGATGAAACGATCGGAACTACCGAAATGAAGTCTTGCCCTAGCCATTGCACTTCGGTCACACCGTGATGTTCTGATCGGTCTCACTGAAACCTCCAACATTCGAATCTTTTACACTAGTTGGTCTCACCGAGTATTCGGACCGGTGTCACCGAGTTGGGTCAAAGACTTGTAATGGTTGGATCTTTGGGTTTAGGCTATATATACCCATCTACCCCCACTTACTCTCTAAGAGGGCCATCAGAACAAACCACCGCTTCCATTAC
The DNA here is from genome assembly GCF_002575655.3 of Aegilops tauschii subsp. strangulata. Classification (NCBI taxonomy): domain Eukaryota; kingdom Viridiplantae; phylum Streptophyta; class Magnoliopsida; order Poales; family Poaceae; genus Aegilops; species Aegilops tauschii. The sequence goes on from NC_053038.3 coordinate 85,821,288, forward strand.
TCATTTTCTGAGAGAGAACCACCTACTCATGTGTTGAGATCAAGAGATTCCAATCCTACCATTTGAACCTTGATTTCTAGCCTTTCCCAAGTTGCTTTCCATTCAATCCCCTCTTCCACCAAAGCCAAATCAATGAGAGAGTGATTGAGTGTTGGGGAGACTATCATTTGAAACACAAGAGCAAGGAGTTCATCATCAACAACACCATCTATTACCTTTTGGAGAGTGGTGTCTCCTAGATTGGTTAGGTGTCACTTGGGAGCCTCCAAGAGATTGTGGAGTTGAACCAAGGAGTTTGTAAGGGCAAGGAGAGCGCCTACTTCATGAAGATCTACCCGAGTGAGGCTAGTCCTTCGTGGACGTAAGCCATGATGGAATAGACAAGGTTGCTTCTTCATGGACCCTTCATGGGTGGAGCCCTCCATGGACTTGCACAACTGTTACCCTCCGTGGGTTGAAGTGTCCATCAACGTGGACGTACGATAGCACCACCTATCGGAACCACACCAAGAATCTCCGTGTCTTCATTGTGTTTGATCTTTCATCTCTACCCCTTACTTTTCGCACAATTGCATGCTTTACTATTTTCGCTGCCCTATCTCTAGATATGCATGTGTAGGAAGTCTTGGTGATATTTTAACTAGTGCCAAAATCTGCCTAAACTTCAAGAGAACTAAAAATTGCACCTTGGTTGGTTAAGAGTCTATTCAACCCCCTCTAGACCTATCTTCTCTGATCCTACAATGGTCTGTCCCGGGGGCACGGTGAGGGCCACTTAGTAGCAGCACGGGCTTTGTACACAGCGGTACTACTATCAACTTAGTAGCAGCTTGGGGTTTATACCCCACGCTACTACTTTGGCATGTCCCAGTGGGCACGGTGGGGAACAATTGGTAGTAGAGCAGGCTTTTTGATGTGCTACAACCATCATTCTGTTTTGCTACATGGGGGTTCAAGTGCATACAATTTTTGCTACATCCATCTTTCTGATGTGCTATGACCACATTTTGTTTTTGCTACATAGGGGGTTCAAGTGCATATTTTTTGCTACATCCATCATTTTTCTGATGTGCTACAACCATCATTTTGTTTTGCTACATCCATACTTTTTAAAGCTACATGCATGATTAGTGCAAGCTACATCTAAGATGACTTAATTTTTCGACACATGCCTTGTTAGGTACCGGCTAAGTTCCAGATGTTGGATGACAAGCACAAGGGGATTTTTGCAGCGGAGGTTGATGATGTAGTAGGCAAGCATGGCTGGGTTTAAAGGGATTGCAGTGCAACCAGATGGCCACTCTGCTTCATGATGTAGGAGATGCCATCACAGCTACCGACGAGCCCAATGTTTCCTTCCCAACACCTAGCATGGATGAAAATCGTGAGAAAGAGAGGGATGCTCAAGCTGCATCTACAGCTGCCGATATTATTATGAATAAAGATCAAGTCATTGGGGAGCTAAAAAGGAACCAAGAAGTTGCAATAGATGTTGGTCACACTCGTGAGCAACAAAGCGCGAGTATCAAGGTAGAAGGCAACGTGTCACCTCGGAGCCCTCCACTCTTCTATGATGCACCCAGGAGTGCGACAGTCGGGATTTGGGACAATGAGCCTTCTATGAGCTGTTCCCAAGGGGTTTCGAGGACTACGAGTTGATGCATTGCATGCATGAGCCTACAAACAAGAATAGCACAGTCAGCCCCCTCTATCCCAACATCCCTGTTTTTCCTGTATCAGACGATGATGAGAGCCCTGTGAAAGTGCAACTAATCCCCGAGTGCTTTTGGCAATTAATAACAACATATATGTCATTGATCTAATGAACATTGATGACAGATTTCAGAAAAGATCAATGATTAGCATGGCATGGACTATTGGACGTGGACCCCTCAAAATGTGAAGTACAAATTTGGCTACCCCAAGACTCTACATTTTTGGTTTAGTGATCCAAGATCACATTGAGTCCCTTAGGAAAGCCAATACTATTAAAAAGGAGTGAGGTATTGTTGATGAGGTTGTTGCTCAAAGTGCTCAATGATATTGCTCCAAAAACCCTTAGTCACTTTCCCAAATCACATATGTCCAAACCCCTAATTCATCATTTCGGTCCCACCGATACATTCCATTCTAGACACACCGAGATGACTCTTCTACTGCCACAGCCAAGACCCTAACACCTCCGTCTGACCGAAACGTCTCTCGGTCCCATCAAGATGGCCTGGCCAAGTTTCTTTGATGAAATCACTTCATTTCGGAATCACCGAGTGAAACTGATCGGAATTACCGAAACGAGGCTCTGCCTTTGCCATTGCACTTCGGTCCCACCGAGATGGTATAATCGGTCTCACCAAAAACACTAACGGTCAAGTCTTTTGCACTAGTCGGTCTCACTGAGTTTATCACTTTGGTCCCACTGAGTTAGGTTAAAAGCTTGTAACGGTTGAATTTTTGGTGCTGCATATTTATACCTCTCCGCCACCACTTACTCTCTAAGACAGCCATCAGAACGAAACACAACTTCCACCATTCATTTTCTGAGAGAGAACCACCTGCTCATGTGTTGAGATCAAAAGATTCCATTCCTGCCATTTGAACCTTAATTTCTAACCTCTTCAAGTTGCTTTCCACACCAATCCTTCTCTTACCCAAGCCAAATCTGTGTGAGAGAGATTGAGTGTTGAGGAGACTACTAATCATTTTCTGGTACTTTCAAGCAGGGTATACTCAAGCAAGACCCATCAAGCTTCTAACCAAGTGTACTCACGACTGAGCTTCAAAGGGCTATCACTAAGTACAAGGTTCAAAAATTTGACATAGTAAGTTCCTACATGCCTTTTTTGGTTCATATCACAAATACTCTCAAATATGTATCCAATGATGCGAATTAGATTTTGTTTAGGTGATGAGTCCCTTTGCCTTCTTTTGCATTTTTCAGCTCTTCCTCACAATTGTTCATGGGTGTCATTGGATAGTCGTTTGCGCAAACTTGCTTCACAAGCAGTGGGATGTATTCGACTCATTGAATGCCAAAGGGAAACCATCTACCTTGAAGAGGCAGGCCAACCACTTGGTCAGATCTTCTCTATTTTATATTAGTGCCTTTCCTCGCTTTGTCTACATAATTTTCCTGCTGCATCTTTACATGTTTCATTTTTTTCAAACTTTTTGTATGTGATTTTGGTGGTAGATCACAAACTTTGTAACTCTTGCACAAGAGTGTGATGAATTCAATGTCAATGTTGTATACTTCACCCGGGTTGACCTAGAGGACTACCCAAAGCAAAATAACCTATGAGTTTCTCTGCGCTTTGCTTCAATCATGTGTTCCTTTGAAACAAGTTGGTTGTTTCCACTATATACGAGATTGTCATATTTTCTTAACTCACAAGTATGTTGTGGTTTCTCCAAGCTCAAATATGTGGAGAACTTTGATGGAAAGGCAGTGAAAGAGTTTAAGCAAGTATCCATCAATTTTTTGTCTTTGCATTTTGTTAAAATATAGTTTTTGTTTTCAAAACTTATGCAGCAAAAGAATAGCTAGTAACATATACTACTTCTCGTGCATTCATTTTTACAGGAAGACATCCCACTGTACCGCATGGAAGTGGCATACAACCATTTCATTCACCCACTCAACAATGCCCCAAAGGAGTGTGCATTCAAGGAAGAGTTCGCGGACTGATTTTTGCAAGGTCGAAGACGAACAAGCTTCTTAGGTCTAGTTCATGTCTCAGGTGGTAGCATTTTGATAGTATAAGAGTAGCGTGTTTTGCTATATGTAAACCGATGATACTTTCAGAACATTGGTCCTTCTGTAAAGCCATGATAACTCCGACGAACTTTCTGTGTTTTGGGTATGTATGTACCAATGGTACTTGTTGGTTTGTAAGTTTGAATTTGGATCAAGCATTTGCTACCAACATGCTTACACCAGATCCATTGCTAAAGTTTATACTTTTTTTGCTGCAACTACATTATAAAATTGTTTCAGACTTCATCCAACAAAGTTGCAAGGGGAAGTTCTTTTTTTTCTTGAAACCTATTTTTAAACAAACTAAGAATGCTTCATTGACACAATTTATTTGTTGGAAGATCAGAAAAAAGAGCTATAACCTTGCTAAAGGTTTGTTGCAAAGCCCAAGATCATCCTTTTTTACCAAACAAGTTTCCAGTGTAAAATAGTTGCATCACTGCAAGTTTTTTGCTGGAAGCATAATCTAAAAGAGCTTCAACAGTAATCTTTTTTACAAAAATTTGTTACAAGTATTTCTTTCTAACTGTAATGCTAAATTCCTGCAACAAATATAATCACAAAAAAAGATACATGCACTCTAAAATTTGCTGCAATGCTAAAGCACCACACATTTTTAACCCAAAAGGTTTTTTGCCGGTAGGTTTTCTGCTGAAAACATAATTTTAAAAAGATTCAACCATGATTTTTTGAATCCTCATAACCTTGCAAACATAATCAACCTACAGAGCAGGAGCACGTAGTGTTGCATCCTTCAAACAAAAATCTTGCTCTGCTATCTGTTTTTGCTACAAGTGATTATATTTTTTTACAAGCATGCCTGCTTTTTCAATGTTCTTAAAAATTTAAAAAATAAACCACGCAACCATGCAAGGCTCATGCTACATTACGACATGCTACAACCATCACCATCAATAAGTAAGTTCCACAAACTTATAAGAATCTTTTTAAATCTACTCTCATAAAAGTAACATTTTGCTTTTTCAATCCACGCATCTAGTAATATGTTGCAATCCCACAAAAAAGCTACAACTACTCAATACATATGTTGTAAAAATTTATAATGCTTGCATATGCAGAGAAACCAGGGGGGTTACAAAGCAATACATCATTTTTTCTGCATGAATCATCCTAAAGGGTAAGAATTGTTTCGACATTTAGAGCTTTTGCGGTCGCACTTGCAGCAAGCATAGCAGCAAGGAGTTGGCAGCTCTTGACGTTGTGATCCTCATGTTCACAATACTTGCATGGAGTCTTCTTTCCCCTTGGCTTCGTCCTTCTTTTCTTTCTTCTCCATTTCATCTTCTCGTAGCTCAATGAGTGGCTTCATTCGCTTATCTCTTTTTCCTTTGGCCTCCCTTTCTTGGGTGACTTTGGTGCGTTCCGCAATCCTACGAGGGTGGATCCCGCAGCCCTATATTTGACCACCTGAAGCCTGCGCTTGTTCATTTGCTTCATAACCTTGGACTTCTTCGTTTCCTGCAACCCCATCCTTGATCTAGCTTTCATTACAGCAACCCCAACCTTGCCCTGCTCAATTAGGCCAAAAACAAAATTATTAGCTTCATCACTGAAAAATGCATGAGAAGTGATGTCTACTACACAACCTTCTTCTTGTAGACGTTGTTGGGCCTCCAAGTCCAGAGGTTTGTAGGACAGTAGCAAATTTCCCTCAAGTGGATGACCTAAGGTTTATCAATCCGTGGGAGGCGTAGGATGAAGATGGTCTCTCTCAAGCAACCCTGCAACCAAATAACAAAGAGTCTCTTGTGTCCCCAACACACCCAATACAATGGTAAATTGTATAGGTGCACTAGTTAGGCGAAGAGATGGTGATACAAGTGCAATATGGATGGTAGATATAGGTTTTTGTAATCTGAAAATATAAAAACAGCAAGGTAGCAAGTGATAAAAGTGAGCGTAAACGGTATTGCAATGCTAGGAAACAAGGCCTAGGGTTCATACTTTCACTAGTGGAAGTTCTCTCAACAATAATAACATAATTGGATCATATAACAATCCCTCAACATGCAACAAAGAGTCACTCCAAAGTCACTAATAGCGGAGAACAAACGAAGAGATTATGGTAGGGTACGAAACCACCTCAAAGTTATTCTTTCGGATCAATCTATCATAGAGTTCGTACTAGAATAACACCTTAAGATACAAATCAACCAAAACCCTAATGTCACCTAGATACTCCAATGTCACTCAAGTATCCGTGGGTATGATTATATGATATGCATCACACAATCTTAGATTCATCTATTCAAACCAACACAAAGTACTTCAAAGAGTGCCCCAAAGTTTCTACCGGAGAGTCAAGACGAAAACGTGTGCCAACCCCTATGCATAGGTTCATGGGCGGAACCCGCAAGTTAATCACCAAAACATACATCAAGTGGATCACGTGATATCCCATTGTCACCACAGATAAGCACGGCAAGAGGCTTGCGGCGGCGGAACTCCCGATATATTCTGTTTTTTGGAGGTTTCAGTATTTATAGGATTTTTTGGCATAGGTCTCACATCAGGGGGGTCTCCGAGTTGTCCACGAGGAAGGGACCCACGCCCAGGGGGTGGGCGCGCCCCCCACCCTCGTGGGCAGCCTGGAACTCTCCTGGCCCAACTCTTTTACTCTGGGGCTTCTTTTGGTCTAGAAAAAATCATCAAAAATTGGCACGTCAATTGGACTCCGTTTGGTACTCCTTTCTTGTAAAACTCAAAAACAAGGAAAAAACAGAAACTGGCACTGGGCTCTAGGTTAATAGGTTAGTCCCAAAAATCATATAAAAGTGCATAGTAAAGCCCATACAACATCCAAGATGGATAATATAATAGCATGAATACTTCATAAATTATAGATACGTTGGAGACGTATCAAGAAGCAAGGTTGCCAAACTTCCTCTAAAGAGAGTTGAACTTGAGGATGTTTCTCTTAGGGATGCCAAAGTGCATAGCCCTATGCCCAGCGCCCGCATCAGGTGCATGGTCAGTTGCTCTCTGAGACCATGTTTCAATCATGTAAGTCGTGGGTATTGTTTGTACATTCAGGTGCACCATGACATGGATGATATGTGGGCAGATTAGCCCATACATCTCAAACATGTTGCAGCTACACATGTACCTCCCATCCTCAGGAGTAACATGCATAATGTACTATTTAAGTTTGAGGCCATTGTTTGCAACAAGACGAAACCAATGTGCATACCCTCAGACCTGATATTACAGTCCAAAGCCTATTGATTTAGCCAAGAGCTTTTGAAACTTGGAAAATACCTCTCTAGTATAGAATTTTGGAGACTGCTTTTTAACGTTGTAACTACAAACAAAAAAGCTTCCAACATGAACAAAGTTTTCTACATATATTTTAAAGGAAAGCTGCAACCAAACTATACTACCAATGAGCAAAAAAGATGCCTAGAAAAACATGATTTTTGGACTTACTTTCTCCATAGTAGTGGCCTCATCATTTCATTGATGAAGCCACATTGTCCTCACGATCTAGCATTAGCTCCTGGCAAAGCTCAAACTATTGCACGAACGTCCAAACCGAGTCTCCATGATGATTTAAGGTCTTGAAGTAGGAATTCAGCCCCTCAGACCGCCCGGTTGTGCCTGTGAATGGGAAGAACTTATGCCTAAAGTAATCTAGAGCCCATGTCTTCCTGGTGTTCCACATGTTTTTGAGGTGATTCTTATCAGCCAAACCACAAAATTGGACCATCTGATACCACCTTTCTTCAAACTCCTCGACGATATCTGAACTGTTGATGCAACTATAGAATGCTTCAGCAAAAGGCTCATCATTGCCAGCATCTTCTCTAGCTTTGTTATCGCAACCTGAAAAGCGTGCCACTTGCAACATCTGTGCGTTGAGTTTGGTAACACCATGGAGATGGCTTTCTATATTGCTTAGTCATGATTAGTCATAATGTTTAGTGGATGCTCGTTATTCATTTCCAACATCGACTGCTCAAAGACCCATTTGAAAGTTTCAATCTTCTCATTAGGTAGCGAAGCACACCCTAAGCAGATCATGTGTGTGTGTGTGGTTGTTAATCCCAACAATCGCCGCAAAAGGAAGGTTGTAGCGATTGATGACCCACAAGTATAGGGGATCTATCGTAGTCCTTTCGATAAGTAAGAGTGTCGAACCCAACGAGGAGTAGAAGGAAATGACAAGCAGTTTTCAGTAAGGTATTCTCTGCAAGCACTGAAATTATCGGTAACAGATAGTTTTATGATAAGGTAATTCGTAACGGGTAACAAGTAACAAAAGTAAACAAGGTGCAGCTAGGTGGCCCAATCCTTTTTGTAGCAAAGGACAAGCCTGGACAAACTCTTATATAAAGGAAAGCGCTCCCGAGGACACATGGGAATTATCGTCAAGCTAGTTTTCATCATGCTCATATGATTGGCGTTCGTTACTTTGAAAATTTGTTATACGGGTGGACCGGTGCTTGGGTACTGCCCTTCCTTAGACAAGCATCCCACTTATGATTAATCCCCCTTGCAAGAATCCGCAACTACGAAAGAAGAATTAAGGTAAACCTAACCATAGCATGAAACATATGGATCCAAATTAGCCGCTTACGAAGCAACACATAAACTAGGGTTTAAGCTTCTGTCGCTCTAACAACCCATCATCTAATTATTACTTCCCAATGCCTCCCCCTAGGCCCAAACAATGGTGAAGTGTCATGTAGTCGACGTTCACATAACACCACTAGAGGAAAGACAACATACATCTCATCAAAATATTGAACGAATACCAAATTCACATGACTACTTATAATAAGACTTCTCCCATGTCCTCAGGAACAAACGTAACTACTCACAAATCATATTCATGTTCATAATTAGAGGGGTATTAATGTGCATAAAGGATCTGAACATATAATCTTCCACCGAATAAACCAACTAGCATCAACTACAAGGAGTAATCAACACTACTAGCAAGCCACAGGTACCAATCTGAGGTTTTGAGACAAAGATCAGATACAAGAGATGAACTAGGGTTTGAGAGGAGATGGTGCTGGTGAAGATGTTGATGGAGATTGACCCCCTCCCAATGAGAGTATCGATGGTGATGACAATGGTGACGATTTCCCCCTCCCGGAGGGATGTTTCCCTGGCAGAACAGCTCCACCGGAGCCTTAGATTGGTTCCGCCAAGGTTCCGCCTCGAGACGGCGGCGCTTCGTCCCGAAAGCTTCCTTTTGAATTTTTTTCCAGGGAAAAAGACACCTTATACCAGAAGATGGGCATCGGGGGGCTTCCAGGTGGCCCACGAGGCAGGGGGTAGGGCGTGCCCTCCACCCTCGTGGACAGTAGGTGGCCCCCCTCTGGTGCTTTCTTCACCCAATATTTTTAATATATTCCAAAACTGACTTTCGTGGATTTTCAAGACTTTTGGAGTTGTGCATAATAGGTCTCTAATATTTGCTCCTTTTCCAGCCCAGAATTCCAGCTGCCGGCATTCTCCCTCTTCATGTAAACCTTGTAAAACAAGAGAGAAAAGGCATAAGTATTGTGACATAATGTGAAGTAATAGCCCATAATGCAATAAATATCGATATAAAAGCATGATGCAAAATGGACGTATCAGCGATTTCTACAGAATGTGGTGTCAAAAAACACACAATCTTTGTACTTTGGGTACAATGCGCCCATCAACCCAAAAGAGCGCCCCAACAGCTCCATCTTCCTCTAGCTTGGAAAAGAAGAAGTTGGGGTTCTCCACCTACCTTATCTTAAAGTACTCGATGGTCAGCTCCAAGTCATGCTCTGACAGGCCCTTTCGCAACTTTGCTCTTGCATTCGGCACATCTATCTTCACATACGGCAAACTCCTTGGACCGCAACACCGTGCATCTCCAAGCAAGTCCACCACATTTGTTGTTGATATCTTGCGGTAGTGCAGCGATGTGACGTATTTCATGTCTGCTTCCGGGATCTTCTTGTGAGAGCGGCAGAATGTCCGACGGCCCCGTTGCAACATTAGTGGGTGTGTGTGCTCGACCTCAAAAGTTGTCACAACCCAGCTACCATCTTGGAGGCTAACACCCATATGCTCCTTGCGATCGTAGCGCTGCAATATGTTTCTTTGCCTCTTGTTGCTCACATACATAGAGATGCCAACTTATTTGCTTGCTGATTTTTTATGACTAGCAGAGCTCATATCAGCACCATCACACTGATTTGTTGCAGCGCCATCAGAAATGCTTCCACCGGCATTCTTGAAAGGAGTTTTTCTGGAGTGTATGCACTCAAAAACTCTCTTAATTAAAATGCCCTTCTCCTTTGAGCCTCTACTCCTGTTGTGCCTTGATATCAATTTTAGTTTTAAAGCCCATCTTCATTGCATAATCATTGTACACTCGACGTGCTTCAGCAACATTGTCAAAACCCACTCCAACAAAAGGGACAATTGGTTGCGACCATACATCTTCATATGGTTCATCAACAAGTGTTGTAGCATTTTCATGGGCATTGTCATTGTCTCATCGACATCTTGGCCATTGTCATGAGTTGCACTATCCATGTTATGCTGCAATGTGTCTTCATTATGCATATTCGGAGGTTCATCTAGATCAATGCCATCTAGTTCTTCTTGCTCCACAGCATTTTGTAGATCATCATCAACAAAAATTGATGGCTCCGGAGTATCATTCTGCAACAAAATCAGTGCCCAAGTCAATTTTGTTGTTGCTTCAAAAACCATACGAAAAACGCCAACCATAGTGGATGCAGCATGTGAAGACAAATCTAGAACATGTTTATTGCTACAATCATAGCAAAATGTTTACAACCAGCACATGGTTTTTTGTTTTGCACCCATATATCATTTTTACTATCTTGTTTTTTAAGGCAATAGCAAATCATAACATAATGAAAGCATACATCCCATATAGCATACTATTTTTTTGTTTTTTATCCAACAAACATTTGAATGCAGTAGCATGCAGCATATATAGGGGGTCAAACAACTTGTAGCATGAAGTGTGTACCATCTTTTTTGTTTCCATTTTTTTGAACCACCTTTATGTAGCATGTAGCAAGTGATTATGTAGTTGTAACAAATATTTTCCTAGAAAACACATAAGAAACATTTCCTAGCATTATTCCAGTTTCAGATAATCCACACAAGTATGTTTTATTTACAACAATTTTTTCATGTGATGCTCATCAACTAAAATCAAGCATTGAAGCATATTTTATGAGAGAAAGCATCTAGGGTTTTCTTACCAGATCAAACTCGTCTCGGACATGGCTTGTTGCATGCTCGAAGAACACACCAGGGTTGACGTACCATTGCAGCACCGGTCCACTACCACCTGCGTCTAGCCGCTTGAGAGGAATACAACCATGAACAGCAGCGGAGCTCATTGTAGAGATCGAGCCCATATCCATGGCAGCAAGCAACTGCTCATGGATGTAAAGACATGTTTGCAACAATCCATGGTTGCTTGGTACGTAGGGGAGTGATTGCTTGTATCTACATTGGTATTTCCCCGAAGAGGAGAGGATGATGTAGCACAACAACGGTAAGTATTTCCCTCAGTTATGAAACCAAGGTATCAATCCAGTAGGAGGATCCGCCAACTATGTAAGCAGTACGTTCACACAAATAACAAAAACTTGCTACCCAATGTGTAAGAGGGGTTGTCAATCCCCTCTGTGTTGAGATAGATTAAATTGTATGAGATTGGATAAATAGATCTAACAAAACGACATAATGAAATAGGTAAAGAAAAAGTGCAGCAAAGTATTTTTGGATTAATAGATCTGAAAATAATATGATAGGAAATAGATCCGGGGGCAGTAGATTTCACTAGAGGCTTCTCTCGAGGAAATGGCATATGGTGGGTAAACAAATTACTGTTGGGCAATTGATAGAAAAGCAAATAATTATGACGATATCCAAGGCAATGATCATGTATATAGGCATCAGATCCAAGATTAGTAGACCGACTCCTTCCTGCATCTACTACTATTACTCCACACATCGACCGCTATCCAGCATGCATCTAGTGTATTAAGTTCATGAAGAAACGTAGTAATGCAATAAGAACGATGACATGATGTAGACAAGATCCATTCATGTAGGAATAGACCCCATCTTTTTATCCTTAATGGCAACGATACATGTGTGTCATGTCTCTTTCTGTCATTGAGATTGAGCACCGCAAGATCGAACCCATCACAAAGCACCTCTTCCCATGGCAAGAAATATCAATCTAGTAGGCCAAACCAAACCAAAGTTTCGGAGAAGAAATACGAGGCTATAACAATCATGCATATAAGAGTTCAACAAAGACTCGCATAATATTCATTGATAGATCTGATCATAAACTCATAATTCATCGGATCCCAACAAACACATCGCAAAAAAGATTTACATCAAATAGATCTCCCAGAACATTGAGGAGAACATTGTATTGAACATCAAAATGAGAGAAGAAGCCATCTAGCTACTGCCTACGGACCCATAGGTCTGTGGTAAACTACTCACGCATCATCGGAGGGGCAAGGGTGATGATGATGAACCCCTCTGTGATTGTTGATCCCTCCGGCAAGGTGCTGGAAAAGGCCTCTAGATTGGATCTCGTGGTTCTGGAACTTGCGGCGGTGGAAACTCTGATCTCTCAACTCCCCTAGGGTTTCTAGAATATTTGGGTATTTATAGAGCTGAGAGGCAGTGGAGGAGACTCCCGTGGGCCCCACTACCCACCAGGGTGCGCCAGGGGCCTCTGGCGCGCCCTGGTGCCTAGTGGGCCCCACGGGCTTCCTCTGGTGCAACTCTTGGGCCTCCTGGGTGTCTTCTGGGCAGAAAAATTCTCCAAAAAGTTTCACTGCATTTGGACTCCGTTTGATATGGATATTCTGCGAAGTAAAAAACAAGCAAAAAATAGCAACTGGCGCTAGGCACTATGTCAATAGGTTAGTCCCAAAAAATGATATAAATTTGCTATAAAATAAATATAAAACAACCAAGATTGATAATATAACAGCATGAAACAATAAAAAATTATAGATACGTTGGAGACATATCAGGGAGCCCCGTCTAGAGCTGAGCCAATTGCCGAAAGCAAATATCAGGCATGATCCGACCGCCACAACTGCCGCAAGGACATGACGGCGCAGGGGGAACGTATAGCTCCCCTGTTTTCCTCGGGGTGAGGGGGGAATAACGGTTGCAACACCTTTAAGTGTTTTTGCTGCAATGTTATGATGGTGGGAACGCAGCAGATCGTACGGCCTTGGCTCGCTGCATCGGGCGGCTCGGACGCAATCGGCCCAACTATTGGGCCGGCCGGCCGTCACCTACAATAAAAAGTAAGAATCATGCCTTATATCTTGTGTCTCTTTTTACTTAGTGTCTTTATTTTTTTAACACATTAGATACGTAGACGCTCATACATGTATGCATACACTCACCCCTATGAACGCACACATGCACAACCTACCTCTATGAGCACCTCCGAGAGACTGAGCCGGTGCATCATCTTGAGATAAACAAAGTCGTCACAGACACCTTCGTAGTCGAAGGGAACGTCTCCACCCACGAAACACACATCACTGGAAGGCCTAACATAAACCCAGGAAAATGCAAACACAAATGTAAAGTCTAGGACTTGAACCCTGATGGGCTGGGAAAACCACTGTCCTCCTAACCATCCAACCACAGGTTGGTTCGTTGTGTTTTTACTTTTGCATTATGTATCATGACGGAATCAACATGTTATTAGCACGATGCACCACGGATCTATGAACTAAAACAACGGCAACAATCTCAAATAATAGGACCCTAATATTTAGCGACGGGTCGCCAGAGGGCTCCTCCCATCGAACATCTTTGTTCGTTGGAGAGAGTAGCTCACAGAGAAAGAATTGGCCACCCCTGATCAACCTGCAGGAGGAGGTGCCGGGGCGAACCCCCATTGGGCGAAAGGCCCATTTTACTGGGTTTTTAATGCATGAAAAAATACATATTTTCTTATAAAAACAGAGAAAAAATAAACTACGAGTGCCATGATATGGAAAATGAAAAATTCCATGCTACTTTATAAAACTGCATGCTAGTATGAAAAAACTTTTTTTTTCAATGGACCAATACAATGCCATATTGTAAAGAATTGATTTATTCGGTCCATTGTGCAAAAATCATGAAATAAATGCCATGTCAATGAGAAAAATAGAAAATGTCATGCCAAAAAAATGTTGTCCTCTTAATAATAAAACTACCATCGTGTTAAAAATAAAAATAACATGCCAATAATAATAATGGCATGCTTTTGATAATAAAGTGTAATCCTATTAATAATAAAACGACCATCCTCCTAAAAATAAAAATGCCATGTTATTAAAGAAAAAATGCCATGCTCTTAATGTTTAAAATGCCATCCTCTTAGTAATAAAAATAGTCACACTCTTAATCATAAAACTACCATCTCTTAATAATAATAAAATGCATGTTTTTTATTATAAAAATGACATGCTGCAAAAATAAGACTGCCACGTGAGAAATTACAAAAAGCCTAGAAATTGTTGCACTACATATACTAAAAGTGCACATAGCAAGTTAAGAAAAAAAAACCTCTAAAAAATAGGGATTTTTTAAATAAAAATAAGGATTTGGGTAAAAATCAAATAAAAAAATCTAAATTATAACAAAATTGTGTTTAAATACATATAGCGGTTTCATAGCACATGTTCACAACCATGCACTTGGTCAAGTCGTAAGCGCATGTGTCCCCCTCTACTAGAGGTGGTGAGTTCGCGGAGATATCTGGTGCTACCGGTGCACCAAACTCACTTTACACACTTTAATATGTTGAAAAAAAATGAAATTAACTTAGCACATCGACACAAAATTAATGTAGGTTGTCACAAAATTTCACGTCGAACTTCAAAACATAGCTCAGAAAACAAAAATGACAAATTCAACACTAAACTTATCAGTTTTATATCTCGAATAATGAGTCCAATTTCGATACGAAATTTGATGATTGATATTGTGTTAATGTGCTAGATTTTTTCTGATTTTAAAAAATTCTTTACGGCATTTGGTGCACCGGTAGCACCACAACTGTGGGTGCATAGGATACATTCCTGGTGAGTTCGCCTAGCTCGCCTTGTCCCTTATAAGCTTCTGACTGAGGGAAGTGTATGGCAAACTCTCTTGTGCAAAATGTATTTAGGCACAAAAATTGTCTCACACATATTGGGAACCGAAGGACTCATATTATTGTGAAGGTATGATGGCGGCAAAAGTGCACATGTTCTGTTTTGGATCTTTTATCAACAAGGTGTGTCACGGGGATTTCACAGCAATATGCATGATTTGGGGATTTTGGTGGAGATAAGGCACACATGGAAGATCTAGGATGGGATTTCACACACAGTGGAGGTTTTACCCAGGTTTGGGCCCCAATGCTAGGGGTAACAACCTACTATTGCTTCGATGTTTTCTCTCTTGTGTGAACCAAGTGATTACAATGTATTCTCTGTCACATGTAGGCTTTTGAGTATATGTGTTTGAAGGAAATATGCCCTAGAGGCAATAATAAAGATGTTATTTATATTTCCTTATATCATGATAAATGTTTATTATTCATGCTAGAATTGTATTAACCGGAAACTTGATACATGTGTGAATACATAGACAAAACAAAGTGTCCCTAGTATGCCTCTACTTGACTAGCTCGTTAATCAAAGATGGTTAAGTTTCCTGACCATAGACATGTGTTGTCATTTGATGAACGGGATCACATCATTAGGAGAATGATGTGATGGACAAGACCCATCCGTTATCTTAGCATGATGATCGTTCAGTTTTATTGCTATTGCTTTCTTCACGACTTATACATATTCCTTTGACTATGAGATTATGCAACTCCCGAATACCGGAGGAACACCTTGTGTGCTATCAAACGTCACAATGTAACTGGGTGATTATAAAGATGCTCTATAGGTGTCTCCGAAGGTGTTTGTTGGGTTGGCATAGATCGAGATTAGGATTTGTTACTACGAGTATCGGAGAGGTATCTCTTGGCCCTCTCGGCAATGCACATCATGATAAGCATTGCAAGCAATGTGACTAATGAGTTAGTTGCGGGATGATGCATTACGAAACGAGTAAAGAGACTTGCCGGTAACGTGATTGAACTAGGTATGAGGATACCGACGATCGAATCTCAGGCAAGTAACATACCGATGACAAAGGGAATGACGTATGTTGTCATTGCGGTTTGACCGATAAAGATCTTCGTAGAATATGTAGGAACCAATATGAGCATCTAGGTTCCGCTATTGGTTATTGACCGGAGATGTGTCTCGGTCATGTCTACATAGTTCTCGAACCCGTAGGGTCCACATGCTTAAAGTTCGATGACGATTTGTATTATGAGTTATGTGTTTTGGTGACCGAAGATTGTTCGGAGTCCCATGTGAGATCACGGACATGACGAGGAGTCTCGAAATGGTTGAGAGGTAAAGATTGATATATTGGAAGGTAGTATCCGGACACCGGAAGGGTTCCGGAGTGTATCGAGTACATACTGGAGTACCTGAGGGGTTACCGGAACCCCCCGGGGAAAGATATGGGCCATATGGGCCATAGGAGGGAGGCTAACCAGCCCACAAGGGGCTGGTGCGCCCCCACAAGGGAGGAGGCCAAATTGGACTAGGGAAGGGGGCGCCAACCCCCTTTCCTTCTCCTACTCCCTCTCCTTCCCCCTTTTCCCCTCCGGAAGAAGAAAAAAGGGGGGCCGAATCCTACTAGGACTCTCCTCTCCCTGGCGCGCCTCTGGTGGCCGGCCTCCTACCCTCCTCCTTTATATACGGGGGCAGGGGGCACCCCAAAGCACATCAATTGTTCTCTTAGCCGTGTGTGATGCCCCCCTCCACAGTTTACTCCTCCGGTCATAGCGTCGTAGTGCTTAGGCGAAGCCCTGCGCGGATCACATCACCAACACCGTCACCACGCCGTCGTGCTGGCGAAACTCTCCCTTGACCCTCTGCTAGATCAAGAGTTCGAGGGACGTCATCGAGGGTAACGTGTGCTGAACTCGGAGGTGTCGTATGTTCGGTACTAAGATCGGTTGGATCGTGAAGACGTTCGACTACATCAACCGCGTTAACCTAACGCTTCCGCTTTTGGTCTACGAGGGTACATGGACACACTCTCCCCTCTCATTGCTATGCATCTCCTAGATAGATCTTGCGTGAGCGTAGGATTTTTTTTGAAATTGCATGCTACGTTCCCCAACAGTGGTATCAGAGCCAGGTCTATGCGTAGATAATATGCACGAGTAGAACACAAAGAGTTGTGGGCGATAATAGTCATACTGCTTACCACCAACGTCTTACTTTGATTCGGCGGTATTGTTGGATGAAGCGGCATGGCCAACATTACATGTCCACGTTCATGAGACCGGTTCAACCGACGTGCTTTGCACACAGGTGGCTGGCGGGTGTCTGTTTCTCCAACTTTAGTTGAATCGAGTTTGACTATGGCCGGTCCTTGTTGAAGGTTAAAATAGCACACTTGACGAAAAATCGTTGTGGTTTTGATGCATAGGTAAACGGTTCTTGCTGGAAGCCCGTAGCAGCCACGTAAAACTTGCAGCAACAAAGTAGAGGACGTCTAACTTGTTTTTGCAGGGCATGTTGTGATGTGATATGGTGAAGACACGATGTGATATAATTTTTTGTATGAGATGGTCATGTTTTGTAAAAGTTATCAGCAACTGGCAGGAGCCTTATGGTTGTCGCTTTATTGTATGAAATGCAATCGCCATGTAATTGCTTTACTTTATCACTATGCGGTAGCGATAGTTGTAGAAGCAATAGTTGGCGAGACGACAACGACACTACAATGGAGAACAACGTGTCAAGCCGGTGACGATGGAGATCATGACGGTGCTTTGGAGATGGAGATCAAAGGCACAAGATGATGATGGCCATATCATGTCACATATTTTGATTGCATGTGATGTTTATCTTTTATGCATCTTATTTTGCTTAGTATGGCGGTAGCATTATAAGATGATCCCTCACTAAATTTCAAGGTATAAGTGTTCTCCCTGAGTATGCACCGTTGCTACAGTTCATCGTGCCGAGACACCACGTGATGATCGGGTGTGATAAGCTCTATGTTCACATACAACGGGTGCAAGCCAGTTTTGAACGTGCAGAATATTCGGGTTAAACTTGACGAGCCTAGCATATGCAGATATGGCCTCGGAACATTGAGACCGAAAGGTCGAACGTGAATCATATAGTAGATATGATCAACATAGATATGTTCAGCATTGAAAGCTACTCCATCTCACGTGATGATCGGACATGGTTTAGTTGATATGGATCACGTGATCATTTAGATGACTCGAGGGATGTCTATCTAAGTGGGAGTTCTTAAGTAATATGATTAATTGAACTTAAATTTATCATGAACTTTGTCCTGATAATATTTGCATATCTATGTTGTAGATCAATAGCTCGCGTATAGCTCCTATATATTTTTTATATGTTCCTAGAGAAAAGTTGAAAGATGATAGTAGCAATGATGCGGACTTGGTCCGTGATGTGAGGATCATCCTCATTGCTGCACAGAAGAATTATGTCCTTGATGCACCGCTAGGTGACAGAACTATTGCAGGAGCAGATGCAGACGTTATGAACGTTTGACAAGCTCGGTATGATGACTGCTTGATAGTTTAGTGCACCATGCTTTACGGCTTAGAACCGGGACTTCAAAAATGTTTTGAACGACATGGATCATATGAGATGTTCCAAGAGTTGAAATTGGTATTTCAAACTCATGCCCGTGTTAAGAGGTATAAGACCTCTGACAAAGTACTTTGCCTACAAGATGGAGGAGAATAGCTCAGCTAGTGAGCATATGCTCAGAATGTCTGGGTACTACAATCGCTTGAATCAAGTGGGAGCTAATCTTCCAGATAAGATAGTTATTGATAGAGTTCTCTAGTCACTATCACCAAGTTACTAGAACTTCGTGATGAACTATAATATGCGAGGGATGACGAAAACGATTCCCAAGCTCTTCGCGATGCTGAAATCAGCGAAGGTAGAAATCAAGAAATAGCATCAAGTGTTGATGGTTAACAAGACCACTAGTTTCAAGAAAAGGGGCAAGGGAAAGAAAGGGAAACTTCAAAAAGAATGGCAAGAAAGTTGCCACTCCCATGAAGAAGCCCAAAGATAGACCCAAGCCTGAAACTGTGTGCTTCTACTGCAAAGGAAATGGTCACTGGAAGTGGAACTGCCCTAGATACTTGGCGGATAAGAAGGATGGCAAAGTGAACAAAGGTATATTTGATATACATATTATTGATGTGTACTTTACTAGTGTTTATAGCAACCCCTCGGTATTTGATACTAGTTCATTTGCTAAGAGTAGTAACTCAAAACAGGAGTTGCAAGATAAAGAGAGACTAGTTAAGGACGAGGTGACGATGTGTGTTGGAAGTAATTCCAAGGTTGATACGATCACCATCGCACACTCCCTCTACCTTCGGGATTAGAATTGAACCTAAATAAATGTTATTTGGTGTTTGCGTTGAGCATTAATATGATTAGATCATGTTTATTGCAATACGGTTATTCATTTAAGTCAGAGAATAATTGTTGTTCTATTTATATGAATAAAACCTTCTATGGTCATACACCCAATGTGAATGGTTTATTGAATCTCGATCATAATGATACACATATCCATAATATTGATGCCAAAAGATGCAAAGTTCATAATGATAGTGCAACATATTTGTGGCACTGCCATTTAGGTCATATTGGTGTAAAGCGCATGAAGAAACTCCATGCCGATGGGCTTTTGGAATCACTTGATTATGAATCACTTGATGCTTGCGAACCATGCCTCATGGGCAAGATGACTAAAACTCCATTCTTCGGAACGATGGAGCAAGCCACTGACTTTTGGAAATAACACATACCGATGTATGTGGTCCGATGAGTGTTGAGGCTCGCGGCGGGTATCATTATTTTCTGACCTTCATAGATGATTTGAGCAGACATGGGTATATCTACTTAATGAAACATAAGTCTGAAACATTTGAAAAGTTCAAAGAATTTCAGAGTGAAGTAGAAAATTATCTAACAAGAAAATAAAGTTTCTACGATCTGATCGCTGAGGCGAATATTTGAGTTACGAGTTTGGTCTTTATTTGAAACAATGTGGAATAGTTTCGATCCTCACACCAGCTGGAATACCACAACGTAATGGTGTGTCCGAACATCGTAACCGCACTTTATTAGATATGGTGTGATCTATGATGTCTCTTACCAATTTACCACTATCGTTTTGGGGTTATGCATCAGAGACAGCTGCATTCACGTTAAATAGGGCACCATCTAAATCCGTTGAGATGACACCGTATGAACTGTGGTTTGGCAAGAAACCTAAGTTGTCATTTCTTAAAGTTTGGGGTTGCGATGCTTATGTGAAAAAGGCTTCAGCCTGATAAACTCGAACCTAAATCGGGGAAATGCATCTTCATAGGATACCCAAAAAGAAATTGTTGGGTACATGTTCTATCACAGATCTGAAGGCAAAATTTTTTGCTGAGAATGGATCCTTTCTAGAGAAGGAGTTTCTCTCGAAAGAAGTGAGTGGAAGGAAAGTAGAACTTGATGAGGTAGTTGTACCTTCTCTCGAGTTGGAAAGTAGTTCATCACAGAAATCAGTTCCAGTGATGCCTACACCAATTAGCGAGGAAGTTAATGATGATGATCATGAAACTTCAGATCAAGTTACTACCGAACCTCGTAGGTCAACCAAAGTACGTTCCGCACGAGAGTGGTACGGTAATAATGTTCTAGAAGTCATGTTACTATACCATGACGAACCTACGAACTATGAGTAAGCGATGATGAGCCCAGATTCCGCGAAATGGATTGAGGCCATGAAATCTGAGATGGGATCCATGTATGAAAACAAAGTATGGACTTTGGTTGACTTGCCTGATGATCGGCAAGCCATAGATAATAAATGGATCTTCAAGAGGAAGACAGATGCTGATGGTAATGTCACTATCTACAAAGCTTGACTTATCTCAAAAGGTTTTCAACAAGTTCAAGGTGTTGACTACTATGAGATTTTCTCACTCGTAGCGATGCTTAAGTCTGTCCGAATCATGTTAGCAATTGCCACATTTTATGAAATCTGGCAAATGGATGTCAAAACTGCATTCCTTAATGGATATCTTAAAGAAGAGTTGTATATGATGCAACAAGAAGGTTTTGTCAATCCTAAAAGTGCTAACAAAATGCGCAAGCTCCAACAATCCATCTATGGACTGGTGCAAGCATCTCGGAGTTGGATTATACGCTTTGATGAGTTGATCAAAGCATATAATTTTATACAGACTCGAGGTGAAGCCTGTATTTACAAGAAAGTGAGTGGGAGCACACAGCCTTTCTGATAAGTATATGCGAATGACATATTGTTGATCAGAAATGATGTAGAATTTTCTGGAAAGCATAAAGGAGTGTTTGAAAGGATTTCTTCAAAGAAAGACCTCGGTGAAGCTACTTACATATTGAGCATCAAGATCTATAGAGATAGATCAAGACGCTTGATAAGTTTTTTCAATGAGTACATACCTTGACAAGATTTTGAAGTAGTTCAAAATGGAACAGTCAAAGAAGGAGTTCTTGCTTGTGTTGCAAGGTGTGAAGTTGAGTAAAGACTCAAAACTCGACCACGGCAGAAAATAGAAAGAGAATGAAAAGTCATATGCCTCAGTCATAGGTTCTATAAAGTATGCTATGTTGTGTCCAGACCTATTGTGTACCTCACCATGAGTTTGGCAAGAGGGTACAATAGTGATCCAGGAGTGGATCACTGGACAGCGGTCAAAATTATCCTTAGTGGAATAAGGATATGTTTCTCGGTTATGGAGGTGACAAAAAGTTCATCATAAAGGGTTGCGTCAATGCAAGATTTGACACTGATCCGGATGACTCTAAGTCTCAATCTGGATACATATTGAAAGTGGGAGCAATTAGCTAGAGTAGCTCCATGCAGAGCACTGTAGACATAGAAATTTGCAAAATACATACGGATTTGAATGTGGCCGACCCGTTGAATAAACTTCTCTCACAAGCAAAACATGATCACACCTTAGTACTCTTTGGATATTAATCACATGGCGATGTGAACTAGATTATTGACTCTAGTAAACCCTTTGGGTATTGGTCACATGGCGATGTGGACTATAGAGTGTTAAATCACATGACGATGTGAACTATTGGTGTTAAATCACATGGCGATGTGAACTAGATTATTGACTCTAGTGCAAGTGGGAGACTGAAGGAAATATGCCCTAGAGGCAATAATAAAGATGTTATTTATATTTCCTTATATCATGATAAATGTTTATTATTCATGCTAGAATTGTATTAACCGGAAACTGGATACATGTGTGAATACATAGACAAAACAAAGTGTCCCTAGTATGCCTCTACTTGACTAGCTCGTTAATCAAAGATGGTTAAGTTTCCTGACCATAGACATGTGTTGTCATTTGATGAACGGGATCACATAAGTAAGAGAATGATGTGATGGACAAGACCCATTCGTTAGCTTAGCATGATGATCGTTCAGTTCTATTGCTATTGCTTTCATCATGACTTATATATATTCCTTTGACTATGAGATTATGCAACTCCCGAATACCGGAGGAACACCTTGTGTGCTATCAAACGTCACAATGTAACTGGGTGATTATAAATATGCTCTATAGGTGTCTCCGAAGGTGTTTGTTGGGTTGGCATAGATCGAGATTAGGATTTGTCACTCCGAGTATCGGAGACGTATATCTGAGCCCTCTCGGTAATGCACATCATGATAAGCCTTGCAAGCAATGTGACTAATGAGTTAGTTGCGGGATGATGCATTACGGAAAGAGTAAAGAGACTTGCCAGTAACGAGATTGAACTAGGTATGAGGATACCGACGATCGAATCTCGGGCAAGTAACATACCGATGACAAAGGGAATGACGTATGTTGTCATTGCGGTTTGACCGATAAAGATCTTCGCAGAATATGTAGGAGCCAATATGAGCATCCAGGTTCCGCTATTGGTTATTGACCGGAGATGTGTCTCGGTCATGTCTACATAGTTCTCGAACCCGTAGGGTCCACACGCTTAAAGTTCGATGATGATTTGTATTATGAGTTATGTGTTTTGGTGACCGAAGATTGTTCGGAGTCCCGGATGAGATCACGGACATGACAAGGAGTCTCGAAATGGTTGAGAGGTAAAGATTGATATATTGGAAGGTAGTATTCGGACACCGGAGGGGTTCAGGAGTGTATTGGGTACATACCGGAGTACCGGAGGGGTTACCGGAACCCCCCGGGGAAAGATATGGGCCATATGGGCCATATGAGGGAGGCTAACCAGCCCACAAGGGGCTGGTGCGCCCCCACGAGGGAGGAGGCTGAATTGGACTAGGGAAGGGGGTCCACCCCCCTTTCCTTCTGCTACTCCCTCCCCTTCCCCCTTTCCCCACCGGAAGAAGAAAAAAAAGGGGGGCCAAATCCTACCAGGACTGAAGTCCTGGTAGGACTCCCCTCTCCCTGGCGCGCCCCTGGTGGAAGGCCTCCTCCCCTCCTCCTTTATATACAGGGGCAGGGGGGCACCCCAAAGCACATTAATTGTTCTCTTAGTCGTGTGCGGTGCCCCCCTCCACAGTTTACTCCTCCGGTCATAGCGTCGTAGTGCTTAGGTGAAGCCCTGCGCGGATCACATCACCAACACCGTCATCACGCCGTCGTGCTGACGGAACTCTCCCTTGACCCTCTGCTGGTTCAAGAGTTCAAGGTACGTTATCAAGCTGAACGTGTGCTGATCGGTACTAAGATCGGTTGGATCGTGAAGACGTTCGACTACATCAACTGCGTTAACCTAACGCTTCCGCTTTCGGTCTACGAGGGTACATGGACACACTCTCCCCACTCGTTGCTATGCATCTCCTAGATAGATCTTGCGTGAGCGTAGGAAATTTTTTGAAATTGCATGCTACGTTCCCCAACAATGTTCCCCCATCTATCTGTCTGGTACGTCCCAAACGTATCAACTTTTCTGAACACTTTTGCTCTTGTTTTGGACTCTAATTTGCATGATTTGAATGGAAATAACTCGGGTTGACACCATTTTCAGCAAAATTGCCATGATGTTGTTTTTGTGCAGAAATAAAAGTTCTCGGATTGAGCTGAAAAATTACAGAGAATTATTTCAGAATATATAAAAAATTATGGCAGAAGAAATTACCAGAGGGGGGGCACCAGGGTGCCACAAGCCCAGGGCACGCGCCATCCCCCCAGGGGCCGCCTGGTAGGCTTGTGGGCCCTTGGCAGCTCCTGTTCTTCAACGGGAGGACTGGTCTGGAGTCTGTTCTGGGCTCCGGAGAGGGGGATTTGATGCCGTCATCATCATGAACCTTCCTCCATCACCAATTTCATAATGCTAACCGCCGGGAGTGAGTAATTCCTTCGCAGGCTTGCTGGACGGTGATGGGTTGGATGAGATTTATCATGTAATCGAGTTAGTTTTGTTAGGGCTTGATCCCTGGTATCCACTATGTTCTGAGATTGATGTTGCTATGACTTGTCACTAGGGCCCGAGTACCATGATTTCAGATCTGAACCCTTTATGTTTTCGTGAATATATGAGTGTTCTTGATCCTATCTTGCAAATTATACACACCTATTACGTGTTATGATCCGCATACCCTAAGGTGACAATAATTTGGATTCTTTCCGGTGATTACCGTAGTCTGAGGAGTTCATATATTCACTATGTGTTAATGCTTTGTTCCGGTTCTCTATTAAAAGGAGGCCTTAATATTCCTTAAGTAGTTTCCTTATGGACCCCGCTGCAGGGAGGTGGACAAAAGATGTCATGCAAGTTCTTATCGCAAGCATGTATGACTATATACGGAATACATGCTACATTACAATGATGTTAGTTCTGTGTCGCCCTAGGTTATAACTGTTACATGATGAACATTATCCAACATAATTTTCCATCACCGATCCAATGCCTATGAGCTTTTCACATATTGATCTTTGCTAAGTTACTATTGTTGCTGCTGCTGTCACAATTGCTACAAAACTGCTTCTGCTACTGTTGCCACTATTACCACTACTATTAAACTATCATATTACTGTGGTACTGATCACTCTGCTGCAGATATTTTGTCTCCAAGTGTGGCTGAATTGACAACTCAACTGCTAATACTTGATAGTATTCTTTGGCTCCCCTTGTGTCGAATCAATAAATTTGGGTTGAATACACTCTACCTCGAAAACTGTTGCGATCCCCTATACTTGTGGGTTATCACTCTCTCGCCACCCTCACCTTATATACTATGATGAGGACGTGGGGTTACAAGGGTTGTTATGAGCCATGATGTAATAATAGTCTTAATGATGGTTGTTACTAGTGTTACCCCCAACACCATAATGTTGATGTAATGGCGATGCGGTAACGTTCGTCTTGATTGACCATGTTGTCCTGCCTGATGGAAGTTGTGGTATTCAGCCAGATATGAGTTTTGCAGTGTCCATCTGGATGGCATATTGGTGTCGGCCCAGCTGAGTGATCCTTCACGGGAAGACTTGGGCCATCAGGTCTTCTTGTGCTGAATCATTCACATGGGCCTACCCCGGGGAGGTCCCAGAGTCAATAGCTCCCGAGTCCTTCAAGGTTTCGAGGAATGGTGTTGATTCCTTAGATGAAGAAAGTTCTTGTGGGTTTGCGATCATCATTGGGTCGCTGATGTCGCTTGAAGCTACGTCGGTATTTTCCCCAAAGAGGAAGGGATGATGCAGCACATCGGCGGTGGTATTTCCCTTAGATATGAAATCAAGGTTATCGAACCAGTAGGAGAACCAAGCAACACAACGTAAACAGCCCCTGCACACAGATAACAAACCCTCGCAACCCGACGTGTTAAAGGGGTTGTCAATCCCTTCCGGGGTACGGCGCCTCAAGATAGGCAAAGGATGTGAGGTAAATTTGTAGTAGATTGATAGATCGAAAGCCAAATAAAATAAATAGAAATAAAATGCAGCGAGGTATTTTTGTATTTTTGGTTTAATAGATCTGAAAATAAATGCAAGGAAAAAGTAGATCGCAAAGGCAAATATATGAGAAAGAAGACCCGGGGGCCGTAGGTTTCACTAGTGGCTTCTCTCTCGAAAAATAGCAACGGTGGGTAAACAAATTACTGTTGGGCAATTGATAGAACTCCAAATAATCATGACGATATCCAGGCAATAATCATTATATAGGCATCACATCCAAGATTAGTAGACCGACTCCTGCCTGCATCTACAACTATTACTCCACACATCGACCTCTATCCAGCATGCATCTAGTGTATTAAGTTCATGGAAAAACAGAGTAATGCAATAAGAACGATGACATGATGTAGACAAGATCTATCTATGTAGAGATAGACCCCATCGTTTTATCCTTAGTAGCAATTATACATACGTGTCGTTTCCCTCTCTGTCACTGGGATCAAGCACCGTAAGATCGAACCCACTACAAAGCACCTCTTCCCATTGCAAGATAAATAGATCAAGTTGGCCAAACAAAACCCAAATATTGGAGAAGAATTATGAGGCTATAAGAGATCATGCATATAAGAGATCAAAGAAACTCAAATAACTTTCATGGATATAAAAAGATATAACTGATCATAAACTCGAAGTTCATCAGATCCCAACAGCACACCGCAAAAGAGTTACATCATATGGGTCTCCAAGAGACCATTGTATTGAGAATTCAGCGAGAGAGAGAAAGCCATCTAGCTACTAACTACGGACCTGAAGGTCTACAAAGAACTACTCCCGCATCATCGGAGAGGCACCAATGGAGGTGGTGAACCCCATCTGAGATGGTGTCTAGATTGGATCTGGTGGTTCTGGACTCTGCGGCGGCTGGATGAATATTTCGTCGATGCCTTTAGGGTTTCTAGAATATTGGGGTATTTATAGAGCAAAGAGGCGGTCCGGGGGGCACCCGAGGTGGGCACAACCCACCAGGGCGCGCCTGGGCCTCCTGGCACGCCCTGGTGGGTTGTGCCCCCCTTGGGTCACCCCCCAGGTGCAGCCAGGGCCCATTGTGTTCCTTCTGGCCCATAAAAAATCATCGTGGAGTTTCGTGGCATTTGGACTCCGTCTGATATTGATTTCCTGCGATGTAAAAAACATGGAAAAAACAACAACTGGCACTTGGCACTAGGTCAATAGGTTAGTACCAAAAAATGATATAAAATGACTATAAAATGGTTATAAAACATCCAAGACTGATAATATAACAGCATGGAACAATCAAAAATTATAGATACGATGGAGACGTATCAGTCGCCTGAGGGGGGCCTTGGTGGACTCGATCAATACCTGGAAAGGTTAACAATTGGCAATTCGCTCAGCGGGGAACTTGGCTTGTGGCTGATTGTGAAGCGTATCATGAATTCTGAGTGACTTCTAGGAACCCTTGGGCTTATTTGAGTGGGCCGTTGATAGTTTGTCGGCCTGAAGAGGTGCATTATTTCAATTTTCATCTTCAAAATTGAGTCATCGGACATGGGCATTTGGTTAGGGAACCAACTAGTGCCGCTGCGGATGCCATGTCCATCATCTTGCCTTGGCAATGTTGGCTTATCTGAAGCCCGGACGAGCAAATCATCAATGTCTATGTTTTGAGGACAATTTGTTTCAAGTGATTGCGTTGAGCGATGAACCAGATGATGCCTTGGGATGGAGAAGGGCCAGATTAGTATCTTCTCAAGTCCGCAGATTGCATGCAGCGCGGCCTGATTTGGCCAAGCTTTTGGTCGAAGAGACATTTGGACCGTGCGAAGGGTCATGGTTAACTAGAATCTTGCTTGCAACGTCCCATTGACTTCATACAATGAATGCAAGCAATTGAACTGACTGCACGCAGATGTCGTCTTGATGGCCACACGTGACAGGCACAATTTAGCTTTTAATGACGCGATTGGTTGCCACACATCAGATGATTCCTTATTGGTTAGAGGGATTTGATTTCCCACTAAGATGCGGTTAATGGGCCAAGCGGTTCGCCCCTGCTGCCTATTTAAAAGTGCACCATCGGAGGGATAGGTTCACTCCGTCCCATTGCTTCTTTCTCATCTGCACCATTGCCCATATCGAGCAAGTGCTCCATTAGACCCGCTCCACATCGGCTATCCCCACAACTATGTCTCAAACCATGAGGAAGAGTATTGCCAATGCTAGCCCTTCCAACGTCACTATTCCCCTTCCGAGTGGGTGGGAAAAAGGAGATTGGCTGCCGCCCATTGCGGACGAGGCGATGTAGAACAAATATATCGGGGTGGGACTCACCCCATCACATGATTGAATCCCTCGCGAATGGCGGTGGGCTTGCCGGTGCCTTCCCCACGCGTGGGTGAGTTTTTCTCATCTTAGCTCATGTCAGGTGAGGCTTATCTTTGCCCCCTGCACGACTTCATGCAAGGGCTACTTTTCTTCTACAACTTGCAACTCCACCATCTCTAACCCACCAACATTCTACATGTGCTTGCTTCATCACACTATGCGAGTGCTTCCTGGGTACCCATCCGCATTCGGGACTATGGAAGTGTCACATCTCAGTGAAGCTCTGACTAGTAGGATAAGGTGAACACGCGATGGTTCGTAGGGGCATTATTATTTGACCCTCTTCACCCTACGGCTATTTTGATTTGAATACTTGGGGAGAGGAGTGGTTCTATCTTTGACTGAACGTGCGCCTAGTGGTCAAGAAGGTCTTCCCAGTTTATTGATGTGCCACCACCGATGACTGCCAGTTGGAATGCCAAGCCTTCCAAGGAAGAGAAGCGTGATGTCGACCGATTGCTTCAACAAATCCAATAGTTTAAGGATGAGGGTCTCAGTGGAGTGGATCTCATCAAGGCCTGGTTGAGCTGGCACATCCCGCCACTTCATGCAAGGGCACATCCAATCTATTCAGGCACTTTCGACTGCACCTGGATCACCGCCAGGAATATAGCGAATGAACACTTCGTGAAGGTATTGCAAACCTTGACTGTGGAAGATGAAGAAGTGAGCCATGTGCCTCGTGTAGTTCCTTACATTGTTGAACATCCCCTGCCTCGTGTAAGTGCTTTGGTCATCTGAGTGAGATTTCCTTTGCTTTCATATGGCTCTTGTTCGACTGATCCAACCTTGAATTTTGATTATGACCGGAAACCTTCTTGTTCCTTATAGGTCAATGCCATTACTCCCCAAAAAGGTCCAGTCGACGAGATGTTTCCGTAAGAGGAGGTGGCAGCTACCAAGGGTTCTAACACCTGAAAGAAGGAAGTTGTTATGGTACCGAGTCGATCCCAGTCGATCATGGCATGGGAGGATGATATTCCACTAATCCGTCGGTCGAGAACATCGCTCTCGAAGTGGAAGCATCATGACGAAGCCTTCGGTGCTGGGGTTATGGAGGCAGCGCCAAGGCTGGTTTTGCAAGTGGCGGAACCAAGCATTTATGCACAGTGCCTAACCATTCCATGACACGAGCCATGACTTTGACTGCCTCAGCGTTTGCTATCACGAAGAGTGACTCGAGTTGTGTCTGGCCTTTGTCCAGTTATGGTCATTTTGACAAACGACCAAGGTGTGGCCGAAGGAAGGTCACTATCACTGACAGGTATGTTACGTATTTGTTTCTTGTATTTGTGTTCAAGTAGTTGGCAGCCAGTGTTTGGCCGACTAATTCATGTAGCACGTTGTCACTGCTGGGCGCCAAGGAATCTGGCCAGCTTGAGAAGTTGGCGAAGCTGACTGCAGTGCAGCTGACTAGTCAGGCCCCTAGCATCTTAGGGACTCCTCAAGTGTCGACGGTCCAGATGCCTATCGCGGCAGTCCTGCAAACAGTAGAGAGTTTGCCTTTGCCTGTCCCACCATTGGAGCAGGAACGCCAATAGGTAAGTCCATGCCTTTTGTTGCTTATGTCATTTTGGGGGAGGTGGAATTTTGATTCTATGGGTGGAGGTTATTTGCTCGATCTTCACCGGCAGTGGATGCATTAGTGAGAGAGCGCCCCACCAGACATGCACCAAAGAGAGATTGACTGTTGCGGGGAGTTCATGAAGAAAATCGTCCGTCGATGTAGGAAGCTCGATCTCATAGTTGTTCTAGAATGGCTCTGACCGACTCAAGAGGAAGGGAGCGATTGAGCCTTACCGGCGGCCAGTTAGTTTGTTGACAGTCATCTTGCCTTGAAATGCCGAATCCACTTGCCATCTTGCATCGTCGCAACAATGGCATGTTTTGATCATAAGCTTGTTAGGTCTTCGGCTGAATTCATTTGTTATGCTTGTTCTTTTATGTGTTACTAGGCAGAACTTCAAATGTTGAGGAATGTGTGCTGTTAGTGTAAGGCGCAACTGCTCTTCAAGAAGGGGTGCTGGCCCGTCCTGATAACGGTAGAGGCAAAAGAATGGTCCAAAGACTGATGCTGGTGAACCAAGATCATGGAGATAATGACATGGAACATGAGGCTAACTCGGGAATGAAGCTTATGAACAAAAAGTGTCAAAAAGAAAACCTTTTTATGTTCTTGTTACTATAGAAAGTATATTTCAGGGATGTGTGATAACGAAACTGCTGTACACATGATTTGTTGATGCACGACTTGATTAGAAGCCACACAGATTAGGAAACGAAGAAATCTAATGGTTTAGATGACTTATCGTCTGTCAATCATGCATGAATCCGTCGTACGCATAGCAGTGCTCGTGTGATAATAATGAGCACCGCTATGCAGACGAGACCGTGCAGACGATTTTTACACGACAATCAATTAGTTTCGTCCATTGCATTGCAACGAACGGCAGCACACCACTAGATGCCGATCGTGCGATAGTCGTGCACGGTCTGCACAGCAGTTTCGGATAACAATATTGAATTGTAGTATGTTGGAAAGTGCTATTTTATTCCCCAGGGCTGTAGTAGATTTACTTTTGCTCGTGTTGGGTGGCTAGTGGGGTAGTACGGCAGCTGTTAGACTCATTATAACCCCTCTGCACTTTGATTTTTTTTCTGTTTTTATTCCGTTATCTCTTGACAGTGAAACCCGGTCCATTTTTCGGATAAAATATGATTGCGTACTAACTTAGTTTCTTCAGCTCCGTCGTCTTCTTAGAACAATGGATCTGGAGGGGGCCTGTTAGATTGGAAGCCGCCGGGTAACAGCGGCCCAGGATTCGTCAGTAGCAGCCGTACTTTCCTCTTTCTTTTTTGAAGATGGTAGCAGCCGTAGTGGAGGGAGACAAGATCTGCTAAGTGAAAAGAGCATATCTGAGGGAGGGAGGGACTGCACTTTTACAAACGAAAATATTCAAAAGTCTTGACGGATTGAAGTCGCGACTACCTAGTGATGTCGCGAATGACGAAGACACACCAAAATGATTTGGGTTGCCTACAATTCCATAGTTAGTATATATGCAATTGCAGGTGTTGACAAAAGTAGCACCTCCAACAACTCTACGGATGTGCCTCCGGATATGCATTAACTAATTATTTTGTGATGTACTAGCCTTTAGCAGCCCGGGGCTGCTATGACCACAAGTGCTTTTTCTTACGAAAATGATCTAAATTTATTATCAAAATTCACTGAAAATACAAAGCATCTCTGACATAATAAAAAATTACATCAAGATTCTGAGACCACTAAACAACCACTACTACCGTCACAATGTGTCGCTGTCGTCGCTCCTCTATTAGAGTCGGCTTGACCTTGTCGACGACAGCCGGGAAGTCTTCGTGCACGTGCCCCTAAGGACCAGCGGCCTGGAGCCGCAGTCGTCGTCGTTGAACCCTTAAATAGATGTGAAGCACCTGAAACAAATCTCGCCGCCTCAAGGAGACGGTAGGAATCTACGCCGGAGCTCCGTCGACTACATCTAGATGACGAAGTCGAACAGGATCAGGCCCGAAAGATAAACTTGAAGAAGAAGCGTCGTCATCCGCCCAGGCGCCGCACCTACGAGGACTAAAAATCCCTAATCTAAACTACTAACTAGAGCGGATGCATCGGGATTTCCCTCCACGCCACTGGCCACCGGAGCGGCAGGCAGAGGAAAGGCGAATCCGCGAGCTCGCCGGCGAAGCTTGAAGAGGAGAGCTTACCCTAGCGCCAACGGATACAGGAGAAAAAGAGAAACAAAATTCTGCAATACACTAGGAGACACAAAATTTTACAACCACAGGTGCTGGTGTGGAATTATTAAAAGGTAACGAAAGGGAAGTTGATTTCCGAGTGTACTACCTTCGTCCTGGTTTACTAGTCCCCTTTTATTTTGGGTCATACTTTAACCATAATTTTAACTAACAGAATATAAGTTATATATAGCAAAATTGATACCATTGAAAACTACATACAAATTCAACAATATAATTTCTCGTGATACGCATTAATATTTTGCTAATCAAATATGTGGTCAAATTTTAACCGAACTACAAGGGGGACTACTAGGTAGCAGAGAGCATCAGTGGACCACACATGGTCTGCAGCTAGTGCACCATCAGTGAAGGATACCACGACCATGGAGTTGAAGAAATTAGCAAATGAGGTGGTGATGGAATATGGACGTTTTTTTTATGGAATATGGACGTTCATGTCACACTAGACATGAAGATCCCCTAAGGGGTGGGTTAGGATCCTCTGCAGTAGCTCATCATGCAGTACGGTCATTGCCGTGTGGACCCGGTCCCACATGTCATTCGCACAACATCACCGTACAGTACTGTAAAGGATTATGGTTTGCATCCAACGGGTGTTTAAAGCAAATGGTGGTGAGTTCAATGAAAGTTTTGTGGGCTGATTGTCGTGTAATTGTGACAGAACGATCCTCAAAAGAAAGAAAATTATGACAGAATCGATCCTCAAAAGAAAAGAAAATTGTGGATCCACGTTAAAGGCGTAGTAGATGTGGGCCAAATTGTCTTTTCCTAAAAATAAGGTGAAATTCAAATATAGAGGATAAGGGCATCTCCAATGCCGACCCTCAAACCGCCCGCAATAGTCCAGACTGCACGGTACGAACGTGTTGTGCTATCCGACGCGGGCCTGAATCGGTTCGCGTGACGGTGAGGGTGCATTTTCTCCCGCAAACCGTAGACAAACGTATGTGGCTTTGCGGGCGCCCGGACAACACCCACACCCCGGTTCTGACCACCCTTGCCTGCATTCATGCCGTTGTAGAGCGCGATGCTCCACATTGAAGCGGGCACGGAGCGGAAGCGACCTCTTACTGGCTCCGCCATTGAAGCGGCACACTGGCCAAGGGCGTCGCTCGCAACGCGTCCCCGGTGTCCGCGCATGTTCAATGCCGGTGAGGCGTTACTGGATGGGATGGGACGGATATCTACCACGCACGTTCAATGCCCGTCCGTCCGAAAGCCGCCATTAAGCAGGCTCGCCAGCCGAGAAACCCACCCTGGCGTCACACATTGACGCACTCGGACGCCTGGCCTCACTGAAATCCGCTATTTAAAGGTGGCCACAACACAAGCCGCTCCCCATCCTCCTCCCTTACACCACATCCGCCATGACTGCAGATGAAGAAACTCTGTGGGAGAGCCTTTCCACGGTGATGAAGCACGGTGGTCGCCCTTGCCGCCGCCTGGCAGAGCCGCAGTGGCTGGCGGATCGAGGCCGGCTTGTGGGCCAGCTCACCCGAGGTCTCCAACGACAAGGACGACCACACGATAGAGACGGGCTCCGATAACACCACCCCGGCGCCCGCGCCTGTGCACGCTGACTTCACCATTGAGCAGGCGCAGGCGCACTGCAATGCCGCCGTGGCAGAGATGCATCCTGCGTCGGCGCCTATGTCGGCGTTCCAGCAGGCGCGGGAGGAAGAGTAGTACAACCTATTCCTCCTGGAGCAGCACCGGCTGGCGGAGGGCCAGATCTACGGCGAGCAAGGAGGCCGTGGTGGCCAGGGCCGCGGCGAACCCCAACTTCGTCGCGGAGCAGCGCACCATCTATGATGCCGCCCACGCTCAAGCCGCCGCTCTCCAGGAAGCGGCCACAGCGGAGGCATAGCTCCAGGCGATCGCGAAGGAGAACAATGCCAGTTGTGCCTCCTACACGCCGCTGATGAACTATCGGGCGGCCCGGTGGGACGACGACAGTGCGGGCGCCACCATTTCCATCGTGGACCTCGCGTCCACCGGCAACGGACAAGGCGCGGACTCCTCCAAGAATGATTAGGGCACAAGAGGCAGCAGGGCCTTGTGTCCCATGGGGTCTAATCCGTCTCCCGTGTTGTACTCTTTCTCGCCAGAGACCGCGGCTTCCCTTCATCGGTCTTATCACCAGTGCTCATGGAGACGGCGGATGGACAACGACAAGGGTTTGGACGCTGGACGCTGCCTTAGGATAGGTTTAGGGTCGGCTTGAAATGGGTTTTTTGTTCTAAATGTTCAAAATCTAATGAAAATCCATCGTGGTTGCATGAATGTCGTCCGGTTTATATGAAATGCTCTGTGTTTGCATGAATTTTGTCCGGTTGGTTCATAAAGTGTTTGACACATATGCGGGGAGCGTTGGATGACGGCCTCCCGCGTCTGTGTCAGCGGATTGGTCCCCCCTGTCCACAGATAGATGCAGAAGAAAATTTGCGGGTATCCATTGAAGATGTTGTAATACAAGTGTGAACCCATATCCAAGACAATGCAAATGTCTAGTTTTTTATTTTTATTTCTGCAAAAAGGATCGTGTCTATTATAAATGTTCACCAAAAGTAAGAAACATCCCAAACATAATAAAACTTACATCGAGATTCCGAGACCATCGAACGACCACTACTGCCGACAGAACGAGGCGCCGAAGCGCAGCTGCCGTCGCTCCGCAACAGGAACTGGCTTGACATTGCCGATGACAGCCAAGAAGTCTTCATGCACGTGCCCCTAAGGACCAGTGCCCTGGAGCCCAGTCGTCGCTGTTGAACTCTTGCATAGATCTGAAGCATCTGACTTCAAATCTCGCCACATGACGAGAAACCCTAACCTCACTGCACCAAGGAGACGGCA
Organism: Aegilops tauschii subsp. strangulata; assembly: GCF_002575655.3. NCBI lineage: Eukaryota > Viridiplantae > Streptophyta > Magnoliopsida > Poales > Poaceae > Aegilops > Aegilops tauschii. Next base: position 85,856,189 of record NC_053038.3, read on the forward strand.
GGAATCTACGACGAAGCTCCATCAACTACGTCTAAACGGACGAACTCGAGGGGGTCGAAACCTAAAAGATAAACTCGAAGAAGAAACACCGCCATCTGGTCAATCGCCGCATCTGCGAGGACTAAAAAACTAACTTAAGCTACTAACCGAAGCGGAGGCACCGGGATTCCCCTCCCCGCCACTGGCCGCTGGCGCGACGAGAAGATGAGAGGAGAATCCATGGGCTTGCCAGTGAAGTATGTCGGGGAAAGTTTGCCCTAGCTGCCTAGGGTTACGGGAAGAAACGAGAAGAAGTCTTGAGCCCCTATTTGTCCGCCCATTCAAAGGTCTAGATAATAAGAGCATATTGTCATATGAACCATATAAATTTCTGTTTTATCCTCACTTTCCTAAAATTCAAAGTTAAGCTAAAATTTTATAGTCTCGTATTCATCCTCACTCTCCACCTTCCTGCCCTCTTTTTTTGGGGAAAGAAGAAAGCTAGTTGCAAACATGCCGACACGTGGAATCGTGCATACAATCATTTGACCATTTCAATTCAGAATAGCTGACCACAGCCGTCGTTATTCGAATTATTCGATCCTTTTAAACATCCATGTTAGTTATCTTGGATAAATTAGCAATTTCATGATTTATTTAATCCATAATAAATCATGATGATAACAGGGGAAATATTAATCTCATAATGATATTTAAACATGTGAGCTATGTAGGAGATATGCACTAGAGGCAATAATAATAGTTGTTATTTATCTCCAAGTTTGTAATTAATGTTTATGTTTTATGCTATAATTGCAATGGTCCTTGAGCCCATATATCTATAAAGGACTGAAGGAAAACCCATGTGCATGTGTAAAATAATAAATGGTAAAATATATTCCTAGTCGTGCCTCTAAGACTAGCTCAAGTGTTGCATGATGGTTACATTTTCCTGATCATGGGCATAACTAGGCAACTTTGAGGACACGATGTTAGAAGAACACGTGTTGAATTGACCCAATTGATGTTATTCTGTGAGATACATTCGTCACGAGTTAATGGTTTATAACACAGAAAGAGTTTTACATTTGCATAATTCCTTAGAGCATGAGTGCATCGAGTTCCTTCATACTTCCTTCATGAACTTTGGGGTTTGTTAAACGTCATCTGTAATAGGATGGCTATTGCGGTGGCTTAAGGGCTCATAGATAAGTATGACAAGGGACTAGAAGCTCAAGATTGGGATTTTTTTCCTTCAACGATGGAGAAATATTCTTACGGCCCTCTTGGTGTTACGGTATCCGTCATCGTCTAGCCAGACACGGTATGATTTGATCATAGGGATGTTGGAACGCGGGAACGATAAAAGAGAACAAAACCAGTGACGAGGCAACTCACATGGTGAACAAGTTGTTGATTCACGGGGATGCCATTAAATCTCACCTCGGGTATTTGTAACATATCGCGAAGCAACAGGAACAACATACAATAAACTAAAGGTTCACTCGAATATTCATGTGTGTGGGTATAGGGGTCAATATGGATGTCCACGGTTCCGCTATTGATCATTGATCTGAAGGTGTTCTGCCCATTTCTATACTTCAACGAACCTACAGGGTCACACGCTTAAGGGCCATCTATCTATTGAGTACTAGGAAAGGAGATTGAGAGAATGTCACCTTAAAATTTTGGAGACACTGGAAATATTTCAGAGATAAAACTGGAAGTGTTTCGGAGAAACCGAAACTGTTTCAGAGTAAACCATCATACCGAAAATGTCTCGACGGTGTCTGGAATTTTTGGAGGGTGCCAGAAAAGTTTAGGCACCTCTCGAAATTTACGAGAGGGGGCGCTCGTGCAAAAAATCATCATGTCCTATCGCAGGGCGACAAGATCCCCCTTTTCATAGGACTATGTTGCGCAGACACTAATTTCATGGGAGCTTGTTGGGGGGGTATGGTGGGGGGCAGCCCCCCACATTTGATGGAAGCTGGTTGGCGGGCCCCCATGGTGGGAGGCAGCAGCCACATTTGGTGGAGCAATGTTGGAAGGGGGCCCCCTTGGGGGGCTACATGGGGCAACCTCCCACCTTTGGTGGGATGATGTTTGTGGAGGGGGGGGGGGGCTTTTTGGGCAGCCATCCTCCACCCCTTCCTCCACTATAAATATAGGTGGAAAGTTACTCTCCAACTCATCTAATTTTCTCACCACAAAGGCTTGCAATGATCTGCCTCTCTTTCTCCCCCTCCACTAAATAGTTTCGTTATGCCGCAAAGCTGCCAGTCTTCGGTAGGGATTAGTTATGGACGGCGAAGCCCTGCTGGGTAGGTGACACCGGATGTGTGCAACCCAGTAGAGAGATTGTATGTTTGATCTTCTGTTTGAGGGACTGTCCGAGGGCTATCCGAGGACTGTCCAAGGGGTTGTTCGGAGGCCTGTTAGGGGAAGAAAATCCTCGCGGTTGGGTTGTTATAAATTCCTAGCTGCGGGGATCTGCACCAATGATCTTCGATTTCAGAAGCGTATACATCTCCGGATGCTAACTACTAGAAGGATACGGTCTGCAGCGAGATGGATTCCATCATGGATAATGGGACATGGGAAATTACTGAATGTCCCTATGGTTGCAAACCATTGGGATGTAAGTGGGTGTTCAAAAATAAGTTTAGGCCCGACGGTACAATTGATAAGTACAATTGATAAGTACAAGGCTAGGCTTGTGTCCAAGGGTTATGCCCAGAAAGAAGAAGAAGATTTTTTCGGTCCTTATTCACCTGTGGCCAGACTGACCAAAGTTCGAGTATTACTCTAATTGGCGGCCTCGCATGGTCTTCTTGTCCACTAAATGAATGTTAAGACGGCTTTCCTGGACGGAGAGCTAGACGAGCAAATCTACATGCAACGGCCAGATGGCTTTGTGATAGTGGTCAGGAAGGAAATGTGTGAAAGTTGCTAAAATCTTTATATGGCCTGAGACAAGCACCTAAGCAATGGCATGAGAAGTTTAATACAACTCTAACATCTATTGGCTTCGTTGTTAATGAAGCTGACAAATGGGTATACTATCGCCATGGTGGGGGCGAAGGAGTTATATTGTGCTTGTATGTTGATGACATACTGATATTTGGAACCAACCTGTAAGTTATTTAGGAGGTCAAGTCATTTCTATCTCAGAACTTTGAGATGAAGGACCTTGGGGTGGATGATGTTATCTTGAACGTCAAGCTATTGAGAGATGATGAGGGTACACTTCTGCACTCCCATTATGTTGAGAAGATTTTAAGTCATTTTGCATATTCGGACTACAAAATTTCTCAAACACCATACGATCCTAGTGTGCTGATTCAAAAGTTCGAAAGCACGGCTAAAGAATGATTGAGATATACTCCCAAAATATTGATTCACTCATGTATCTAACGAGCACAACGAGGTCTGACATCGTGTTTGCTCTAGCAAACTGAGCCGGTTTCTTTCCAATCCGGGTGATGTACATTGACATGCTATTGAAAGAATTATGCGCTATCGGGAAGGTACTATGAACTATGGACTTCACTATACCAGATACCCGTCGGTACTAAGGGTATAGTGATGCGAATTGGATCTCTGATGGTGATGAGATGAAGGCCATAACGCGGCATATGTTTACTCTTGGAGGCGGCATTGTTTCCTGGAAGTCTTGCAAACAAACGATCCTAACTAGATCGACAATGGCAACAGAATTAACAGCATTAGACACATCTGGCGTCGAAGCAGAATGGCTTCAAGATCTTTTGATGGACTTGTGAGTGGTTGAGAAGCCGATTCCGGCTATCCTTATGAACTGTGGCAATCAGACAGTTATTGCCAGAGTAAAGAGTTCAAAGAACAACATGAAGTCCAACAAACATATAAGAATGAGATTGAAAGTTGTCAGACATTTAAGAAACTCCGAAATGATAGCGTTGGATTATATCCAAACAACCAAGAATCTGGCAGATCCCTTTACTAAAAGGCTATCACGTGTTGTGATAGAAAATGCATCGAGGGAGATGGGTATGAGACCCACATGAGTTGCCATGATGGTAACCCAACCTATGTGATCGGAGATCCCGTGAAGTAGGACTTGGTAAAACAAGTCAGTGGTGAACTAAGGAGAGTAACTTTACTAACTCACTCCGTTGGAGATGCAATACTCTCGGAAACTGAATGTTAGGTTAACTACTGTCTTAATGTGTTTCAAAGCTTATACAAGCAAGATGTTGTCCTACAGAACGATCTTTGGAGGAACACACCTATATGAGATCGACTGCTGGTCACAGTCTATGAGATTGGGGTGATCTCTAGTAAGCTCATGAATAGGCCAAGAGTGTGACTAATATGCTCCACGCGAAGGGTCAGCCTTCGGCGGTTTAGTACTAGTAAGACATGTGATGAAACTTCTTTATCCAAACTAACAATTCAAGGCATAGTCCATTGTTCAGTTGTGAAGGAGTGTAGCTACTTGCTCTAGATGGAGTTAAACCTTAACAGGTCTCCCCTTAAATACTGGTGTACCAAAACCGTGTTTGCAACAAAGGACAAAATGGGTCCTTGAGATCTAGTGGGGGATTGTTGAAATATGAGGGTGCCCCTAGGGCCCATCTAACAATTTCAGAAAATCTCTAACGGCCCATGTGGATTTTATGGCAATGTGTGTGGTGGGAGTTTAGTCCCACATTGCTAGTTGATGAGGGGTTGGACCTCCTTATAAGGGATTCTCTTCCACATGCTATTGCAGCTTGAGAAGAGAAGTGGTTCCCGCGCGCTCCTCCTCTGCCGCCCACCTCACCACGCCACGCCTCGTCACGACGGGTTGCGGGAATGAGCCTAGCCGAGCTCACCCATATGCGTTTATTTTTGCCGGTTAGAAACGGAGAGTCCCTAATAGAAGAGCCACGATCTGAGATGTCGGATCGTGGGCTATTACCGACCCGGACATGGGTCCAGCCCACGTCTATCCACACGTCCGCGCCTATATATTGGAGGCGCCGACCAACCCTAGCCGCCACAAAACATATTGCATCTACCTCCGCACCCACTGTCATTCCTTTTGCTGCTGCTGCCGCCGGTGATCCCATCCCATCCACCGCGTACACGGTCGACGGGAGAGCAGACCTTTGAAACCCCGCCTCTCCGAATCCTATACGGGAGAGGGGCGATTAGGTTTTTGCGGAGCATCTCCTGCTTGCCGTCGTTCGTCCACGTCCGCTGCATCGTCTACGTCTGTGTCGTCTTTATTGTCACCATGCCCACCGCTAACGAAGCCGACCGTGCCACTGCTGAGAAGCTTGAAGCCGAGAAGAAGGCCACCAAGGATGCCGTTGCCGCCGCCGCCTCTGCCTGGCCGATCGGAGGGTATAACTCGCTTATCCCACTCTTGTTATTACTGTTTTAGCCGTACTAATGATTTGCATAGATGTTTCTACTCTCTAACTAGTACGCAGTAATATGATCAATTATCAGTATGTGCTTAATGTTGTTTATGTCATGCCCATGATATATTTTTGATTAATTTAATCGAAAATTTGCTTATTTACTCAACACTATGTAGATGCCATCTAACCGCGTTGTGTCGAGCCCGTCTTCACCAAGGCCACGTGGCAACTGACAAAGGGACACATCTGTTAGATTTTTACTCAAACTGCTCTAATTGTTTAATCAGCGTTTTTCGCAAATTGTTAGTATAATGATGACCGGTTTTTGCAACAACAAAAAAACGAAACATGATGGTTTTCGATTTATGGTCCACAAATGTGATGGTTTCTTATGATTTAGGAGCCATTCGGTGATCCACTAGCTCCGTCAAATTTAAGGATCTGCAGAGCATCTATTCCCCTGCTTCGGGATTTTTAACTTGCGCTCTGCCGGCTCCCGGAGCGAGAGCGTGGAGCGAAGGAGGGCCGAACAGGCCCTTACTCGCTCAGTTTGCATTTTGCGTTGGCAGCGATGAAAAGGTACGCGAACAACCACGACGCTCCGACGAGCTAGGACTGCCCTCGCTGTCGCACATGCTTGCGGCCAGCATTTGCTGAGAGAGATGAACGTGGAAGGGATACCCGCGCAGGTTGCAGTCCTTCGTACGCGTAACTATCGGTCCAAAAATCACTCTACAAGCGTCAAAACTTATAGTATGATTTAGCCGGTGCTGAGCCGACTGCCGCTGCTGCCAGCAGGCTGCACGCGTAGCTATCAACCACAGGTCGACACACCCTCGATGCCACTCTTTCACTATCTGAATAATGCTCAACCATTCTCGCACACAGCAGGAATATTATTATTTTATTATTAAAAGAATTATTAATATCGATATATATCAATTACACTCCGCATCTACATCAACACGACTCAAGACATCGAGGATGCACGCTGCCACATTATTACAAAAAGGAAAAAAAGTGTAACCAGCAAAACAACATCAACAAACAACAGTAATAACCATCAATGATAAGTTGCCAACTGGACAGATCCTCCAACATACGACGCACAAGCTCTGTCATCAATGAATCTAAAGTTGAGGCTAGATCATGGGTTTTCATCTTGGAGAGGAGTCCAACTCTCTACAACGTCTTCAACATGGGAACTCAACATCAACGATGACATTGCCAGGTTCAATCAATGAAGGTTGTACCTAGAGTTTTGATGCCACTTGAGCCCCTACACTCAAAAATACACTACCTGAGCGTGCCACCGGGATCCTCCAACACCGAGGCTAAAATCCGTCGTCATGCCGCCGGAAGCAATATAACCGTCGTGCATGCAACCACACCAGTATGTAAAATCACCTCCACACAAGGACCATGAAGATGTGTCGTCATCACCATCATCGGAAAACGGAACTACGAAAATTCACCGTCGCCGCAAATGGGGAAACGAAAAGCCTCCACCACAAATCATTGTCGTGTCGTCGTCGTTGACGCCACGACTGGCTAGCTCATTGCCCTCGCAACCATTGTAACATGGCCATCGTCGACATGTCTGGGGCCACCACCCTGACATTCGATCTCCATTGATGTGTGTGTAGTTGCCGCAACGCTCCAGCCACGAGGATTCCTATAGCGCAAGGTGTTGAGCCCGGCGGCTTCTTTATGTGGCAGTGGGGCGGATGAGATCACGAAGGGGGGAGGGGGACGGCGAGGTGGTCGGGAACGATAAAGTAGGAGCGGAAGGGAATATTCCCCGTCCCTATAAGAACATCAAAACGTCATTCTCTCACTCAGACCCACAAAAACGTGCGTCCAAAAGCACCAGTCGGCGCTGCAGCATCCTCCACGCAGAAGACCGCTCGTCCAAGTATAACGAAAGCTGACAAGATAGCAGACGTGGCGGTTTCTCCAGCATGCAGTCATACGCTCCCTGTGCGGCTGCAACCGCGTCCAGCTCAAATGGGCCGGTGTGCTTTTCTGGTGTGAGGCCGCTGCTCACTCCAGTTTGGTCTCCCCGACCAAATGCATCCTTGTCACGGGAAAAACGGCACCGTGATTCACACAGGAAACATTCTTTTTCAAGGGAAGAAAAACCTGAAGACGTATCTGTTACTTTAGGACACCAACATACGAGTACACTGGCATTACAAATAATCCCCTGCATATAAGAGCAATTCCAATGGGGCGACCAATTTCGTCCGACGCCGTCCGTTTAGGTCGGCGCGGACAAAAAAAGAGGCCCAACGCGGCGACCCAAATCCAAATCGAGTCCGCTTCGCGTCTACGCCGACGCATTTGCGGCCCAAATTTGCGCCCCAAATGCGTCGGCGCGGACGTAGAACGGACGCCACGAGCGCCTTCTTGTTGTCCGCCACGGTCTCACTTGGCGGTCGTCCAACCGCCAACCACCTACCTGGTCAGCTTAATTTATGACCTCGGGCCCACACATCAGCGACGGCGGTCGTCTTTTTTTAAGCCGACCGTGCGGCGGGGCCGTCCTCATCCAGCCAACCCCCGTCCCCATCTAGCCACACTCGCTCTCCCGTCGCCGGCAAACCCTAGCCAACCCTAGCCACCCCAGCCGTGCCAAATTGGGCTCTTCTCCGGCGCCGGCAGCAGCAGTAAGGCCAAGGGCAAGTCGCCCGCCATCCCCTTTCCCCTAGAGTTTCTCCCGCCTTCGCCGGCGCCAGCTCGCCGGTCGAGGCATCGCGTCAACGTGCCGGTGTACCAGGCGGAATGGCACTGGCAGCACCGCGTGCCTCTCCCGTACCCCGACGCCACCCTGCCGCACGACTGGCACCTAGATCCGGAGAGGATCCTGGTGCCGGCTGAAGGAAATATGCCCTAGAGGCAATAATAAAGTTATTATTTACTTCCTTATATCATGATAAGTGTTTATTATTCATGCTAGAATTGTATTAACCAGAAACATAATACATGTGTGAATACATAGACAAACAGAGTGTCACTAGTATGCCTCTACTTGACTAGCTCGTTGATCAAAGATGGTTATGTTTTCTAGCCATAGACATGAGTTGTCATTTGATTAACGGGATCACATCATTAGGAGAATGATGTGATTGACTTGACCCATTCCGTTAGCTTAGCACTTGATCGTTTAGTATTCTGCTATTGCTTTCTTCATGACTTATACATGTTCCTATGACTATGAGATTATGCAACTCCCGTTTACCGGAGGAACACTTTGTGTGCTACCAAACGTCACAACGTAACTGGGTGATTATAAAGGTGCTCTACAGGTGTCTTTGAAGGTACTTGTTGGGTTGGCGTATTTCGAGATTAGGATTTGTCACTCCGATTGTCGGAGAGATATCTCTGGGCCCACTCGGTAATGCACATCACTATAAGCCTTGCAAGCATTGTAACTAATGAGTTAGTTGCAGGATGATGTATTACGGAACGAGTAAAGAGACTTGCCGGTAACGAGATTGAACTAGGTATTGAGATACCGACGATCGAATCTCGGGCAAGTAACATACCGATGACAAAGGGAACAACGTATGTTGTTATGCGGTCTGACCGATAAAGATCTTCGTAGAATATGTAGGAGCCAATATGGGCATCCAGGTTCCGCTGTTGGTTATTGACCAGAGAGGTGTCTCGGTCATGTCTACATAGTTCTCGAACCCGTAGGGTCCGCACGCTTAACGTTCGTTGACGATATAGTATTTATGAGTTATGTATGTTGGTAACCGAATGTTGTTCAGAGTTCCGGATAAGATCACGGACATGACGAGGAACTCCGGAATGGTCCAGAGATAAAGATTGATATATGGGATAATAGTGTTTGGACTCCGGAAGGGTTCTGGTATTCATCGGAAGGGGTTCTGGATGTTTCCCAAAATGTTTGGGCACGAGAACACTTTATCTGGGCCAAAGGGGAAAGCCCACGAGGTTTTTGGAAAGCGCAAAAGGAAGTTTTGCGGAGTCTAGGGGCCAGACGCCAGGGTCCCTGGCGTCCGGGTCCAGACGCCGGGAACCCTGGCGTCTGGCCCTGGAGTCCGAGAAGGACTCTTGCCTTTCGGGTGAAACCGACTTTGTGGAGGCCTTTACTCCAACTTTCGACCCCAAGGCTCAACATATAAATAGAGGGGTAGGGCTAGCACCCAAGACACATCAAGAAACACCAAGCCGTGTGCCGGCAACCCCGTCCCCTCTAGTTTATCCTCTGTCATAGTTTTCGTAGTGCTTAGGCGAAGCCCTGCGGAAACTGTTCTTCACCAACACCGTCACCACGCCGTCGTGCTGCCGGAACTCATCTACTACTTCGCCCGTCTTGCTGGATCAAGAAGGCGAGGACGTCATCGAGCTGAACGTGTGCAGAACTCGGGGGTGCCGTGCGTTCGGTACTTGGATCGGTCGGATCGTGAAGACGTACGACTACATCAACCGCGTTGATAAAAGCTTCCGCTTTCGGTCTACGAGGGTACGTAGACAATACTCTCCCCTCTCGTTGCTATGCATCACCATGATCTTGCGTGTGCGTAGGAAATTTTTTGAAATTACTACGTTCCCCAACAGTGGCATCTGAGCCAGGTTTTATGCGTAGATGTTATATGCACAAGTAGAATACAAGTGAGTTGTGGGCGCTACAAGTCATACTGCTTACCAGCATGTCATACTTTGGTTCGGCGGTATTGTTGGATGAAGCGGCCCGGACCGACATTACGCGTACGCTTACGCGAGACAGGTTCTACCGACGTGCTTTGCACACAGGTGGCTGGCGGGTGTCAGTTTCTCCAACTTTAGTTGAACCGAGTGTGGCTACGCCCGGTCCTTGAGAAGGTTAAAACAGCACTAACTTGACGAACTATCGTTGTGGTTTTGATGCGTAGGTAAGAACGGTTCTTGCTCAGCCCGTAGCAGCCACGTAAAACTTGCAACAACAAATTAGAGGACGTCTAACTTGTTTTTGCAGGGCATGTTGTGATGTGATATGGTCAAGACATGATGCTAAATTTTATTGTATGAGATGATCATGTTTTGTAACCGAGTTATCGGCAACTGGCAGGAGCCATATGGTTGTCGCTTTATTGTATGCAATGCAATCACCCTGTAATTGCTTTACTTTATCACTAAGCGGTAGCGATAGTCGTAGAAGCAATAGTTGGCGAGACGACAACGATGCTACGATGGAGATTAAGGTGTCGCGCCGGTGACGATGGTGATCATGACGGTGCTTCGGAGATGGAGATCACAAGCACAAGATGATGATGGCCATATCATATCACTTATATTGATTGCATGTGATGTTTATCTTTTATGCATCTTATTTTGCTTAGATCGACGGTAGCATTATAAGATGATCTCTCACTAAATTTCAAGGTATAAGTGTTCTCCCTGAGTATGCACCGTTGCGAAAGTTCTTCGTGCTGAGACACCACGTGATGATCGGGTGTGATAGGCTCTACGTTCAAATACAACGGGTGCAAAACACTTGCACACGCGGAATACTCAGGTTAAACTTGACGAGCCTAGCATATGCAGATATGGCCTCGGAACACTGAGACCGAAAGGTCGAGCGTGAATCATATAGTAGATATGATCAACATAGTGATGTTCACCATTGAAACTACTCCATCTCACGTGATGATCGGACATGGTTTAGTTGATATCGATCACGTGATCACATAGAGGATTAGAGGGATGTCTATCTAAGTGGGAGTTCTTAAGTAATATGATTAATTGAACTTTAATTTATCATGAACTTAGTCCTGGTAGTATTAGCATATCTATGTTGTAGATCAATTGCTCGCGTTTAGCTCCCCTGGTTTTTTTTGATATGTTCCTAGAGAAAACTAAGTTGAAATATGTTAGTAGCAATGATATGGATTGGATCCATGATCTGAGGATTATCCTCATTGCTGCACAGAAGAATTATGTCCTTGATGCACCACTAGGTGACAGACCGATTGCAGGAGCAACTGCAGACGTTATGAACGTTTGGCAAGCTCGATATGATGACTACTTGATAGTTTAGTGCACCATGCTTTATGGCTTAGAATCGGGGCTTCAAAGACGTTTTTTGAAACGCCAAGGAACATATAAGATGTTCAAGAGTTAAAATTAGTATTTCAGACTCATGCCCAAGTCGAAAGGTATGAGACCTTTGACAAGTACTTTGCCTACAAGATGGAGGAGAATTGCTCAGCTAGTGAGCATGTGCTCAGAATGTCTGAGTACTACAATCACTTGAATCAAGTGGGAGTTAATCTTGTAGATAAGATAGTGATTGACAGAGTTCTCTAGTCACTATCACCAAGTTACTAGAACTTCGTGATGAACTATAATATGCAAGGGATAACGGAAACGATTCCCAAGCTCTTCGTGATGCTGAAATCGACGAAGGTAGAAATCAAGAAAAATATCAAGTGTTGATGGTTGACAAGACCACTAGTTTCAAGAAAAGGGCAAAGGGAAGAAGGGGAACTTCAAGAAGAACGGCAAGCGAGTTGCTGCTCAAGTGCTTCTACTGCAAAGGGACTGGTCACTAGAAGTGGAACTGCCCTAGATACTTGGCGGATAAGAAGGATGGCATAATGAACAAAGGTATATTTGATATACATGTTATTGATGTGTACTTTACTAGTGTTTATAGCAACCCCTAGGTATTTGATACTAGTTCAGTTGCTAAGAGTAGTAACTTGAAACGGGAGTTGCAGAATGAACAGAGACTAGTTAAAGGTGAAGTGACAATGTGTGTTGGAAGTAGTTCGAAGAATTGATATGATCATCATCGCACACTCCCTATACTTTCGGGATTAGTGTTAAACCTAAATAAGTGTTATTTGGTGTTTGCGTTGAGCATGAATATGATTTGATCATGTTTATTGCAATACGGTTATTCATTTAAGTTAGAGAGTAATTGTTGTTCTGTTTACATGAATAAAACCTTCTATGGTCATACACCCAATGAAAATGGTTTGTTGGATCTCGATCGTAGTGATACACATATTCATAATATTGAAGCCAAAAGATGCAAAGTTAATAATGATAGTGCAACTTATTTGTGGCACTGCCGTTTAGGTCATATTGGTGTAAAGCGCATGAAGAAACTCCATGTTGATGGGATTTTGGAATCACTTGATGCTTGCGAACCATGCCTCTTGGGCAAGATGACAAAAGACTCCGTTCTCCGGAACAATGAAGCGAGTAACTGACTTATTGGAAATAATACATACTGATGTATGCAATCCGATGAGTGTTTAAGCTCACGGCAAGTACCATTATTTTCTAACCTTCACAGATGATTTGAGCAGATATGAGTATATCTACTTGATAAAACACAAGTCTGAAACATTTAAAAAGTTCAAAGAATTTCAGAGTGAAGTGGAGAATCATCGTAAACAAGAAAATAAAAGTTTCTACGATATGATCACAGAGGTAAAATATTTGAGTTACGAGTTTGGCCTTCAGTTAAAACAATGTGGAATAGTTTCACAAATTCGTGCCACCTGGAACACCACAGCATAATGGTGTGTCCGAACGTCATAACCGTACTTTATTGGATATAGTGCAATATATGGTGTTTCTTACCGATTTACCACTATCGTTTTGGGGTTATGCATTAGAGACAGCTGCGTTCATGTTAAATAGGGCACCATCGAAATCCGTTGAGACGACGCCTTATGAATTGTGGTTTGACAAGAAACCAAAGTTGTCGTTTCTTAAAGTTTGGGGCTGCGATGCTTATGTGAAAAAGTTTCATCCTGATAAGCTCGAACCCAAATCGGAGAAATGTGTCTTCATAGGATACCCAAAGGAAACTGTTGGGCACACCTTCTATCACAGATCCGAAGGCAAGACATTCATTGCTAAGAATGGATCCTTTCTAGAGAAGGAGTTTCTCTCGAAAGAAGTGAGTGGGAGGAAAGTAGAACTTGATGAGGTAACTGTACCTGCTCCCTTATTGGAAAGTAGTTCATCACAGAAATCTGTTCCTGTGACTCCTACACCAATTAGTGAGGAAGCTAATGATGATGATCATGTAACTTCAGATCAAGTTACTGCCGAACCTCGTAGGTAAACCAGAGTGAGATCTGCACCAGAGTGGTACGGTAATCCTGTTCTCGAGGTCATGTTACTTGACCATGACGAACCTGCGAACTATGAGGAAGCGATCATGAGCCCAGATTCCGCGAAATGGCTTGAGGCCATGAAATCTGAGATGGGATCCATGTATGAGAACAAAGTGTGGACTTTGGTTGACTTGCCCGATGATCGGCAAGCCATAGAAAATAAATGGATCTTCAAGAGGAAGACAGATGCTGATAGTAGTGTTACTATCTACAAAGCTAGACTTGTCGAAAAATGTTTTTTGACAAAGTTCAAGGTGTTGACTACGATAAGACTTTCTCACTCGTATCGATGCTTAAAGTTTGTCCGAATCATGTTAGCAATTGCCGTTTTTTATGAAATCTGGCAAATGGATAACAAAACTGCAATCCTTAATGGATTTATTAAAGAAGAGTTGTATATGATGCAACCAGAAGGTTTTGTCAATCCTAAAGGTGCTAACAAAATGTGCAAGCTCCAGCGATCCATCTACGGACTGGTGCAAGAATCTCGAAGTTGGAATATATACTTTGATAAAGTGATCAAATCATATGGTTTTATACAGACTTGCGGTGAAGCCTGTATTTACAAGAAAGTGAGTGGGAGCACTATAGCATTTCTGATAAGTATATGTGAATGACATATTGTTGATCAGAAATAATGTAGAATTTTCTGGAAAGCATAAAGGAGTATTTGAAAGGAGTTTTTCAAAGAAAGACCTCGATGAAGCTGCTTACATATTGAGCATCAAGATCTATAGAGATAGATCAAGACGCTTGACAAGTTTTTTCAATGAGTACATACCTTGACAAGATTTTGAAGTAGTTCAAAATGGAACAGTCAAAGAAAGAGTTCTTGCCTGTGCTACAAGGTGTGAGATTGAGTAAGACTCAAAGCCAGACCACGGCAGAAGATAGAGAAAGAATGAAAGTCATTCCCTATGCCTCAGCCATAGGTTTTATAAAGTATGCCATGCTATGTACCAGATCTATTGTATACCCTATACTGAGTTTGGCAAGGGAGTACAGTAGTGATCTAGGAGTAGATCACTGGACAACGGTCAAAATTATCCTTAGTGGAATAAGGATAATCGTAAAGGGTTACGTCGATGCAAGTTTTGACACTGATTCAGATGACTCTAAGTCTCAATCTGGATACATATCAAAAGTGGGAGCAATTAGCTAGAGTAGCTCCGTGCAGAGCATTGTAAACATAAAAATTTGCAAAATACTTACGGATCTGAATGTGACAGACCCGTTGACTAAAATTATCTCACAAGCAAAACATGATCACACCTTAGTACTCTTTGGGTGTTAATCACATAGCGATGTGAACTAGATTACTGACTCTAGTAAACCCTTTGGGTGATGGTCACATATCGATGTGAACTATGGGTGTTAACCACATAAAGATGTGAACTATAGATGTTAAATCACATGGCGATGTGAACTAGATTATTGACTCTAGTGCAAGTGGGATACTGAAGGAAATATGCCCTAGAGGCAATAATAAAGTTATTATTTATTTCCTTATATCATGATAAATGTTTATTATTCATGCTAGAATTGTATTAACCGGAAACATAATACATGTGTGAATACATAGACAAACAGAGTGTCACTAGTATGCCTCTACTTGACTAGCTTGTTGATCAAAGATGGTTATGTTTCCTAGCCATAGACATGAGTTGTCATTTGATTAACGGGATCACATCATTAGGAGAATGATGTGATTGACTTGACCCATTCCGTTAGCTTAGCACTTGATCGTTTAGTATTCTGCTATTGCTTTCTTCATGACTTATACATGTTCCTATGACTATGAGATTATGCAACTCCCGTTTACCGGAGGAACACTTTGTGTGCTACCAAACGTCACAACGTAACTGGGTAATTATAAAGGTGCTCTACAGGTGTCTCCGAAGGTACTTGTTGGGTTGGCGTATTTCGAGATTAGGATTTGTCACTCCGATTGTCGGAGAGATATCTCTGGGCCCACTCGGTAATGCACATCACTATAAGCCTTGCAAGCATTGTAACTAATGAGTTAGTTGCGGGATGATGTATTACAGAATGAGTAAAGAGACTTGCCGGTAACGAGATTGAACTAGGTATTGAGATACCGACGATCGAATCTCGGGCAAGTAAGATACCGATGACAAAGGGAACAACGTATGTTGTTATGCGGTCTGACCGATAAAGATCTTCGTAGAATATGTAGGAGCCAATATGGGCATCCAGGTTCCACTGTTGGTTATTGACCAGAGAGGTGTCTCGGTCATGTCTACATAGTTCTCGAACCCGTAGGGTCCGCACGCTTAACGTTCGTTGACGATATAGTATTTATGAGTTATGTATGTTGGTAACCGAATGTTGTTCGGAGTTCCGGATAAGATCACGGACATGACGAGGAACTCCGGAATGGTCCGGAGATAAAGATTGATATATGGGATAATAGTGTTTGGACTCCGGAAGGGTTCCGGAATTCATCGGAAGGGGTTCCGGATGTTTCCCGAAATGTTTGGGCACGAGAACACTTTATCTGGGACAAAGGGGAAAGCCCATGAGGTTTTTGGAAAGCGCAAAAGAAAGTTTTGCGGAGTTCAGGGGCCAGACGCTAGGGTCCCTGGCGTCTGGGTCCAGACGTCGGGAACCCTGGAGTCCGAGAAGGACTCTTGCCTTTCGGGTGAAACCGACTTTGTGGAGGCTTTTACTCCAACTTTCGACCCCAAGGCTCAACATATAAATAGAGGGGTAGGGCTAGCACCCAAGACACATCAAGAAACACCAAGCCATGTGCCGGCAACCCCGTCCCCTCTAGTTTATCCTCCGTCATAGTTTTCATAGTGCTTAGGCGAAGTCCTGCGGAAATTGTTCTTCACCAACACCGTCACCACGCCGTCGTGCTGCCGGAACTCATCTACTAGTTCGCCCGTCTTGCTAGATCAAGAAGGCGAGGACGTCATCGAGCTGAACGTGTGCAGAACTCGGAGGTGCCGTGCGTTCAGTACTTGGATCGGTCGGATCGTGAAGACGTACGACTACATCAACCGCGTTGATAAACGCTTCCGCTTTCGGTCTACGAGGGTACGTAGACAATACTCTCCCCTCTCGTTGCTATGCATCACCATGATCTTGCGTGTGCGTAGGAATTTTTTTGAAATTACTACGTTCCCCAACAGCGGCCCCGCAGTCGGCCAGGGCGCACGCGGAGGAGGTGCGGCGCCGGCGGGCGCTCCTGACGCCGGAGCAGCGCCGCGACGCCGCCTACGCCTCCGACTCGCCCAACTGGGCGCACTGGTCCGCCTTCGAGCACGAGGAGGCGAGGCGATGCGGCGTCCGCGAAATCAACCGCACCGTGCCACCGCCCCCGCTCGTCGTCCGCGAGGAGGACCAGGCGGTGGAGGCCGCCTACCAGGCTGCCCTTGCGGCGGTCTACCGGGAGAGCGAGGAGGACGAGCGGCGCAGGGCAGCAGCGGCAGAGGAAGAGGAGGCGGCGTACGAGGCGGCCATGGTGCAGGCCATGGCGTCCTGCCGCTGGTGACCCGCCGTCCCCTGTGAAAGCCGAGCCGGAGGCGGAGCCGTCCCCCATCGAGCGCTACTCCTGGACGGGAGTAGTGCACGAGTGGGTCAGCGCGCCGCCGGTCTGGGTGGGGGCGACACCAGCACAGGAGGCGGCATACCTCGAGCACTGGCGCCACATCCGGCTGGCCAAGGAGCGCCGCGACGGCGAGTACCTCGAGATGCTCGAGCGCGACGCCAAGGCCAAGTAGTGCGAGGCCGAGGAGGAGGCGCGCCAGGCCGAGGAGGAGGCACGCCGGGCCGAGAAGGAGGCACACCAGGCCGCGGTGGCACAGGCGGCTGCACCGCCCGTGCCGGCGCCGGCACAGCCCGCGCCCGACATGAACACCCTCTGGAACTCGGCGTTCTCCTGGGCCGGCCCTGCGCCGACGCTCATTGACCTCACGGACCCCGACGACGACGACGACGACGCCTAGGGCAGCGCGCCGCCTCGTAGTTTAGTTTATTTTTAGTTTTTGTTAATGCAAATGTGGACACGTGGACTCTCGCCGGCCTTCGTGGCCGGCTTTAATGTATAATTAATGCATGTTTTCTTTTTTTCTCGCGCCGTCAAAAATGGGCCGGGCCAGCGTTGGGCGCACGCGCGACCCAAACGCGAAAGCGGACGTTCGTGTTCGCTTGGCCGACCCAAACGGACAAAAAGCGGACAAAATCATCGTCCGTTTGGGTCGACCCGTTAGAGTTGCTCTAAACAGCACTCTCAGGTGTCATCATCCTCTTTGATGCTCCCAATGTTCTAATGTAGGTCCTTGGGTTACCTTTGCTCCATGAGTTTGCCGTAGGAAAGAGATGCGGCAAAGGAACCCAAGGACCTGCCGCAATCGTCGCAACCGAAGTGATGGGACCATCCACCGCTTCTGCTATTTTCGGCCAGAGAAGCACCGCAGACTAAAGCACTAAGCCGAAACGTCAAAAACAAGCTACTCCGTACTAGATCTGGAGATCCTGATCCATTGATCGGCAGGACCAAACGCTTCACCAGAAGGCTAACATGATACGACGGTTCGGAGCATGCGCTCAGCGAGTGCGAGAAGGTTATTCAAGCATACCAAAAATGTGATTAGCAATGTTCAAACCGGTGTGTAAGCGGTTGAAGCAGATAGTTAGGAAGGTTTTACCTAACCCGGATGATAGCATCACCTTCAAATCGGTCCACTATCTCCTGTATAATGTGAATCTTTTATTGCTTTATTGTTACAGTTATTTCGGTTTTATTTATGTCACTGTTGGTGTGTTGCTATTTGTATTCTACTTCATCTGTCTCATAATATAAAGTGTTTTGACAATAGTGAGGGAGTACTAGGTATACATAGGCAAGGTGTCGCTACATTTTAAGTTTAGTTAATAAATGCGCTCTTTATCATGAAAAAAATATGATTTTTTTTAAATGTTGGCAGGAGAACTGCCAAATTCGTTGATCAGAAAAAGGTATTACAAAAACATCCCAAAGGAGGAATGCAACGCAAAAAAGCGAGTGCTAAAAAAAGGACAATAGGGTTGCTCGGTTCATTAAGGAAAACCGGCTAAAACCAAAGCTACGCCTAGCTAGACTAGGACTAAAGCACCACAATATATACAAAACGCTGGAAAGCCAAATCCCCACAACACACCCAAGCGGGCACTCAAGCGCCTTTGCTGCTACCAGAGTGCACACCGACAACCGTCGTATTGTACCGGGCTGCTACGAGCATATTCACAAACATCAACGACACCGGAGAGGAACGATGCATCCGAAAGAGTGAGACATATGCCGCTCCGATCCCACGAGGCTAGCTGACATAGCTTGCGTGGCCCTACTTGTACACAAAGGGTGCTCCTGCTGCTTTCATCGTCTACCGGCGATCATCTCCAAACGGATGCACCACCTATGCTCCATGCTCACCAAAATGCTACCCGCTCCAGATCCACCACACTACCACTAACCAGGTGCTCCCAACACCAGACTTGACTCCAAGGCAATGCTTCCAACAAAGTAATGACGCCAAAGATGCCACCATTGCACAGGGTTTTCACCGGGAGACAAGAACACGAAGCAGGGAAAGGTGTTGGACCCCCTCAATGGCACCTCCAACAAGGAAAATCACACCCGAAGGCGTCATTTGCCATCAGCTCAATCCAGAGTCGAGCATGACTTTCGTCAGGGAACCGAGCACCTATGTTGTGATGACTTCACCAAACACACCACCACCAGACCAGAGCAGCAGGTGCCACTTGCTGCACCGCACAAAACTAGCCGGAGCACCGCCGGCGACACAAGCCTAGAGCATCCCGAAGGCACTGCCCAGTCCACGCCACCCCAGACCACCATCCCGACAGGGAGCCACCAGACAGTCCGCTTGGAATCAGTCACCACCGAGCCACCTCTGGGCCTCCGGCCGCCATAGCGTCAGATCCGGCCGCTCAAACCAAAGGCCGCCAGCAAGGGGAGCCCGTGTCCCCCAGCATGACCCCACGACGATGACGCGCGCGTCCACGCCACCCCTGGGCATCCCCCTGCAGTGACTGCGCCCAACCCCTCCATCGCGCAGCCAAGGGCGTACGCGCACCAAGCGTTGGACGGGTGCGGCGCTACACACCTCCGCACAGCCACAGACCACAGATCCAAGCTCCAGCAAGCGCCCGCGGATCTCCATGGACGCTTCGTGATGCGGCCCCTCTCGACACGCCGCACCGGCAAGGAATAGCGCCCCGCCGCCGCCTTCCTCGGGGCCGGCCCGGGCTTCTCCGATGGGTGCCCTCTGGCGGCGGGAGGGGGACAGGACGATGGCGGCGCTAGGGTTTCTAGCGACATGAGGGTCGGGCCGCTCGTTTTAAATGGAAAAAAAGTGATTTAGCGACAGACAAATCAATGAACCACGATATGTAATTCGGTCAGAGCACCATCACCAAAGACAAAAAATCAAGATGTACTTATCCTGCCACTAGGCGTCACTTAGGTGCTACTTCTATCGCCAACATCGGTAGTACTACTGATGAATAAAACGAAAGTCTGGAAAACGGGACAACGAGCTCCTATTGTTGGGCCCTGTACAGTAATGGTAATTTACAATGCACACTGTCATCGTCTAATTCGATGCTATATTGGGATGTCACAGAATCGCGCAAACACAGCCCTTCTGCTGCCCCAGGTGACTCCCAGCTTCCATGCGTCTTTAATTTACACTTGTTCACTTCATGTATGGCTCGGTCCTCCCCTAAACCCCTGCCCAAGCTACGCAAATCTAGTGTCTGTACAGCACCGCAGCTCGGGTTCCAAATTCCAATACACTTTAACAGCTTCACCAGTAGCAAACCTCCTAGTGTGAAGCCCTAACTAGCTAACTGCCGATGACTATACACTTTCTCAACCATCTCCACAGGGTGTGAAATAATACACGAGCACATGCAGACGCTTGGGTTCCACGGAAGACTCCTGGCGTGCAACATGCAGAACACATTGCTCCATTACCTGGTACCACTCATACCAATCATGGCGGGAATAGCAGGCTAGATCAGCCCCAAACTGATCTGTTTGTTCCAAAGATTTGCTCGAGAGGATACGAGCAAATTGGTTTCTGAACGAGCCAAGTGCTAAGCGCTCCTGGAGTACATCATAAAATCCCATTCAATACTCTCTGGTAGTAATCATACTGCCGAGTACGCCAGGCATCCATGCTGCTACTGATCAATGAGAGCACCAGCGATACACATTGCTGCAACCATCATAACATCATAGTAAGAACCCTCTGGACATGATAAAAATGAAAAACAATTGACTAACCTCTTCAGTGAGACTCAAGTGGAACCTCTTCCTCAAGTTCAGTATAGTGCGAGTACCACCTTTAAAGCACGGGAAGCCAGAATCCTGATGAAAGGATACACATATAAAATGATTTTTGTCATGATGATGATGGTGTTCCTCATTCCCTTGCTAATCAGGAAAAGGAATACAATTAAATACTTCCTCCGTTCCAAAATACTTGTCGATTTTAGTTCAAACTTTAACTTAAAACCACGACAAGTATTTTGGAACGGAAGGATTTAAATAACTACTACACCGGAAGTTATGAGATTCAAGTTTGAATGCAACGGAGAAAGAGAGGAAATAAGACAAGTAAAACTTCATAACTAGATGAAGACTGAGATAATGTGGGTAAATTTGGTTAATATAAAAGGGCATATGAAGAGGAATATACTACAACAATTCAAAAAAATAATGTACATGACAAAATGTTGGTAAATAATAAGAGCCATGCATGCATAAACCTGAGTGACACAGATGGCCTTCTGACAGGCAATAGCCATTTATTATATCAAGTCATCTAGATATAAACATCTGTAAGATTAGATAGGTGCCATTACCTGCAACATTTCCACAAGAAGTATAACACGCTCTGCATGCTTCCGACAAGTAAGAAACCCTTGAATGCATAGCACCTGAAGAATTCAAAATAAACGTAGATAATAAATAAGCCAATATAAATTGGAGAAGTCCCGGTAGGCAAGCGAAAGTAACATGCTATCAGTTAATTACCTTGAAATAGTCGAAGAACTCGCTGGGAGTTCCCTCAGCATCAGAATCCATCACCTAGCATTGTTCCCACAACAAACTTAACGAGATTTAAACTCCATCAAAATATAATTCAACACCTAAATCTAGGATATAGGAAAGTTATAATAAGTTACAAGCTTCTATCATACTTCAAGGAGCTCCCTCGTCAGCTTAAATGGTGCACTCTCAAAATTTACCCCTCCAGGAGAGTTGGAAAGCATGAAACCAAAATCAATATGAATAATATGTCCCTCCTCGTCTATCAAGAGATTCCCGTTATGGCGATCCTTGACCTGCAAATTAAAAAGGTCTCAACACTTAGCACTCCAAGTTGTGTCACAAAAAGAGAATTAAGAGTTTCTTCAATCTGAGATTAATTTATTCCCACATAATGAAGGAAACACGGTCCCTTTGTGTGTGTGTGGGGGGGGGGGGGGGTAAGGCAAGCAGTCATATCTGCAGAAAAACAAAAACAGCAGCAAAGTGTCTTCCATTTCGGAGATCTTAAAAGACAGGCATGCAGTTACGTTACAAGTATCGGATGCTTGTTGCGACACTTCAGCTGAAACCTTGCATTAATTATATGGAAATGATATATATGCACTGCAGCATTCCATATAAATTAACACCCAGCAGATCGGATTCCCAACTGTTACCTTCCCTCAAAAGCTTGAGAAGATGTATCAGTTGGCAGGCCTTCGCCTTATATACTTTAACAACAATACAGCAAGACTTGGCTGGCTCTGTTGGCCGATAAGACATTACAGAAAGCAGGAAGATTACATGTAAAAAATGGATCTAATGCAGTAGGGCAACTATCCATAGGTAGCTAATTAAACATCACAAATATAACAGGATAGTGCTCGGGCTGAACCACTTGCTGACTGTACAGCCAGGATCAGTTGGAAATTTATATCCCAGAAAAACTCAAACAGGCCATAATGTGATGACATAAACTTTAACTTTAGCACTACTAACCATAACTTAGCAATCTTCTGGAGTAATAATTAGTTTTTTAATTAATCTACTTTGTTGATTACTAGTGGCATAAAACAGTATTAGACATTCAAAACAACAGAGCTTGCCAAATAACATTTCTAATTCTAAAAATATACCCAGATTAGTAATGAAGTACTTGATTTTAATACCTGCAGCAGGTAGCTCAGAATTGAATATCCTGCCATGCTTTCCACAAAGTTCCTCTGTGAATAATAGTAAATATAAGAGCCAGTTCAACTGGACTGACAATAGTATGAATTTAAACTCTTACTGGGATTTGTTAAGTATGTTAGATTAGATATGCTAATAAATTCACTAATATCAGATATTTTAACTAATCATCATCGGATGGCATTAATTCGGTGCTATCATCCAAATTTTGCATTCATGACACTTCCAGCACCATGAAAAATTACTCCAACACCAATGCAGACAATCCAAGTACTTATAATTGCATTCAACTACCAACTGAACAGTCTGTCATCTTTCATTATAAAATTAAGCAAATTCATTGCCAAAACATGGTTTTCCTAACAGAAACACCAAGAAATGCAATATTCAAATGTTCAAGACAGAACATTTCATCTGCAGTACTGATACAAACAAATCTCATGGAGTGGACTGGATACAAGTTGACAAAGGATGTGATACAGTCGACAAGGGATGTGACACATCACAAGTAGTCAATTATAGCCCTACTTTCCATACAAGCAGCCATGGATATTCACTAATCAAACTGTTCGATTAAATCAGGTGGGCGATAGCCCTCCATTATTTGCCTCAACAAAAACACTTATTAATTAAAAAAAACAGATGCATTTTGAGGAGGAATAAATGATGAAATATTGCCTACAGTAAAACGCAGAGGATGACAAACTAAGCATTTGGATCTATTTGCTGTGTTGTATGATTCTATTTGCTATGTTGTATGATTCTATTTGCTGTGTTGTAAGATATTCCAGCATTTCACCTGCGCAAGTTTGAAATTTGGAGAATTCTCTTCATACTTGGCTACATAGTAGTCACGAAGACTTAAGATGTTGGGAAACCTACTCTTGATGGAATGAATTGATGCCTGCGATAACAAAAACAATGGTCGACCTAAGATCTTTCAGTGCGGAAGAAATTCAGAAAAGTGATCTGGAAGGAAAGATAACTACCGTATCAGGAATAGTCTCTATTAGGGCTGCATATGCAGACGTGACGATAACTTCATAAGGCCGTAACCAGAGTGGTAAGCCAGCTTCTTGGTATATATCTGCCGATAAAAAGATTTTTCAGGACAATAGTGAGTTGACCACGCCCTAAATGGAACACAAACTTCAGGCAAATTAATTAGTATAGTCCTTTCAGAATCCAGAACATAAGAAATGCTATAGATAGTAACATGAGAAAAGTACTCCCTCCGTAAACTAATATAAGAACGTTTAGAATACTAAAATAGTGATCTAAACGCTCTTATATTAGTTTACAGAGGGAGTACTTGCTAATTCCAGTAAAATCTTAACACTGCTAATACACCACAAGATGTTAACGTTACTCCAAATCCAAGAACACTATTGATAAGACTCCTGGGGTGTCTATCACTTGCAAGCCATAATACTATTTTTATGTGCGAGAATGTTTGCATACCAGTTTGAGTATAAATAAAATCCATGTGTATCATGTGATTCCTTAAATATGGTTTTTATATATACCCCCTTCCAGTGGACGTTAAATATCATAATATTGATTCAAATTAATAGAATATTTACATGCTTCAGGCCTGACATATATGGTAGTGAAAAGCAAAACTAAGCAGAATGTAAGCACAAAAACCAATACAGCACTAGAGTTGAAACACGAGAGTTGTTTTACTCATTACCATATGTGGTAGTGAAAAGCAAAAATGGACGAACTCCACAATCAAGATTAAATAGATTACTGTATGAGACACTAGAGTTGTTTTACACATTACCATAAAAGTGTGCGACAAGCTGTACAGCTAAGTGCTCCTGTCGGCAATCATCCCCACTCTTGACAATAATCTGCAATTGGTGAAAGTGTTTCAGAAGCTTGGCAATAACTGACAGCATTTCAGAGTAAGATGTCCTACAAGGAACTGAGCCGTTAAATCTCAAGCATGACAACAATCATCCGCAGACTTGAAATGACACTCATAAACTACTCGTAGTTGTCTCGTTAGTTGCTTCAGTTTAGGGAACAAACATTACCCCAGCCATTTTTATATCTTCAACTATAAATGCTAATGCATGAGATAGGCAGAAGAGTGCATCCCATATTATGAACTTTGATATTATAAATAATATGTCTATCATTATTTTATGGTTTAACTATATGTTCAGAAAGTCAATGTTGGGGAACATAACACGGAGTAGTATGAAAAGTAACAGTTACTTAATTCTCTCCTAAACATTTTTTTGGTGAAGCTAATAGAGAGCCAGAAAATTATGCTGATAACTAAAAGAAGTGCAGTGTCCATGCTCAACCAAAGGGACAAGGAAAATTAACCTTCAGAGAAATAACATTAAAAAATGCCTAAATATAAATAATTAAAAATGTTGATAAAGCTTGTATTTGATAATATTGCAACATGTAAATAATCTAATAGCAGAACATTTTTTCCATGTGGACTTACAGAACGCAAATCCCAGCCAGGTAATTTTCCATGAACTGAAGAACGGCGTATTCTCTCTTTCTTGACAGTCCAAAGTTCACCAGCCAAAGCATCAGTTGGTTTAGGATCTCCGCCATCAGTTGCCTATTGGAAAATTGAGTTACTACCTTAAGGAAGATGTTCAAAAGAGAGGTAACTGAGGGCACAATATCAGTGAATCACCATAGGATCCAAATTTTCAGTGCTTTGACCAACTCCTTTCAGTGGAAGACCAGGTGGGGCTTCTCCTTTTAACGCTGCAGCCTAGTCAAGGAAACCAATTCAACAAACAGTAGCAAAAAAAACACCAACTGTCAAATTGATGAGGCATAATCACCTTGTATTACACATCAAAGTCTACAGTTTTCGATTATCTAAACGGCTAGCCTCAAAACTAATCGTTCATAGGAAGAATGTTGAGGAAGACTGAAAATCTTATAAACAAAAGCACCTTGAGGGAGACGGAATATAAAAGATATATAGCAATGGCACAAGAACTAAAAACCAATTTCATGTGTGAGTCGCACCTTGACTTCCTCCATTGCAATAGTGCTTGGAACACGGCGATGATCCTTCTTCCGTGTCGGTTCATTGTCATCTACATCTTCCATGTTAACTCCTGGAACCGCAGACAGGGTGACCTTTACCCACTCAATAGGTTGATCAACAACAGCCTGGGAATCTCCTGATAGATCATGTGACTCTGTTGTAGGTTGCCGTATCCTACGCCCCGACTCAGACATTGCAATGCTTCTAGAACGACCAATTTTCTCGATAGAGAAACTAACATTTACAAATTTCACTTTGGCCTCCCATAGTTGAGCCATGGCTTGGTCAATAACCTGAGAGGTAGAGTTCAGCATTCTGTCTGTTTCATAATTTTGTGGTTCATGTCGACTCCACAAAGGATATGCCCATGGAGGCGGCTTTGGCAACTGAACATCTCCATTAGCCAACGGTATCCCGCCTTTTGATAGTTTGTTCACATCTGAGGACCCTTTGGAGTGACTAGAAAGGCAAAACAACTGATGTTACCAATTGAAGCTCCAATAACAAATTAAATGACAAACATCATTAATTTGCTTAGTATCAAACATTCTTTTGACACAACCTCAACTGTGTAATATGATCCTTTTAAACTAATATATAGACACTGAGCACTTTAACATGGAACCCAAGCTACATACCTTGGTGTTTCTGCTTTCAAAACTTCAACACATACAAGATAGGGAGCTTTCTCCCTAGAGTTTAGAAGAACAGACTCATCTTCAGGTATATGAACCACTCGATATATGCCCCTTCCCATTGGGAAGCATACGCCTGTGAGTAGAAAGAACAAAAGGGAAAAAAGAGCCTGAGAGCACATCTAGCTGCTGCTTTACAATATCAATAGCTTCATTTCCTTTAGTTAAAATTCCACTGATGTTGTGATAATAAAGGAGCAAAGAAAAGGCAGATCCAAGCTACAAGACACACTTTTTCGCTATATGCGGGGCATATCTTGATTTTGCTGCCTATACTTCTATTTGAGCAGGCTCGACAGCTTAGCAAACACAGGCAACAGTACTACAGAGTACAAAACATACAACGGTGATGACGACTCATGCACCAAAATGCAAAAAGAACAAGTCGACCCAACAGAATATGCACATGATTTATTGAAGTGTTTATCCTTCATTGTCCTTCCAAAACTATTAACATTGGACAACACAACTACAGAAACTCAACTGCAGAAAATATTTATGCACAAAGAAAGGTGGCCATCACTAAAACTGCAGCTAAGAAATCAATAGAACAGTAAGGCACAGACCATATGTGATATGTCAAGTACTTTCCCATTTAAGATTAAAATGTAAATATATGAAAAAGGGGTGAAGCACCAAAACTTTGATGTTAAAAATACTAGCATAGACCATATGTGAATGTGATATGTCATGTAGCTTCCAACTGAAGATTAAAATGCATTCTTAAAAGGAATGAAGCACCAATTTGTGATGTTGAAAATGTTAGGGCAGAAACTAAGTAACCTAGGAAACAACGATAGTAAAGTGTGTAATATCTCAAATAGGATAGAGAAATCACCTCCATTTTTCTCACTGGAAGCGATATGTGAATTGATCTCTGTAAGAGACTGGCACAAAAAGAACCACCAGAGGAGAAATTAGAATGCAAATAAAAGAAAATGGATGTAGCTCTTGTAAGTTGTAACACGATAAATAAGAGTATGACTGAAGAGGCATAAAGCCAATAATTAGTACGGGGGCGGGGCACTGGCAACCTAATGCAATGACTTACCTCTCGCAAGGCAATCTTGCGATCTTCCACCGGAAATATGTCTACGAGACCATAAGATGTATCACATAATGATTGAACTAGCTCCAATGAAGCATAGTAAGAGCCTTTCCGCAGTTCTGCCAGCACATTATTTGGTAAAGGTGGTTTTCCACTTTGTTTCTCACTGTTTCCTGTGGAATCAGGGTGTTTCTGAAAGACATATATTGCAGTTAGGAAGGCAAGCATGCTG
Organism: Aegilops tauschii subsp. strangulata; assembly: GCF_002575655.3. Classification (NCBI taxonomy): domain Eukaryota; kingdom Viridiplantae; phylum Streptophyta; class Magnoliopsida; order Poales; family Poaceae; genus Aegilops; species Aegilops tauschii. Next base: position 85,883,976 of record NC_053038.3, read on the forward strand.
TAAAAGGAAATTAAAATTAAAAATACAAAATATGTACAAATAGCATAATCAAACTATTTGTTTATATCACAGCAGCTATGGATGGAGAATATTGTAATAAATCTATTGTAATAAATCTAAGGAATTCATAACCAAGCTCCCCCATACTGAAAATAGGAGTTGCGAATCAAACTACTAATGTGACATGTACAATACTAATGGCAACTAGCGATACAATGTCACCTCACACCAAGAAGTAATAAGCATATATGTGTGCAGCCAGAAGTAATTACTCAATATGATGATGCAAAACATGAAACGCTGAAACTTCATAACCAAAGAAAGAATAGTTAAGATAGATGTCTTGCCTCTTTCAATAACTTTGAGCCAAAAGTCTCAGAATCTTCTCTATCACGGAATAAACGCTTGAAAAAGCTCTCTGATCCCGGGCTACCCTCAGAAATACCGTTAGGCTGACTACCTTCTATATGTCCACTCTTAGCGTCTTCTGGGTGCACTCGGAACAACCTGCGGAATGACAAGAACTCTGAATTTTCCTCCTCCTCAATACCACTGGTGCTCTTACCATCATCATCATTTTTATCAAGCCCTTCGATTCTCCTGTCCTCATGTTTGTCTTTGTCCTTGAATAGTTTCCTGAAGAAATTTTCCTTATCACCTTCCTCACACTTCTCATCCTCATTCCTGTCATGGGCAGCTCCCTTCTTTTCTTCACTCTTATCCTTGAAAATTCTGCGAAAGAAATTATCGTCGTCTATGCTCTTATTGCCTTTGTTATCGTCCTCCTTCCTGCTGGGAGTGGTGCCTTCCTTTTTCTCATCATTTTTCTCCTTGAAAAGTTGCCGGAAAAAGCCATCCTTCTTGTCCTCTTCGGTGTTCACGCCGACCTTTTCTCTATCATCATTTTGCTTATGACTGCCTCCATCTTTCTTCTCTTCATTCTTATCTTTGAAGATCTTGCGAAAGAACCCTTCCCTATCATCATCCTCCAAACTCTTACCTACTCTTTCCTCATCCCCAAGCCTTCCATGCATGCTTTCTCTCCTCTCCTCATTCTTATCTTTGAATATCCTGCGAAAAAAACCTTCCTTCTCGTCATCGTCGCCCGGTCTGTCCTCCTTGTCACGGAAGAGTCTCTTCAGCAAACCGTCCGAGTTAGGTGTGAGCTCCATGTCCTCATCCTTGCTGTCCCTAAGCAACCTACGGAAGAGACCATCTTTATCCCCTTCTTCCTCATCATTCTCTTTCTCCTTGCTATCCTTAAGCAACCTTTTAAAAAAACCTTCCTTGTCTCCATCATCCTCCTCCTTGTCCTTGCTGTCTCTAAGCAATCTCTTAAAGAACCCATCCTTATCCTGTTCCTCGTCCTTCTCCACAGACCGCCTAAAGAAGGCCTTTGGCCCGATGCTCAATCGCCTAAGCAGCTTGTTGTCCTCCGAAGATGGTGTTACTGGCTGCTTCCCTTTGCCGACTCCAGCATCCTCAGCAGCAGACACATTGGTGCTGCTGGGAGGGGGACTCAAACCAAGAGAGGGCGACGAGGCAAGGGACATCAGTCGCTGCTTTGACGAGCGTATCCTGCTGAGCATGGGATTGCCGCGTGGGCTGGCAACAGGGGACAGCGGCGCAGGTCGGACTAGCGGCGGCCACTCGCCCTGCACGGTGGCTGCAGCCTGGCACTGCTCCTGCACCTTATCGATCCCATCCAGATCCTCGGTTTCCTCTAGCTCGAGTTCAGCAGCGAGGATCCAATGCACCTTGAGCGCGATGCGCAGGGATTTGGCACAGGTGTCGATGACGAAGCGATCGAGGGAGGGGCTGGGCTTGTGCACGAGCATGTAGCAGACCTGGAAGAGGTAGGCCTCGAGGCCCGAGAGCGGGAGCGTGTACATCCGGTTGCAGAGGTAGTCGCGCACGCCGGCGTGGTCGTGCTTGTAGAGGTAGCTGACGGCGATCCACTCGCAGAAGAACGCGGAGTCGAAGAAGCGGACGAGCCAGCCGCTGCTCCCCACAGGGGGCGCGGCATCTCCGCCGGCGGCCGTGATCTCTCGCGGCGACTCCTCAGGCCCGAAGCTGAGGCCCCGCAGCCCGAGAAGCCGCACCATGGCTGTGGGGGGTTCTCCTTATCCCACCGAAACCAACCGTCACTGGCGTCCTCCTCCACTAACCACCATCGCAGCACACGGGGCAGCTCGATCCAGAACCGCGACCACTCTCCCAAATCTCAATCCAGAGCTCGCTCAGGGCTGTACCCCAATCCAAACCCTAGCCCCCGAGCGGACGGCGAGATCGCGCAGCTCGGTCCGAGGACCTGCAAACCCTAGCTGCCTAGCTCCGGAATCGCGCCGCGCGGCGAGGGATCTTGGAATTGGGGAGGGAATTTGGAGCGGGGAAGCGTGGGATCTTGGAATTGGGGAGGACTCGGGGTGGGGTGTGGGGGTTGGGGTTGATTCGATTTGAAATGTCGCAGCGTTTTCGTCGCTGTTTCTGGGGACTCTAGTTTGAATTTTCTTTTCTTTTATAAATTTCTTTCGGGTTTCTTCTCCGGCGTGGTGTCCGTGCTGGCGAGGGCGTGGAACGGGGAAGCGGAGAGCCCGGAGCAGGTGCGGGCGGCGATGGCCGCCTGCGAATCCTGTGCGCTGCTGTCACTCTGTTGCACAGCCTGTGCCGTTCTCCCGGAGAGTGCCGGTAAAGGCCCTCCGTGGCTGGCCATGCTTTCACTCGTCACGTGTCAATAGTTCACGGGATCACACACATGCGACATGACATGTTCACGGAAACGGCTCTTTGGGCATGTCTCATTGAGGTCGGTGTAGTCGACGCACATGCGTCAAGACATGTTCTTCTTACAGACCATGACGAGATTGGCAAGTCATGCAGGATGTGTGACCTCCCTGATGAATCCGATAGCTAGCAGTTGGGCAATCTCCTCCCGGCTTGCCACCTTTCTGAGTCGAAACAACGAAGGGCTTGTTTCACCGGCATCGCGCCCTTGCAGACATTGAGGTTGTGTTGCACTATCTTGGCTAGGACTCCAAGCATGTCTGCGGGTTGCCACGCAAACATAGTTCAGTTAGCCTGGATCGTTATTGTTATTTTTTTGGCTCATCTGGGTGTACTTGGAAAAAAAATTCGCGTCCTTTGCCACCTGGAATACAGGGCTCGGCCATGGAGCGTTGTTGTGTTAGTGTCAAATTGATTTGTTCTAGCTCTGAGGCAAAAGCCGGCTCGGCCATGGTTTGGCCGGGAGCGTTGTTGTGTTCGTGTCGATCGATTTATTGATTTGTTCAAGCTCTGTCGACGCAAAAGTCGCCTCGGCGAGCTCTACGTTCGCGACCTCAACCGCAAGCCCCTCTCAGGGCTGCCGTGGGTTGTGATCGTCCTGTTGGAGTCTGACAATTTAAACTGAAGGTATGCGTATAATGGTAGTGCCATAAACCTCACGTATGCCTGTCTACAGAGGATCGTGTTGCAGCCGTTGTGGAACGGGGAGACCTCAAACTAGATTGTTTCCGATCTGAGATTTTCCTTGTCACCAAAGATGACTTCGAGCTCTAGACGCCCAAGAGGGCGTAATGCCTGGGCTGGTACAAAGCCATGAAGTCAGGTGAGCGAAGGCTAGAGGCCGGTTCGGGAGATCCTCGTCTTAGTCAGGGTGTCGAGGAAGCTGATGTTGAGGTCACTACTGTCGTCCATCAGGACTCGCGGAAGGGGGAAGCCCCCGACTATCGGATCCACCACCAAGGCATACTTGCCAGGATGAGGGATGTGTGATGGGTGGTCTTTGTTTTTGAAGATAATTGTGGCGTCAGACCACCCTAGGAGCTCGGTTGGGACTGGTTCTGTCCCGTAGACCGCGTGTCGGATAAGCTTTAGGGCTCGACCAGTTTCTATTGCTGGAAAGATCATGTTGATGGTGCAAAATTGCGAGAGATGGTTGATACGTCTCCAACGTATCTATAATTTACGAAGTCATGTCGTGTTTACAACAATTCTATATGGTTTTGGTATGATTTGAATGTAACTAACTCGGACTGACGCTGTTTTCAGCAGAACTACCGTGGTGTTGTTTTTTGTGCAGAAATAAAAGTTCTCCAAATGCAACAAAACTTTTTGAGATTTTTTTTGAACAAAAGAGGCATTAGAAGCTTCGTGGGAGGACAAGAAGGTGGCCACCAGCCACCTGGGCGCGCCAGGGGCCTTGCCCGTGTGCTGGTGGGTGGTGGGCCCCTCGAAGCCATCTTCGCGTGAAACCAACGCCAAAAAATCTTATAAATACATAAACCCCCAGAAATAACCCTAGATCAGAAGTTCCACCGCCGCAAGCCTCTGTAGCCACGAAAAACCAATCTGGACCCTGTTTCAGCACTCTGCCAGAGGGTGAAATCATCACCGGAGGTCATCTTCATCATCCCGACGGCCATCATGATGAGGAGGGAGTAGTCCACCCTCGAGGCTGAGGGTTTGTACCAGTAACTATGTGTTTAATCTCTCTCTCTCTCGTGTTCTTGATTTGGCACGATCTTGATGTATCGCGAGGTTTGTTAATATAGTTGGATCATATGGTGTTTCTCCCTCTCTATCTTGTTGTGATGAATTGAGTTTTCCCTTTGAGATTTCGTTATTATCGGATTGAATACTTTCGTGGATTTGAGAGCACTTGATGTATGTCTTGCTATGAATACTCGTGGTGATAATGGGGTATCATATTGATTCACTTGATATATATTTTGGCACTCAACTCGCGGATTCCCGAGGTGACATTGGGGTAATCTATGCATAGGGGTTGATGCACGTTTTCGTTCTTGTTTCTCTGATAGAAATCTTGGGGCACTCTTTGAGGTTCTTTGTGTTGGATTGAGTATTATGAATCTGAAATTGTTTAATGCATATCGTATAATCAACTCACGGATACTCGCGGTGACATTGGAATATCTAGGTGATATTAGAGTTGGTTGATGTGTATCATATGGTGTTATTTTAGTACGAACTCTTAGATAGATCGATCGAAAAGGATAACTTGGTGTTATTTTAGTACGAACTCTTGGATAGATCAATCGAAAAGGATAACTTTGAGGTGGTTTCGTACCCTACAAACAATTTCGTCTTATGTTCTCCGCTGGATAAGAACTTTGGAGTACTTCTTCATCACACGTTCAGGGATGGCTATATGATCCAATTATATTAGCATTGTTGAGAGATTGCACTAGCGGAAGTACGGACCCTAGGCCTCATTTTCAAGCATTGCAATACCGTTTGTGCTCACTTTTGTTACTTGGTACCTTGCTGTTTTTTATTGTTCATATTATAAAAATCAATATCTACTATCATTAGTACACTTGTATCACCATCTCTTCGCCGAGCTAGTGCACCTATACAATTTACCATTGTATTGGGTGTGTTGGGGACACAAGAGACTCTTTGTTATTTGATTGCAGGGTTGTTTGAGAGAGACCATCTTTATCCTACGCCTCCCATGGATTGATAAACCTTAGGTCATCCACTTGAGGGAAAATTGCTACTGTCTTATAAAACTCTACGCTTGGAGGCCCAACACGAGTATACAAGAATAAAGTTGCGTAGTAGACATCAATGGTGGGTTGAAGAAGATCCAGATTTTTGTGGAACACGGTAGCCCGCCCATGCCTCCTTGCCATCCGAGTTGGGTTGGTGCGCATCGTCGTAGTATTTTCTTGTGCGTTAAACAAGAACTCGGTCTTCCCGAAGCGCGTGTAGTCGATGACGTAAGGGGACATCACATCATAGAGCAGCCCTTGGTCATTGACCTCAAGCTCGAAGGAGCCAAAGGTGAAGGTTTGTCCGTCGTGAAGTCGCCGGGCATAGATACATCTTCGATCTGGGTTCGTTTTCTGACCTAGTGCGCCCGCTGATAGAGCAGAAAATCGCTGGTACCCTCGGCATGGTGCCGGGCGCAACCGAAAGTACCAGAGTGGAGCCCGCACACACAATTTACCCAGGTTCAGGGCCTCCTGTGAGGAGTATTACCATACATCCTGCTTGCTATTCTTATGCATGGTGGGTTGACCTCGTGCGATGGATTACAGTGGAGTAGAGGTGGCTGCCGAGAGTTTAATCTATGAGGGAATAGATCCTGAGAATTCTCTAGTGCTCCCATTACATACAGGGTGGGGCTAGGGTTTTACAGAGGGAGATATGATCTAGGTTGCTGCCGGCGCAAACTTGGGGTTCAAGGTAGTCTGGAGATGCATGTTCGTCGCTCGGGGTACCTTTATGTCTTCCTCTTCTTGGCGGCGGCCACGGGCCCCTTACCAGGCTTGTTGTCGGGCATCCTTGAAAGAGGCCACCCCCGGTGCATGGCGTGCAATGAACAGTCAGCCTATCCACATGTGGCATTTTGACGTGTATTTCATACCCAGATATATGTCGCGGTGCATCATACTCACATATATAACGACATATCAAATTCTCTTTCACTTCGTCTATTGCATGGGAACCAGACGGAAAAAAATTATATGAGACCAGGTCTCATATTTAGCAGGTGAGACCCCTCCTGATAGATGACACGTGGCATTCACAAATCACAAAGCATATAATCTCACCCCCCTGATTTCAGGTGGGGGAGGGGTAGATGCTTTATGATTTATGAATGCCACGTGTCATCTATCAGGATGGGTCTCATTTGCTAACTCGTGAGACCTGGTCTCATAGAATTTTTTTCCGAACCAGACCTAGCTAGCTTCTTTAGCCTCTCTAACAAAACCTTAGAGAAATCAACACCTTTGGTAACCTACTTAAAGAGGTATTTCATCACGTGTGTCTTGTTACACCACTCTACATTTATATGGCCTAGAAAGGCCGAGTGGCGTTTTGGATCCTAGGTGTAGATACTGTTGGAAATATGCCCTAGAGGCAATAATAAATGGTTATTATTATATTTCTTTGTTCATGGTAATTGTCTATTATTCATGCTATAATTGTATTATCCGGAAATCGTAATACATGTGTGAATACATAGACCACAACGTGTCCCTAGTAAGCCTCTAGTTGACTAGCTCGTTGATCAACAGATAGTCATGGTTTCCTGACTATGGACATTGGATGTCATTGATAACGGGATCACATCATTAGGAGAATGATGTGATGGACAGGACCCAATCCTAAGCATAGCATAAAAGATCGTGTAGTTTCGTTTGCTAGAGCTTTTCCAATGTCAAGTATCTTTTCCTTAGACCATGAGATCGTGCAACTCCCGGATACCGTAGGAGTGCTTTGGGTGTGCCAAACGTCACAACGTAACTGGGTGACTATAAAGGTGCACTACGGGTATCTCCGAAAGTGTCTGTTGGGTTGGCACGGATCGAGACTGGGATTTGTCACTCCGTGTGACGGAGAGGTATCTCTGGGCCCACTCGGTAATGCATCATCATAATGAGCTCAATGCGACTAAGGCGTTAGTCACGGGATCATGCATTGCGGTACGAGTAAAGAGACTTGCTGGTAACGAGATTGAACAAGGTATTGGGATACCGACGATCGAATCTCGGGCAAGTAACATACCGATTGACAAAGGGAATTGCATACGGGATTGATTGAATCCTCGACACCGTGGTTCATCCGATGAGATCATCGTGGAACATGTGGGAGCCAACATGGGTATCCAGATCCCGCTGTTGGTTATTGACCGGAGAGGCGTCTCGGTCATGTCTGCATGTCTCCCGAACCCGTAGGGTCTACACACTTAAGGTTCGGTGACGCTAGGGTTGTAGAGATATGTGTATGCGGAAACCCAAAAGTTGTTCGGAGTCCCGGATGAGATCCCGGACGTCACGAGAGGTTCCGGAATGGTCCGGAGGTGAAGAATTATATATAGGAAGTCAAGTTTCGGCCACCGGGAAAGTTTCGGGGGTTACCGGTATTGTACCGGGACCATCGGAAGGGTCCCGGGGGTCCACCGGGTGGGGCCACCTATCCCGGAGGGCCCCGTGGGCTGAAGTGGGAAGGGAACCAGCCCCTAGTGGGCTGGGCGCCCCCCATGGGCCTCCCCCCATGCGCCTAGGGTTGGGAACCCTAGGGTGGGGGGCTTCCCACTTGCCTTGGGGGGCAAGGCACCCCCCTTGGCCGCCGCCCCCCCACCCTAGATGGGTTTGGCCGGCGCCCCCCTCCCAAGGGGGCCTATATAAAGGGGGGAGGGAGGGCAGCAACCTACAGCCTTGGGCGCCTCCCTCCTCCCCTGCAACACCTCTCTCTCTCTCTCGCAGAAGCTCGGCGAAGCCCTGCCGGAGACCCGCTACATCCACCACCACGCCGTCGTGCTGCTGGATCTCCATCAACCTCTCCTTCCCCCTTGCTGGATCAAGAAGGAGGAGACGTCCCTGCACCGTATGTGTGTTGAACGAGGAGGTGCCGTCCGTTCGGCACTCGGTCATCGGTGATTTGGATCACGGCGAGTACGACTCCGTCATCCACGTTCATTGGAACGCTTCCGCTCGCGATCTACAAGGGTATGTAGATGCACTCCTTTCCCCTCGTTGCTAGTATACTCCATAGATGCATCTTGGTGAGCGTAGGAAAATTTTAAAATTATGCTACGATTCCCAACAGATACATCTATTATGAAATATGTATAGAAAACACATTTCAAAATGTTAAAAAAAATCGAGAAAAAAAAATTCACGTGTACATTTGGACATCCTATGTTGGCACACAAAATTTCGGTGAAAAGGACATTTTTTATGGCATCTATAAAAAAGATTAAAAAATGCCTCGCCAATAGCTGTAATCAAGCATAAAAAATTATCTTTTTTACACAAGCCACAAAAAATGTCCTTTTTCATCGAAACTTGGTGCACGCATATATAATGTTCGGATTTACACGCGGGTTTTTTCTCGACTTTTTTTATTTTTTAAAACGTGTATTTAGACAATGGGTGCATATACACCTATGAGCCAAAGTGAATTCCCAATTTTATAAGGAACTACATGCCTAGTAAGGCCATTTATATGGCCCATTCTCATAAAATCTTGGACCGTCATCTCTCATAAAATCTTGGACCGTCATCACGACATCGATATAAGACAAAACCGTTTTCATCAACAACATTGGTATCTCTAAATTCCTTTAATAAATATTTAGAACAAGCACATTTTTTCATGCATATGCACTTATCATTCATCTTACCACATGGGCCATGCATCATAAATTCAGAAACCAAAGCGCAACCTAGAGGATCTTGTAATGGATCAGGTATTTCAGCGGATATAAATGAATCAGTGCTCTCAACACTAACCTCACCTTTGTCTCCCTTACGTCAAACAAGGATATGTGCATGCGACAGCCCTCGGTATACAACACCACAAAAGACATGTGAAAGTTCAGTTAGCTAAATCAATCAACAAAAAGATGCACAACAATATAAGGAAGCTAGGCATAAGCATAAAGCACAACAAAACCCCATACAAGCCTGAATTGGGCAAATAGCCCGCGTCTACTTGATCTCAGCTAATTTTTTGGTAAGCTTCATGTGATAGACCATAACAACAATATATTCCCTATTAGAAGGCCTCTGCCCTTGGTGCAACACATCAATAATCTCATGCCATTCTGATTGCAAGTAAAAGTGAATATATCTCGCACAACATGCACCCGGCACACAGCAAGCCTATCCTGAATGTTCTCTTGAAAGTAACGATGACCACCGGTGTGACTCGAAGATACAATGGTTCTCTTTCCAAGAGAATCACTGTCAACACACCTATTAAATATGTCTCCAATGTATCTATAATTTATGAAGTGTTCATTCTATATTTACATCAATTATATATGGTTTAGGTGCATTTTTATATTATTTTATGGATTAACTTAATAATCCAGTGCACAATGTTCGTTCCTGTTTTTTTGCATGTTTTTTGTTTCACAAAAAATCCATATCTAGGAAGGTCCAAATGCTGGATTACGCGGTATGCTGCGCTAGCACAAAATAAAAAATTCTACCACGCACCCAAGATCATGTTGCTGAAAATAGATCGCCGGATCAAGTTTACCACTAGACGTGCAATCACCGTAGCGGAAGTAGAGTTGGTTATAAGTGTAGTCATTCGACTGATCTCCCGCGAACACTGATGTCCCGCAAACGACGAAGTCCTGTGAACAACTCCTCGTGGATCCCTTAAACAGCTCCTTGTGGATCCCTCGAACGGTTTGTCCAAGCATCGCAGATGCAATGCCTCCAAGGTATCCACACGTACGGAGAGCAGCGTCGGGCAGTGGACTGCTAGGTCCGGTCACGCGGCATGGGGCGTGGGGAGTAACCACGACCATGGAGGGAGAAAAAAGATCAACCCTAAGAGTGCGCCCACTCCCCTTTATATAGACCTCCGAAGTGGGCTCAACACTTGAGGCCCACTAGGAGTCTAAACCCATTTCCCACTCGGATCTAATCCGAATGGATCACAGCCCCTTAAGTGCGTGGCCCTATAGGTTCACGTACATATGGACATGACCCAGCTGATAGTTGGTAGCGACTCATAGCAGAATGTGCCAACTCCCAGGTGTGTGTAAAGTCGTTAGACGAACCTCGACAATGCGTCATATGCAACATTCCTTCTGCCTCACGATATATGTTGTCGAGCTAAGGTGAGAACTTGTCACCCTTGTGGTGTCTCGGCCTCTCTTCTCTAAACCGTGATACAGATTTCCGAATCGGGTTAACTCTTAACCCAAGTTGCATGGCCACGCTTTCCAAGTCTGATCAATCGAGAGGGCCCAGAGAATATCTCTCCTTGTAGGAGAGGCAAATCCCATCGTGGTCAATCATGTCTCCCGGCTTATCTCACGACTCATCCGAAAGCTACCTTTATAACTACCCAGTTATAGGGCCGCGTTTGACGATAGACCCTAAATGAGTAGATCCTCATCCTGAGAACATGCGAGGACCTCAGGTCTAGGACATGGCATATACATTGTACTTGAGACTAACATCTGACAATATCTTGTTGCGTCTCGAAGTAGGTCTGTCCGACTTGCAGTCTCCATCCCCGAGTCCATACTATCGGTTTAGCATCTCTATGCCCATGACTTGTGTAACATAGTCATCAACCGAATCGTATACTAGTCAAAGGGTGATGTCGCTTGAACTACGTCGGTATTTCCCCAAAGAGGAAGGGATGATGCAGCACAACTACGATAGGTATTTCCCTCAGTTATGAAACCAAGGTATCAATCCAGTAGGAGAACCAAGCAGCACTATGTAAACGGTACATGCACACAAAGAACAAATACTTGCAACCCGACGCTTATGAGGGGTTGTCAATCCCTCTACGGGTAACGGCTCTAGATATTGTCAAGTTGACGGGATAAAAATTGTGATAGATTGGATAAATAGATCTCGATAAAACGTGAAATAAAATAAGTAACAAAAAAGTGCAGCAAGGTATTTTTGGGTTTTTGGAATAATAGATCTGAAAATAAAAGCAAATAAAAATAAATCTCAAAGCAAATATGATAAAGAATAGACCCAGAGGCCGTAGATTTCACTAGTGGCTTCTCTCGAGAAAATAGCATACGGTAGGTAAACAAATTACTGTTGGACAATTGATAGAACATCGAATAATTATGACGATATTCAGGCAATGATCATTATATAGGCATCATGTCCAAGATTAGTAGACCGACTCCTGCCTGCATCTACTACTATTACTCCACACATCGACCGCTATCCAGCATGCATCTAGAGTATTATATTCATAAGAATGGAGTAACGCCTTAAGCAAGATGACATGATGTAGAGGGATAAACTCAAGCAATATGATATAAACCCCATCTTTTTACCCTTAATGGCAACAATACAATGCGTGCCTCGCTACCCCTACTATGTCACTGGGCGAGGACACCGCAAGATTGAACCCATCACAAAGCACCTCTCCCATTGCAAGATAGATCAATCTAGTTGGCCAAATCAAATCAATAGATCGGAGAGAAATACAAAGCTATTGTAATCATGCATAAAAGAGTTCAGAGGAGACTCAAATAATATTCATAGATAATACGATCATAAACTCACAATTCATCGGATCTCACCAAACACACCGCAAAAGAAGATTACATCGGATAGAACTCCAAGAACATCGAGGAGAACATGGTATTGAATATCAAAGAGAGAGAAGAAGCCATCTAGCTACTAGCTATGGACCCGTAGGTCTGCGGTAAACTACTCACACATCATAGGTAGGGCAGTAAGGTTGATGTATAAGCCCTCCGTGATAGAATCCCCCTCCGGCAGATCGCCGAAAAAGGCCCCAAGATGGGATCTCATGAGAACAGAAGATTGCGGCGGCGGAAAAAAAATTGTGGACCGTTCTGATGGTTTGCGAGTATTTGGGATTTTATAGTGCAAAGATTAGGGTTGGGGGACTCCCGAGGGGTCTACAAGCCAGGGGTGCCCCCCTAGGGCGTGGCCGGGAGGCTTGTGGACTCCTCATGAGTCTTCTAACCCCCTCCCGAAGTCTTGTGGGTGTCTTCTGGTCCAAGAAAAATCATCGCAAAAGTTTTATTCCATTTGTACTCCGTTTGATATTCCTTTCTGAAAAAGTCAAAAACAAGGAAAAAAATAACAACTAGCACTGGGCACTAGGTTAATAGGTTAGTCCCAAAAAAGATATAAAATAGTACCATAATGCATATAAAACATCCAAGATAGATAATATAATAGCATGGAACAATAAAAAATTATAGATACGTTGGAGATGTATCAACGGACCCGTAAGTCTATGATGAACTACTCACGCATCATCGGAGAGGCACCAATGAGGATGATGAACCCCTTCGTGATGGTGTCTAGATTGGATCTCGTGGTTCTGGAACTTGCGGCGGCTGGAACTATGTTTCGTCGACTCCCTTAGGGTTTCTGAAATATTTGGGTATTTATGGGGCGAAGAGGCGGTGCGGGAGGTCATCGAGGGGAACACAACCCCCCAGGGCGCGCCCTGGTGGGTTGTGCCCACCTCAGGCCTCTCCTCTGGTACTTCTTTAGCCCATCTTGTGTCTTGTCCAAAAAATTCTCCAAAAAGTTTCGCTGCGTTTGGACTTCGTTTGGTACTGATATTCTGCGAAGTAAAAAACAAGTAAAAAATAGCAACTAGCACTGGGCACTATGTCAATAGGTTAGTCCCAAAAATGATATAAAGTTGCTATAAAATGATTGTAAAACATCCAAGAATGATAATATAACAAGATGGAACAATAAAAAATTATAGATACGTTGGAGACGTATCAGCATCCCCAAGCTTAATTCCTGTCGTCCTCGAGTAGGTAAATGATAAAAACGGAATTTTTGATGTGGAATGCTGCCTAACATGTTCACCACATATTCTTTTCTTTTGTAGCATGGACATATGGACTTTTATATGGTTCAAAGCAATAGTCTAGTTTTGACATGAAGATTTAAATACTCAAGCATATCAACAAGCAACCATGTCTTTCAAAATATCAACACTAAAGAAAGTTATCCCTAGCCCATCATGCTTAATCATTGATCCATTCATGAAACACACTCGCATATTAGCTACATCCAATGCTCAAGTATGATCATAGTGCCCCTTAGTTGGTGCTTTATAAGAGAAGATGGAGACTTGAATAAAAATAAAAATTGCATAAAGTAAATATATAGGCCCTTCGCAGAGGGAAGTAGGGATTTGTAGAGGTGCCAGAGCTCAAAGCAAAAATTGAGAGATAATTTTTTTGAGAGGTATACTTTTCCTGTCAATGAAAACGACCGAGTAATTCCCAACACTTTCCATGCTAGATATACCATAGGCGGTTCCCAAACAGAAAAAATAAAGTTTATTCCTTTTTCCACCATTATTTCACAATCCATGGCTAGCCGTATCCACGGGTGCCTTCCATACCAACACTTTCCAAGGAATTTATTATTTGACAACATAAAGTAAATTTCTTTTTTATTTCAAGACTGAGCATCCCTATTACCGCCGCACTCTCGTGCAATGACAAGTGAAAACATTCATCTTGAGAATAACACATCTAGCATGGAAAATATTGGCCACCCCCTGTAATAACCCACAAGTATAGGGGATCAATTGTAGCCTCTTTGAATAAGTAAGAGTGTCGAACCCAACGAGGATCTAAAGGTAGAACAAATATTCCCTCAAGTTCTATCGACCACCGATACAACTCTACGCACACTTAACGTTCGCTTTACCTAGAACAAGTATGAAACTAGAAGTACTTTGTAGGTGTAAAGGGATAGGTTTGCAAGATAATAAAGAACACGCAAATAAAAGATAGGGGTTGTTTAGATAAAGTAACAATTAAGTTAGTTTTAGTAGAGAGCTTTTTGTCACAAGAAAGTTATTTGTCCCTGGGCAATCGATAACTAGACTAGTAATCATTATTGCAATTTTATATGAGGGAGAGGCATAAGCTAACATACTTTCTCTACTTGGATCATATGCACTTATGGTTGGAACTCTAGCAAGCATCCGCAACTACTAAAGATCATTAAGGTAAAACCCAACCATAGCATTATAAGGTATCAAGTCCTCTTTACTCCCATATGCAACAACCCCCTTACTCGGGTTTAAGCTTCTGTCACTCTAGCAACCACTACTGTAGGATGCTGCTAACGCGACACTATGATCAGAGACCCTTTGACGAAACTGTGTGCGATGCATTAATTGCAAACGGTGATGTCAAAAAACCGTCAAAAAGATGCAAAATGTTTGCGATGAATGATACATCAAACACGGTTCATATTTTAGTTGCGTGTGCGACGAGGGGCATACGGTTGATCTGTACGAACTGTTTGCGATGAGACAAAACAACAGAAATGGGCAGCCAGGTCAAGGTGTGTGCGATATACGGCATACAGTTCACTCCGATGAACCATTTGCGATGACTGAGGTGAGCACAAACGATTCGGCGTAACAAGATGCGTCTGATACCCGGCAAACAGGTCGGTAATCAGAATTGTGTGCGATCATTATAGACAGCCCATACGGTCTTTTTGTGAATTGTGTGCTCGTCAGGGCACAGAGTTCGACAAACCAACCTGTTGGCGATAATGTAGAAGATCTTTGTCGAATACATATTACTAACCGTCTGCGATGAGATTGACAGGATAAACAGAGATATATACAGTCTGCTTAATTTAGTCCTTCTTCTTGTTTTTGTTGTTGTTGGATGGCCCCGCAACATCGTCCTAGCGAGGACGCTTTTTGCCGCCGACCATTGACTTTTCATCGCCGCCGCCGTCGTCATTGTCGTTGCTGTCGTCGACGTCGTCCTCCTCGTTCGACCATTCCTCCTCCTCATCATTATTGTCCTCTTCTTCGTCCTCCGACGGCTCCTCGTCCGTCTGGTTGTCGTCTGACGACTCCGAAGGCGGTGTCCCTTCCATGAACCGGATATAATCGAGGTCTGGGCTCGACGCCGGACTCATGGAAGACGAGCCGGATGATTCTGATGTTAACCTACCGTCGGGCGCGAGACTGCTGGCCGAACGGTCGTCCTCGCTGTCGCTCGACATGGCTACAAAGTGTGTGCCAGTGTGTAGCGCGGCCTGCCGGGGACAATGAAGATGGTGGACACTAAGCGGGGTATGCAGAGAAGACGAACTGCCAATTGAAGCGGGGGTTGACGTATTATCTAACCGCTGATATAATCAACGACAATTATTTGTACCCAGTCGCTCCAAATTCCCGGGGTTGCACAGGACTCCTATTGGCTATTGGCTAGTTTCCTTTTTCAGGACAAAAATAAGGAACGAGTTTTGGGATTATGCACGGGTACTGGTACGAACGGAGTAGGACAGTTGGCAAGCAATACATTGAGCTCTTCTTATTGATAAAGCCAGTAATAATCAAACTAGAAAGGAAAAGAAAAAAGACGAAGAAAAATATATGCACGAATCTTCGCGTAACATCAATGGCATAGGACCTAGATGTGCATTACTTAGAGCATATCTAGATGTGCTTTAGCAATACTGGCAAACAAAACCCCTAATCATCATTGCAAATAGCGCATAGAACATGGCTAATGCGAGAACCACAACTACACATGCTAGTTCCTTCTTGTCTCTTGCTTTCATCTGTTGCCTGTGATTGATTCTTTCTTGCTTCATCATACTGATTGTACATTCCAGATCAGCCAGTTTCTTCTTCAGCTTTACGTTATCTTCTGCGAGCTTGGTGATAACACCCCGAGCCCTGCCATGCCATTCTTCATCCAGCCAGTTAACAAAGGCACAAGCCTCATATCCCTGCCAATGTTAAATAGTATTCTGGATTAGCGGTGGCATTAACTGAAGTAAAATGATGAACTTAATTAGCACTAACCTCTAAGGGGCAACTGAGAAACCGCCTGCCAATGTCGAATCCCTCCGTGCATACACGTCGAGCGGGAGTGTGCCCGTGCACACAACTCAGCTTTTGGTACTTCTCGGTGGCGCAAAACTCGGAGTCGAACTCATGTTGCGGGAGTCTGGAGTCAAGCTCCAGATTCGACGGCAGATCGCTTCCCTGGGGGGGGGGTCATTCAGGACGGATTCAGCAAGGAGCTATACTTTGAACATGCTAAAAAAGATCGGGATAGATTGGAACCTGACAGGACGATTCGGATCCGTAGTACACCTACCTTCTGATGACCTTAGGCAAGTGCTCGGCGGCGACCACCGTCGTGGCGGCAATACGAGCAGGAGCAGCCGCACCGAAACCATCAGCACCACTCGTCCGCATTCCCCTAATGTCAGCGCCATGCGAGGGAATTTGGAGGCTATGTAGGGATTTGGGGGAAATGGGGAAACTGTGGAGATAAGCTAACGGTCGGGAACTACTTATGGCACTATATGTTGTATACGGCACACTGTTTATACATGCCGTTTGTGTTAGGTATTACAACGTCACACACGATTTCCGCACCAAACCGTGTGAGAAGACAACGTAGGTTAGACACGGTTGCCGTTACATAACCGTATGTGATGTACTACCCTGTCCATATAATTGAGTTACGGTGAGATACCGTGTAAACAGCCGCTCTGCGGATATCCGTAAAAAACAGCCGCTCTGCATATAGAGATGGCGGCGGCGGCGGTCTAGGTAGCGGCTACTAGAGAAGAGGTCAATCCTCGGTCGATGGGCGGTGGCGGTGTCATAGGAGGTCAATCCTCGGTCTGCGGCAGGAGATAGGAGGAGCTCAACCATCGAGGTCGGCGGCGGCGTGATTCGAGCACATCCATCGCGGTCGATGGCGGGATAGTGGAGGTCGAACTTCAGGCGGCAGCCGCACTAAGCTTTGCTCCTCGACCCTGTTGTCTCGGCGTGACGCCACATCGCGCTTGTCTGTCTGCTGGGTGGAGGTTGCCGCGTGGCTAATTAATTAAGGTATTCTTTTCATGAGTGGCTTAATTAAGGTATTCAATTCCTAAGGGTAGTATTGTACTAGTACTCTGCGTGTAAATTGACTGGCCATTAATTTTTGTCATTGCACGTCTGGATAACAACATGGAGCGCCCTCAGTAATTATTAAAATAAAACCTTGTGATTTATGCATGCATCTTTGGGTAGCAGTTAATCCGTGTATTAATGTTGCTGTTTTGTTTTTAATTACCATTCGTGTGCTGCAGATGGAACGATCTCGATGGATGAAGAATCGGAAAGCCGCAGATTTTATCAGTGGCGTGACAGAGTTCATGAATTTTGGCTGAAAGTACAAAGAGGAGAATTGGTGATGCAGATTACATCCTGTGTCCATGTACTGATTGTGCCAATACAGAGTCACATGAAGTTGCAGATGTCCAGATGCACTTAGTCTCTTTCATGGATGGATATACACATTGGACCAGACACGGTGAAGAGGAGGTCATGGATGAAGATACCCAGGGCAGCGAGATGCCAAACCCCGATCAGTGTCACATGGATGTTGAATCTAACATCGGGGCAAAGGCGTCAAGCTACCAATGGAACACCGGAAAGCCAAAACGCCCACTAGAAAACCTAAACATCGATGCAGATGATGACGATCTTGATATGCCAGATTTTGCTGCTATGATTGCAGATTTCGAGGGCCCAGAAAAGGATATGATTGGGTACAAGGATCTGCCAACCATTGATGCGGACTCCAAGAAAGAATTGTATCCAGGTTGCAAAAAGAAATATTCCAGGTTGAGTGCCACCCTGGCGCTTCTCAGATTTAAAGCAACAAACGGTCTATCAAACATGGGCTTCACAGAGATGTTAGGTCTTTTCAAAGAAATTCTTCCGGAAGATAATGTGCTCCCCAGAAGCACGAATGAAGCAAAGAAAATTGTTTGCCCATTGGAACTTGAAGTACCAAAGATACACGCTTGTGTGAATGATTGTATATTGTACCGTGGGGAGTACAAAGATTTGCGTGCATGTCCCACATGCAAGCATGCACGATACAAGCACAGGAGAGCAAAGGACAAGTACAAATTGGACGATGAGATCAAGACAGGAATCCCGTTCAAGGTTGTTTGGTACTTGCCTTTAATTCCAAGGTTGAGGCGTTTGTTTGCAAACCCTAGAGAGGCAAAGAGGTTGCAGTGGCATCATGATGAGCGAATTGCGGATATGTTTATGAGGCACTCGAAAGATGGGGCTCAGTGGGAATTAATCGACAAAAAGTTTGAATTTTTTTCCAAGGATCCTAGAAGTATAAGGCTCGGGGAGTGTACTGATGGGATGAATCCTTTTGGCGATATGAGCACCAACCACAGCACATGGCCGATGCTTCTGTGCATATATAACCTAGCTCCTTGGTTGTGTATGAAGAAAAAATACATTATGATGTCAATGAGTATCCAAGGCCCGAAGCAACCTGGAAATGACATCGACATTTACTTTCAGCTACTGGTAGAAGAACTGCTGACAGTGTGGATAGATGCGCCTGTTGTAAAATGTTATGATGCTTACAGAAAGGAGATTTTCGATCTACATGCGATGCTGGTGCACACCATTCAAGATATGTCGGCATTAGGCAACACATCGGGGCAGAAAACAAAGGGATATGTAGGGTGTGTCACATGCATGGATAGGACAGCTAGAAGAAGACTTCCCAACTCGCGCAAAACAGTGTATTTGCGTCATCGTAGGTTCTTACGGAAAAAATCACCCATACCGAAAGATGAAAGCTGAATTTGATGGTACGATAGAGGCAGGTGCGGGCCCAAGACCCTATGACGGGGAGGTGGTCCACAACATGGCTAAAAAAATTAATGTTGTGCTTGGCAAGAACCACCCTTTGACGGTGAAACAAACACCCAAGGGTCAAGTGTTTAAGAAGAAATCGGTGTTCTGGAAATTACCTTACTGGGAGATTCTACGCGTACGTCACTGCATCGATGTCATGCACGTAGAGAAGAACGTATGTGAAAGCATCCTTGGTACTCTGCTCAAGATTAAAGGTAAAAGAAAGGATGGTGACGGTTCACAGCTCGATATGCTTGCTGATCAATCAAAACGCAAGAGTGAAGCAGAAGATAATGACAAATTCATCAAAGCTCGCCAGAGTTACATTTTCAGTACAAAAGAAGCAACACAGTTCTTCACCTATTTGTTGTCAGTTAAGACACCCTCTTCCTACTGCGCAAACATCAGAAGTCTCGTGGATGTGAGCTCAGGTAAAATGAAGTTGGGACACATGAAGTCACGTGATTGCCACGTAATGTTGACACAAATACTCCCGGTGGCCATCAGGAATCTGATGGACAAAGATATAAGAAACACACTCATTGACCTTTGTGATTTCTTCAACCAACTATGGCAGAAAGTTGTAAATCCTGAAGAGTTGGATCATATGCAAGATGATATTGCGAGAATATTGTCTAACCTAGAGATGTTTTTCCCACCGTCATTCTTTGATGTCATGGTCCATCTCACTGTGCACCTTGTCGACGAGATAAAGTATTGTGGTCCTGTGTTTCTTCGCAACATGTATCCCTTCGAGCGGTTCATGGGAATACTGAATCGCTTTTGTCGGAACCGAAACCATCCAGAGGCAAGCATCCTACAAGGTCATACCGCGGAGGAGGTGGTTGAGTTTTGCACCAAATACATGAAACAAAGACCTATAGGTTTGCTCCTCTCTCGCCACGAGGGAAGGCTGAAAGGTAAGCCGGTCCTTGCTGGCACGCAAATTGCTGCACCCGGAGAATTGGCAGAGAAAGCCCATTTGACGGTACGGCTTAACAGCCCAGTTCTCATCGCTTATGCCGAAGAACACTTGGCGGAGATACGCCAAAGCTTCTTACCAATGGTGCCTTCATCAGATGTGGAGATGAAGGAGCACACTAAGAACTACGCCGAATGGCTGAAGAATTGTTTAGCACAAGGATCCATCACTGACATTGCTATGTGGTTGGCACAAAAGCCATCACCTACGGTGTTGACGTACCAAGCATATGACATAAATGGATACACGTTCTACACTGAGGAACGTGATCAGAAGACCTCGTATCAGAACGACTCTGTTCTAATAGAATGCATGACTGTAAATGAAGCTGATAAAAGGGTATACTATGGAGCCATCAAAGAGATTTGGGAGCTTGACTATGTGAAGGTTAAGGTGGCATTATTCAGGTGCGCATGGATCCCTCTTGGTCAGGTAAGGATTGATGAGTACATGAAGACTTGTGTTAACAGGACAACGATGGCATATCACGCGGACCCATTCATTCTTGCCAGCGATGCTACCCAGATTTTCTTTGTGGAAGACCCCTTGCATAAGAACTGCCATTTAGCGATGCATGGGAAGAGAAGGGTACTAGGTGTGAACGATGTTGCCGATGAGGACGAGTATGATGAATATGATGAGTTGCCAGCCAAGGGATCACACACCCGTGTAACAGAGCAGCGTAAAATCATCAAAAACCCCAAGTTCATTCAGGGTCAACTTAATGATCCCAGTTCCCCCATGTACATGGGAATTAAGCCGTAAGACTAGTCGTTATGCCCTGCAACTTAATTCGTTCAATTTAGAACTGTCGCGTGTACTGAATTTGTGAGTTATGCCCGGTTTTCTGTTTATGTAAGAACCGTTAATATGTTGACCTTGATATGCTGTCAGCTCAGGCAATGAATATGAACTATTTTTTGTTATTATTATTATTATACCATAGAGGTAGCACACTCAATTGATCTCACTATGTGTGAACAAAAATATGCAATCTGGTTTGCGAATAACACATGGTTCGTTGATGAAAGCCGTGTGCCGACCAAACCCCGCCACCCGCCCACGATTTGAGTCGTGCTTTCTGATTGGCCAGAACCCGAACCCCACGGATTGTACGTCTCCACCGTTGGATGCTCCCAGATCGAACATCGATCATCATCCCTTTCGACAGCAAATGCAGTTCGGGTTGTAATTTTATTTTTATGCACAAAATGCACGTTAATCTCAAAAATGTCTTAAATATAGCTAACGATACCTGAAATGCGACAGAAAATCAAACTCGTGGTATAATGGTGATTGCGTATGATACGTCGTATGATACATCTCCAACGTATCTATAATTTTTGATTGTTCCATGCTATTATATTATCTGTTTTGGATGTTTAATGGGCTTTACTAAGCACTTTTATATTATTTTTGGGACTAACCTATTAACCGAAGGCCTAGTGCAAATTGCTATTTTTTTGCCTATTTCAGTGTTTCGCGGAAAAGGACTATCAAACAGAATCCAAACGGAATGAAACCTTCGGGAGAGTTATTTTTGGAACAAACGTGATCCAGGGGACTTGGAGTGGACGTCAAGAAAGAAGCAAGGAGGCCACGAGGCAGGGAGGCGCGCCTGCCCCCCTCGGCGCGCCCCCACCCTCGTGGGCCCCTCGCAGCTCCACCGACCTACTTCCTCCTCCTATATATACCCATATACCCCAAAAACATCCAGGAGCACCACGAAACCCTATTTCCACCGCCGCAACCTTCTGTACCCGTGAGATCCCATCTTGGGGCCTTTTCTGGCACTTCGCCGGAGGGGGAATCAATCACGGAGGGCTTCTACATCAACATCATAGCCTCTCCGATGATATGTGAGTAGTTTACCACAGACCTTCGGGTCCATAGTTATTAGCTAGATGGTTTCTTCTCTCTCTTTGGATCTCAATACAAAGTTCTCCTCGATTCTCATGGAGATCTATTCGATGTAATTCTTTTTGCGGTGTGTTTGTCGAGATCCGATGAATTGTGGGTTTATGATCAAGATTATCTATGAACAATATTTGAATCTCCTCTGAATTCTTTTATGTATGATTTGTTATCTTTGCAAGTCTCTTTGAATTATCAGTTTGGTTTGGCCTACTAGATTGATCTTTCTTGCAATGGTAGAAGTGCTTAGCTTTGGGTTCAATCTTGCGGTGTCCTTTCCCAGTGACAGCAGGGGCAGCAAGGCACGCATTGTATTGTTGCCATCGAGGATAAAAAGATGGGGTTTATATCATATTGCTTGAGTTTATCCCTCTACATCATGTCATCTTGCCTAATGCGTTACTCTGTTCTTATGAACTTAATACTCTAGATGCATGCTGGATAGCGGTCGATGTGTGGAGTAATAGTAGTAGATGCAGAATCGTTTCGGTCTACTTGTTGCGGACGTGATGCCTATACACATGATCATGCCTAGATATTCTCATAACTATGCACTTTTCTATCAATTGCTCAACAGTAATTTGTTCACCCACCGTAATAATTATGCTATCTTGATAGAAGCCACTAGTGAAACCTATGGCCCCCGGGTCTATTTTCCATCATATAAGTTTCGAATCTATTTTACTTTGCAATCTTTACTTTCAATCTATATCATAAAAAATACCAAAAATATTTATCTTATTATCTCTATCAGATCTCACTTTTGCAAGTGGCCGTGAAGGGATTGACAACCCCTTTATCGCGTTGTTTGCAAGGTTCTTATTTGTTTGTGTAGGTACGAGGCGACTTGTGTGTAGTCTCCTAATGGATTGATACCTTGGTTCTCAAAAACTGAGGGAAATACTTATGCTACTTTGCTGCATCACCCTTTCCTCTTCAAGGGAAAACCAACGCAGTGCTCAAGAGGTAGAAAGAAGGATTTCTAGCGCCATTGCCGGGGAGGCTTATGCAAAGTCAAGTCAAGATTTGATCTCCCGTCAACTAGCCAATTTCTGGCGCCGTTGCCGAGGAGATCTACGCACAAGTCAAGACATACCAAGTACCCATCACAAACTCTTATCCCTCGCATTACATTATTTGCCATTTGCCTCTCGTTTTCCTCTCCCCCACTTCACCTTTGCCGTTTTATTCGCCCTATTTTTTCGTTCCCTTTTTTTCGCTTGCTTCTTGTGTGCTTGTGTGTTGGATCATTTGTCACGATGGCTCAAGACAATACTAGATTGTGTGACCTTTCCAATACCAACAACAATGATTTTCTTAGCACTCCAATTGCTCCTATTACCGATGCTGAATCTTGTGAAATTAATGCTGCTTTGCTGAATCTTGTCATGAAAGATCAATTCTCTGGCCTTCCAAGTGAAGATGCCGCTACACATCTAAACAACTTTGTTGATTTGTGTGATATGCAAAAGAAGAAAGATGTGGATAATGATATTGTTAAATTGAAGCTATTTCCGTTTTCGCTTAGAGATCGTGCTAAAACTTGTTTTTCGTCTTTGCCTAAAAATAGTATTGATTCATGGAATAAGTGCAAAGATGCTTTTATCTCTAAGTATTTTCCTCCCGCTAAGATCATCTCTCTTAGAAACGATATTATGAATTTTAAGAAACTTGATCATGAGTATGTTGCACAAGCTTGGGAGAAGATGAAATTAATGATACGTAATTGCCCTACACATGGTTTGAATTTATGGATGATTATACAAATTTTTTATGCCGGATTGAATTTTGCTTCTAGAAATCTTTTAGATTTGGCCGCTGGAGGCACTTTTATGGAAATCACTTTAGGAGAAGCTACGCAACTCCTAGATAATATTATGGTTAATTATTCTCAATGGCACACCGAAAGTTCTACTAGTAAAAAGGTTCATGCGATAGAAAAGATTAATGTTTTGAGTGGAAAGATGGATGAACTTATGAAATTGTTTGCTAATAAGAGTGCTTCTTCTGATCCTAATGATATGCCTTTGTCTGCTTTGATTGAGAATAATAATGAATCTATGGATGTGCATTTCGTTGGTAGGAACAATTTTAGTAACAACGCTTATAGAGGAAACTTTAATCCTAGGCTGTTTCCTAGTAATTCCTCTAATAATTATGGTAATTCCTACAACAACTCTTATGGAAATTTTAATAAGACGCCCTCTGATTTTGATACTAGTGTTAAAGAATTTATGATTTCTCAAAAGAATTTCAATGCTTTGCTTGAAGAAAAATTGCCTAAGATTGATGAGTTGGCTAGGAACGTGGATAGAATTTCTCTTGATGTTGATTCTTTGAATCTTAGATCTATTCTACCTAAGCATGATATCAATGAGTCTCTCAAATCTATGAGAATTTCCATTGATGAGTGCAAGGAAAGAACCGCTAGGATGCGTGCTAAGAAAGATTGCTTTGTAAAGGCGTGTTCTTCTAGTTTTCATGATAATAAGGATGAAGATCTAAAAGTGATTTATGTGTCTCCAATTAAATCTTTGTTTTGAAATATGAATCTTGATAATGATGGGACTGGAGATGAGTCAACTTTATTTAAAAGGCGTCCCAATGATTCAGAGTTTTTAGATCTTGATGCAAAAAATTGGTAAAAGTGGGATTGAAGAGGTCAAAACTTTACATAGCAATGAACCCACTATTTTGGATTTCAAGGAATTTAATTATGATAATTGTTCTTTAATAGATTGTATTTCCTTGTTGCAATTCGTGTTAAATTCTCCTCATGCTTATAGTCAAAATAATGCTTTTGCCAAACATATCGTTGATGCTTTAATGCAATCTTATGAAGAGAAGCTTGAATTAGAAGTTTATATCCCTAGAAAACTTTATGATGAGTGGGAAACTACTATTAAAATTAAGATTAAGGATCATGAATGCTATGCTTTATGTGACTTGGGTGCTAGTGTTTCCACGATTCCAAAAACTTTGTGTGATGTGTTAGGTTTCCGTGAATTTGATGATTGTTCTTTAAATTTGCATCTTGCTGATTCCACCATTAAGAAACCTATGGGAAGAATTAATGGTGTTCTTATTGTTGCAAATACGAATTATGTGCCCGTAGATTTCATTGTTCTTGATAGAGATTGCAATCCTACATGTCCTATTATTCTTGGTAGACCTCTCCTTAGAACGATTGGTGCAATTATTGATATGAAGGAAGGAAATATTAGATTCCAATTTCCGTTAAGGAAAGGCATAGAACACTTTCCTAGAAAGAAAATTAAATTACCTTATGGATATATTATGAGAGCCACTTATGGATTGCATACCAAAGATGATAATACCTAGATCTATTCTCGCTTTTATGCCTTGCTAGGGGCGTTAAATGATAGCGCTTGTTGGGAGGCAACCCAATTTTATTTTTGTTTCTTGCTTTTTGGTTCTATTTAGTAATAAATAATTCATCTAGCTTCTTCTAAGATGTGGTTTCATGTTTCAATTAGTGTTTGTGCCAAGTAGAACATTTGGGAAGACTTGGGTGAAGTCTTTATGATCTTGCTGTAAAAAACAGAAACTTTAGCGCTCACGAGATTAGGTGCCATTTTTTACTGGAGAGTGACTTTAGGTTGATTATTTTTGCATATGATTAATAGACAAATTCCTCACGTCAACCAATTTATTTCAGAATTTTTGGAGTTAGAGAAGTATACGTTTGATCCATATTACTACAAACTGTTCTGTTTTTGACAGATTCTGTTTTTCGTGTGTTGTTTGCTTATTTTGATGAATCTATGGCTAGTATCGGAGGGTATGAACTATAGAGAAGTTGGAATACAGTAGATTTAACACAAATATAAATAAAGAATGAGTTAATTATAGTACCTTATGGTGGTGATTTGTTTTCTTATACTAACGGAGCTCATAAGATTTTCTGTTGAGTTTTGTGTTGTGAAGTTTTCAAGTTTTGGGTAAAGATTTGATGGATTATGGAATAAGGAGTGGCAAGAGCTTAATATTGGGGATTCCCAAGGCACCCCAAGGTAAAATTCAAGGACAACCAAAAGCCTAAGCTTGGGGATGCCCCGGAAGGCATCCCCTCTTTCGTCTTCCTCTATCGGTAACTTTACTTGAGGCTATATTTTTATTCACCACATGATATGTGTTTTGCTTGGAGTGTCTTGTATGATTTGAGTCTTTGCTTTTTAGTTCCCCACAATAATCCTTGCTGTACACACCTTTTGGGAGAGACACACATGAATCGGAATTTATTAGAATACTCTATGTGCTTCACTTATATCTTTTGAGCTAGATAATTTTGCTCTAGTGCTTCGCTTATACCTTTTTAGAGCACGGTGGTGGTTTTATTTTATAGAAATTATTGATCTCTCATGCTTCACTTATATTATTTTGAGAGTCTTTTAGAACAGCATGGTAGTTAGCTTTGGCTATAAAATTTGTCCTAATATGATAGGCGTCCAAGATGGGTATAATAAAAACTATCATATAAAGTGCATAGAATACTATGAGAAGTTTGATACTTGATGATTGTTTTGAGATATGAAGATGGTGATATTAGAGTCATGCTAGTTGAGTAGTTGTGAATTTGAGAAATACTTGTTCTAAAGTTTGTGATTCCCGTAGCATGCACGTATGGTGAACCGTTATGTGATGAAGTCGGAGCATGATTTATTTATTGATTGTCTTCCTTATGAGTGGCGGCCGGGTACGAGCGATGGTCTTTTCCTACCAATCTATCCCCCTAGGAGCATGCGCGTAGTACTTTGTTTTGATAACTAATAGATTTTTGCAATAAGTATGTGAGTTCTTTATGACTAATGTTGAGTCCATGGATTATACGCACTCTCACCCTTCCACCATTGCTAGCCTCTCTAATACCGCACACCTTTCACCGGTATCATACATCCACCATATACCTTCCTCAAAACAGCCACCATACCTACCTATTATGGCATATCCATAGCCATTCCGAGATATATTGCCATGCAACTCACCACCGTTCCGTTTTTTATGACACGTTTCATCATTGTCATATTGCTTTGCATGATCATGTAGTTGACATCATATTTGTGGCAAAGCCACCTTTATAATTCTTTCATACATGTCACTCTTGATTTATTGCATATCCCGGTACACTGCCGGAGGCATTCACATTGAGTCATATTTTGTTCTAAGTATTGAGTTGTAATTTTTGAGTTGTAAGTAAATAAAAGTGTGATGATCATTATTATTAGAACATTGTCCCAAGTGAGGAAAGGATGATGGAGACTATAATTCCCCCACAAGTCGGGATGAGACTCCGGATGAAAAAAAAGAAAAAATAGGCCATAAAAAAGAAGAAGAGGAAAAGGCCCAAAAAATGAGAGAAAAAGAGAGAAGGGGCAATGCTACTATGCTTTGACCACACTTGTGCTTCAAAGTAGCACCATGATCTTCATAATAGAGAGTCTCCTATGTTATCACTTTCATATACTAGTGGGAATTTTACATTATAGAACTTGGCTTGTATATTCCAATGATGGGCTTCCTCAAAATGTCATAGGTCTTCGTGAGCAAGCGAGTTGGATGCACACCCACTTAGTTTCTTTTGTTGAGCTTTCATACACTTATAGCTCTAGTGCATCCGTTGCATGGCAATCCCTACTCACTCACATTGATATCTATTGATGGGCATCTCCATAGCCCGTTGATACGCCTAGTTGATGTGAGACTATCTTCTCCTTTTGTCTTCTCCACAACCACCATTCTATTCCACATATAGTGCTATGTCCATGGCTCACGCTCATGTATTGCGTGAAGATTGAAAAGGTTTGAGAACATCAAAAGTATGAAACAATTGCTTGGCTTGTCATCGGGATTGTGCATGATTAAATACTTTGTGTGATGAAGATAGAGCATAGCCAGACTATATGATTTTGTAGGGATAACTTTCTTTGGCCATGTTATTTTGAGAAGACAGGATTGCTTTGTTAGTATGCTTGAAGTATTATTATTTTTATGTCAATATTAAACTTTTATCTTGAATCTTTCGGATCTAAACATTCATGCCACATTAAAGGAAATTACATTGAGAAATATGCTAGGTAGCATTCCACATCAAAAATTCCGTTTTTATCATTTACCTACTCGAGGATGAGCAGGAATTAAGCTTGGGGATGCTTGATACGTCTCCAACGTATCTATATTTTTGATTGTTCCATGCTATTATATTATCTGTTTTGGATGTTTAATGGGCTTTACTAAGCACTTTTATATTACTTTTGGGACTAACCTATTAACCGAAGGCCCAGTGCAAATTGCTGTTTTTTTTGCCTATTTCAGTGTTTTGCAGAAAAGGAATATCAAACGGAATCCAAACGGAATGAAACCTTCGGGAGAGTTATTTTTGGAACAAACGTGATCCAGGGGACTTGGAGTGGACGTCAAGAAAGAAGCGAGGAGGCCACGAGGCAGGGAGGCGCGCCCCCACCCTCGTGGGCCCCTCGCAGCTCCACTGAGCTACTTCTTCCTCCTATATATACCCATATACCCCAAAAACATCCAGGAGCACCACGAAATCCTATTTCCACCGCCGCAACCTTCTGTACCCGTGAGATCCCGTCTTGGGGCCTTTTCCGGTGCTCCGCCGGAGGGGGGATCGATCTCGGAGGGCTTCTACATCAACACCATAGCCTCTACGATGATGTGTGAGTAGTTTACCACAGACCTTCGGGTCCATAGTTATTAGCTAGATGGCTTCTTCTCTCTCTTTGGATGTCAATACAAAGTTCTCCTCGATTCTCTTGAAGATCTATTCGATGTAATTCTTTTTGCGGTGTGTTTGTCGAGATCCGATGAATTGTGGGTTTATGATCAAGATTATCTATGAACAATATTTGAATCTCCTCTGAATTCTTTTATGTATGATTTGCTATCTTTGCAAGTCTCTTCGAATTATCATTTTGGTTTGGCCTACTAGATTGATCTTTCTTGCAATGGGAGAAGTGCTTAGCTTTGGGTTCAATCTTGCGCTGTCCTTTCCCATTGACAGCAGGGGTAGCAAGGCACGCATTGTATTGTTGCCATCGAGGATAAAAAGATGGGGTTTATATCATATTGCTTGAGTTTATCCCTCTACATCATGTCATCTTGCCTAATGCGTTACTCTGTTCTTATGAACTTAATACTCTAGATGCATGCTGGATAGCGGTCAATGTGTGGAGTAATAGTAGTAGATGCAGAATCGTTTCGGTCTACTTATTGCGGACGTGATGCCTATATACATGATCATGCCTAGATATTCTCATAACTATGCACTTTCCTATCAATTGCTCGACAGTAATTTGTTCACCCACCGTAATACTTATGCTATCTTGAGAGAAGCCACTAGTGAAACCTATGGCCCCCGGGTCTATTTTCCATCATATAAGTTTCCAATCTATTTTACTTTGCAATCTTTACTTTCAATCTATATCATAAAAAATACCAAAAATATGTATCTTATTATCTCTATCAGACCTCACTTTTGCAAGTGGCCGTGAAGGGATTGACAACCCCTTTATCGCGTTGGTTGCAAGGTTCTTATTTGTTTGTGTAGGTACGAGGCGACTTGCGTGCAGTCTCCTACTGGATTGATACCTTGGTTCTCAAAAACTGAGGGAAATACTTACGCTACTTTGCTGCATCACCCTTTCCTCTTCAAGGGAAAACCAAGGCAGTGGTCAAGAGGTAGCAGCATACCGTGGAATTTTTTATGAGGCCAAATGATGAAGTCACCGGCCACGGGAGTTTGAATTGACACGTCTCCTTTTGGAAAACCATGATCCTTCATGTGAGATGCTCCGGTTTGGAAGGAGCGGTCATCAAAACTTGTGCCAAACTTTACCAATTTTTTTCCACGGGGTCATGAGAGCACGCACATCGATTTTGATGATGTCCGAACTCCATCTGAATTTCCTGTAATTAAAATACCAACAAGGCCTACGCCAGTGGCCGCACCTCACGACCGAAATGTTTGAAACTTCTCCCCACTTCTCGAACAAACGGATGAAAAGTCACAAAGCAACGCACAAATGATCTGTACACCTTCTTTGCTAGGCTGATGGTAAAGGAGTATCATAGCTAGTATCATGCATGCCAACTAGGCAATTTTGATGAGTTATCATAGAATTAATTAAATGAAGAAAGAGGGGGGGGGGGTAAGAATCATATCATGAAACCGTATCATAATAAATGCTATGCTACTATGTGTCATGCATGACAATATAAATAAAGTACTACATATGATACTAGCTACTCTATGATACTATGCATTAGAGCAAGTACAATAGAGTGACATTGTGACGCCCCCGATTCAATCGTACACTAATCATACACGCAAACGTGTACGATAAAGATCAGGGACTCACGGGAATATATCACAACACAACTCTAAAATAAAAATAAGTCATACAAGCATCATAATACAAGCCAGGGGCCTCGAGGGCTCGAATACAAGTGCTCGATCATAGATGAGTCAGCAGAAGCAACAAGATCTGAGTACAAACCTAAGTTAAACAAGTTGCCATAAGATGGCTAGCACAAACTGGGATACAGATCGAAAGAGGCGCAGGCCTCCTGCCTGGGATCCTCCTAAACTACTCCTGGTCGTCGGCGGCCTGAACGTAGTAGTAGGCACCCTCGGTGTAGTAGGGGTCGTCGTCGACGGTGGTGGCTGGGTCCTGGGCTCCAACATCTGGTTGCGACATTCGAGAAGAGGAAAAGGGGGAAAAGACGGAGCAAAGCAACCGTGAGTACTCATCCAAAGTACTCGCAAGCAAGGATCTATACTACATATGCATGGGTATCTGTGTAAAGGGGCAATATCGGTGGACTGAACTGCAGAATGCCAGAATAAGAGGGGGATAACTAGTCCTGTCGAAGACTACGCTTCTGGCAGCCTTCATCTTGCAGCATGTAGAAGAGAGTAGATGGTAAGTTCACCAAGTAGCATCGCATAGCATAAACCTACCCTGCGATCCTCTCCTCGTCGCCCTGTGAGAGAGTGATCACCGGGTTGTATCTGGCACTTGAAAGGGTGTGTTTTATTAAGTATCCAGTTCTAGTTGTCATAAGGTCAAGGTATAACTCTGGGTCATCCTTTTACCGAGGGACACAGCTATTCGAATAGACAAACTTCCCTACAGGGGTGCACCACATTACCCAACACGCTCGATCCCTCTGGCCGGACACACTTTCCTGGGTCATGCCCGACCTCGGAAGATCAACACGTCGCAGCCCTACCTAGGCACAACAGAGAGGTCAGCACGCTGGTCTAAATCCTATGCGCGCAGGGGTCTGGGCCCATCACCCATTGCACACCTGCATGTTGCGAACGCGGCCGGAAGCGGACCTAGCCCCCTTAATACAAGCGCAGGCTTACGGTCCAATCCGGCGTGCGCCGCTCAGTCGCTGACGTCAAGAAGGCTTCGGCTGATACCACGACGTCGAGTGCCCATAACTGTTCCCGCGTAGTTGGTTAGTGCGTATAGGCCAGTGGCCAGACTCAGATCAAATACCAAGATCTCGTTAAGCATGTTAATTGATGTAACCGCGGACGCCGACCAGGGCCAGGCCCACCTCTCTCCTAGGTGGTCTCCACCTGCCATGTCGCTTTGCCACAAAGTAACAGCCGGGGGCCATCGGGAACCCAGGCCCACCACTACCTGGATGGAACCACCTGCCCCTTCAGCCCCCACATCGAAATCACTTGCGGGTACTCTACGAGCCGACCCGACTTTAGTCACCACCTGTATAGTATGTATGTATGTATTTATGTATTTATATACCCATGGATCACCTCCCGAGTGATCATGGCCCGATAGTATAGCATGGCAGACGGACAAGGATGTAGGGCCACTGATGAAGTACTAGCAACCTATACTAAGCATGTAGGATTGCAGGTAAAGGTATCAACAATTGTAGCAACAATGACAGGCTATGCATCAGAATGGGATTAACCGAAAGCAGTAACATGCTACACTACTCTAATGCAAGTAGTAGAGAGAATGAATAGGCGATATCGAGTGATCAAGGGGGGGGGGGCTTGCCTGGTTGCTCTGGCAAGAAGGAGGGGTCGTCAACACCGTAGTCGATCGGGGCAGCAGCGGCGTCAGACTAGTAGTCTACCAGAGAGAAGAGGGGAAGAAATAATAAATATAATGCAAACATAAGCACGACGATGCATGACAAGACAATAAGTGGTGCTAGGTGTGCCCTAACGCGGTAGGAGGTGATACCGGCAAAGGGGAGAAAACAACCGGGAAAGTATCCCCGGTGTTTCGCATTTCCGGACAGATGAACTAGAGGGGGAAAGTTGCGTGTTCGCTATGCTAGGGCTGTGTGGCGGATGAACGGGCTACGTATCCAAATTCGTCTCGTCGTTCTGAGCAACTTTCATGTACAAAGTATTTTCATCCGAGCTACGGATTATTTTCTATGATTTTCTAAAGATTTTAAACATTTCTGGAATTTATTTATTAATTTCAAATCAGCATTATACAGAATAGTGTCTGGTGACGTCAGCATGACGTAGAGGTGATGTCAGCGGTCAACAGTCCGCTGACCAGAGTCAAACCTGACCGGTGGGTCTAGTGGGACCCACCTGTCATAGACTAAGACTAACTAATCAGGTTTAATTAGTTTAGTTAATTGATTAGGTTAATTAAACACAATTAATTAAGTTAATTAATTTAGTTAATTAATTAATTAAATTTTATTTTTATTATTTATTTTTAAATCTTTTTTTAAATGTTCCAGGGGCGGGGCCCGTTTGCCATAGGCCCGCAGGCCTAGCGGTTCGGGCGTGCGGGCAACGAGCGTAGAGCGCAGGCGCCCAGCCCGTTTGGGCGCTGCAGGCACTGCGGGTGCCGCGGGGAGCAACACACGACGAGGGGCGGGGGACTTGCGGTGGCCGGCGGCGAGGCCAGCAGCGGCGATGGGGAAAGGCAGCTGTGCCGCCACAGCAACAGCAGGCAAGGGAGCGGTCGAGCGCGCGCCGCGGAGCAGTATCACGCGAGTTGCAGCTACGGCAGCAGGCGGTGGTGCGCGCCGGTAGGCGCGGGAGCGAGGAGGAGGGCCGCGGGCGTGCGGTGAGGTGAGTGAGGGAGACAGGCGAGGCCAAGGCACGAGCAGGGCGCGGGAGGAGCAGCACGGGGCGCGATGAGCGCAAGTGAGCAGTGGCTCGCGACGAGTGCGGGCGTGCGTGGGTGCGCGCTGGGGTGAGCACAGAGGGTCACGGGGCAGCGCGCGAGCGGCAGGGATGGCGAGCGGCGTGGGGGCCGCGGCCAAGGGTGTGGCCGAGCGGCATTGAGCACGGGCTCGCGAGGGGCCGAGGCTAAGCGGGCGGCGCGCGGCGAGCACGGCCATCAGGCGCGCGCGCCGGTGTGCGGCGGGGCGCGGGGAAGAGGAGAAGGAGGGGGCCTCATGAGGTAGTTGTAGGGCAAATGGCAGCGGGGCTTGGGGAGGAGGACGGAGACGCGCGACGGAGACGGGGAGGCAGTCCGACGAGTGGCCCTCCAGGGCGGCGACGTGGCGACGAGGGGTTCGTTCCCCCGATCCAGATCTGGAGAGTGGGGAGGGGGAGAACGTGGGGAGCGAGTGGGGGGAATGGGTGCGGTCAGTGGGGCTAGGGTTCGGGTAGTGGGGTTAGAAGGAGAGTGGGGGGCCCGGCCTGGGCCAGTTGGGCTGGCCTGGCTGCCAGCTGGACCGGTTGGCCGAGTGGATGGAGGTTCCCTTTTTTTTGTTTGGTTCTTTTCTTTTTATTTATTTTTCCTTTACTGTTTTCGTTTTGTTTCCTATTATTTTAGTTTTAGTAAAATATACACTTAGTATCTAAATTAGTATTTCAACTTAGTCCATAGTCACAAAAAGTCTAGTCCCGAAATAATTTAGTTTGATATTTTATTAACTAGTAAAGGCATTTAAATAATTAGGTTTGCTACTATTTATATCATTTTAGTGGAATTAAGCATTTCATAAAAGTTTGGTTTCACCAACATAATCACCTATGCATTATCTGGCATGACCCGAACATTTTAGTTTCATTGTTTGAAAACTTTTGTTGTTTGCGTGGTTTTTAATTTGAATTCGAATCGGTTTCAAACTAACGCGAGATTAGCCACAGTAATCGAGGTGACGTGGCATCATTAGCAGAGATTCACTGTAGCTTAAGTATCCGGGCGTCACAATTCTCCTCCACTACAAGAAATCTCGTCCCGAGATTTAAGAGGTAGAGTAAGGGGGAAAGGTCTGGTTACGAAATCCTAACGGATCTTTGAAGGAAATATGCCCTAGAGGCAATAATAAAGTTACTATTTATTTCCTTATATCATGATAAATGTTTATTATTCATGCTAGAATTGTATTAACCGGAAACATAGTACTTGTGTGAATACATAGACAAACAGAGTGTCACTAGTATGCCTCTACTTGACTAGCTCGTTGATCAAAGATGGTTATGTTTCCTAGCCATTGACATGAGTTTTCATTTGATTAACGGGATCACATCATTAGGAGAATGATGTGATTGACTTGACCCATTCCGTTAGCTTAGCACTCGATCATTTAGTATTCTGCTATTGCTTTCTTCATGACTTATACATGTTCCTATGACTATGAGATTATGCAACTCCCGTTTACCGGAGGAACACTTTGTGTTCTACCAAACATCACAACGTAACTGGGTGATTATAAAGGTGCTCTACAGGTGTCTCCGATGGTACTTGTTGGGTTGGCGTATTTCGAGATTAGGATTTGTCGCTCCGATTGTCGGAGAGGTATCTCTGGGCCCACTCGGTAATGCACATCACTATAAGCATTGCAACTAATGAGTTAGTTGCGGGATGATGTATTACGAAATGACTAAAGAGACTTGCCGGTAACGAGATTGAACTAGGTATTAAGATACCGACAATCGAATCTCGGACAAGTAACATACCGATGACAAAGGGAACAACGTATGTTGTTATGCGGTTTGACCGATAAAGATCTTCCTAGAATATGTAGGAGCCAATATGAGCATCCAGGTTCCGCTATTGGTTATTGACCGGAGACGTGTCTCGGTCATGTCTACATAGTTCTCGAACCCGTAGGGTCCGCACGCTTAAAGTTCGATGACGGTTATATTATGAGTTTATGTGTTTTGATGTACCGAAGATAGTTCGGAGTCCCGGATGTGATCACGGACATGACGAGGAGTCTCCAAATGGCCAAGACATAAAGATTGATATATTGGAAGCCTATATTTGGATATCAGAAGTGTTCCGGGTGAAATCGGGATTTTACCGGAGTACCGGGGGTTACCGGAACCCCCCCGGGGGTTTAATGGGCCCAGATGGGCCTTAGTGGAGAAGAGGAGGGGCGGCCAGGGCAGGCTGCGCCCCCTCCCCCTCTAGTCTGACTTGGACAAGGTGGGGGGCGCCCCCCTTTCCTTCCTCTCTCCCTCCTCCTTCCCCCTTCTCCTAATCCAACTAGGAAAGGAGGGAGTCCTACTCCCGGTGGGAGTAGGACTCCTCTCTGGCGCGCCTCCTCCTAGCTGGCTGCCTCTCCCCCCTTGCTCCTTTATATACGGGGGCAGGGGGGCACCTCTAGACATAACAATTGATCTCTTGATCTCTTAGCCGTGTGCGGTGCCCCCTCGACCATAATCCACCTCGATAATATCGTAGCGGTGCTTAGGCGAAGCCCTGCGTCGGTAGAACATCATCATCGTCACCATGCCGCCGTGGTGACGGAACTCTCCCTCAAAGCTGGGCTGGATCGAAGTTCGAGGGACGTCATCGAGCTGAACGTGTGCTGAACTCGGAGGTGCCGTGCGTTTGGTACTTGATCGGTCGGATCGTGAAGACGTACGACTACATCAACCGCGTTGTGCTAACGCTTCCGCTTTCGGTCTACGAGGGTACACGGACAACACTCTCCCCTCTTGTTGCTATGCATCACCATGATCCTGTGTGTGCGTAGGAATATTTTTGAAATTACTATGTTCCCCAACAGTGGCATCCGAGCCTGGTTTTATGTGTAGATGTTATATGCACGAGTAGAACACAAGTGAGTTGTGGGCGATATAAGTCATACTGCTTACTAGCATGTCATACTTTGGTTCGGCGGTATTGTTGGATGAAGCGGCCCGGACCGACATTACGCGTACGCTTACGCGAGACTGGTTCTACCGACGTGCTTTGCACACAGGTGGCTGGCGGGTGTCAGTTTCTCCAACTTTAGCTGAACCGAGTGTGGCTACGCCCGGTCCTTGAGAAGGTTAAAACAGCACTAACTTGACAAACTATCGTTGTGGTTTTGATGCGTAGGTAAGAACGGTTCTTGCTCAGCCCGTAGCAGCCACGTAAAACTTGCAACAACAAAGTAGAGGATGTCTAACTTGTTTTTGCAGGGCATGTTGTGATGTGATATGGTCAAGGCATGATGCTAAATTTTATTGTATGAGATGATCATGTTTTGTAACCGAGTTATCGGCAACTGGCAGGAGCCATATGGTTGTCGCTTTATTGTATGCAATGCAAATGCCCTGTAATGCTTTACTTTATCACTAAGCGGTAGCGATAGTCGTAGAAGCAATAGTTGGCGAGACGACAACGATGCTACGATGGAGATCAAGGTGTCGCGCCGGTGACGATGGTGATCATGACAGTGCTTCGGAGATGGAGATCACAAGCACAAGATGATGATGGCCATATCATATCACTTATATTGATTGCATGTGATGTTTATCTTTTATGCATCTTATCTTGCTTTGATTGACGGTAGCATTATAAGATGATCTCTCACTAAATTATCAAGGTATAAGTGTTCTCCCTGAGTATGCACCGTTGCGAAAGTTCTTCGCGCTGAGACACCACGTGATGATCGGGTGTGATAGGCTCTACGTTCAAATACAACGGGTGCAAAATAGTTGCACACGCGGAATACTCAGGTTAAACTTGACGAGCCTAGCATATGCAGATATGGCCTCGGAACACTGAGACCGAAAGGTCGAGCGTGAATCATATAGTAGATATGATCAACATAGTGATGTTCACCATTGAAACTACTCCATCTCACATGATGATCGGACATGGTTTAGTTGATTTGGATCACGTGATCACTTAGACGATTAGAGGGATGTCTGTCTAAGTGGGAGTTCTTAAGTAATATGATTAATTGAACTTAAATTTATCATGAACTTAGTACCTGATAGTATTTTGCTTGTTTATGTTGATTGTAGATAGATGGCCCGTGTTGTTGTTCCGTTGAATTTTAATGCGTTCCTTGAGAAAGCAAAGTTGAAAGATGATGGTAGCAATGATACGGATTGGATCCATGATCTGAGGATTATCCTCATTGCTGCACAGAAGAATTAGGTCCTGGAAGCACCGCTAGGTGCCAGACCTGCTGCAGGAGCAACACCAGATGTTATGAACGTCTGGCAGAGCAAAGCTGATGACTACTCGATAGTTCAGTGTGCCATGCTTTACGGCTTAGAACCAGGACTTCAACGACGTTTTGAACATCATGGAGCATATGAGATGTTCCAGGAGTTGAAGTTAATATTTCAAGCAAATGCCCGGATTGAGAGATATGAAGTCTCCAATAAGTTCTACAGCTGTAAGATGGAGGAGAATAGTTCTGTCAGTGAGCATATACTCAGAATGTCTGGGTATAACAATCACTTGATTCAACTGGGAGTTAATCTTCCAGATGATAGCGTCATTGACAGATTTCTTCAATCACTGCCACCAAGCTACAAGAGCTTCATGATGAACTATAATATGCAAGGGATGGATAAGACGATTCCCGAGCTCTTCGCAATGCTAAAGGCTGTGGAGGTAGAAATCAAGAAGGAGCATCAAGTGTTGATGGTCAACAAGACCACCAGTTTCAAGAAAAAGGGCAAAGGGAAGAAGAGGGGGAACTTCAAGAAGAACAGCAAACAAGTTGCTGCTCAGGAGAAGAAACCCAAGTCTGGACCGAAGCCTGAGACTAAGTGCTTCTACTGCAAACAGACTGGTCACTGGAAGCGGAACTGCCCCAAGTATTTGGCGGATAAGAAGGATGGCAAGGTGAACAAAGGTATATGTGATATACATGTTATTGATGTGTACCTTACTAATGCTCGCAGTAGCACCTGGGTATTTGATACTGGTTCTGTTGCTAATATTTGCAACTCGAAACAGGGACTACGGATTAAGCGAAGATTGGCTAAGGATGAGGTGACGATGCACGTGGGAAATGGTTCCAATGTCGATGTGATCGCGGTCGGCACACTACCTCTACATCTACCTTCGGGATTAGTTTTAGACCTAAATAATTTTTATTTGGTGCCAGTGTTGAGCATGAACATTATATCTGGATCTTGTTTGATGCGAGACGGTTATTCATTTAAATCAGAGAATAATGGTTGTTCTATTTATATGAGTAATATCTTTTATGGTCATGGACCCTTGAAGAGTGGTCTATTTTTATTGAATCTCGATAGTAGTGATACGCATATTCATAATATTGAAGCCAAAAGATGCAGAGTTGATAATGATAGTGCAACTTATTTGTGGCACTGCCGTTTAGGTCATATTGGTGTAAAGCGCATGAAGAAACTCCATACTGATGGACTTTTGGAACCACTTGATTATGAATCACTTGGTACTTGCGAACCATGCCTCATGGGCAAGATGACTAAAATGCCGTTCTCCGGAACTATGGAGCGAGCAACAGATTTGTTGGAAATCATACATACAGATGTATGTGGTCCGATGAATGTTGAGGCTCGCGGCGGGTATCGTTATTTTCTCACCTTCACAGATGATTTAAGCAGATATGGGTATATCTACTTAGTGAAGCATAAGTCTGAAACATTTGAAAAGTTCAAAGAATTTCAGAGTGAAGTAGAAAATCATCGTAACAAGAAAATAAAGTTTCTACAATCTGATCGTGGAGGAGAATATTTGAGTTACGAGTTTGGTCTTCATTTGAAACAATGCGGAATAGTTTCGCAACTCACGCCACCCGGAACACCACAGCGTAATGGTGTGTCCGAACGT
The DNA here is from genome assembly GCF_002575655.3 of Aegilops tauschii subsp. strangulata. Taxonomy (NCBI): domain Eukaryota; kingdom Viridiplantae; phylum Streptophyta; class Magnoliopsida; order Poales; family Poaceae; genus Aegilops; species Aegilops tauschii. Next base: position 85,923,135 of record NC_053038.3, read on the forward strand.
CGTAATCGTACTTTACTAGATATGGTGCGATCTATGATGTCTCTTACTGATTTACCGCTATCGTTTTGGGGTTATGCTTTAGAGACAGCTGCATTCACGTTAAATAGGGCACCATCGAAATCCATTGAGACGACGCCTTATGAACTGTGGTTTGGCAAGAAACCAAAGTTGTCATTTCTTAAAGTTTGGGGCTGCGATGCTTATGTGAAAAAGCTTCAACCTGATAAGCTCGAACCCAAATCGGAGAAATGTGTCTTCATAGGATACCCAAAGGAAACTGTTGGGCACACCTTCTATCACAGATCTGAAGGCAAGACTTTTGTTGCTAAATTTGGATCCTTTCTAGAGAAGGAGTTTCTCTCGAAAGAAGTGAGTGGGAGGAAAGTAGAACTTGATGAGGTAACTGTACCTGCTCCCTTATTGGACAGTAGTTCATCACAGAAACCAGTTCCTGTGACACCTACACCAATTAGTGAGGAAGTTAATGATGATGATCATGAAACTTTAGATCAAGTTGTTACTGAGCCTCGTAGGTCAACCAGAGTAAGATCCGCACCAGAGTGGTATGGTAATCCTATTCTGGAGGTTATGTTACTAGACCATGACGAACCTACGAACTATGAAGAAGCGATGGTGAGCCCAGCTTCCGCAAAATGGCTTGAGGCCATGAAATCTGAGATAGGATCCATGTATGAGAACAAAGTGTGGACTTTGGTTGACTTGCCCGATGATCGGCAAGCCATTGAGAATAAATGGATCTTCAAGAAGAAGACTGACGCTGACGGTAATGTTATTGTTTATAAAGCTCTACTTGTTGCGAAAGGTTTTCGACAAGTTCAAGGGATTGACTACGATGAGACTTTCTCACCCGTAGCGATGCTTAAGTCTGTCCGAATCATGTTAGCAATTGCCGCATTTTATGATTATGAAATTTGTCAAATGGATGTCAAAACTGCATTCCTGAATGGATTTCTGGAAGAAGAGTTGTATATGATGCAGCCAGAAGGTTTTGTCGATCCAAAGGGAGCTAACAAAGTGTGCAAGCTCCAGCGATCCATTTATGGACTGGTGCAAGCCTCTCGGAGTTGGAATAAACGCTTTGATAGTGTGATCAAAGCATATGGTTTTATACAGACTTTTGGAGAAGCCTGTATTTACAAGAAAGTGAGTGGGAGCTCTGTAGCATTTCTGATATTATATGTGGATGACATATTGCTGATTGGAAATGATATAGAATTTCTGAATAGCATAAAGGGATACTTGAATAAGAGTTTTTCAATGAAGGACCTCAGTGAAGCTACTTATATATTGGGCATTAAGATCTATAGAGATAGATCAAGACGCTTAATTGGACTTTCACAAAGCACATACCTTGACAAAGTTTTGAAGAAGTTCAAAATGGATCAAGCAAAGAAAGGTTTTTTGCCTGTGTTACAAGGTGTGAAGTTGAGTAAGACTCAATGCCCGACCATTGCAGAAGATAGAGAGAAGATGAAAGATGTTCCCTATGCTTCAGCCATAGGCTCTATCATGTATGCAATGCTGTGTACCAGACCTGATGTGTGCCTTGCTATAAGTTTAGTAGGGAGGTACCAAAGTAATCCAGGAGTGGATCACTAGACAGCGGTCAAGAACATCCTGAAATACCTGAAAAGGACTAAGGATATGTTTCTCGTTTATGGAGGTGACAAAGAGCTAATCATAAATGGTTACGTCGATGCAAGCTTTGACACTGATTTGGACGATTCTAAATCGCAAACCGGATACGTATTTACATTGAACGATGGAGCTGTAAGGTAGTGCAGTTCTAAACAAAGCGTTGTGGCGGGATCTACATGTGAAGCGGAGTCTGGATGAAGGAGTTCATATCCGATCTAGTTGTCATACCTAGTGCATCGGGTCCAATGAAAATCTTTTGTGACAATACTGGTGCAATTGCCTTGGCAAAGGAATCCAGATTTCACAAGAGAACCAAGCACATCAAGAGACGCTTCAACTCCATCCGGGATCAAGTCCAGGTGGGAGACATAGAAATTTGCAAGATACATACGGATCTAAATGTTGCAGACCCGTTGACTAAGCCTCTTCCACGAGCAAAACATGATCAGCACCAAGGCTCCATGGGTGTTAGAATCATTACTGTGTAATCTAGATTATTGACTCTAGTGCAAGTGGGAGACTGAAGGAAATATGGCCTAGAGGCAATAATAAAGTTATTATTTATTTCCTTATATCATGATAAATGTTTATTATTCATGCTAGAATTGTATTAACCGGAAACATAATACTTGTGTGAATACATAGACAAACAGAGTGTCACTAGTATGCCTCTACTTGACTAGCTCGTTGATCAAAGATGGGTATGTTTCCTAGCCATTGACATGAGTTGTCATTTGATTAACGGGATCACATCATTAGGAGAATGATGTGATTGACTTGACCCATTCCGTTAGCTTAGCACTCGATCGTTTAGTATTCTGCTATTGCTTTCTTCATGACTTATACATGTTCCTATGACTATGAGATTATGCAACTCCCGTTTACCGGAGGAACACTTTGTGTGCTACCAAACGTCACAACGTAACTGGGTGATTATAAAGGTGCTCTACAGGTGTCTCCGAAGGTACTTGTTGGGTTGGCGTATTTCGAGATTAGGATTTGTCACTTCGATTGTCGGAGAGGTATCTCTGGGCCCACTCGGTAATGCACATCACTATAAGCCTTGCAAGCATTGCAACTAATGAGTTAGTTGCGGGATGATGTATTACAGAACGAGTAAAGAGACTTGCTGGTAATGAGATTGAACTAGGTATTAAGATACCGACGATCGAATCTCGGACAAGTAACATACCAATGACAAAGGGAACAACGTATGTTGTTATGCGGTTTGACCGATAAAGATCTTCGTAGAATATGTAGGAGCCAATATGAGCATCCAGGTTCCATTATTGGTTATTGACCGCAGACGTGTCTCGGTCATGTCTACATAGTTCTCGAACCCGTAGGGTCCGCACGCTTAAAGTTCGATGACGGTTATATTATGAGTTTATGTGTTTTGATGTACCGAAGATAGTTCGGAGTCCCGGATGTGACCACGGACATGACGAGGAGTCTCGAAATGGTCGAGACATAAAGATTGATATATTGGAAGCCTATATTTGGATATCGGAAGTGTTCCGGGTGAAATCGGGATTTTACCGGAGTACCGGGGGTTACCGGAACCCCCCGGGGTTTTAATGGGCCAAGATGGGCCTTAGTGGAGAAGAGGAGGGGCGGCCAGGGCAGACCGTGCACCCCCTCCCCCTCTAGTCCGAATTGGACAAGGAGGGGGGGGGGGCGGCGCCCCCCTTTCCTTCTTCTCTCCCTCCTCCTTCCCCCTTCTCCTAATCCAACTAGGAAAGGAGGGAGTCCTACTCCCGGTGGGAGTAGGACTCCTCCCTGGCGCGCCTCCTCCTGGCCGGCCGCCTCTCCCCCCTTGCTCCTTTATATACGGGGGAAGGGGGCACCTCTAGACACAACAATTGATCTCTTGATCTCTTAGCCGTGTGCGGTGCCCCCCTCCACCATAATCCACCTCGATAATATCATAGCGTGCTTAGGCGAAGCCCTGCGTCGGTAGAACATCATCATCGTCACCATGCCGCTGTGCTGACGGAACTCTCCCTCAAAGCTCAGCTGGATCAGAGTTCGAGGGACGTCATCGAGCTGAACGTGTGCTGAACTCGGAGGTGCTGTGCGTTCGGTACTTGATCGGTCGGATCGTGAAGACGTACGACTACATCAACCGCGTTGTGCTAACGCTTCCGCTTTCGGTCTACGAGGGTACGTGGACAACACTCTCCCCTCTCATTGCTATGCATCACCATGATCCTGTGTGTGCGTAGGAATATTTTTGAAATTACTACGTTCCCCAACAATCTTCTCGATATTGGCTTCTCTTCTCGAAGAAGTTAATCCCTTTCATTGATGTCTTCAATTCTCTATTTCAGGTCATCATGATGAAGTCGACATCTCTGTTTTTTTGGGGGGGGGGACTCCATCGTACTTACGAAAGAATAAAGGGTGGGTATTCCGGGAGAACGGACCTCTGCAAGGTTGACTATCTGGTCGATAACATCGGGGAAGGTGGAGGAAAGTAACTCTCGAATTGAAACTTAAGAAAATATCGAGATCAAAGTAAGGAGGTATCATGGGAAGTTTCGAGCGGGCAGGCAATCATGCGATGCCTGAAACAGGGCATGAAAGGGGTTCCAAGCAACAGGAATAAGTATTGTGTCTGATACCAGAATTGATGATCTCTCAGACGGTGGCTCGTGAATTACATACGAGGCCATTCGCGAGGAATAACTTCGGGAACAGGGGTGTACAGGAGAGTCAGGTTTCGATCCCGTGGAGCTGTGGTTATGGGCCCACCATGTGGGTTAAAACCAGGGAGGGTGTTGTCATCTTGCACGATTATGAGAGCAAGGCATATTAGAGAAGAGACTATCAGTTATGTCGGCAACAATATCGGTACCAAGGGCGAGGGATGAAGAGAACCAATTTCCTGCTCGTTGAACGAGGCGGACCAATAGGCAAAGTTCTCGTCCATCGGTGGCTCCCGGAATATCTTCACAATAGTAACAGGGTCTTACTGACAGAGTTGCACACCGAGGTGTACAAGGAAGGTTAAACAAAACAATGGAAAGGAAAATGTGATTGGTATAGTAATCAGACCAATGGAAAGGAAAATGCGTTTATACCCGAGTCTCAAGGGTATATCTTTCCCAAAGAAAAGCAGAGCATGATATCCATGACAGGATAGAAAGTAGAAAACCACTTAGGTAAGGGGGAAAAGGAATTTCATGACATTACCCATACAACGATGTTTGGATACCTGATAAAGAAAATTTAGCATTGTGCTTCAAATGTTCTTATTGAAAATTGGAGTACCACAGACATGCTTCGAGATAGCATTGACATCGTCATCAAGTAAAGGTTAGACTTTGGATACACAAAAGGATCCATTAGGAACAACTTATAGAATAAGTCTTACAATTTCCTCATGGAAGAATGGATAACCTTGTTTAAAAAGGAAACTATAACAATAGGTCCTCTGGCCAGGTGTGCTAGGCATGACATCACCTTACCGGTTCATATACAGACCAATGTTAAAACTCTTGGAAATACGTCCCAACCATCATATCCGACAGAGATTCAGATCCAATTGGTATCAGGATACCCCAGACTCAGGATGCCTGAGAAGAAAAGGTGAACCACAAATTGACGAGATGACATTGTAAGATTCTCGGGAAATGACTATGGAAGCGAGTTTCAAGACAAGGGTTCATCATCATTAAACCAAGGAGAGGATGAGGATGTGGCTGATGGACTCAGCGATAATTCAACGAGATATCCAAAAAGATGGATCTCCACAATTATGTGGATAAGGAGATAACATTTGTTAGATCAAATGATATAATGAAGTATGCTCGAGGAAAACATACACAATTAAACATTGGTTGAAAGGTGCGCCCGAAATATGGGTTGGGTTGCACGACCAATGTCAGAATGGTGATTCAATAATCAATAGTCTAAGAATGAACGACCGACCATTAACTTCAAAGCAATAGGGTTGCTAGAAGGGCAGAATCCAAACAACACCGTTCACTTGTTGGTACCCCGGTTGGAATCAACAAGAGGACCAAGAAAGAATGGTGATGGTGAGAAGTATCACTATACCAAGAATTCTTAAGAGGTGAAGCAATCCTCACAACATCCTTGTCATAAAAGACATTAATACTTCAAGGTAGAACATCGTACAAGCTGGATGGCAAGCTGCATCCAGAACATGAACAACTTTTTGTTGGGGGAAGGAAAGAATGTTGTCGATGATAACACAATCAACAAGGGGCAAGGATGGTATTTCCCATCATGAATTTGATTGATATCCTGGAAGAGCTCAGAATGTTTATGATGATCATGACACATTTGTCGAGAGATTTCAAGATGTAATCGATCGGTGATGACATCAAGTCAAAGGAATGGTGAAGCGAAAGGTTATTGGGACCAAGGGTACGACACAAACTCGAAACCAAGCTCGTTGTTCAAGGCAAAATGATATGATGAGGAAGATCGACGTAAGCTGAGCTCATCATCGAAAATTATGCTCCGGGAATAAGGACCAGGTAGCACGGTTAAAATCAGCACGATACTGATATAGCCGATCAGGCTAGAAATGAAGTGATCGAGTACAAACTCATAAGTAAAGAAGATTACTAATAGTTGTTTAATTGCAATGCGGACTCGATTCAGTTATCGATGTCCTTGAGTGTTTAATGACTCAGAGCCCGTGAAAAAATTGGAACCTGTGAGAATGTAGTACTTGATGGAGAACTCATAAGAAGTTATGCCGTTTCGTGATAATCTCGAGATACCAGGGTGTAATACTCGACGAAAGACCAAAGTAAAGGTTGGACTGGTGTATTGATCCATAGAAGACAAGTGCTTAAACTTGCCCAAGAAATGGGATCAAAGAAGAACATATTGGTCGGAACCACAATTGCAAAGGATCAATTCACCGATACCAATGGATATTATATCAAGGAAATAGTTATTATTACAAGAAGCTTCCATGATAGGATCTACATCGTGTCCATGGGCATGAACACAAAGGTTCAAGGTCGACTCCCACTTCCTCAATGCATAACCTTCCATTCACCCCTTGCATTCAAAAAATGACATTAGTTGTTGAAAGTTTTACCTGGTGCAATACCAACTAAGTATGACCCGTGAAATCTTTTGGGTTCACACAAATTAGGGAAGGCGTTGGTTCAACCCATCGGGGCATCTTAGGAACATATGCCACAAACTTTAGAGTAATTAATACAAGCTCGAAAGTAGAGCATGGTTTAGAAAGCAGAGGATACAATTTACCAAAGGCATTATGTATCCGAGGAAAAGCTCACAAGGTTATTGAATATGGAGGATGTTGTTGGATAAAATCCAACAAAGGATCTGTCAGGCCAAAATGGAGCTGATGTGAGTATCGGCACACAAGCAGAGGAAGTAACAATGCAAAGGCATTGGATTATAGAAACAATTGACTAATCCATAGCTCAAATGCAAAGGAATTGTTATTTTCAAATCAAGGGCTTAGAAGCAAACACTCTGATTAAGGATGGATAAGTTGAGTAGACTTAGGGATACAATCGACGGTAATTTGATTAGTCGAGAACCAGCTCCTGTTCAAAATGACAACTGAGCTGGAAGGATGAATACTAGGATTCGAATGAGGATTGCAAGCATTCACAACATATTGAATCAACGAATTCAAAATGTTAACGACAAAGGTTGTCAATAAGATTACAATACTTATGGGATTAACCATAATGCAAGCAAGCAAGAATTTCAAGAGCAATAAGCTGCTGAGGATTTTCGGGAGATCGAATAGTATTTTTGAAGATCCTTGTGAAACACATGAACAACTAGTGATGTGCGGATACTTGTTATGTGCGAGGAATTATCCATAGGAGTATTAATGCGGAAAAGAGCTGCAAAGCAGTGGGCACAAAGGATTCTCAGAATATCAAAGAATTTTTTAGGGTATCAAGTAATAACAGGGGCAACTGGGAACGAAGGTATGAACGACAAGTGTAAGCAGTTATCCATAATGATTTATCGGTGGATGGGAATAGCAAAAGTGGTGGTCACAAAGTCTCGAGAGAATATCGAAGAGTATCTTCGGAATCTTCTGGTGAAGCAGGCCATCATCTGGAAGGAAGGGGCTCTCAGGGAGAAAGTATGTATGAGAACCTAGAGTTAGAGTTAGCAAAATCATTTAACCCGAATAGAAGAAAGATCAGAGTCCCAGAGTATAGGTCGAGGAATAAAAGATCCTAATACCACCACTACAAAAAAAGACACATCCGTGACATTTTGGGCTGAATGAAATTTTTTCCTGTCATACTTATGACACTTCTATGACGATAATTGTGACAAAACCCGGTATCATCATAGATGTGGTGGGCTCCTACTTCTATGACAAAAAATCATGACAGAAAATGGGCTTTTCGTCCTGGGCGGGCCGGAGGCGCAGCTGCATGACATTCTTTGGGCTGTCCATGACGGAAAAAACCGTGGTAGAAGTGAGGGCGAGGAAAATATCGGGGTGTTCCCGGTTACGATGGGTGGTCGGGGCCGAGCGATGCACGGAGGTTTGCGCCCGAGCGAGGCGTTCGCCTACTGAACCCGAGCGATTGCACTGCAGGCTACGCGTTACTGAACCCGAGCGATCGATCGATGGCTGTTAACTGAACCCGATCGAGTGATTCCTTCGCTACTGCTGCTAACTGAAGCCGATCGATGCTGCCTCTGGATGAACAGTGAGTGTTGCTGGGGGGGGGGGGGTTTGGACGAACAGTTCCCGGTGGGGGTGGATGAACAGGACCCCCGTGGTGTTGCCTCTGGATGAACAGGACCCCGATCGATCGAGCCGGTTGGGGCTGGATGAACAGGACCCCGTGGAGGGCTGGATGAACAGGACCACCCCGTGGAGGGCTGGATGAAAAGTAGACGGTGGAGGGCTAGATGAACAGTAGCCCGTGGAGGGGTGGTTGAACAGGAGCCCGGGGAGAGGGCTGGTTGAACAGTAGCCGGTGGAGTAGCGCGCAGTGGAGGCTGGATGAACAGGAGCCCGTGGATGAACAGTCGCAGGTGGAGGCTGGAGGAGGTCGACGGTGGATGAACAGTAGCCCGTGGAGGCTAGAGGGGGTCGACGGTGGAGATGAACAGTAGCCCATGGAGTCCCGTTTTGCGGTACGCCACACCCCTCCCGATGAACAGGACCCCCGTTTCGACCGTAGCGCTCCAACACAAGTCCGTTTCCTCCGTTTTGCGGTACGCCACACCCCTCCCGATCAACAGGACCCCGTTTCGACTGTAGGAGGTCCGTTTCCTCTGTTTTGCGGTACGCTAGACCCCTCCCGATGAACAGGATCCCGTTTCGACCGTGGCCAGTCGAACACAAGGCCGTTTCCTCTGTTCTGCGGTACGCCAGGCCTCATTTCCATCATCTGTTCCGTCCAAGCCCTCCCGATGAACACGACGACGCATTCCGTTCCGTCCCAGCCGGTTGGCTCCCCATGAACACGATGACGACGCAGTTTCTCCATTCCGACCCAGCCATGTACACGAGCCCTGGCCGTACATATGCGCGAGTAGGCATTCGAGACCCAGCCCGTATGTACGTACGTGGCCGTATTTTCTTTCTTGCACACTGCCGTTGTACGTACGTGTACATGCTACGTGCGTGCCTCTACTACGACACGTGCGCGCCTCTACATCGACCAGTATGTACGTACACGTTCCCGACTAGAATGACAATGCTACGTATGCTTCGACCAGGTGGGTCCCGATTGTCAGGCACTTCCTTGCGTGCGAAGATGTAGCTGGTGGGTCCCAACAGTCAGGGGGGCGAATCATTTTTTTCCCAGACGCACTTCCTTGCGTGCGAAGATGTAGCTGGTGGGTCCCAACAGTCAGGGGGAAACGTTTTTTTGCGAAATACGGTGGCCCGTCCGGTGGGTCCCCGCTGTCAGGTGGAGGAATCATTATTTTGCGTGTAATAAGGAGGCACTTCCTTGCGGCTGCCGTGGACCTAACTGTTAGCCTCTCCACGTACAGTACTCTTCCGATGGAAGTCGGTCGTTGACCACATTGACCACGCCGCGCCGAGAGCACCACGGCGGTGGACGACGGCGAGGCCTAGGAAGTGGACGATGCGGAGCCGGGGAAGACGCGGCAGTGGAAGCCCGCGCGGAGAGGAGTACGAGGGTTCACTGGTTCGGCTGCGGTGTGAGGCTGCCGTCGCCGCAGAATAACAGGGGGTGTGGGTGAGTAGAGGGATGGCCTGGCCAGCGGTGGGAGTAGTAGGGGGCAGTGAGGCCTCCGCGGCATCACAGCCGGCCACGGGAGGCAGGAGCACACAACACGACCGGCGCTGCTTTGGACGGCTGGAGCAAGAAGACCAGAGGTTGAAGAAGCACTACGGCCGTTGGATGGACATCGTACGGTCACTGCAGCTAGAATCACTTATATTGACTAAGTTGACAAAGCCCTTGGTATGCGTCAACTTAGTAGGCCCACAGGTCAACCTCCGAAATGGTGCGCCCGAGATGTCAGGGGGAGGAATCATTTTTTGGGCGGCTGAAGCAAGAATATCCGAGATTGAAGAAGAAGCACGACATCCATTGGATGGACATCCAACGGCCACAGCTGCCAGAACCGTGTGTTGTTGACAAAGCCTTGCATACACGTCAACTTAGTTTTTTAGGGGACGTGTCAACTTAGAAGGCCCACAAGTGTGTGGCAGAGAACATATAGCCCATTTGTGATTTGTAAGAATGTACGACCCATTTTTTAATTCTAATGGAATTTACTACAGCCCATTTACAGTTTGTTAAAAGTACAACCCATTTTCTAGCTAGGACAACGATTAATAATTTCAACGAACCGCTCAAAACAGAATTCAAAAAAAATTCCCACATTTTTATGGGATCCGAAATATTTTTATCCGAAATTTCTAGTCAGATTAAATATAATTTCAAAATAAAGTTGTATTACGTTAAAATCCAATGAAATATTGCGCACGCAACAAGTAATGAAATTAAAATTTTCAAATTCCAAAAATAATATATTTTTTAAACTAATTACGCGTTTGGTGCATTTTTTATAGTAACTACCCAGTTATTATAGTTACATCCCATTTATTATTTCTTAAAGTCCATTTTCTTGTTAAGCCTAATGCATACCTCCTAGGAAAGTTTGCAGCCAAGCGGGGCGGAGAATAACTAGTTGACCCGGATATTGTGTACAACTGTCGGCCCAGTTGCATTGCTGATGTTGAAAAAAAGGCCTGTGTAGTACAGTACAACCTAACATGGCTACTCAGCCCACATTCAGCGACGCCGGAAAGGCCCAAACAAGGCTTCTGAACAACTTTTTGAAGTCACTGAGCTCAGTTAATAACTTAAGAAAAAATTTAGATTAAAGTGGAACCTAATTAAAACCTGTCACGAGCAAAGAAATAATTCAACGGGTCCCACTTGTGCGTGTGTGCGTGTGTGTGTGTGTGAGAGAGAGAGACCCATCGGTCGATGCTCGTAAATACATCTTTCAGCCATATGCATTGCTGATGCTGAGTAAAAACTTATATAGTTGACACAATCATATAGAACATCATAGAACACTGAACTTGCATACACAAATTTCAGGCAGGCGGCACAATCAGGATGGAAGCAGTGGATTGCTACGGGTAGGGCTATGTTGAAACCAACGAACTCGTACATAACGGTTCATCATCTTTATCAATGACGGGGAAATATCTTGAATGCTGTGCAAACAAAACAGACAGACAACACAATAAGTTCTGCTAGCACATTAAATTGACGTACAACCCTTTCTAAAAAAAGTTCAGGTACAAAATTAGAACATGTCACAATCAAATGTACTGGCACATCAGTGCTTCACCCATAGCTTGGATTTAACTAGTATCTGACAAGATTCAGTTGTTACCTCAAATTAGAGCACATCCAGGCAGCCAGCCCTACCTCTTCTCCCAAAGAAGCAGTGGCCTCCGCCGCGTGATGGAGTAGGCCCTGTGCCATCCATCGTTCCGAGCAACACGGGGAAAGTCTGACGTTGACTCCTGTAATGGACGTCGTCAACGGACCCTGGCACCAGCGGCGGCGGCATGACTTCGATTGATAGATTGACCACTTCTTCGACATGCACGAACACTCGATACAGGTACATCCCTAACGTGGTCCGCGGCGGCCTTGGTGGCGACGAATAGTACAACCCCGGTTCCTGCACCGGTATCTCAACACCAATCACCTTCGGTATGGTGGACGGCTTCTTCATCCATGCCATAACCGTCAGAGCCCAGCTGTCTGGAGGAACAAACATACTTACGAGCTCACCTCCAAGGTCGTTGATAAGCTCATTCATGGACTCGCTATTCCAAGCACGTCGAGGCATGCCATGGAAGGTAAGCTTTGTTAAAAACTCAAGCTCAGAGGGCACCGAGCCCCATCCTGGGTGCCACCGATCAAAGCTCACCAGCGTGCCATCGCAGAACAAACGCCGGGAAGATTCGAACACACGACTGCAGTCAAAAGTTGTCCGGAACCTGACGAAGAAATCAGCCGGTGGCGGACAGACTTCGACGAGCAAGTCACTTATTTGGATGCCGTGCGCAATGCCAACAGCTTTGACAAGGTCGTCCGGCGAGACGGGAGGCCGGTTGCCGTTGATGGTTACCATCAGCACTTTGCCAGCAAACTGGTCGTCAAGCGCTGCCATGCTACTGTTGAGCGACAGCACGCAGCGACCGAAGGCAGGACGGACCTCAGGATCTCCGGCTCGGAGATCCGCATTGACCGGTGACATGATAGTGCGCTTGAGTACAGGGAGTACATGATGGGGATTTGGGGGAACTGGAGTAGGAATCAAGAGTCCAGAGGTGGGGGAGGGGCGGGAGATTGGGGATGAAAAGGTAGCATGAATTTTGCACGCGCCAATATGCTGTCGGCGCGCAAGCGCATGAAAACACCGGTGGCGCCCACATGTCGGCCTAAGAGTCCTTATTATTTCTTTTTTGGAGAGCCCAGCCTTTTTTTGAGGATCCTTTGAGAGCCCGGCCTGAGAGTCATAATTGACCTGTTTGGCATTGCGTTACTACTCGGCCCATACTCAACGACACCTCACTGGCCCAAACAAGTGTACATCATCGAAAAGACAATGAGCTCAAATTATATAACTTGAAAAAAGGAGATACACTCTGAACACTGGAGAATGGTGATACCCTCATTTAGCCCACCAGTAGTTCGAGACAATAAACAGTCCGAAACAACGATATATACAACATTCAAACACTCACTAGTGACTACTACTGACATAAACAGCAAGACATGATAGTTCATAAGAAGTCTTGCTACACCACCAAAACGCACCCATCTGCAGCGCTCAGACTCTCATGATCCAGACGAGAATGACATTCTAAACAGAGGGAACTATTACATAGTAAGAGTGACATAGATGAGGATGACCAAATGACAAGGAATATGCATAACAAAAGAAAGAACTACCCATCCAGAACAAGTAGCAAGGACAACAAAGTCATTCGAAGAGATGATCCAACACCATCATAATTTGCAGCCCCACTTCAGCGACCAATGATCCGGAGACACCAGTACTCCACCCTTTTGACGCAACAGCCCAATTACCTATCAACCTGAAGGCTTGAACCACATCACTGCCTGTCGTAATTGAGACATCCAAGGATCAAAGTTAATCCGGATGCCTTTGTCATTCTCGCCTTCTTTTGGCTGCAAGCTGTATCGTTGACAATCAGGGGAGTTTGCTCCCGAACTCCTAGGGCTCGCCGTGTAGACACAGTTTTCCATAGAAACAGAGCCTCTCTGCCATCAAGGTCCTTGCCAACAGTGATCTCCTGGTTAATCAGATAATTGAGTCCGAGAAACAGAGAGTGTGAACCAAGGCTGTTTACCCGCCTCCAACTAAAAAATCCTGAAGGCCCCAACAAGCTGGTATCCGGCTCATAGACGTAACAGCCACTATCCAGATACTCACGTATTTCACGGTGTTTGTATACAGTGGGTTTTTTGCAATATAACTTTTCCTGCTCATGTGTCCGAATGATCATCAGTCTTTTGCCGTCATCTGATCGAGCGAGGAACCAGTTGTGCTTCCCTGTTTTTGGAAAAGGTGCTGTGATTACAACGGGTAGTAACCGTAGGGACACTGCATCATATCAAAAAGGACATGCATTGTTGATGTAAGATCAGCATTGTTCAGAGTATGAGTAGGATAATGCAAGAAACAACATTGATATGTCCCTGTTGGAACTGGGAGGAAAATACAGGGAAATGTATACTGGGTTCGAAAATATAGAAGTGCCATGCATGGTTATACTCATGTTATCTCGCAATCGATTCTTCACAGGAAACTACAATGTCATGCATGTTATGCAATCATGTTCTGTCCTCACAAACAAATTCTTCAAGGTAACTAACAAACCATGCATTGTTATATACTCGTGTTCTATGGGCAAAATTTTTGTGAGGATATTATTCTAGCCATTGATTGCTGAAGGGCGAATATAGGTATGTACACATGGTAAGCATTACAGGATTTCACTACTTCCAAATATAGAGTTCTCCATATGCACATTTACTTCCGTAATGTATGGTTAGATGAAACCAACAGTGTGGTGCATGTTTCTACATCATGAAAATGAGGAAACTAACATGGCCATTGATAGACACTCATATTTAGTAGTAGCATATAGATTACTGTAAAATAAGGAGAGTATCCATATATTCCTAACCGTTCGATTATTCAGGGGTACAAATTGGCTGTAATGACATGGTCACAATCGCATGAATTAACTCATTCCAAATATAGTTGATTTACGACATCTCTAATACATTGCCATAGTCCTACTCAAATTCTTCTCAAACAGGGATATGCCAATCATCACAAAAAGTTCAAACAGTGTCATGGCGTCATCATTAACATGAGACGGAAACAACTTACACGCGCCGTCCCAGCAAGACGTGGTGCCATCTGCTTTGTCGATCACGTAGATGATGCCATTGTGTTCAATAGCATCACAGAAGTGTGTGTCAGCTTTGACAATGATCCACTGCGAGCTGAGTTGTCTCCAGCTAAACAAGGCGCCGGCGTAAAGATAGGCGAGTCCGCGGTCGAACAAGGCTATTAGCTTGAAGTCTACGTAATTCGCATGTCGTGTGGGCACTGGGCAGATTACAATCTTCTGCAAAACAAGGTCCGTCCAACTGACGTGGTAATCTAGATGACTTGGACCGCGATGGTAAAACTCTATATAATCCAACGGAGGAAGGATAATCTCATGGGAGGTCTGGAAGTTCATGATGACCAACTTTTTACCGTCTTCTCTGAAGGAAGCCATCCAATGGGAGTTCATGCCGACCCAATACATACCTGCCAAGAAGTTTCGGCCGATGGTGATCGGATCGAAGTCGAGGGAAATGATGTATAGTGACCCACTACATACCTGCAAAGAAGTTTTGGCTAATGGAGATCGGATTGAAGTCTAGGGGCATCATGTACGCCTCCGTATCATGGTGAGCCAATCTCGCAAGACCAGATAGCAGCAAGCAGGGTGTCTTGAAAAGCTTAGGTGTCGCTTCGATGATGGCCGTGTGCATGTCCCTCGAGCATGCAGCCAGCCGCAGGGCGCTCAACATATCCATACACGAACAACAGAGGTCGAGGATGTCACTGGGGAGATTGCTCCAATCGCGGCTCATATGGATGCTGCGTGGTTCGCGTTCGACCATGGTGGAGTTTGGAAGGTGGGGTTTTTTGGGGGCTTGATTTACGGGGGAGAAGGCTGTAGGTGCTGGAGCGGCTAGCGAGGGAATAGTGGTACTGGGGGAGACGAGCGAGGCGATGGTACACGGGGGCACAGTGAGATGGAGACAGAGATGGAGATGGAGTGGTGCTATGGGAGGGGAGAGGGAGACGAGGCGAGGCATGCTAATGTGCTGTACAGCAGCAGTGACAGACTGCACAGTGCACATGGTGAGGCTGACTTTGGTAACCCGAACACACCGCCTGGACTAGTGTCAGGCGCAGGGTGTTGTCACTTCACCGTGAGGACTGGATGAATAGTATTTTGACCATCAAGTGTACCACAGTTGTACTATTACTACTACTAGTAGGAACATGAGTACTCCAGTACTGTATAGCGGAAATAGGTCTCCCGTGCTAGCATGCCTGTTCACTTCATCCTCCAGGTATCATCCATATTGCGAGCAGAACCAAATTCTCGTGCATGCGGAAGCACGAAGATGGGCCTTTTCTTTTTTGATGAGGATAACCGTGTATTCCTTAACCAGAGAATGTTGTGTCTCCCACGCACGCGCCAATATCCATCTGAACCAGCTACGACACATTTTTTATCTGTTTGCATAGGTCCCACCTATCAGGAAGGATGGGCACGTACACCAACAGGTACGACTCCTCAGTCTACCCGCATAGCCTTTTCGTTTAGTCTACCTAGCCGTCTAATCAACTGCCTGCACGCCACTTCTCCCATTTACTTCTCCATCGGGAACCAATTTTCCTCGGCTTCTTCACCTCCCCTTCATCTTCATTTGCATCCAAACCCCACTGCATTCACATTGTTTTAACCTTTTTAAATAATCATCTACTACTTCAGTTAGACTAGCCATCTAATCCTAATTCTCCAAACCATAGCCCTCCGTTCCAGCGGTTCCAAATGGCGAAAGAGATCGAGATGCAGGTTTTTAGCGTCCAGCATGTCCTCGTCGAAGGCTCGTTGAGCATAGTTGCCATCGTCACCGTCCACCCAAGGGTTGTTCGGAAGTGGATCAACAATGTATCCA
Source organism: Aegilops tauschii subsp. strangulata (assembly GCF_002575655.3). Lineage (NCBI taxonomy): Eukaryota > Viridiplantae > Streptophyta > Magnoliopsida > Poales > Poaceae > Aegilops > Aegilops tauschii. The sequence goes on from NC_053038.3 coordinate 85,939,592, forward strand.
ACTCCCATCGGTCTCGACGCAGAGTACACAGAGCGTGCCACTGGGAAGATCCAACGCGCCGCCGTCCTTCAGCTGTGCCTCGAAGATGATGTTTTGGTGTACCACATCATACACGCGCCCTCCATACCAGTGAGCTTCACGATTTCTTGTCTCGGGAGGACATATACTTCTATGGGGCAGCCATCGAAGGGGACAAACAGAAGCTGGAGCCGTACAACCTTGATTTGAAAAGCATCGCTGACCTACAAACCAGAATCAAAATTCCTGTAGAAGATTGTGATAAACAGACACCATCCCTATTCAACGTAGCAAATTTTGTGCTCGGTACAAATCTTCAGAAGGGTGACGAGACAATGGCATTAAGGTCGTCTGGATGGGAGAATTATCCCTTGACGTACGAGCGGATAAAATATGCTGCCCTCGATGCCCGTGTGAGTTTCGAGATAGCTGCAAGGTCCAAAGAGCTTGTTGCGAAGCCGTCTCCCACAGAAAATGAGAACAAGAAGAAGAAGAAGAAGAAGATAAGGCTGCACCAGCAGCAGGGCATTATGGATGGATGAACTATTTCCTCTCTTGTAAAAAAATTTATTCCCTCTCGGTGTATATTGATATAGATGGACTATTTCGATGGTGTGCATGTCTTTGGAACAAGTACTAGCATGGGTCCGCTTGACTATAAGGAACTATTTATCCGCCTAGCTTTCTCTACTACTCCTTCCAGTGATCGGTATGCAATGCATTTGTCCGTAGACATGACATCTTGTCCATGGAAGTTCAACTACGGCGACCATCACGTTTCATCCACTGCCACTCGCGATTCCCACGACGCCGCTCCAACCCACGGCACCACGTCCCCCGACGTGCGCCTCACCCCTCTCGGCCGCACCGCCCCTCTGCCTTTGTGTGCATGACATGTGGGCCACCTTAAATGCGGCGAGCATCAAGTTTCTACCACAGCCACACGCGATTCCCATGACGCCGCACGAACCCATGACACCACACGTCCCCCGACCTGCGGGTCACCCCTCTCGGCCCCACTGCCCCCCTCTGCCTTCAGGAGCATTACATGTGGACCAGCCACCTATCGGGTCCACATGTTATTGACTCAAAGGCAGGTGTAGTAAGGCGCTGAAGCTCAGTCCCGAGGGCCCTGAGAGGGAAATGTAACTCCTGCGCCAGGCTAGTGCTACCGCTGCACGAACTCGTGCCAAACTCGAGATTTGTTTCTTTACTATACATGAACGCAACGATTTAATGGACATTGTAATCTCAACATGTGACGGGGAGCTCTAAATTTGAATTTGAAACTTATAAAATGAAAAGATTCAAAACAAATAAACTGGGAGAGAAGGAGTATATCGTAGGATGTGTCCCATATGAAACAAGTCCCTTGGTTTGTCACCGCGAAGATGCGGTTAGAAAGGAGCACAGCGTCTTCGTACCCGTACGGCAACAAAGCGACCGCAGACAACATGGTCCACCTTTGACCGCCATGTGCAAGATTCGTGCTATCTTATTCAATCTCACCGTGGTTCTATCGTACCAATTCATGCGGTGGCCCGTTGCATGGCTGATCCCAATGTTGGACAAAGGTTCTACGGGAACGGTGTCACCACTGTAAATGTTGTGCAAATTGATGTTGGTACCCTCCCGTACATATGCAAGCCAATCTCCACTCGCACCGAGCCTAACCTGTGAAATAGTGGGCAGGGGGAGAATTAGGAAATGGACACGGAAGTAGTCTTTAGAATGCATTTACTACGTGATCAAACTCATCTTACCTGCTCATAGGAGGAAATCCGAGTGCCCCTCAACGTCGGCATCTCAAGGGGCGCCAACTTGCAACTACGGCCATGCCGCGCTGGAGAGACCCCCAAGGAAACATCCTCGCGCGTTCCACGGAACATCAAGATGCATTTGTATGAGTAGTTTATCTTGTGAGAGAAAAGGATGAACGAGGGAAGGCCTCTAGAGATAGAGATAGACACTACTACTACCAATGTGCTTGCCCGTGCGTTGCAATGGATCCAAAGTAGTAGAATAATACTTGTTTACGTGCTTAAAATATAAACACTCTAGTTTTGATATACATGTGTCAGCAGACATGATAGCTTGTCCATGGAAGTTGAACCACGGCGACCATCACGTTTCTTGTTTCTACCACTGCCACACCCACACGCGACTCCCACGCCGCCGCTCCAACCCTACCTGTAAGCACGACGTCCCCCGACGTGGACATGGATCCTTTGACGTGGCTATCACTGCCTTACCCTGCCTTTCCTTCGCTGACAGGTGGGACCCACACTTGGGGGTCCCACATGTCAGTGACAGAATGGTAGGATTGTTCACGTCAGGGGATCCTCATCCCCCCGACGTGCGCCTCATCCCTCTCGGCTCCACCGCTCCTCTGCCTTTGTGTGCATGACATGCGGGCCAGCTGAACTACGGCGACCATCAACTTTCTACCACAGCCACACCCGATTGGACGCGGTTTGCCTGCTCCGCTGCTGTGCTCTGATTCGTACTCCCGCACCATCGAATTTTCATCTAGCGGCAGTGACACATTTCGTCCCGGGCATCAATCCTCAGCTGGAGTACTTCTGTACTACAGGTAGTACCCGCCGGTGTGGCCATCTACGCCTCATAACGCCCCGACACCCAGCTGTGGCACCCTCGCCACGGCAACGCTACCACCGGCCGGTTCATCTCGAACGAGTGAGTCGCGAACCACACCACCACCATGAGAATGACATGTGGGCCAGCCGCATTTAAGGTCCGCATGTCATTGACTCATAGGCCGGGCACTAAGCCACTGAAGTTCGGTCCCGTGGGCCCCGAGAGGGAAATGTAACTCCTGCGGCAGGCCTTGTGGTGCTCCCGCAGTACGAGCTCGTGCCAAACCCGGAATTTGTTTCTTACTACTACCAACTACTAGTAAGGTACACATGAATTGCATGCATGAGATTCTGGTGGTTTGTGCATTATGCTTCTACATGTGGAGTCTTCTAGATTCTACATGTGGCAAAATCTGGTGGAATGTAGATGATATCCAACGGCCAGTAGTGCTTGGATTTGCCATCTTTGTACCGTCGGATTGGCTTCATCCAACGACCAACTTTTAAAGTTATTCACACACTATGTAGGGGTATAGATATTTGGTTTGCAGCCTAAGGTTGCCACGCGTAAGCTTAGGCGTGCCACAAGTGTGTTTGGTTGCGTTCTCGTCTCAGCATAGTTGTTCCCTCTTCATGCATGCTCAACTCAACACTCCTCTTCATGTATGCTCTCTCCATGCATGCTTCTAGTGTATTTGTGCTAAGCTAGTGTGGACTCATGCACCCTCCATACACCCTACCAAACACCCAAAAGTGGGTCAAGAAGGGAACTCTTGGGATCATGCACCCTTCATACACCCTACCAAACACACCAGGCATGTGTTTGGTTCATTGCTACACTTGTGGATTGCCACACTTTTCTACCTACATGGTCCACATGTCATAGACTCAACTTCTTGCCAAATCTTGCCACACTTGTGGTGGCCATTTTGTTAGCCACATTTTTTGTGGCACACACAGTTTGCCTAAGCTTAGTTGTGGCAAAGTTAGTCATGAATGAAGTTCAACCATGGAGTCTTCTAGATTCTACATGTGGCAGAATCTGGTGGAATGTAGATGATATCCAACGGCCAGTAGTGCTCGGATTTGCCATCTTTGTACCGTCGGGTTGGCTTCATCCAATGACCAACTTTCAAAGTTATTCACACACTATATAGGGGGTATAGATATAGATGTGCCGGCCCGTTGCAATGGATCCAAAGTATATCTATTTAGTGGAGTGCACTCTAAACACATTATCTATTTATTTTTTTCTAACCTTTCGTAGCCATGCAACCAAGCCACATAAGCTTCATGGGTGCCCCCACATCATATTATTCATACTATGTTGACTGAAGAAAAGATAAATCACCCAAAACAAGATCTTCCCGTTTTTTGTTCCTACGATGCTGTGCCGTGCACGTACCTACTAGTTGTATAGTGGTAGTACTAGTTGTATAGTACAAACTTGGTACTAGAAGGTGTAGAGTAGTACGGAATGCTCCTAATCTATCAACGAGCCCCATCTGACACCAAATTTCTTGGCTTCCGTGCTACAGCTAGATCTTCCCCTCGTTTCTGTTTTCCAACTCGGCGGCGGGCGGGGTGCGGTTTGCCAATAGTCGGTTTGCTCAACGGCGGTCCCACATGAAAGTGAAAATGCTAGGCAACACGCCTTCCCTAAGCGATGTGTCGTGCCGGACGGGCCGTGGAGTACTCCCGATTCCCGGGCGTGTGGGGGGGGGGGGAGTGCGACGCGAACGCGGCAGGCCTTTTCCTTTTACTAGCAATGTGCCCGTGTGTCGCGACGGATTCAAAGTAGTAGAATAGTTGTACTTGTTCACAAACTTGAAAGAAATCACTCTTGTTTTGATATACTCCTAATATATTACTCCCTCTGTTCCTAAATATTTGTCTTTTTAGAGATTTCAAATGGACTATCACATACGGATTATATAGACATATTTTGAAGTGTAGATTCACTCATTTTGCTCCGTATGTAGTCACTTATTGAAATCTCTAGACAGACAAATATTTTGGAATGGAGGGAGTACTTTTCACTCAAAATATATTTCTCAGGCTGTTTTGATGAGGTGAGGGAGGGATGTGGTTGCTTTCAAGATAATAAGGGGTTTTCTGCAAATTGGAGCAGAGAAGTGGGCAATTGTTGCAAAAATGCCACAACTTACCTCACAGCCGTTAGATGCAGATCTAATGGTCAGAAATGACGGATGGCAGACATACCACCATCACCAACTGAGTCTTTTATAGGAGTAGGAGTAGAGAAACATGTATAAATTGTAACATTTTGGTTCTACTCGGCACGATCGATAGATAGAAATAACGATTGGAAACGCTAGGGCGGGGCTATTTCCGCCAGATAAGCAGGGTACGTAGTAGCTAGGTTGGCGCATCGTCGGTTTGGTCACACGCGGTCCGACATGTTCTAGTGTTTCTAGCAAGATGCCCGCGCGTTGCACGAAGTTGATGGAAAAGGTAAGCACAAATTATAAATTGACGGATGGAGTACTAGTTACAGTGATGCATATAATTAAGCAAAGGGATTGCACATGTCGGTATTGACTGGAACGAGAATGCAACACCACAATAAGAATTAAGGCCACGATGATGATGTGATCACAGTGGTGGTTACAAAAGGCAAGAAGAAAGATGCATCCATCAACGTACGACCTCCTCCTCCTCAACTTAGTGCGCCGGGCCACCGACCGGCGGCTAAGGAGCGGCGTCTTTTGTGGCGAGGTCGAGGTGCTTCTCAGCAAAGGCATCCAAGGCTTCCAGCCGGTTGAGGAAGGCCAATGTCGTAATGTCCTCACTGGCCTTGTAGATACCTATGTACACGATTTGCTCGTACTCGTGGATGTGTAGGTCGACGAATTCTTGCAGGGCGAGGCGCCTCGCGGCAAGCGCGACCTCCAGGTGGACATTCTTCGTGGCATCGGCGGGCAGTCGCAGGGGCACCAGTGCTTGAAAGAGGTTCCGACCATGGAGGCCGATTAGGGTGGCAGGCTATGAGGAGCCCGGGTGCGTGGGCTGGAGGAGTACGGCGATGTCGTCCGCGAGCTTCTTGAGGACAGTGAACTTGTTGGTGGTGGCAATGATCATATGGTCCAACTAAGAGTCGTAGTTGGCGTCGACGGCGGCCATCCACCAGCCGGTCTCCAACACTGTCTGGAGACGATCCTCGGTGCCATGCCGCAGGCCGACGTCGTGGACCATCTGGCACAGCCGCTGGCCGCTCGCGCGCATCACCTCCATGGGTCTGGAGTGAGCTCTTTTGCGCTTAGTGTAGGTGCTTAGGCAAATGCTTAGGTGCGTACGATGTGGTAGATGCATTGGAATGGAGGGGCGCCTTTATATGAGGGCAAACTGCGTTGCATTCACATCGTGCAGCCTCTTTTCCCGGTCCTCCTCCCATTACTTCCCTCATGCATTAATTGAAGGAGGATGCATTGGCCGTTCAACATTTCGGGAACCGCTACTCCCTCCCTCGTCTGCATTAAAGCCGTATCAGGAACTGCGCCGCCCGCTGCACGCCCGGCTGAACACGCCTCCTCGCCTCCATCAAACCCCTCTGTTAAACCCGCATGCAAACCGAGAAACCTACTCCAGCCACACATCCGTTCATGAGTGGGCCGGAATTACGGCCGAGCTCCTCCCGTCCGCCCTCAGTTTAAACGAGGCCAGACGCCGGCCAAGCTCCTACCGTCCGCCCTCTATTTACACAAGGCCAGACAGACAGCAGGCAAGAATCGCACCCCTCCGCCGCTCCCCCATCTCCTCCTTCACCATTTTCTCCACTCTTCCGATGGCTTCCGAGGAGCCGTTCTCCGGCATATTACCTGGCTAGGTGGCCCGCCGAGCCCTCCGGATACGGGCGAGGCCGCTCGGTGCTTCACCAACCTCGCTTGGCCCGACGGAGTCAGTTGCCGCCCCAAGCAGGCGCGTGGTTCAGCAACTCGCCGCTCCAGTTTCGCTCGATGAGGAGTGGCAAGTTGCTCCACGCCGGCACGGCGGCGAGCACACCGGTACGGGCGTCATCGCTGCCGCGTCGTACCGCGCCACCAGTGTCTGCGGTGCCGCGCCTCCCGTGTCTGTGGGCGCGCCTCCAGCGCCATGCAGGCAGAGACAGAAGCTGGGTGCATGGATAGCGACGAGTCGGTGGCCAGCTTCTCCGTGTCCTCCGCTATCATCGAGGAGAAGTAGAACACGGGAGGCCGCCACCACTTGGGTCCCATGAAGGCCACCGCCGAGGCGACGACTGCGCATTCAGGTGGTTTCTTTGCTTCTTCGTCTCTTCCGAGGACCTTCGACGACCCCGCAAGTGTCTGCCGGACATGAGGAAGACAAAGGGATCCGCAGGCGGCCATTTAGATTATGTACTCCCTCTCCAGCTGGCGGGAAATATTTGTTCTAAGAATGGATAAATTGCATGTATCTATAACTAAAATAAGTCTAGATACATCCATTCCTAGGACAAGTATTTCCGGACGGAGGGAGTATTAATTATACCAAGAGAGCCGGATTGGCACCGCTTAGTTCATGTAAATGTATGCCGCTGGCGTTTGATGTCGTCCTCCGTGGAAGGAAGCGGGAGGAAATTTGCCGGCTGCCGTTGGAGATGCTCTTATGCTGGAAATAATAGAGTGACATCCAATCCGTTTGAGTTAATTGTGTGTATGATTGTCCCTCTATAAAAAGTTAATTGCATGTACAGTGTACTTGCAGGGTGGCTACAGCTTCGTACAGAAAGTTAAAAAGAAACAAGTCCATCGTTAATCTTGTATTCTAAGTATTCTGTGGGTTCCACTGTCAGTACAGTAGCGAAAGAAGTATATATTAAATAAGTAATATATAATATAAAAATCTAAAGTTAAAGACAGAATTTGAACTCATGTCATCGCGTTGCGAGCATCCGGCGCTAACCAGTTCATCACAGTTTTGTTGTAGACCATGCTGGAGATTTTCTCCATGTCTACTCTTATACTCCATCCGTTCCTAAATATTTGTCTTTTTCAGATTTCAAATGGACTACCACATACGGATGTGTATGTAGACATATTTTAGAGTGTAGATTCACTCATTTTGCTCCATATGTAGTCACTTGTTGAAATCTCTAAAAAGACAAATATTTAGGAATGAAGGGAGTAGAAAACAGAGTTGGTGATGATGGTGTGCGTGCCATCCTGCAATATAGGCCGTCGGATTTATATCTAACAGATAGGAAGGAAACTATGGCAATTTTGCAAAAATATACCCACACCCCTCTCCATGTTCGCAAATATGGCCTTCCCTCGTTCATCCTTTTCTCTCACAAGATAAACTACTTATACAAATGCATCTTGATGTTCCGTGCAACGCACAGGCATCTAGCTAGTTATTTTAAAATAGTTACTGCGATAATTGGGTTGAAGTGATATATTTTATGTCTGCCCCGAATGATTTCAGATTCACTAGTAGTAACAAAGAAAAGGTTGCCATGTTAATTAACAGAAAACAGGGTGAAAACTATCACATGAGGCCGGTAAAAATGAGGCACACTGGGTTCAGCGTCATCGTCACTACAGCCGTGCGCACGCGAGAAGTCTACATATCGAGGGGGCTACTGAGCGAGGCACAGAGACACAATGTTCGAGAGAGAAACCAATTGACAGATTACGATCAGATCGAGTTGTCACCCTTTTGCTGTCATTGTTGGGGTGGGGGGGGGAGGGGGAGGGAGCGAAAGACGTATCGAGAGTGTGGGCGGTAGGCACAGAGGCACAACTAGCGAGTGTGTGTGTGTGTGTGTTTGGAAGAGGAGTAGATGGATTACTATCAAGATCGAGGTGCCACCCTACTCCTTCGGTGTCGGGTAGTGTGTGTGTGCATGTGTGTGTGTTTGAGAGAGAAGCCAGTCGATAGATCAGTATCAATATCGAGGTGTCACCCTACTCCTTCGGTGTTGGGAAGTGTGTGTGTGTGTGGTTGTGTGGGTGTGGGTGTGTGTGTTGGGGGGGGGGGCAGTGACACTTACATATCCCCACTCTTATAAAAAACAGAGTTGGTGATGATGGTGTTCCTGCCATCCTGCAATATAGGCCATCCGATTTATATCCGACGGATAGGAAGGAAACTGTGGCAATTTTGCAAAAAGATACCCACACCCCTCTCCGCATTTGCAAATAAGGCATTCCCTCGTTCATCCTTTTCTCCCACAAGATAAACTACTCATACAAATGCATCTTGATGTTCCGTGCAACGCATGGGCATCTTGCTAGTAGGGAGAAGGTGTCAGGACCCCGATTCTAAGTCACACCGATCTAGCATGTAACACATCATATCACTTTGCGGCCTCACGCACGGTATTCCCACGGGTGCCACATTACCTGGCCTGGGACCTTTTGCGCCTTTTGGCTCACGTATATGATAGTGTCGCTAGTATCCATATGACAGAGAACCCGGGCTGACATGACTAGTCGTGAACCCAAAGTGGCGCTAACTTACGGGGACATGCATACATGAACCAACATCGAACGTGTCGGTCATCAGCGTGTGAATCCGGGCTGTAGCAACTGGGCTAATAGGACTCCGGGAACCCGGGCCGTAGCAGGCTAGCAGGACCCCGGAAGTCACCGCGTGACATTTCCCCGAAGGGACAGACACAGGAATGAAGTGGATCACATGCCGGCCAGTCTAAGTGTTCCGGAGCAGTAGTAACTGGGCTAGCAGGACTCCGGTAAACCAGGCTGTAGCAGACTACCATGGCTTAGTGGAAGCACCAGACTATATTTCCCCATAAGAGAGGCTACCAAGGATAAAAAACTAGTTGTCGGATCCCACACATACCAAGCATTTCAATCATACACACAATATGCCCGATATGTGTAAATACAACATGGCATCACAACAAAACTCTACAACTCAAGGTATTTATTCATTAGGCTCCGAAGAGCCAGATATTACAAACGTGGGTCTGATGACCCAACATACAGAGCATACAAGCAACAAGCACATGCAGAAGCTTAACTTGTCTGAGTACAGACAACTACAAATGAAAAGACTGAGAAGCCTGACTATCTACAAGACCCTACCGAGGGCACAAGATCGTAGCCGAGGTAACAAGCTAAACGTCGAAGTCCACACGGAACTACTAGTGAGACTGAAGTCTCTCTGCAAAAACATAAAATAAGCAAACGCGAGTACAAATGTACCCAGCAAGACTTACATTAGAACTAGCTACATATGCATCGGTATCAATAAAGGGGTGGTGGAGTTTGACTGCAGCAAGCCAACTTTGACTCGGTGGCTATCCTGAACTACGACTGCAAATAACTCTTTTGAGGTGGCGCACACGAGTCCACATATTCGCCATATCAATACACCACTATGGATCCGCTCCCGACTCCCTACGAGAATGCCATCCATAGCACTCACGCTTATCTTGCGCATTTTAGAGTATCCACTTTCACTTGTCTATGAACTGTACAGGCAACCTAGAAGTCCTTTACCGCGGGCACGGCTATTCGAATAGATCATTTATAACCCTGCAGGGGTGTACTTCTTCACATACGCTCTCGCCACTTACCACCATGTACACGTCTTGTATCTCGGCAACCTTCAAGCGGAAGCCTGGCGAGGGAGTCGGCCACGACCTGACTAACCACACAAGTCTCTAGTCCAGGTTTATCGCCTATTCGGATTCCATCCGCGAGGAGATCCGGCCGGGGTTTCGCTCACAGCCCCAAACGATGTGTGCAGGGTTCCCAAGACACCAAACGGGAGCCCGGTACGCCATGCCACGGTGTATCTACCGCATCATAGCCCACCCCTAGGGTCAGCGCTACGCACGGCCTCCAACACATATCCTACAAACACCAGAAACTAGTTGCAACTCCTGGATAGAGATCAAGGCGGTTAATAAGTCGAGAGGGTCCATTGGTTTCGGGCCCAACGCGTGGTAGTAGCTGTTCATGGATCACAAACACAGAACTCAGTTCCTAAGGACGGTTTCAATGAGACAACCCACCATGTACTCCTACATGGCCTCTCACCGCTACCTTTACCAAATCGTGTTCACACACTTAGCTCACACACAGTACGACATGTTCATCACCATTCCAATTCATTCCCGATGAATCAGACCTGACTCAACTCTAAGCAGTAGCAGGCATGACAAACAAGCATGAATGAGTAGGCACATCAGGGCTCAAACAACTCCTACTCATGCTAGTGGGTTTCATCTATTTACTGTGGCAATGACAGGTCATGCAGAGGAAAAGGGGTTCAGCTACCGCAACATGTAACAGTTGAATCGATGTTGTCCTAATGCAGTAAAAGAGAGCAGGAGCGAGAGAGTGGGATTGTATCGGAATGAACAAGGGGGTTTTGCTTGCCTGGCACTTCTGAAGATAGTATAGTTCTTCATCGGTGTCATCGAACTCATCGTCAGAACATCGTCTACTGAGAGGGGACAACACCTGGAACAGAGAAGAAACACGATCAATGCAATGCACAATATGATGCATGATCATGACATGTCAATATGAGTGTGTTGGGCTAATGCAACTATAACCAGATGGGTTTGAGCCATTTTGAACCAAAGGTTCAAACCCAAACTCATCTTATGAATTTAAATAGTGCCTTATCATGTTTTGCATGAAACAGCAAGGTTATGTTGCTTAAACATGCATGAAACCAGTACAGATGGATAGATTGGATTTTTTGATCATTTTTCATATATAACTTATTTCATTTGGAGTTACGGTTGATTTTCTATGATTTTTAGAAGTTTAGGATATTTTCTGAAATAAATAAATCATTTCTGATATATTTAAAATCCAGAAAGTATTTACGGTGTCAGTGTGACATCATCATGACATCAGTAGGTCAACGGGGCTAGTCCAGGTCAAACCTGACCTGTAGGGCCCACCGGTCAGTGACACAGAGTCAGCTACAGAGGCTGACATATGGGACCCGGTCAATGCTGAGGTGGCCAAGTCAAAGGTGACAGGCGGGGCCCTCTGAGATTAGTACTAATCTAACGGAGAAGTTAAACTAATTAATTTTGGCACTGGGGCCCACATGGCAGTGACACTAGGGGGTGATTACCGGGGTGTTTAGGCCCTAATTAAGTGGCCACGTCGGCAGCTAACCGCCGGTGACACATAGCCGCGGCGGCGTCGTTCATCCCGGCGATTCCGGCGACGAGAGGGGCCGGGGTTGGGCTCTACGGCTGCGGAGCGACGATGCACGTCGGGTGGTGGCCGTGGGCGGTGCCGGGGCGGACTACGGCGGCGACGGCAAAGACGACAGCGGCGGCCGGAGCACGACTATGCGTGGGCGCGGTGCTGCAGCTCGAGGCGAGCGAACGGAGGTGCTAGGTAGCACCTAATGGGCAGCAGGAGCACGCCAGAGCAACTAGTAGGAGCGGAGGGGCTCGGGGGCACGGAGCTCGCCGGCCATGGCGGACGGCGGCTTCGGGTGCTCGCGGGGCAGCGGCTATGGGGTGTGCGCGAAGGAAAAGGCGGAGGGGAGAGGTTCAGTGGCTCACGGCGAGTCGTCCAGTGCAGACGGCAGGGCCGGGGAGGTGTCAGAGCGAGCGGGGCGGTGAGGCAGATCTCCGGCGACCCGAGGAGGATGAAGGGGCCGGGGACGGTGCTTCGAGGCGTCCGGTGCCGCGTGGCTCGGCGGAGAGGACTAGGGCGACGAGGCGGAGCTTCTGGACTGCTGAAGGGGACGAGGGAGAGGCGATGGCCGCGGTGGTGCTAGTCGGCGGCGGCGGGCGCGTTCGGTGAGGTGGGGAATGGCGAGGGAGGGGGCAGGGGGGAAGAGACGAGCAGGTCGGCTCGATCCAAATGACATCGGCGAGGTGTTTCGCGGCGTCGTGCTGGCCTCGGGCGGCCAGGCAGGTAGGTGGCGTGGCGTGCGGGGAGCGAGCGCGCATCGGGCACGCGCCCTGTCCACTGGCGCCAGGAGGTCGGCGACTGGCGCTGGGCAATGGGCCGCATAGTAGTGGCCTGCACAGTTGAGACCAGGTACTTTCTCTCTCTCTCTCTCCTTTATTTCTGTTTTTCTATTTATTTTCTCTGTTTGATTTAGTTTGAAAACCAAACCATTTATATAAATTCTGAAATTATTTGTGGGAGCTCTCTGCAATATACCAGTGATCCACAATTACTTTCAAAATATTTGGAGCTATAAAATTAGTTATAGATTTTATTTGCTCCAACTCAAATACAATATGGATTAATTCAAAAATCCATAAATGGCCAAGAAATATGCTCATCATTTTTGGCAGAGGTTTTCACCTTTATCATAAATCATGAAAATTTTCAAAGGGCATTTTGGGTTCATTGAAAATATTTTTATTTTTATCCTAGTTGCATTTCATTTGGTGCTAGGGTTTAACAATCCCCAATTCAAATTTCAAACAAATATAGACATGATACATGGATGCTTATGCAACTAGTTGCAATCAAGTTCTAGGGCTGTGACAGAAGGAGTTTGTGTGACACATATCTGGCTATATTAAGGGATAGGTAGATAGCATTTGTGCGAGGCATACTTAAAGCATCACGAAGATAAACAAAACGGTGTGCATGCAAGTGCCGGAAAAAATGAAGCGAGAAACAATGTGCGTGTGTGTGTGTGAGAGAGAGAGAGAGCGAAATCTCAAAACAAAAGGTGCTCTGCTGGAATCCCATTGTATGTATTCATATGGTTCCGGAACTCGAGTTAACCTTAGGCATATGTGTGAGAGACATTATTATACTTTGAGACATTAGTGGCTGTGGGTGGGCGGAATTAAAGGGGTGGGCGTGTTCGACAGAGTGAGTGTGTGTGTTTCTGTGTGAGAGACTTGTAGGACAGGGTAGAAAGACGAATTCTAACCTTGACGGAGGGAGAGAAATACACGAAGTGCGCGTGTGTGATTCCGATGCCCACAGGGAAATGAGATATGTATGCGTGTGAGAGAGATTGCACAATTCATTCACGTATCACTATCTAGCGATCGTGGACATGCATCGCTTGAACATAAATCAATATCTACTTCGTATCGTGGCCAAAGGTACAATATCGATTCAACGCTATTAAGATTGGACACTCACATATCACATTTTTTCTATTTAAATAAACCTTTTCAGTTGTGGATGCCAAAGTTACAGTGATGTTTCTTCAAACAACCAATGTAGCTATCATGTACATGCACCATTGTTACTCTTGCATTCAAAATCATTAGTCTTGGATGATTTAAGGTTCTATTATGAAGTAATATATGTAATATTCATATATGAATTCAACGGGTACACAATTTATGAAATGGTGGCTATGTAATCATATGAGGTAACACTTTTAAGTAGCGGACTACAATATCCATTTCTTTTTTTGCGCCTCTACACTAACACGTCAATGCATTATGTTTAAAGTAAATAACCAATTGCACTAAATTATCTATTTACACGAGAAATACATAGGCTGAGCATTTGATCCCTTTTTTTGTGAACGCGCCACTACACCCGTACGATTGGCCGCGCCCATGTGAACGTCCAAGTTATCGGCGCATCATCCCGAGTTATTGTCTTTTTTCTGGGGTGGACTTCACACCAGTTATTAACTGCTGACGCGTGCCCCGTGTACACAGTCTCGCATGACCTTCCCGCTAGCACGATCCAAAATTAGTTGAAACTGGATACAAACGATCCCGCGGATGGCAAAATCTCCCGCCTCCTTCTAAAATTTCCGCCACCTTAGTCTTTAGCATGCGAAATTCCCCTTTGTCCTTGGTGCACGGAGACCAACAGTTACAATACCGCGCTCATCTACATAATAGGTCGGGGCTGCTTTGGTAACTTCCGGTCCCCCCACTACACGGCACCCCCATTTCCTCTCCCCCTCCCGCAAAAACGACTAACTCCACAGCACCAGAGCATCTCACATCACGCCGTCCATACTTCATCGGCCTTTCTCCCCTCCCCTCTCGAAACCCTAGACTGCTCATCCACCGGCGTACCAGAGCCCATTCACTGCCAACGGCGTCCACCTCGCTGGATCCGCTTCTGCGGCCGCATCTACCCCTCCCACCTCCCCTAGAAACAAGTAGACTGCTCATCCACCACTGTACCACAGCCCATTCAGTGCCGGCCTTGTCCATGGCGCCGGATCTGCTTCGCCGGTACTCTCGTCAACCGCAGCGCATCTGCAGCGGCTCATTCGTACTCCACACCGGAGACGCTTCATCCACACCCCCCCGGAGCCGCCCCACCGACGCCCCCGTCGACGGCCTCTGTTCCTCTTCGCCAACCACCGGAGCAGCTTCACCTACGCCCTCGTCCACGGCCACAGATCCGCTTTGCCCACACCGTAGTCCACCCTACCGGAGCTGCTCCATAAACATCCTACTCGACGGTTCTAGATCTCCTTACCGGACCCCGACAGCCAGCGCAACATCATCACCCTTGACATTTCTAACCTGATTCCCACCGTCTGGCAAGATGCCAAGCACCCACCACGGCCTAGGTACTTGTCACCTTTAAACCCGTCCAGCATCACCTGCCCGATGTACTTCAAATATACTAACAGGTCATTGTTACCTGTTATGCAGCTGGCAAAAACTATAAGGACGATGTTTCTTCTGGATCTAACAGCTTGGCCAACCAAGATCCGGGACCGAGGCATTGCTATGATCTTGTAAGCGCGTCTCTCTCTCTTGTATTTTTCTGTGCCTGCCAGCGTGCTTTGGTAGGATTTTCGACCAGTAATCCCTTTGTGCAGACAATGATTTCTACTACTGGCTACTAAATTAGATATGTAGATGTCATACCTCGTACCTCCATTCCTAAATATAAGTCTTTCTAGAGATTCCACTATAGGCTACATACGGAGCAAAATGAGTGAATCTACACTCGAAAATGCATCTATATACATCTGTATGTGGTCCATACTGGAATCTCTACATAGACATATATTTAGGAATAGAGGCAGTACATTACACAAAATCGTAGGTGGCATGTATGAATTCCAGTGCACTACATTAGGCTCCCTTAGAGTGCCTGCTAGTCCAGCACACAAAGTCATGACTAGTTTATGTTACGCACACAATCATTAATTGGTGGTTTAAATATGCGCAAGGGATATGCAATGTATTATCATGTAGAGATGTCTGAAATTAGCCATGTCAACTTGCAGATAGGGTTACACAATGAAAAAGTACAAGATGTATGTGGCAATTTCATGGAACATCGCAAAAAAAGGAGAGCCAGTGGTGAGCATATACAGTGTGCTATGGTACGTCACTCCTCCATTGCAATCATCGTGACATGTTATTTGTATGTCAGTTCTATTGGCCAAGTTTCTTAGGGACAATTATTACGAGTTATCCTAAGAAAATAAGCACCTGTGAATATAAACTCCATGTAATAAGCCAACCAGTTCTTTTCATTGCGTATTCAACTTATCTTTGGTATGATCAGTGAAAAGTCTAGATTGCATTATATTTTTTAATTTTTGCTGCCCATATGAAAATTAATTTGACTTGCAAACATCACAAATTGAACCCAGTGCAGTAATTAATATGTTAGGAAAACAGACCATCACTATTTGCTCAAAATGCAAATACAAATATACCATCTACTTGGCACAATATACTTTGGTCAATGTTTTCCATAGAGATCCCATTGCCTAATTTAAACGAAGAACGCATGACCCACATTTAAATGAAGAACAATTATTTATTTAAATTCGATGGTCCATGTGGCTGGTTATTATCATATAGCAGCACCACCTGAAAGCATCATATAGCAGCAGCAGCAGCTCATAGCAACTTATCATACAGCAGCAGCAGCAGTGTGCAATTCATCATATACCAGAAGCAGCTCATAGCAATTCATCATATAGCAGGAGCAGGAGCAGCTCATAGCAATTTATCATATAGCAGGAGCAGGAGCAGCTCATAGTAATTCATCATATAGCAGCAGCAGGAGCAGCTCATAGCAATTCATCATATAGCAGCAGCAGGAGCAGCTCATAGCAATTCATCATATAACAGCAGCAGGAGCAGCTCATAGCAATTCATCGTATAGCATCAGCAGGAGCAGCTCATAGCAATTCATCATACAGCAGCAGCAGGAGCATCTTATAGCAACTCATCATATAGCAGCAGCTCATAGCAATTCATCATATAGTAGTAGCAGCAGCTCATAGCAATTCATCATATAGCAGTAGCAGCAGCTCATAGCAATTCATCATATAGCAGTAGCAGCAGCTCATAGCAATTCATCATATAGCAGCAGCAAGAGCAGCTCATAGCAATGCATCATATAGCAACAACAGAAGTAGCTCATAGCAATTCATCGTATAGTGGATCAGAATGAAAATTTGGCAAAAAACAGAGGAGATCCTCACCTTGTTGGATGAGCTCATCCTTCAACAGCACCTCAAGGCCACGGCCTGGGAGGTGGGGAGGGGGAATAAGGTGCCTTCTGCTGCAGTGTGGCATCAGCCGTAGTTGTGCAGCGCCTGCCGGAGTAGTGCGTTGGACGAACCACAGTGGAGCAGCTGCTGGAGACCATGAGAATGAGGGGCGGCGCCAGAGAGAGGAGCAGCCAGGGAGATTTGCCCCTACCCTCCGACCATGTAGCCTAGCTGGACAGAGCATCGTCGAGGACCAGGCCAGATGGGACCAGTGGCGACGGCTCGTTGGAGGAACCCTAGTGCTACAGGTAGGGGATCGAGGTAGAGGGAAAGGGGAGAGGAGATGCAAGCGGGCAGGGCAATGAACGCTTGCGTGTTTGTTTTTACTTGAGGGTGAGGTCTGACGCGGGCGTCAGCAGTTGCATTTTGAGTGTAATATAGGCAGACAACGGAGTCATTTCACTATTCCCCTTCCCTTCAATTTTTAGTGAGGTTCTACCCGAAACACCCCCCTCCAAAGCGAAATTAGTTAAGCCCAAGCCCATAACTCAAAAATGACTTCTTTACATCTTTTATGGCTTATTTTGACAATAAGCCCTGAAAAGGCGGAATAGAACTGGCCCTTAACCTGCAATTCAATTGTGCGTGCAATGATGAATCACTCCTGCATGCTATAGTGTACATTTAGGCATCATCATACATGGCATAACCTAATACATGTGCATTCCATTGTAGAATCTGGAATATGCAATGTTTATGTTAGTTCATACGTTGCACATGATGTTTAAATGCCCCTTAAATCTGGTCAGTCAAGTGATGGTCTTTAAGCCTCCTTCTTTGCTTCTTTTCTTGATATGTAAGATTTGCTCACACATCTGTTCAATTGCTTGTTTGCACCAGCCATCCATACTAGGACTGTTTGCTTTAATTACTTGTTGTTCTTGACCTAACACTCTAACAGAGCTTGTCAACGATTTAAACACTAAGGGCTGCTGTAGTGGGGCCTTTTCTAACTCATAGGTGACATAAAGGTTTGGCTGTACACTAAAGTAGGCTCTCCAAGAGTACCTGGAGATCCAGTTCGAAGGTATGCCTAGTTTTTACATAGTGCAGACATAGTAAATGCTCATTTCATTGTGTGCAAGTGCAAGAGATGCGGCATGTTTCATTATGTGGTGTTGTTTTGTTATAATCTCATCCTTTTGTGTTCACAGACTGGAAAGTATGCATATTTATCTTCCAAGGAGACGAGTAACTAGTTTGTGTCACCTTGCAGAGGGGGTGCAATGAAGATAAGATTGAGGATTTCAAAGTACAAGATGTTAGGAAGGAGCCTTGCAAAAGAAGTAGGAGCTGCGCTGAGCCTCTTCAACCTGTTAAGGTAAGTCACTGTATCCAACTCAACAGTTCAATTCCTTATTTGTTTTAGGCATAGTTAATTTGCTCTTTTCAATTGCTTTATTTGTCCTCAGTTAATGAGATGCCCAAAGAATGATGCCTGATGTTGGGTACTTGTATAACTATTAGTTGACATAATTAAAGGCCTTACCATTTAATTACTCTACCGAAGTGTGCCTGAAGCTTTGAAGTCTATTAACCAACTATTATTGCATGAGGCTCACAATCTAGTTTATACTAGGCTAATGATTGCATAGTTTTGCTTGCTGTAGTATGTTTGTATGAAACCCTCTGCTGTTCATTATGCTCCCTAAGACTTTAATTGAGCTACAGAATGGCCAACTGCTTGCTTACTTCTATGCAACGTGCTGTCTAAATTTGTAAATTGTCTGTGTTTTGGATTGGGCCCCAACATCATGCTCCTCTGGTGAGCTAAGAGAGATTTCTGTATGCAGGCTGCACAGACTACCTTTTTTATAATTTTTAAAATATCACCTGCTTATGCTTCATGACGTGTAACATTATTGTTAGTCCTGTTTTGCCATGTACAAAATAGTCTGTCTTCCTCGCTTCACTGTTGTAACTATATTTTTGCCCTAGTCATGTGTACTTACAGAAACATTTTAGGATGAAGTGACATCAACACAAAGATCTGCGAGCAGTGCGGCATGGCCATTACTGAATGATTATGGATTGGAATTGGAATGTGCTGATGTTCTCGAGCATCAACTAGAGGTGGCAAGCCAACGTGTACATGATTCTCAACGTACAATCAACAAGTTGAGACTGGACATGCAGGTATTAGATGCAGGAGTCAAAAAAATGAAACAAGACACTGAGGTAACAATGAAGGAATTGGAGATTTTGCAGACTGAAATTTGTGCTATCTAAATCTGGCCAATCCTATTTTCTGAAGAGATTATAGTTCAAATGGTAAGTTATGTTGATGCGCGTCCATGATGTATGAGCTGTATTTGCCCAGTGTATGTAATTTGCTGTTTGTGTATGCTTTATTATCACTGGTGCCGAACCATAATGCCCAGTGGGTATAATCGGCTGTAATTTCTTTATTGTATAGTGTAGGATTATTCTACGTTTCTATGCCTTAGTCTCTTTATTGTATAGTGTATGTTTTTAGAGGTGATAGTATAGAGTAGGATAATTCTTTGAATATGCTATATCGTACAAACGGGGGCCAACTCGCCCAAACGTTGTAGTGACCATGGCCCTCCACAGGCCGTACGATCCATGGGCCACCTATGGGACGGACAATCCATGGCCTTCTATGGCCGTCGGACCCGTGGGCCTTCTATGGGCTGTCGGATCCATGGGCCTTCTATCAGCTGTCGGATCCATGGGCCTTCTATGGGACGTCGGATCGATGGGCCTTCTATGGGCCATCGGGTCAATGGGCCTTCTACGTCCCGTAGGATCCATGGGCCTTCTACGGGCCGTCTCATCTATGGGCCTTGTACGGGCCATACAAGGGGCCGTAAACGGGCTAGAGTGGAAATCGTACGTTTTATGGGCTGACCATAACGGGCCATTAATAGGCCGTATTTGATGATGCTATGAAAATGGCCCAACAGGTTAACGGGCCACAATCGGGCCGACTGTATCCACGGGCTGAATTTGGCCCACAAGCAGAAAAGGCCAGTAACGGGCCGTAAGTAACCGAATGCTGGAAATGAGCCCAAGAATAAATGGGCCCTGAGAAGGCCGAAAGGTAACATGGGCTGGAAACGACCCAATGGAATAATGGGCCATTAATGGGTATAAAGCGATACACTGTTCATTACAGGCCGGTTTCACCACGGGCCGTTAATGGGCCAAGAGTTACAAAGGGGCTCATATGGGCCAAAATACGTCATGGGCCATACATACATGGGCCGGAAGTTACAACGGGCTGGAACCATATTGGACGGCCCAGATGACGCTACTGGGCCTAATTCCGGTAGGCCGTAACGGGCCGTGAGTTAGAGGGCTGTAAATGAGCTATATGCGAACATGCCGTTAACAGGCTTTCCGTGGGCCGGCCCGCCACCTTTTGACCAAGTCAAACGGGCCGGCCTTTTCATAGGAATGGGCCTCTGTTGGGCCATGCCACATGTCGACGTATCATAGGCGCCTTGGGTCCAATGAGTGGATGACATCTGTCCCAACGGTGAGCCGACACATGTTTCCTCCAACCAATGATGATTTTACACGTGGAAAATCCCCATTGGTCGGGGCTGTTAACGGGTTATCGGATCCAAAACCGGACCCGATAACTTAACAGCGTTCTGTTACGGTGGATGCCACGTGTTGGTCACCCTTGACGAAAGCACTTCTGTGACGCGCGATTTATCGTCATGGAAGTGGACACTTCCGTGGTGATAATTTTGGTAATGTCATGGAACACTTCTACGATAGCACATGTATGACTATCTTGATTCTGTCATAAAATCGTCATGGATGTACATGCATGACAGAAAACATGACCTACTGTGACAAACACGTATCATCACGGAAGTGTCTTTTTTTTGTAGTGCACCCAATGGCAACGTGGGCCCGTAAGCCACACAGCCATGTTAGTAAAAGTTTTGCAATGACTAGACTCGACTTCGGCCAAGGAGTTTGGAAGGGGGATTCCTACAGGCAGTCGGCTCTGATACTAAGTTGTGACGCCCCCGATTCAATCGTACATTAATCATACACGCAAATGTGTACGATCAAGATCAGGGACTCACGGGAAGATATCACAACACAACTCTAAAATAAAAATAAGTGCTCGATCATAGACTCAGCGGAAGCAACAAGATCTGAGTACAGACCTAAGTTAAACAAGTTGCCATAAGATGGCTAGCACAAACTGGGATACAGATCAAAAGAGGCGCATGCCTCCTGCCTGGGATCCTCCTAAACTACTCCTGGTCGTAGGCGGCCTGAACGTAGTAGTAGGCACCCTCGGTGTAGTAGGGGTCATCGTCGACGGTGGCGGCTGGCTCCTGGGCTCCAACATCTGGCTGCGATGTCCGAGAAGAAGAGGAAAAGGGGGAAAATAGGGAGCAAAGCAACCGTGAGTACTCATCCAAAGTACTCGCAAGCAAGGATCTATACTACATATTCATGGGTATCTATGTAAAGGGGCAATATCGGTGGACTGAACTGCAGAATGCCAGAATAAGAGGGGGATAGCTAGTCCTGCCGAAGACTACGCTTCTGGCAGCCTTCATCTTGCAGCATGTAGAAGAGAGTAGATGGTAAGTTCACCAAGTAGCATCGCATAGCATAAACCTACCCGGCGATCCTCTCCTCGTCGCCCTGTGAGAGAGTGATCACCGGGTTGTATCTGGCACTTGAAAGGGTGTGTTTTATTAAGGATCCGGTTCTAGTTGTCATAAGGTCAAGGTACGACTCCGGGTCATTCTTTTACCGAGGGACACGGCTATTCGAATAGATAAACTTCCCTGCAGGGGTGCACCACATTACCCAACACGCTCGATCCCTCTGGCCAGACACACTTTCCTGGGTCATGCCCGGCCTTGGAAGATCAACACGTCGTAGCCCTACCTAGGCACAACAGAGAGGTCAGCACGTCGGTCTAAATCCTATGCGCGCAGGGGTCTGGGCCCATCGCCCATTGCACACCTGCACGTTGCGAACCCGGCCGGAAGCAGACCTAGCCACCTTAATACAAGCGCAGGCTTGCGGTCCAATCCGGTGCGCGCCGCTCAGTCGCTGACGTCAAGAAGGCTTCGACTGATACCACGACGTCGAGTGCCCATAACTGTTCCCGCGTAGTTGGTTAGTGCGTATAGGCCAGTGGCCAGACTCAGATCAAATACCAAGATCTCGTTAAGCGTGTTAATTGATGTAACCGCGGACACCGACCAGGGCCAGGCCCACCTCTCTCCTAGGTGGTCTCAACCTGCCCTGTCGCTCCGCCACAAAGTAACAGTGGGGGGCCGTCGGGAACCCAGGCCCACCACTACCTGGATGGAACCACCTGCCCCTTCAGCCCCCACATCGAAATCACTTGCGGGTACTCTACGAGTTGACCCGACTTTAGTCACCACCTGTATAGTATGTATGTATGTATGTATTTATATACCCGTGGATCACCTCCCGATTGATCACGGCCCGATAGTATAGCATGGCAGACGGACAAGGATGTAGGGCCACTGATGAAGTACTAGCAACCTATACTAAGCATGTAGGATTGCAGGTAAAGGTATGACAGGCTATGCAGCAGAATGGGATTAACCGAAAGCAGTAACATGCTACACTACTCTAATGCAAGCAGTAGAGAGAAGGAATAGGCGATATCGGGTGATCAAGGGGGGAGGGGGGCTTGCCTGGTTGCTCTGGCAAGAAGGAGGGGTCGTCAACACCGTAGTCGATCGGGGCAGCAGCGACGTCAGACTCGTAGTCTACCGGAGAGAAGAGGGGGAAGAAATTGAAGGAAATATGCCCTAGAGGCAATAATAAAGTATTATATATTTCCTTATATCATGATAAATGTTTATTATTCATACTAGAATTGTATTAACCGGAAACATAATACATGTGTGAATACATAGACAAACAGAGTGTCACTAGTATGCCTCTACTTGACTAGCTCGTTAATCAAAGATGGTTATGTTTCCTAGCCATAGACATGAGTTGTCATTTGATTAACGGGATCACCTCATTAGGAGAATGACGTGATTGACTTGACCCATTCCGTTAGCTTAGCACCCGATCGTTTAGTATGTTGCTATTGCTTTCTTCATGACTTATACATGTTCCTATGACTATGAGATTATGCAACTCCCGTTTACCGGAGGAGCACTTTGTGTGCTACCAAACGTCACAACGTAAAAGGGTGATTATAAAGGTGCTCTACAGGTGTCTCCAAAGGTACTTGTTGGGTTGGCGTATTTCGAGATTAGGATTTGTCACTCCGATTGTCGGAGAGGTATCTCTGGGCCCACTCGGTAATGCACATCACTATAAGCCTTGCAAGCATTGTGACTAATGAGTTAGTTACGGGATGATGTATTACGGAACGAGTAAAGAGACTTGCCGGTAACGAGATTGAACTAGCTATCGAGATACCGACGATCGAATCTCGGGCAAGTAACATACCGGTGACAAAGGGAACAACGTATGTTGTTATGCGGTCTGACCGATAAAGATCTTCGTAGAACATGTGGGAGCCAATATGGGCATCCAGGTCCCGCTATTGGCTATTGACCGGAGACGTGTCTCGGTCATGTCTACATAGTTCTCGAACCCGTAGGGTCCGCACGCTTAACGTTACGATGATAGTTTTATTGAGTTTTGATGTCCCGAAGGAGTTCGGAGTCCCGGATGAGATCGGGGATATGACGAGGAGTCTCGAAATGGTCGAGACGTAAAGATCGATATATTGGACGACTATATTCGGACTTCGGAAAGGTTCCGAGTGATTCGGGTATTTTTCGGAGTACCGGAGAGTTACGGGAATACGTATTGGACCTTATTGGGCCATACGGGAAAGAAGGAAAAGGGCCTCAAGGGTGGCCGCACCCCTCCCCTTGGTCTGGTCCGAATTGGACTAGGGAAGGGGGGCGCCCCCTTCCTTCCTTCTCTTTTTCCCTTCCTCTTTTCCTATTCCATATGGGAGGTGGAATCCTACTAGGACTAGGGAGTCCTAGTAGGACTCCACACTTTGCGCCCCCTCCTAGGGCCGGCCTCCTCCTCCCTTGCTCCTTTATATACGGGGGCAGGGGGCACCCCAGAGACACAACAATTGATCCTTGAGATCTCTTAGCCGTGTGCGGTGCCCCCTCCACCATATTACACCTCGATAATACCGTTGCGGAGCTTAGTCGAAGCCCTGCGTCGGTGGAACATCATCATCGTCACCACGCCGTCGTGCTGACGAAACTCTCCCTCAACACTCGGCTGGATCGGAGTTCGAGGGACGTCATCGAGCTGAACGTGTGTAGAACTCGGAGGTGCCGTGCGTTCGGTACTTGATCGGTCGGATCGTGAAGACGTACGACTACATCAACCGCGTTGTGATAACGCTTCCGCTGTCGGTCTACGAGGGTACGTGGACAACACTCTCCCCTCTCGTTGCTATGCATCACCATGATCTTGCGTGTGCGTAGGAAATTTTTGAAATTACTATGTTCCCCTACAGAAATAATAAATATAATGCAAACATAAGAACAATGATGCATGACAAGACAATAAGCGGTGCTAGGTGTGCCCTAACGCGGTAGGAGGTGATACCGGCGAAGGGGAGAAAACAACTGGGAAAGTATCCCCGGTGTTTCGTGTTTTCGGATAGATGAACCGGAGGGGGAAAGTTGTGTGTTCGCTATGCTAGGGCTGTGTGGCGGACGAACAGTCTATGTATTCGGATTCATCTCGTCGTTCTGAGCAACTTTCATGTACAAAGTATTTTCATCCGAGCTACGAATTATTTTCTATGATTTTCAAAAGATTTTAAACATTTTTGGAATTTATTTATTTATTTCAAATCAGCATTATACAGAATAGTGTCTGGTGATGTCAGCATGACGTAGAGGTGACGTCAGCGGTCAACAGTCCGCTGACCAGAGTCAAACCTGACCGGTGGGTCCAGTGGGACCCACCTGTCATAGACTAAGACTAACTAATCAGGTTTAATTAGTTTAGTTAATTGATTAGGTTAATTAAACACAATTAATTAAGTTGATTAATTTAGTTAATTAATTAATTAAATTTTACTTTTATTATTTATTTTTTAATCTTTTTTAAACGTTCCAGGGGCGGAGCAACACACGGCGAGGGGCGGGGGACTCCCGGTGGCCGGCGGCGAGGCCAGCAGCGGCAGTGGGGAAAGGCAGCGGTGGCGCCGCAGCAACAGCAGGCAAGGGAGCGGTCGAGCGCGCGCCGTGGAGCAGCAGCACGCGAGCTGCAGCTACGGCAGCAGGCGGTGGTGCGCGCCGGTAGGCGCGGGAGCGAGGAGGAGGGCTGCGGGTGCGCGGTGAGGTGAGTGAGGGAGACGGGCGAGGCCAAGGCATGAGCAGGGCGCGGGAGGAGCAACACGGGGCGCGATGAGCGCGAGTGAGCAGTGGCTCGCGACGAATGCGGCCGTGCGTGGGTGCGCGCTGGGGCGAGCACAGAGGGTCGTGGGGCAGCGCGCGAGCGGCAGGGATGGCGAGCGGCATGGGGGCCGCGACCAAGGGCGTGGCCGAGCGGCAGCGAGCACGGGCTCGCGAGGGGCCGAGGCTAAGCGGGCGGTGCGCGGCGAGCACGGCCATCAGGCACGCGCGCCGATGCACGGCGGTGTGCGGGGAAGAGGAGAAGGAGGGGGCCTCACGAGGTAGTTGTAGGGCAAATGGCCGCGGGGCTTGGGGAGGAGGATGGAGACGCGCGACGGAGACAGGGAGGCAGTCCGGCGAGGTGGCTCCGGCGAGTGGCCCTCCAGGCGGCGGCGACGGGGCGATGAGGCATCGAGGGGTTCGTTCCCCCGATCCAGATCTGGATCGGGGAGGGGGTGAACGTGGGGAGCGAGTGGGGGAATGGGTGCGGTCAGTGGGGCTAGGGTTCGGGTAGTGGGGTTAGTAGGAGAGTGGGGGGGGGCGTCCTTGGCCAGTTGGGCTGGCCTGGCTGCCAGCTGGGCCGGTTGGCCCAGTGGGGGGAGGTTCCCTTTTCTTTTCTTTTTTTGTTTGGTTCTTTTCTTTTTATTTTTTCCTTTACTATATTCGTTTTGTTTCCTATTATTTTAGTTTTAGTAAAATATACACTTAGTATCTAAATTAGTATTTGAACTTAGTCCATAGTCACAAAAAGTCTAGTCCCCAAATAATTTAGTTTGATATTTTATTAATTAGTAAAGGCATTTAAATAATTAGGTTTGCTACTATTTAAATCATTTTAGTGCAATTAAGCATTTCATAAAAGTTTGGTTTCACCAACATAATCACCTATGCATTATCTGGCATGACCCGAACATTTTAGTTTCATTGTTTGAAAACTTTTGTTGTTTGCCTGGTTTTTAATTTGAATTCGAATCGGTTTCGAACTAACGCGAGACTAGCCACAGTAATGGAGGTGACGTGGCATCATTAGAAGAGGTTCACTGTAGCTTAAGTATCCGGGCGTCACAGACATAAGACTAGCCAGAATGGGTAGTAACATAGAATGTTACTAGTCTATGTTACTACCTCTATAGTGGGGAGTAACATATGTGTAGTAACATGCAACACTTCATTTATTAGGCTATAGACTCATCTTGCCTTGAGATGTGTGATGTTACTCATACTACTAGTAACTAGCTATGTTACCACTTTCCTCTCTTTCTTCATTTATTGCTTGCTAGATCATCTATTTTATCTAGATACGTGTGATGTTACTACCTATGTTACTCACACTGTGGGTAGTCTAAGCAGGCTATAAGGAATAGAATAATATGTATGTGCTTTAGTTGGAGGAAAGAGAAGAGGAGAGAGAAGAGAAGCGGCCTCTTGGTTAGTAGAGCCAGCTGCAACACGAGACCCAAGACACTTTGTGAGGATGTAAGGTGGGCCAACTATTGATAAACTAGTACGTGTTTAAAACTTATTATTGTACATGCCCGCTAAGAGATTGGCTGTATATGAGATGGGAACTTCTTATAGCCGACCCTTGGCTGTATTATTAACCGTGCTCTTAGTGAGGTAGCTAGTATTTCATAGACTAGCTAGTATTACTCCCTCCTTTCCTGTTTAGGCTGGTTGTAATGGTAGTATCATAAGCGGTATCATGCATGCTAACTAGACTTTCTGGATGATGTGGCACACAATTAAATGAGGAAAGAGAGGATGTGGTATCATATCATGATACCGTGTCATATTAAATGTTATACTACTTTGTGTGATGCATGACAATTAATAAGGCAACCTAAGATACTAACTTATGATACTATGCATTACGGAAGTAGTATATATCATACACTAGTATATATCATATGCATGATACTAGTATATGATACTCCCCATTACAACCAGCCTTATAGGGCTCAATTCAAAAATCTCACCAACCAAGGTAGATGGTGACTGGTGGAATACTTTTTGTAGTTTGCAAAAACACCCAATTAATGCTTTTGTTTTCCTCAAAAAATTATGTTTTCCAATGTATTAATTGCAACATGCATGCATAAAGTACATGCATTGGTCAACTTTCTCTTAATTAATGCTTGCATGCAATGATTTAATGCACCTCGGAATCTGAACATGTGATGGGGAACAACCAAATTGAGCCTTATAAAATGGAAAAACTAAAATTTTGAGATAAGCCTATAAACCGGAAAGGAGGGAGTATATATGCATGATACTAGTATATGATCGGCAATACCTCCGTAATGCGCGCATGCATAGTATCATAAGTTAGTATCTTAGGTTGCCTTATTAATTGCCATGCATGCCACAAAGTAGTACAACATTTAATATGATACGGTAGCATGATATGATACCACACCCTCTCTTCCCTCATTTAACTGGGTGCCACATCATCCAAAAAGTCTAGTTGGCATGCATCATACCGCTTGATACTCCCATATTATGACCAGCCTTATTAGGGTGGCCATAGTGGGGGTATCATAGCCGGTATCATGCACTCGGGAATAGAAAATATGATGATGTGGCAAAGAAGCAGTAACATAGGTAGATACCGTAAGACTGGTCATAGTGGGGAGTATCATATACTAGTATCATGCATATGATACTACATCCATAGTGCATAATATAATATATTAGTATCATAGGTAGTCTCATTTATTGCCATGCATGACACATATAAATATAAAATTTATTATGTTACGGTATCTACCTATGTTACTATATATATATATATAATAAATGCTATACCACTTTGTGTCATGCATGGCCATAAATACGGTCATCTATGATATATACTACTCTATGATACTATATATGCACTATGAAGGTACGTACGTAGTATCATACACTAGTATCATATGCATGATACTATATATATAGTATATGATACACCCCACTATATAAGGCTGGCCATGGTGGTGGTATCATAGCCGACGATGTCATGCACTCGGAAATAGCAAGTATGCTGATGTGGCAAAGAATTAAATATATATAAAGAGGGTTAGAGTAACATATAGGTAGATACTGTATCATGTTAAATGCGATGCTAATTTGTGTCATGCATGGCAATAAATATGATATATATATATGATACTATACTCTATGTATTATACTATGCGCTATAATTAATTAAAGGTAGTATCATACACTAATATCATATATACTGTATATTCATGATACTACTCCCTCCTTTCCGGTTTATAGGGCTCAATTCAAAAATCTCACCAACCAAGGTAGATGGTGAGGATGGAATAGTTTTTGTAATTTGCAAAAGCACCCAATTAATGCTCTTGTTTCCTCAAAAATTTATGTTTACCAATGTATTAATTGCAATACATGCATGCATAAAGTACATGCATTGGTCAATTTTCTCTTAATACTTGCATGCAATTATTTAATGCACCTTGGAATCTGAAATTGTGATGGGGAACAACCAATTGAGCCTTATAAAATGGAAAAACTAAGATTTTGAAATAAGCCCTATAAACCGGAAAGGAGGGAGTAGTATATGACACTCTCCACTATACTCGTGATTTCTTACCGTGGAAAAAATTGGAGGCGAAACGATGAACTCTTGTTTTCATTTGAACAAAAATATGATGTTAGGTAATGTAAATGTTTTCAAAGAGCACATGGTTCACTCATGAAAGCCGTGTGTCCACTAAACCGTGGCCGATGCACCCCCCCTCTGCCACGCGCGCGATCTGAGTCGTGCATTCTGATTGGCCAGAACCCAAACACCACGGATCGTACGTCTGCACCGTTGGATTCTCCTTGATCAAACGGCGATCCCTCATCCCTTTCGACAGCACACGTAAATGTTTTCAAATAGCCCCTCCCCCAAAAAATGTTTTCAAATAGCACACGGTTCACACACGAAAGCCGTGTGCCTACCAAACCGTGGCCGATGCCCCCCCTTTGGTGCGCGCGCGATCTGAGTCGTGCGTTCTGATTGGCCAGAACCCAAACCCCACGGATCATACGTCTGCACCGTTGGATGCTCCCAGATCGAACAACAATCTTCATCCCTTTCGACAGGAAATGCAGTCCAGCTAGGAATTGATTTATATGCCAACATGCACGATAAATGCCAAAAAATGTCTTACATATAGCACACGAGACCTGAAATGCGCCAACAAATCAAACCCGTGGTAAAATTGTGATTGGTTTACGTGGGAAAAATTTAGAGGCGAAACGACGAACTCACATCTTCATTTCAAAATTAGTACGTCTTCATTTCAAACAAAATTATTCTGTTTGTGCACACGAGCGCTTAGAGGCAACTGTTTGCATAGGCCTTTCCGCGCGCGTGGCGACCGGGGATATTTCCACCCTTTTCACCTAGGCCGCCAACACATGGAGTCCCCAACACCCCCCACCGCCCGCCTGCGTTTCACTCAACTAGTCCACCCAATCTCCTTCGCCAGCTCCCCCCTCCCCCATATCCATAGCAGAACCCTCTCCGGCGCCGCCGTGCTCACCCCGGCCGTGTGCCCGCTCTTCGGCGTCAAGCCTACCTCCACTGCTGTTCCCAACACGTGGAGGCCCGCGCCTCGCCGTCTTCGTTTGCTCGCTAGCCACCCTTGAGCATATCAATGCAGTAACCCTCGCCTCTCGTGTGGTCCGACTGGGTTTGCTTTAAGAAGCATGTTAGTTACTGCTCTCCATCGCGGTGAGGCATATTTCCTCGCAATCCCTCTTCCAATTTTGTTCCGTATGTTCCCAAATTGGCTATAAAATAATGGAGAGCGTATATATGTTCATTATCTACCTTCATTACTACATATAAGCTGTATTTGTTCCAATAAGTTACTGCCTATTTACAGATCGCGGGCGCCCGAGTCATACAAACTTAACAAATTAGCCGTACATTTTCTAAATTATTGCATGGCATGTTTAGAAAGCTTGATACCAAGTTGTTAGTTTTATGCTTATCCTCCTTTCCCGAGTTTTGCATGTGTTCTCTGTAGATGCCGAGTAGCAGCGACATCACTCATGCTTCAGGCCATGTATCTTCATCTGATTCGGACAACCCTAGGTCTTCAGTAGATTGTGAGGGATCAAGTAGTCTTGAACGGGATAGAGCTGCAGCAATTACCCTTCCAGTCAGGACATGGAGGAACGCTCCAAGGAAGCTCCCACACCAGCCTAAAGGTGTATATGAAGTAACCGCGATTGATTTAAAGTCTTGGGATCCAACTAAACCAGATAAAACACGCATGAGTTCAGGAGTGTGTGTGGATTTGTTGGCAGGGCAAGGCTCAACATTAATCTGCCGGGGTTTCAAAAGGCTGACATAGAAACACGGCGAAGGATAGTCCAGGAGATCATGGATCACTTCAACGTTCCAGAGCAGTGGAGAATGCAGGTGGAACACGCTGCACTGAAGAAGGCTAGGGATGCCTGGAGAAACTGGAAGCACGTGTTGTACAAGAAGTACTTGAGTGAAGGCAAGGACCCAATCCCCGCATACCCCCAAATTACAAAGGCAGACTGGGCAGAATTCAAAAGGGTCAGGGCAACTAAAGAGTTTGCTGAGAAGAGTTTCAAGCAATCGGAACTTCGGAAGAAGAACATACACCCCCACCATATGGGTGTGGCGGGATACTACGACATGAAACTGATATGGGAACATGAGGACAAAGAAGTAGTAGCGGCGGGTGGGAATCCGACCTTTAGTGAAATCAGGGGCGAACGCGCCAGAGACTACTTGCGGGCACGTGCAAAGAGGCGTGATGACAGAACTTATTGCTTTGAAAACGCACGTGACGCCAAACTGTATGAAGTGATGTTAGAGGCTTCCAAGATCCCTGGAAGGTTCTACAGGAACTCAGGGCCAAGTGACATTCTGTCCATTGCTCTGGAAACAAAAGAGCCCCCTGGCCGTGCAAGGGGTATAGGTGTTAATGTCCCGCACAAGAGGGCTTTCACACTCAGCAAAGAAGAGAGGCTCAGCATGAAAAAAGCGAGGAGTGAAATGAAGCAGAATGCATTGTATGAAAGGTTGAAGAAGGAGATTTATCTGGCTGTTCGAAAGGATGTTGAGGAGTCAATGAAGATGCAGAAGACTCTAACACTGATAGATAGCCAGCAGATGGGAGGGGAGGCGGGCATGGAGGATGCTGCTTATTGCGCGACAACACTGCACAAGAGTAGTTGTGCATCACCTGACCCCAGCGACACCGAGACTGCAGCTGCTCGTGATGATGTTATATCTGATCTATCTGGAATGAAAGACAGACTGAAGGGCGTGCTTACACATTATGAAGGTACATTAAAATGTGCAACAGCCTGGGTTTGCCCACCCTTCTTGGAAGATGGCCTCTTCTTGGACAATGTGCCATTGAAGCCGGGCTGTGTGAAGTGCTATGTGACTGAAGTAAAGCCTGGATTCAATGAATTTGCCCTGAAGAATGTCCTAGGAGACTTCGATGAGCAAAGGACCTTGGGAGAAACACTGTTACATCACATCCAGTGGCCACGAAAGGAAATAGAGTTCATCGATGAGATCCCTGAAGCCCCGCCAAGAGCAACCACTGTTGCCCCTCAACCGGTGACGCTCTCCTTGCCACGGCAGCTCTCACGGGCTGATGCATCAACCTGTGATCTGCCGGCCCGACTTTGTGGCGTACAGGCCATGTCATCCTCTACCCCAAAGCAGCCAGTGGCAAGGCCTACAACTGCTGAAGACGCACCACCGGTTCAGATGTCGGCCGCTAAAGCAGCGGGGGGAGACCCAGCTGCAGCACATGCTCAGCAGACCAACCTGGTGGAACAGACTGCTAAGCAGTCTGATGCTTCGGAATTGCGTGCTAAGCAGTCTGTAGGTCCAGAACCGACTCCTCATCAGTCTGTCGGTCTGCAGTCGCGTGATCAGCATACCAATGCGTCAGCACTTCCCGCTCAGCAAACCAACGCGTTGGCACGGCCTCCTCAGCACACCAACAAGTTGGCACCACCTGCGCAGAAACCCGACATAGCTTCAACGCATGGTCAACAGTCCGATGCCTCTGCTCCTACAGCCCAGCAGTCCGTCACAGCAGCACCGCCAGCACGGCGGTCCGGCATAGATAAACCGTCTGCTAAGCAGTCCGTCCAAGCCTCACCGTCTGCTTGGCAGTCTACCTTGCAGGCAACCAGACGTTCTGCCAGAAATGCTTCAAGTACCAAGAAGGAAGTGGCCAAAAAGGCTAAACCCACGACCACGAGGAAGCGCAGCGGGAGAGTGAAGAGGAAAGAGAATGATTACCTCTTACTTAAAGCACTCATCGCCCAGAACCAAATTAACAACAGCTTGTTCGAATCAGGGAGTAATATTATTTGTGACGCCATGGATGAGGAAGAAGTATGTTTGTTGCTTGCTAAAAGTAAATGAGATGTACTTGAAGCACGCAATTACATCCATGGCCAACCATTTCTTGTTGGCGAATACTTTGATGAGTGCAGCTCCAGTTGCTGCGAGTTACATGAATATTGCATGGATCAAATGTCAGCAGGTCATCATGCTTTGCTAGTCCACTACAATAGAGATCATTTCCGACACGATGCTGGTTCCATCAATGTGAGTTTCAAGGACTTACATCTCTTCTTCAACTTCAACGTGCTCGATGCCACTCTCGTTAGATGCCTGATTTTGTAAGTACTTAACAAACTCTGATCAACTTCTCCATACAAGGCTGTAAATGATAAAGAGCTAACTGCATTTTATTCCTCTCAGGGGATTGAACGCGCAGAGAAGAAAATGGGAGGGTGTGTATTTCATAGATCCTGAAGTAGCAAATGGCACAACAATACATGTTAAGGACCTATGGGACTGGGCCGTTAACACGGTCGTCCGTCTCTTCGAAAACACGTCCCATGCAGTATCATTTCTCTGGCCATATCATGAACGGTAAGTCAAGTAAACAACCACGCGTACACTTATTGTCTTTCAGATTTTGACATAATTCGTAAGTTCATGGCTTTCTTAATATGTAGCGATCACTGGATATTGTTATTCATTGTTCCAAACAAGAACACGGTTTACTACATCGATTCTCTCAGAGAGTCAACAAACACTCAAGATCTGACGCATGTTCAGCAATTCATGGATAGGTATTGAATTCTATGATGTTGAAATTAATTTGCATTCATATCTGGTTCGATAATTGATGTTGTCAAAATTCATCATCATTTGCAGTGTGCTCGCATTGTGGAAAACTAAACCAGGGAACCTGTTCAAGAGGGAACTACCTCTGCAGCACGAGATCGTTTCTCTAGTAACACACCAAAATCCGTTATTTTCGGAAAATTTATCCAACAGTCTGCAAATACCTTTCCTTATGCTAGTCAAATATTCAAGCTTCTAAATAAACCTCTTTCTATTTTGTCCAAAGAAAAAATAATACATCTAACACCAGTTAGGTTGTTCCTAACAGGACAAATACATGACTAATTCTGTACAAAAAATTTCAGTGTCCTCAGCAAGAAGCAGGGACCAACCTTTGTGGATACTATGTTTGCAGACACATGATCTCCATCTGCAAATCTGCTGATAGTTGTGACGATCCTTGTGAATTAGTACGAGTAAGTCTTAATTAATATCTTCTACTCCACTCATATGGCACATTCTGATCTTAAAAATACTGCAGCTCATCTTAAAACCGAGGACCCCTGAACCGCTCCCGGCTGGTGAATTGCTGATGGTTCGGAGATTTATCAGATACTTCTTCCTGTATCACTACATCAATCCCACTGGTGATAATGAAGATTTCAGCATGCGTTCTCCTGAAACATTGAGTAAGAGTTAGCCGCTAAAAATATAACGCATGGATCCATTGTTTTCCATCTGATGAGGTCTTCGTATTTCGTACACTATGATTAATTATGTAATGCATATATATGTGGACAAATCATTGGAATTTAGCTACCATATGTTCAATTGCAATTGTTGCGAAATCTGATGAATGTTCTTCCTATGGACACTATTTGTTCAATTGAATATTGTGGTGAATTTGCTTTTTACGTGCTGATTCAAAATAAGATATTTTTCTTTTAACCTGGCAATTGCTCCGCACACGGTTCAACTAAATGAGTGTGTGCGATCCACATCGGAAAGCATACGTCAATCATAGCGGAACCGTCGGTGATACACAACAGATCGCAAACGATTTGCAGCGCTACTACGTGTGCGTAGGGTCTCCGGAACCGTTTGTGATATCGCATTATCGCACACGAGAACTGGGAGTAAACCGTGCCCAATGCAAAATACAACCTCGGTCGTAATTTTTTAGGAAACGTGTGGGATCCCAAACGAAAAGCACACGTCACTCTTGCGGCAACCGTCGGTGATACCCAACAAATCACAAATGGTTTGCAGAACTTGTATGTGTGCGAAGGGTCTCCTGAACCTTTTGTGATAGAACATTATCGCAGACGGTAATTGTTGGCAAACGTGTGCAATGGAGTCTATCATGGCACACGGGTTACGCAGAAAACTCGTGTGCGATGGGGCACAAATCGCACACTGTTCATATGTTGGCCCATGTGCCTTACATACTGTTTCCCAAACGGTTCATTACGACAGACCGTATGGTTTCACGGCATCATTAGAAACGCTTAATCACCGATACCACATGTGCGAAAGAATTTAGTGTGTGCTGCATCGCACACGATTACATTTTGGAAGGCCTCTGGATCACTGCTCCATATCCCTGACGGTTTCTGGGTCATGTGGGAAGGACACCCTATCACACACACTCACTTGGCGACGGTCCCAAATGCCGTCGCGGAAAGGGGTTAAAAACCGTTTGTATAGCACCGACGCGTACCAGTGAACCCACCATAAGCGAATCATGAACATATTGCAACACCCTACAGCGGGGATCCCTCACGCTTGCGCGACACGGAGAGCACCATAGGACAGTACCAATAATAAAACATACAACTTAAACCAATCACGATCATCAATTAACCCATAGGACAAAACGGATCTACTCAACCATCATAGGATAACCATACATCATTGGGAAATAATATATAGCATTGAGCACCATGTTTAACTAGAGATTACAGCGGGTAAAAGAGAGGTTACACCGCTACATAGAGGGGGAGAGAGTTGGTGATGACGGCGGCAAAGTTGTTGGTGTAGATCGCCGTCACGATGATAGCCCCGGAGGCGTTCCGGCGCCACCGGGAGAGAGGGGGAGAGCGCCCCTCCTCCTTCTTCTTCCTTGACCCCCCTAGATGGGAGAAGGGTTCCCCCTCTGGTCCATGGCCTCCATGGCAGCGGAGGGGTGGGAGCCCCTCCGAGATTGGATCTCTGTCTCTGTTTCCTTCTGTTTCCGCGTTCCTATTTTCTGGCCTTTCACCGTTTCTTAAATTCCCGGAGATCCGTAACTCCGATTGGGCTAAAATTTTAACACGACTTTTATCCGGATATTATCTTTCTTGCGGGGAATAAGGGCACCAACCGTCTTACGGGGTAGCCACAAGCCCCCTGGCCGCGCCCAGGGTAGGGGGGCGCGCCTCCAGGGCTTGTGGGCCCCTCGGGCATTGTCTCGCGTTGGTTCTAGTTCCCTAAAATCACATATATTCCAAAAAAAATCTTCGTAAGTTCTTATCGCGTTTGGACTTTGTTTGGTATGTGTCGTGGAATTGTCACGGCAGATGTCCTTAGTGTCAGGACTTAGTCGCGAGGCCAACGCATCTATGTGGTAGCTTGAGAGGGGTTGAACGGAATCGAGAGACGCAAAACAAGACAAGGATTTAGACAGCTTCGGGCCCCGGGAAACATCATCCGGTAACAACCCTACATGCTGTTTGAGGCTAGGTCTCATTATGATCACGGGAGAGTCGCCGGGAACCGGCTCTCGGTGTCTAGCCCTAGAGATCGTTTCTTGTTGCTTGTCCCTCTTTGGGGTGCCCTGCCCCTCCTTATATAAGTTAGAGGGACGAGTTACATGTGGAGTCCTAGTAGGACTAGGATTAGTCTATCTTCTCTTACAAGTTAATTACAAGTCCGGGTCTTGCTTCCTCATAAAGGAAATATTCGTCATCCCTTTCCTTTTAATCCGGCCCATCATAACGTGAGCCGGCCTTCTGGGCTTTAGGACTTGTTGTCCATATGACCCGCCCGCCGGGTTACTAATGAGTCGCCAAGATCGGCCAGGTTATCTGTGAATCGCCAAGCTCCGGGCGGGTCACCAGTGAGTCGCCAATTCCGGCCGGGTCATACCGCGGGGTATATCCCTGACATTAGCCCCCAGTTTAATTTTGATTTATCCATGTTAAACTGATCCTGTAAAATAAACACAAGAACAAACTTGATAGGTTGTGCTCCGGGTTAAATTTTTGTAAGCCGGCACCTGATCATCTTTAAATCCTTGTCATTTCCTTCTTGATACATGCCCATGAACTCATAGCAAATCTCCTTTAGTAGATATGTTCAAACTTTGTGAATGCAAAAAATCCAGATACTTCTTTTGAAAAATCCGGGTCAATAGGCCAGCTTCAGAGTCAATTTACTCGCATTAGTCTCTTGTAGAGAAATATTGTAAGAAATAATCCGCTTGAATCGGCTTCCAAAGCGCCGGCTTAAAACATATTGGTCTTGAAATACTCATCTGACTTTCAGTCGGCTTGAAGAGGTAAAACTTGCTGGTTTATCATAACCAAAATTGTCGGCTTGTAAATATTGATAGCACCGGGTCATAACTGTTGCCGACGCCGGGTCATAATTATTAGTGACACCGGATCATGATTGTTGCAAACACCGGGTCAATCTGATCTGCTCAAAACTAAGAATTTGAATATTCCCCCCCTTATATGTATATCACCTGTAGCCCCTAAGTGCCGGGTTGTCATGCTTGTAGCAACCTGGGACTTGTAATTGCCTTATGCTCATAAAACTTCAACCAGTGTAGCCCCCAAGGGCCGGTTCATTATGCAATAATGAGCAGGGACTTTGTAAATATGATCATGTAAACTGGAGCAGCAACGTGTAGCCCCCAAGGGCCGGCTCAGTAAGATATTACTGAGCTGGGACTTTGTATATAATTCATTGATAATAACATCATATGATGTAACCCCACCATGGGGTTTGAACCCACGTCCAAAAGTTTATGAGTCTTGTCCTCTACCAACTGAACAATGAACCCTTCAATATAATGGATTAAGGCTTGTGTACCTTGAATTTTTGACAGGAGCAATGGTAGTCCCCAAGGGCCGGCTCATTTAGAATATGATGAGTCGGGTCTTCAATAAGTTGAGCAAAAAATGACTTTGCATTAGCCCCCAAGTGCCATGGTGCATGCTGGCAGTGACATGGGACTTGCATATTTGATGTAATCTCAATTTAAATAATGTAGCCCCCAAGTGCCGGGTCGTAAGCCTGCAGCGACTCGGGACTATTCTTTCCATTGTAGAATAAATCATATCCATTGATAAAATAATAGCCACTGCGCCAAAGCGACTTTGAATACCTCATCTGCTGATAAATCAATCCGGAGTTTAAATACCCGGCGGCTCTTGGCTGATGGCGATTTAATACGCCTCCATTGTAAGCCAGAATTTGTACTACCCGGCGGTTTATAGCCTTTGAGAAAATCAAGAATTGATAACCCTTTTGAGACACCAATTTCAATCTATGATGATGGGCTTGAATTTAATCATTTATGTAAGTCATAGCTCTGTAAATCCTGCAGAGTTTAAACAACGTATGCCCTGGGGACTTAACGTCAAAAACCAGGGCGGGTAACCACCCAAATGTAATCTTATCCTACACATAATTAGATCACAAGATCCCTCGGCGGTTTACCGCAGGGCGGGTCATAATATCTCACATATAACCATTGATGTGTAACAAGGAGTCACAGATAAGCCTGTTGTGAATCATAACTTTGAAACATAACTATAATAACAATATTATACCTGTGATATTGAATTTTCACTGCCGGTTTATGTGACCTGTGCAGTAAGGGTGATAACCCAATCTTTAGAAATCAAGACTTTCAAATGTTTATGATTGTCATATGATGGCGACTTATCATCCAAAGTCAAACCGGGTTAAATAGCAACCACTCATATACACTTTAGATATGATCAAAAGAGCTTCAAATAAAATCCAAAAATTGTTTGCAAAAAGAGACTTCAAAAAATTTGAGGCTTCTGATTTGAATACGACCAGAAAACCTTCCCAAAGGGGTTAAGCTAAGATTCGAATACGATCATATAGCCCGCAGTGGCTTTGGCGTTGCCGATCAAGAGGGTACCGACAGCTATGTTCTCTTTGGTTCGAATACGACCTATGTTTGAACAGGAAGCCCCCAAATGACCTTGAGAGTTGTTTAAGGACGCTGATTCGAATACGATCCACGTCGGTTCCCAAAAGGGGTTGAGCTATGATTCGAATATGATCAAGAAGCCCCCTAGTGAGCTCGGCAGTGTGCCGATCAAGAGGGTACCGACAGCTATGTTCTCTTTGGTTCGAATACGACCTATGTTTGAACAGGAAGCCCCCTAGTGATCATGAGAATATTTAACGACTCTGATTCGAATACGATCAGGGTCACACCTAAAGGGTTAATCTAAATTCGAATACGATCAGCTCCAATGGTCATTAAAGCAGGGTACCTATGTTTGGGTTGTGCTTTGTAACAGACTCTTTTTGGTCCCTTTAATTTTTCCTGAGAACTCGAACCTTTGCGAGAGATAAATTCTTTTTGAACCGGAAAAACCGGATATTGAGAGTTTCAAAGCTTTGTGATAGACAAATTTACCTTGAACCGGATTTTGAACCAGATTTGAGAGCTTCAAAACTTTGTGGCAGATAAATTTCCCTTGAACCGGATTTTAAACCGGATATTAATAGCTTCAGTGCTTTGTGGGAGATGTCAAGTCTCTTGATCCAGATCTAAACCGGAATCCTTCTTTTTAAGCCGGAAATTTTCTGACGGCCTTTAAACTTTTTCACCAATATGGCGGTAGCCTCCGGGACCAAATTATTTCTCCCTCCAATGACTCGGAATTCTTGAATGCATTGAAACCGACCAATGCTGCCGAGTCATATCATTGTAGCCCCCGAGTCTCAAGACGACTCGAGGAGTTGGCTTTGAGATTCTCTATATTGACCATAGCATAAGGTGTATATCATTGGTGTTGATAGCGCGATGTGAATCCACAGAAAGTTGAGGTGACTGCAGCGGGTTATAAATGATCCTGTATGAGCCGTGTTAGCAAGTCGGCCAACGGTTCCATCCAACTGACTGTTTGAAGTTAACCAAACTTTAGTGGCGGCGACTTGTGCGCCTGCCCATTGAGCTATCCAGTGCAGACGGCGGTTTGATAGTATATGATAATTTGCCTCCAATTTGTTGAAAGAAAAACTAGGCTACCCAAGCTGTGACTTGCTTTATATTCAATAAACAGCTTATGCAGATAGGTGCGGCCCGGTGTGTTGATGTAGACCAGGCCGCGAGAGACGGACGACAATGTAACGCCCACGATGCGGCTATATCTCCCACGTGTCAAGGCACGACTTAGAGGCATAACCGCATTGTCGTTTGTCGCAAGAAGGGTCATCTTCACACAATCCCATGTAATGAACAAGAATGGGATAAAGAGTTGGCTTACAATCGCCACTTCACACAATACATAATTAAATCATACATCAATCAGAGTACACACATAGGTCCGACTATGGAACCAAAAGAAAAGAAGACAACCCAACTGCTAGATCCCTGATTGCCCCAACTGGGCTCCACCACTGATCAACAGGAAACGAATCAACACAACGAACAAGATCTTCATCGAGCTCCCACTTGAGCTCAGTTGCGTCACCTGCACTGGTATCATCGGCACCTGCAACTGTTTTGGAAGTATCTGTGAGTCACGAGGACTTAGCAATCTCATACCCGCGAGATCAAGACTATTTAAGCTTATAGGAAAGATGAGGTAATGAGGTGGAGCAGCAGCAAGCACTAAGCATATATGGTGGCTAACATACGCAAATAAGAGCAAGA
Source organism: Aegilops tauschii subsp. strangulata (assembly GCF_002575655.3). Classification (NCBI taxonomy): domain Eukaryota; kingdom Viridiplantae; phylum Streptophyta; class Magnoliopsida; order Poales; family Poaceae; genus Aegilops; species Aegilops tauschii. Next base: position 85,980,089 of record NC_053038.3, read on the forward strand.
AGAGAAGCAACGGAACGGTCGTGAAGCTAGCAATGATCAAGAAGTGATCATGAACTCCTACTTACGTCAGACATAACCCAGAAACCGTGTTCACTTCCCGGACTCCGCCGAGAAGAGACCATCATGGCTACACACGCGGTTGATGCGTTTTAACTAAGGTCAAGTGTCAAGTTCTCTACAACCGGATATTAACAAATTCCCATCTGCCACATAACCGCGGGCACGGCTTTCGAAAGATAATACCCTGCAGGGGTGTCCCAACTTAGCCCATCATAAGCTCTCACGGTCAACGAAGGATAAACCTTCTCCCGGGAAGACCCGATCAGTCTCGGAATCCCGGTTTACAAGACATTTCGACAATGGTAAAACAAGACCAGCAAAGCCGCCCGGATGTGCCGACAAATCCCGATAGGAGCTGCACATATCTCGTTCTCAGGGCACACCGGATGAGCAAGACGTCGGGTTGGCATAGACCCTGGTTGCCCAGGGGGCGCCGGACATCGCTCGGTTTGGACCAACAATCGAAGGAGAACTGGCGCGGGGGGGTAAATAAAGATGACCCTTGAGTCTGCAGACCCAAGGGAAAAAGGCTTAGGTAGGCGAATGGTAAAACCAAGGTTGGGCCTTGCTGGAGGAGTTTTATTCAAAGCGAACTGTCAAGGGGGTCCCATAAATCACCCAACCGCGTAAGGAACGCAAAATCAAGGAACATAACACCGGTATGACGGAAACTAGGGCGGCAAGAGTGGAACAAAACACCAGGCATAAGGCCGAGCCTTCCACCCTTTACCAAGTATATAGATGCATTAATTAAATAAGAGATATTGTGATATCCCAACAGAGTTCATAAAATCCATGTTCCAACAAGGAACAAACTCCATGTTCACCTGCAACTAACAATGCTATAAGAGGGGCTGAGCAAAAGCGGTAACATAGCCAAACAACGGTTTGCTAGGAAGGGTGACAAAGGTTAGAGGTTCATGGCAATTTGGGAGGCTTGATAAGCAAGTGGTAGGTAGCGCGGCATAGCGATAGAGCGAACAACTAGAAAGCAAAGATAGAAGTGATTTCGAGGGTACGGTCATCTTGCCTGAGATCCCGCAAGGAAGAAGAACGAGTCCATGAAGAAGCGGACGTAGTCGAACGAAACCTCACAACTTCGGAACGAAACCGAAGGTAACGAGAGAAGCAACCCGGAAAGAAACAAACAACATAGTAAACAACCACCACATACACATGGCATGATGCAAAAGCAAATATGATGCATGTCCGGTTTAATGAGGCTTGGCATGGCAAAGTGCAACAAACAACACTACAAATTAAGTGGAGCTCAATATGCAACGAGTTGCATATTGACGAAACACCACATTCCAGTTATTTAGTTCGCTCTTGTTTATGTACCCAACATTATTAAATGTTGATTAACATGGCAAGAGGTGAGGCATATGGAAACTACCTATTATAGGCAATTTAAATGAGGCCGGAACAACAAACAACAATTCCGGAAAAACCTCATATGCATATTTTGAATTTGGAACTGTTCTGCCTATTACATAATTTTATAGTTGTTGAACAGTAAAACAACACCATGTTAAACTAGGCATTTTCCCAAGCAAGTTACATATATAGTTTATTTAAATCCGACTTACGGTTAATTAGTTATGAATTAAATCATTTTAACATGGCATTTAAGTAAAATTAAACAAACAGCAGGTTTAAACATTTTTAACATGGTTGAAAGTGGCAAATTATGAAACTAGATGAAATTCTAAGCATTTTACATGTTTGAATTGTTTTAATCCGATGCACGGTTGTGAAGTTATTATATGCATGAAGTTCAAGGGTTTTTCTGCAAATCTGTCGTTCACTGGATAAATAGGCAAATGGTTCAAGGAAAAAAAACAACACGGGCCGAAACCGATGCATTGCTGGGTTGAACAGGAGGGCTGTGGGGAGCTCACCCATGGGCTTCGGCCCGGTTTGGTGGAGAGGCCAAGGCAGGCCGGATCTGGCTTGGGCCTTGGGAGGCTACGGTGGCCCAGGCAGGCAGGTCTGGGCTTCGGGCGAGCTTGCGGCCCAGGAGGCTGGCCATGCTGGCGCTGCGCTCGGTCAACGCGCGAGGCAGGGGAGGCGCATGTCCCTGTCGCCCGAAGCAGAGGACGAGCGGGCGCCGTGGCTCCAGGAACATGGCGGGGCGGCAGAGGCGCGGGGGTGGTCGATGGCACCGGATCATGGCGGAGATGAAGCGAGGCGGCGACGCGGACGACGTACTTCGGCGAGGTGGCGGCCGGACTACAGAGGAAGTAGGCGGGCCACTACCACCAGATGCACGCGAGCAAGCGCAGTGCTCGACCTGCTGCTCGATGCAGATGAAGCAGGGGCGCAGCGCACGGGACAACAACGTCGGCGGGGACTTGGGCGCGGTTTCGACGAAGGGCAACGCCGGAACGACGGGGACGCGGGTCTCCAAGGCGGCGGTCGCACGCACGAAGCAGAGGCACGGCGGTCTGCAGGAGGCTGAAGAGGGGCTTGGCGGAGCGAGGGCGTCGCGAGGCGACGGCGCGAGAGGAACCCGGCGGAGGCGACCCGATCCGGCGGCGGGGAGCTCCTGGTGGATGAGGGCGACACCCTGGTGGATGAGGTCGCCGGCGGCGACTTGACTGATGAGGTCGACGGTTGTGGCCTCAGGGCAGGTGAGGAAGGCACGAGGAGGCAACGAGCTCGGGGTCGAGAGGAGACGAGGTCGAGCGTTTCTGCTCGGGACGACGAAGAAGTTCGAGGCCCGCGCGAGGTTGAGCTCCAGCAGGCACTCGGGCACGGGAGCGAAGGCAGCGCCTTGATCCGTTCGGGATCGAGCGCAGAGTCGATCTGAGAAGGAGAGGTGGGGTTTGCTGGTTGGTGGGATGGGGAAAATGAGGAGAAGGCAGGATCGATTGGGTGGATCGGGCAAGATCCCGAGGAAGGGGGGAGACCAGGTGGAGCTAGTGGCCGCGGATGGGATGGATGGAATGGATCCCTAGGAAAATAGGGTTGGACTAGATTATATATAGCCTGCGGATTAGGTTAGGGACTAATCCGGTCCGTCCGATCGAAGTCGAGCGGTCGAGAATAAAATAGGTTAGGGCGTCCAATTAAGAAAACGAAGATGTTTTGCAGATGTTAGGGGATGATCCAGACCCAATGGTAACGATAGTCCGGTTCGGGTTCGGGGAAGTTTCGAACACGGGCGAGGGGTCGATGCTTTGCGCAAAGAGGGGTTAGGCGGTCTGAAAAGAGGGATTCGAAAAAACCCGGTTGGTATCCTAACGGTCAACGAAGACAAGGCGATCCGAGGGAAGGTGATGAAGGCAAAGGGAGAAACGTCAACGACGAGCGAATGCAAGTTTTAAAACATGACGGCAACAAGGTGCCGATGCAATGCAAATGATGCGAAGATGAATGCAACACACAAATAAAACATACGCCGAACACGAAATATATGGAAGGCGTCTTGAGCGTAGGTCTCGGGGCGTTACAACACTCCATCACTACAAGAGGATCTCGTCCCGAGATCTAGGATGGCACCAGATAGAAATGGAAGGGGAAGAGGTAAAACAATTTGCTTCTTTGACAAAAGAGTGAAACCAACGAACCTTGAGAGGTTAAACAAAGCTTGAAGAAATGACACGACAGAGGTGAACAAAATTGAGAAGACTCCGGTAGAAAAGAGAGACAAGGAACACCATGTGAACTTTGGAGTTTGCAAAGCTATGAATGACGAGAACAATGGACGAGAAATACATGCAAGCACTCCGGTTGAAACGAGATGTACAAGGAACGATAATGATCAATTGCGATAACGCTCCGGTTGGAAAATGGAAAGGGTACAATATGGACTTGGCAGAATGAAAGCACTTGGATGAGACTCCGGTTAGAAGAGGAATGATAGACACCAACACTCCGGTTAAAACAAGATAGGGAAGGGATAAGAATGATATAATTTGGGCAGCACTCCGACTGTAAATGGAAGGAATTGAACATGATCTTGACAAGATGAGAGGATACTCGATGAAATTAACAACACATTGCCTCCGGAACTACTGAAAGAAAGGCACAAGGGGTAAGAAAGATTTCAGACAGCACTCCGGTTGAGGGAGGAGACAGAACTTGATAAGAAGAGAGAACTCGAATGAAAACACGACACTCCGGCTAAACGGATAAGAAAGGAAAAATTACATGATCTTGACAAAACAAGATGATTGGTCGAAGAGAGCAACATCACAATGCCTCCGGGACGAACGAATAGAAGATAGATCGTCGGAAAAAGATAACGGAGAAGAAAATGACAACTTCTGCCACAAATGAGCTTGGAAAGCATCCTTCCAAAAAGGTTATAACGGAGTTGTTGGAAAAAACCAACAACAAAAGCATATGATCCTCGTGGGCTTATGGAGACATCTCAAAACATGAGTTGAAGATTTTGCCACTAACGAAAACAATTGCTTGCTTGAGATCAACGAAGAGATGAAATCCTCTCTCGCCGAGAGGATAGGAGAAAACTTGGATCATTGATAAGCACCATAATAGCAACATTCCTTAGGGAAGGCTTTAGGTGAAACATGACACAAGATAAATCCAACGAAGAGATTGGTGGATTCAAAATATCACATTCTTGACAACATGTGAATCATGAAACGCGAACTCAAATTGTCAAGAATGACATAACACCACCTCATATGATAAGTTAGAACGAATTGCACTTCGGAATGCAAGAATGCTTGAGCTCCAACAAGAATCTTGAAGAACACTTCGAGAATGAATTAAATCCTTGATGAACCACCATGTAGAGCCTCCATGAAGAACTCCGGTAATAAAAGAATGATCAAACGAAAGGAAAATTGAAAAGAACTCCGGGAGAAGCCTTGCAATGATTAGATGAAGCTTTGAAATGATATAATTGAAATAACTTGAAGCTCCGGAAAGATAGATGAACAATTGAAATCAAGAATTTGATGAATCTTTGGAATAAGGAATTTATCACTTGGATGAAACAATAATAAGAATTACATTATGCTTAGCCTTCACCAATTTAGATTGATGACAAGCAATGGATTTTTGCATACTACTTATTCTCGTAGAAAGGATTAAGATACATATAGCGCAAACTTGAATAAGGTCTTGATGGAACCACCGGTGGGATTTGGAAACAATGAATGAATTAATATGATAACCAAGAAAAAGAACTCTTGAACGAACCACCGCGAGAATTGAAAACAATTGAAGAAAAGAGGACGAAACACCGTAAGAATTTAAGAACGTGCGAAAATACTCAAGGGAAATTAGATACATGAGAACGAATAGATCACGAGCTGACTAGAGGATATTTGAACGATGCACCGGAATAATATGGAGGTGACCGAAGAGACATCAATTTAGAATAATTGGAGAACGAGGCTGAAAACTTAGAACGAAGAAATCTTCTGAAATGATGGCCTTCGGAGAATCAAACTGAAAAGACTCCTGAAATGCTCCGGATGGGTGAAAAGAATTCTCACAATCAAAAACAATTATGAGAGGATGGCATCAAGCTAGGACCCTGAATCTTGAAGAGAATGAAGCAAGATTTAAGAGAAACTCTTCTTCGGTCTTCAAATGTTGAGAATGACGATGAGAAACATCACCATGAATTGTTGAGGCACTCCGGATGAAAATTAGAAAGATTGAACCAACAATGAAAAGAGTTTGAAAGATCTTGGAGAAAGACATATGACTGATGAAAATTTATTCTTACGTCATACTTTGAAATGAATTTGAGAATAACTCCAGAAAAGTTAGAAGAGTCAGGTAAGATTCTGGGATAAGACCTGTGGGTTAGGGCCCACTGAAAAGAAGGACCGTTGAAATGATTACTTGAAAAGGAGATTGCACCGGTTGAATTAAATGGCTTGAATAAGGTAAGACCTCGAAATAGCTTGAAAGGATTTCGAATAGAAACTTGAATCTTCTGGGATAACTTCAGCACTCCGGAACAATTGAATAGCAAACGGGGAATGATTAAGAGATGAACCAACATACGAAAACACTTGAAACGAGGAAGGGAATATGATGAACACCGAAAGCTTGAATTGAATCCACCGGAGAAGAAAAAGAATGAAGAATGAACAACTTGAAGAACATCTTCATGAGAACCACCGGGTAAGAACATTGATTGAAAAGAATGAAGGGACTTCACGTGAATAAAAATGGATATTAGATTAAGCAATCTGATTCCTTGAAGGAAGAAGGGTGGGAGGGCGGGAAAAACAAAGGCAACTTGGGACGGATGAAGCAAACACCGTTGCAAAGAACTAAGAATTGATCTCGCGAATGTTGAAATGATCGGATCCACTTGAAGAGAAGCACACCGGTTGGAAAAGAATTGACATGACAATCTCGATAATCAAGAAGGATTAATATTCACATAGCAATATGAGAACACCGTTTAGGAAAGGTATGGATTCAACATTTGACTTCGAAGCAACTCGAATACCACAAAACAAAACAAAAACAAAGGATTGGCTCGCAGAATAAGCCGGAACAAACATATGATAGAGATTTCGTCCGAAGTTTTCGTGGTGGGGCCCACACGGGCTCGATCGTACAACACCATCATGTACAAGGCAGTGCACATGACATACGAAGCGTCCCCGAGTCGGCATAGCCAAGGACTCTTTAAGACACTACGAGACCACTGTAAAACCAACCGTGGAAAGGCGGACCACTAGGCGTCGAACCCCAATCTCATATCATGCATCTGTCGGAAAGATATCCTAAGAGCTACTTGAATTCCCACTTATAAACTCCCGAAACTTTCTGGTTATGCAATCTGGTGTTGGGGATACAGGAGACACAAAATATATCACCCAAACTAGCAATCCCTAGATCCAGCTGTATCCATCCGTCAACACATAACGAAGAAACCTTTGGAAATCGTTTACCTCAACCTTCGAAAAGCATCCGTTATACGAGTTATGGCAATACTCCCGAACTCCCGCCCTAGTACTGGGTGGCGTCGAGGTGATCTCACCAACAACTACATAAAAGAGATTTCGATGTCGGCGAAACTCAGGTATTCCAGAACTGCAACGATAAAATTGTGACGACAACACCTCAGAGCTCAACTCCCCAGGACACTGCCACAACCCCTAAATGTCAGGAGGCACCAAGAACAATGTTCTCGTCACAAAACCATCGGAATAATTCCAAGATACCCGCGTGATCCAAATTTTTTTTAGTGAAATTTGAGGAGAGAATAGTCAAAACTTCTACGTCAGGAGGCCTCACCTGAGCGACGAAGGGACTGAGGAGTAAAAAGAATCCTACTCTCCAATATATATAATCCTAAGACTCAAAACATTTTTGTTCTAGACTCAACAACATCAGCGATTCGATCAAGCAGGGGGCTCCTAAGTCGGGGATGGCTCTGATTACCAACTTGTAACGCCCACGATGCGGCTATATCTCCCACGTGTCGAGGCACGACTTAGAGGCATAACCGCATTGTGGTTTGTCGCAAGAAGGGTCATCTTCACACAATCCCATGTAATGAACAAGAATGGGATAAAGAGTTGGCTTACAATCGCCACTTCACACAATACATAATTAAATCATACATCAATCAGAGTACACACATAGGTCCGACTACGGAACCAAAAGAAAAGAAGACAACCCAACTGCTAGATCCCTGATCGCCCCAACTGGGCTCCACCACTGATCAACAGGAAACGAATCAACACAACAAACAAGATCTTCATCGAGCTCCCACTTGAGCTCAGTTGCGTCACCTGCACTGGTATCATCGGCACCTGCAACTGTTTTGGAAGTATCTGTGAGTCACGAGGACTCAGCAATCTCACACCCGCGAGATCAAGACTATTTAAGCTTATAGGAAAGATGAGGTAATGAGGTGGAGCTGCAGCAAGCACTAAGCATATATGGTGGCTAACATACGCAAATAAGAGCGAGAAGAGAAGCAACGGAACGGTCATGAAGCTAGCAATGATCAAGAAGTGATCCTGAACTCCTACTTACGTCAGACATAACCCAGAAACCGTGTTCACTTCCCGGACTCCGCCGAGAAGAGACCATCACGGCTACACACGCGGTTGATGCGTTTTAATTAAGGTCAAGTGTCAAGTTCTCTACAACTGGATATTAACAAATTCCCATCTGCCACATAACCGCGGGCACGGCTTTCGAAAGATAATACCCTGCAGGGGTGTCCCAACTTAGCCCATCATAAGCTCTCACGGTCAACGAAGGATAAACCTTCTCCCAGGAAGACCCGATCAGTCTCGGAATCCTGGTTTACAAGACATTTCGACAATGGTAAAACAAGACCAGCAAAGCCGCCCGGATGTGCCGACAAATCCCGATAGGAGCTGCACATATCTCGTTCTCAGGGCACACCGGATGAGCAAGACGTCGGGTTGGCATAGACCCTGGTTGCCCAGGGGGCGCCGGACATCGCTCGGTTTGGACCAGCAATCGAAGGAGAACTGGCCCGGGGGGGTAAATAAAGATGACCCTTGAGTCTGCAGAACCCAAGGGAAAACGGCTTAGGTAGGCGAATGGTAAAACCAAGGTTGGGCCTTGCTGGAGGAGTTTTATTCAAAGCGAACTGTCAAGGGGGTCCCATAAATCACCCAACCGCGTAAGGAACGCAAAATCAAGGAACATAACACCGGTATGACGGAAACTAGGGCGGCAAGAGTGGAACAAAACACCAGGCATAAGGCCGCCTTCCACCCTTTACCAAGTATATAGATGCATTAATTAAATAAGAGATATTGTGATATCCCAACAGAGTTCATAAAATCCATGTTCCAACAAGGAACAAACTCCATCTTCACCTGCAACTAACAATGCTATAAGAGGGGCTGAGCAAAAGCGGTAACATAGCCAAACAACGGTTTGCTAGGAAGGGTGACAAAGGGTAGAGGTTCATGGCAATTTGGGAGGCTTGATAAGCAAGTGGTAGGTAGCGTGGCATAGCGATAGAGCGAACAGCTAGCAAGCAAAGATAGAAGTGATTTCGAGGGTATGGTCATCTTGCCTGAGATCCCGCAAGGAAGAAGAACGAGTCCATGAAGAAGGGGACGTAGTCGAACTAAACCTCACAACTCCGGAACGAAACCGAAGGTAACGAGAGAAGCAACCCGGAAAGAAACAAACAACATAGTAAACAACCACCACATACACATGGCATGATGCAAAAACAAATATGATGCATGTCCGGTTTAATGAGGCTTGGCATGGCAAAGTGCAACAAACAACACTACAAATTAAGTGGAGCTCAATATGCAACGAGTTGCATATTGACGAAACACCACATTCTAGTTATTTAGTTCGCCCTTGTTTATGTACCCAACAATATTAAATGTTGATTAACATGGCAAGAGGTGAGGCATATGGAAAAAAAACTATTATAGGCAATTTAAATGAGGCCGGAACAACAAACAACAATTCCGGAAAAACCTCATATGCATATTTTGAATTTGGTACTGTTCTGCCTATTACATAATTTTATAGTTGTTGAACAGTAAAACAAAGTGCACCATGTTAAACTAGGCATTTTCCCAAGCAAGTTACATATATAGTTTATTTAAATCCGAGTTACGGTTAATTAGTTATGAATTAAATCATTTTAACATGGCATTTAAGAAAAATTAAACAAACAGCAGGTTTAAACATTTTTTAACATGGTTGAAAGTGGCAAATTATGAAACTAGATGAAATTCTAAGCATTTTACATGTTTGAATTATTTTAATCCGATGCACGGTTGTGAAGTTATTATATGCATGAAGTTCAAGTGTTTTTCTGCAAATCTGTCGTTCACTGGATAAATAGGCAAATGGTTCAGGGAAAAAAACAACACGGGCCGAAACCGATGCATTGCTGGGTTGAACAGGAGGGCTGTGGGGAGCTCACCCATGGGCTTCGGCCCGGTTTGGTGGAGAGGCCAAGGCAGGCCGGATCTGGCTTGGGCCTTGGGAGGCTACGGTGGCCCAGGCAGGCAGGTCTGGGCTTCGGGCGAGCTTGCGGCCCAGGAGGCTGGCCATGCTGGCGCTGCGCTCGGTCAACGCGCGAGGCAGGGGAGGCGCATGTCCCTGTCGCCCGAAGCAGAGGACGAGTGGGCGCCGTGGCTCCAGGAACATGGCGGGGCAGCAGAGGCGCGGGGGTGGTCGATGGCACCGGATCGTGGCGGAGATGAAGCGAGGCGGCGACGCGGACGACGTACTCCGGCGAGGTGGCGGCCGGACTGCAGAGGAAGTAGGCGGGCCACTACCACCAGATGCACGCGAGCGAGCGCAGTGCTCGACCTGCTGCTCGATGCAGATGAAGCAGGGGCGCAGCGCACGGGACAACAACGTCGGCGGGGACTTGGGCGCGGTTTCGACGAAGGGCAACGCCGGAACGACGGGGACGCGGGTCTCCAAGGCGGCGGTCGCACGCACGAAGCAGAGGCACGGCGGTCTGCAGGAGGCTGAAGAGGGGCTTGGCGGAGCGAGGGCGTCGTGAGGCAACGGCGCGAGAGGAACCCGGCGGAGGCGACCCGATCCGGCGGCGGGGAGCTCCTGGTGGATGAGGGCGACACCCTGGTGGATGAGGTCGCCGGCGGCGACTTGACTGACGAGGTCGACGGTTGTGGCCTCAGGGCAGGTGAGGAAGGCACGAGGAGGCAACGAGCTCGGGGTCGAGAGGAGACAAAGTCGAGCGTTTCTGCTCGGGATGGCGAAGAGGTTCGAGGCCCGCGCGAGGTTGAGCTCCAGTAGGCACTCGGGCACGGGAGCGAAGGCAGCGCCTTGATCCGTTCGGGATCGAGCGCAGAGTCGATCTGAGAAGGAGAGGTGGGGTTTGCTGGTTGGTGGGATGGGGAAAATGAGGAGAAGGCAGGATCGATTGGGTGGATCGGGCAAGATCCCGAGGAAGGGGGGAGACCAGGTGGAGCTAGTGGCCGCGGATGGGATGGATGGAATGGATCCCTAGGAAAATAGGGTTGGACTAGATTATATATAGCCTGCGGATTAGGTTAGGGACTAATCCGGTCCGTCTGATCGAAGTCGAGCGGTCGAGAATAAAATAGGTTAGGGCGTCCAATTAAGAAAATGGAGATGTTTTGCAGATGTTAGGGGATGATCCGGACCCAACGGTAACGATAGTCCGGTTCGGGTTCGGGGAAGTTTCGGACACGGGCGAGGGGTCGATGCTCTCCGCAAAGAGGGGTTAGGCGGTCCGACAAGAGGGATTCGAAAAAACCCGGTTGGTATCGTAACGGTCAACGAAGACAAGGCGATCCGAGGGAAGGTGATGAAGGCAAAGGGAGAAACGTCAACGACGAGCGAATGCAAGTTTTAAAACATGACGACAACAAGGTTCCGATGCAATGCAAATGATGCAAAGATGAATGCAACACACAAATAAAACATACGCCGAACACGAAATATATGGAAGGCGTCTGGAGCGTCGGTCTCGCGGCGTTACAGACAATGACGACCGCGGCTTCAGAAGCGACACAGACAGATGAGTCGGCCGCGGTGTTTGTAAGCCGGCGCAGACGTGTAAGTTGTCCTCCGCGTTATAAACCGGTGGGCGCGTGAACCGCCACGAGGGCAGAATGAGCGAGTTGTCCGTGGTGTTGTAAGGCGGCGTGTATGGGCGAGTTGGCCAAGGCATTGTAAGCCGGCGCAGGGGTCCGTTGAATAAGGACGACCACCTGTGCCGAATGATGTTGGCACCCCAACATCTTTGCGGTATAATGCCACCTTGTAATTAATAATTCTCCTGCGTATAAAATACAGCAGGGCAAAATAGTTTTGCTCGGATGAATTAATACGTGCTTAAAAATAAATAGGGTAAATAGCACCTGATTTTTGTCGGATAAGGCGGATACTGATGCTGTACTTGTAGTAATTTTATATACTACTAATGCGCGAATCGGGCGGCTGATCCTTTGACCTTTGTAACCTTCAATGAGAAGAGACTGCCTTTGGTACCGCAGCTACACAGCAAGACGTGCCTGCAGGAACGCGGCGTAGCATCAGGCAGCCGGAGGCGAGCCGGATGGCTCCGTGTACACACGCGCGCGCAGCAACAATAGAAGGCGGGCAGCTGCGGAGGTCGGCCGTCACGCCGGTGAGTCACTGATACGGGTCATACCATTCTCCTCCAGATCATGGTGATTTTGACTAATCCACATTCAAATCCTCCAAATCACGGTGGCTTTAACAAAACCATCTCACAGTTGCTCATGTGATGTCGTACTCAAGTAGTACTTTCCAAATCACGTACTCAGTAGTTCTTTGTTTAAATAATACTCCAACCTGACAGATCACTTCTTTTCCTTTGGACTGTTTTGACGTGGAAGTAGCATGCAACGACGATGGTTAATCCCCTCCAAATATTGTGACAGCCAAATAGACAGCATTTCAGACTTGCACTGTCGACGTTGAACGGTATTCAAGGCAATGCTTTCAGTAGGAACAACATCGTGCGACGTGACGCACTGCAAAGGTGGGAACATGGCCCGTTTGGAGTGAGGCCGCGATGGTGAAGTAGGCCACGCCGACGACGACGGCGGCTTGAGGCAGGGCGACTCGGGCGTAGGCGGACCCGGGGCGGAGAGCCGACAACCGGCTGGAACAGCCAACCGGCGAGCACGGTTGAGTGTGGGGGCGCGCCCATGGAGGAGGCCAGCACGCAGGGGCGCGGTGACCCAGTAGGAGATAGAGTGCAGATTGCGGCGGCGGCTCAAAACCGGTGGAGCGGCCGGCGACTCACAGCTGTTCCTGCAGCACACTGGCGACACGGGACAGTGGTGGCTCATAGCAACGGCGACTCGCAGCTGGAGCGAGGGACACGGCGGCGCAGAATCGGAGGCGCGCAGTGATGACTCAGATTGAAGCGGGCATCGACCTTGGCGACAGAAGCAGGTCGGGGCCGTGGCCGTGCAGAGTGAATATAAGGCGGCCTGGCCTGACCAAGATATGGGACACCAATGGAAGCAGCGCGGGGTTGGTTTGACCCGGAGGCAGTGTGGCGAAGCGGAGCAGCCTGCTGCAGAGGCCGACCGGGCATGCTACGGTGACAGAGGCGTCCGAGTTCTGTGCAACGGCTGTATACATCTCCGGGTCGTGGTGGATTTGATCAATCAATATTTAGGTCGTTTTTCTTCTGGATCGTGCTCCCTTTTTTTATCCATGTGCCTACATGTAGTGTTGAGGATATAACCATTAGAGTCACCCGCCCAGGAGGGGCCGGGTTACGTTATAATGATCATCACGCGAAGCCCAGTACCAAGTTTGCGGAAGGCGGGTCAGTAATGGGCTTAAGACTCGGAGGCGGCTTGAGGCCCGTAGTGATGAACCGCCATTATGGCAATACTTGTAGTGTAAGGCAAGAATAGCTAAGAGTCCGAGCCGGACACTGTTATAAGCCGGCCGGAACTCTGAGAGCCGCCGGGGGCGTCAACCTCTCTATATAAAGGGACGACCCGGCGGCGGTTCAGGATGGGAGACAACAGATCGATAGCCAGGCTTAGCGATTAAGCTCCCTGGTCATCGAAACCCTAAGTAATACCACCTCAACTGGACGTAGGCTTTTACCTTCACCGTAAGGGGCCGAACCAGTATAATCCACGTGTCCCTTGTCCCGTTTAACCCCTTTAAGCTTCCTAGCTGCGATGGCTCCACGACTAAGTCCTAGCACGAGGACATCTGCCGTGACAATTCCACGACAGTTGGCGCCCACCATGGGGCCAGCGCACGGTGGATTCGAGTTCTTGAAGGGCAGCTTCGAAGGGCCCAAGGGATACGCTGTGGGCTGGATGACCAAGAGTCGTCGCGGCAAGCTCTACATCGATGATGCAAACTGGGGCCCCGACGCCGGCTCAATCGAGTACGAGTACCGGGTCCCCTTCGGCAGAATCCATGTCTTCATTGGCAAGATTGGTGAGCCGGGCCCTGAGCCGGACCTCTGCGCCGATCTCATCGAGACGGCTCAGCGTGCACGACCCGCCCGGACTCTGCCTGCCTTGAAGCGTGCTTTCGTGGGATGCGTCCATGGAGGACTCTCTGAAGGATCTGGATCTGGCGATGAGACAGCCGCTCGCTCTGACGGCGAGTCATCCACAGAGGAGACCGACTCGTTATACCAACTTCAAGATGGTTGGCTCAGGGGTTGTTCCGATGGCGATAGTATTCTGGACCCCTTTGAGCCGCCAAGCCGGGTTGGAATCTTTATGGCCGGCGCACAACCTGTTCAAAACCCCGCCGCCGGGGCAGGAAGCCCGGTGCACTCGCCAGCTCAGGTGCTGATGGATCTCACAGACAAGATGACGGCCCTGTTAACCGCTACGGTCGCCCCAGCGGATCAAGCTCAGCATGACGCGGAGGTGGCACAGTTAAAGCTGGATCTAGCAAAAGCCAAGGAGGATCTGGCGGCGGAAGGGATCAGGATGGCTGCAGAGAGGGCGGCTCTCGATGCCCAGACTCAGCTGATTCAGGCGTAGTCTTTCCGGCTCATGATGGATCAGAACGCGTCCAATGAGATCATGAGAAGGAGGCATCAAAAGGCTCAATCTCGACTCCCTCCGGTTTACGATCCTCGAAACCTCTTCAACACGCCTGGTGCAGGGCCCAGTAACCCGCCAGAGATCACGGCGCCCGGGGCTGGAACGCCAATTCAGCCCCAAGTGATGGGGCCTCCCCGGGTGAACACTGCCCCGCCTCAGTACGTGCCAATACCACCGGGTCATTATGCCAACCCGTTGGAAAACATGGTCGCCGCGGCGGCGCGACTGGCAGCTCTCCCAATCGATGGCGACTCTCCAACGGCAGTCGAAACCCGCCGGGTCAGAGAACTTCTTCAGACGGCTCTGGCGCAACAGGAGGCATATTCATATAGCTAGGACAAGATTCATTCAACCCCTCGTCCAGGCCGGAGCCCAAGTTACGGCAGACACATGGTCTCAGCGACCAGCTCAAGCAACGTCCGGCGCCGTGACTTGCCAGCGGGCCACGGCCTGGCTCATAATGGAGCCTTTAACGTGGTAGACCAAGACAGAGCGCGGCAAGAGGCGGAGCAGGCGCCTCAGTTGACGGCTTACCAGCCACTCCCGGCTTATCCGACGGCTTCTATCGATGCGGGTATACCTACGATGACTGGAGGTGTTCCTTGTCTGGTGTCGGCTCTCCGTAATGAACGTCTGCCCAAGGATTTCAAAGGGCCTAGGAAGGTGCCTAATTACACGGCTGATTTACAACCCGGAGCGTGGATCGAGAGTTATGAGATGGCTATGGAGTTGCTGGAGGTCAGTGAAGCGGCAATGGCCAAGTACTTCACCATGATGTTAGATGGGACCGCCCGCACTTGGTTGAAAGGACTGCCGCCTAATTCTATCGGGTCATGGGCGGAGCTAAAAGCCCGGTTCATCAAGAACTTGAAAGATACATGTAGGCAATCTATGTCAATTGTGGATTTGACTAACTGCAAGCAGCAGGAGGGTGAGTCTACAACCCATTGGGTTCGCCGGGTCAAGGAGATAATACATTCATCTTATAAGATGGATGCCGGCTCTGCAGTCTTAATGTTGGAGCAGAATTGTCGTTTTGCGCCCCTGAAGATGAAGCTTGGGCAGCTCAAGCGCGATTGCAATGATATGGGTACGCTGATGGCGGCTTTGGTCAAGTACGCCGACTCTGATAGTACCAAGGATCCCGCGTCGGATGATGAAAGGACAGGGAAGGGAAAACGGAATGGCAATGGCAAGGGCCCCCAGCATAACCCGGCGAACCAGGGAGGTAACAAGCGTAAGGCTGATGGCAGTATGGAATTTGTGGCCAATGCCAATTCACAGGGTAACAACCACCGGCGCAAGGGGAGACCACCTCCCCGAGCCGGCGGGTCAGGCCCGACGCTTGAGCAGTTGTTGAATGAGCCTTGCCCAAGGCATGGCTCTAGGGAAAAGCTGGCCACTCATCTATGGAAGGACTGCGCAATCATGAAGGCCTTTAAAAATTCCAATGCTTTCAATGGCCCGGGCGGCGGCTTTCATGGCCCGAGCGGCGGCTCAAATTCCAATTCTCAGAATGTTCAAGGGGGCTTTAATCAGCAATCTGGCCAGGGTAATCAGCAGCAACAACAGGGGGGATACCAGACCAATCCAAAGCAGCTCAATGGTGGACAGTACCATGTGTTTACCACCAGTCTATGCAAGCGAGAGCAGAAGCTTCATAAGAGGGCTGTGAATGCTGTTGAGCCGACGGTTCCACGCTATTTAAGATGGTCTGAGCAGCCTATTGTGTGGAGTAGGGAAGATCATCCTCCCGGGGTTGATAATCCGGGTCACCTGGCCTTGGTAGTGGCTCCTCAGGTCGGGGGGTATAAATTCACTAAGGTGCTCATGGACGGAGGCACCTAATATTTTCTTGGACATTCTGCATAACCCTTCTGTTAAGTTGCCTACAGAGGAAGACTTGGCTGTTCCTGACCCGGAAGCGCAGTTGGTGGTGGCTCTCCACATTATCCCAGATTGGACTGTACCATACTTGGCTTACATGACCCGGGGAGAATTGCCTGAAGATGAAACTTTGGCCAGACAAATAACCCAGCGGTCTAAGTCAATGATAATTATCAATGGCGAGCTGCATCGTCGCAGTGTCACTGGAACTTTCCAGCGTTGTGTTTCCCCTGAGGAAGGTCAAGAAATTTTACGTGAGATTCACGAGGGGGATTGTGGCCATCATGCCGGCTCAAAATCCCTTGTGGCCAAGGCTTTTCGTCATGGTTTTTATTGGCTGACGGCTCATGCTGATGCAGAGGACTTGGTCAGTAAATGTGACTGTTGTCAGAGGTTCTCGCGACGGGCTCATGTGCCGGCTCAGGAGTTGAGGATGATTCCAATCACTTGGCCATTTGCGGTCTGGGGGCTTGATATGGTTGGGCCTTTTAAAAGGTCCAAGGATAAGAAGAGCCGCCTCTTGGTGGCGGTCGACAAGTTCACAAAGTGGGTTGAAGCAGAGCCAGTTAGTAACTGTGACGCAGCCACAGCGGTTCAGTTCATGAAAAGGGTGATATTTCGCTTTGGTTTTCCACACAGCATTATAACTGACAATGGTACCAATCTATCTAAAGGCGCCATGGAGGAGTTTTGTCAACGAGAGCATATTCGGCTTGATGTTTCATCAGTGGCTCACCCTCAATCCAACGGTCAAGCTGAGAGAGCCAATCAGGAAATCTTGAAGGGCATCAAGCCCCGGCTTTTGGTCCCTTTGCAACGGACGCCGGGTTGTTGGGTGGAGGAATTACCCTCCGTGTTATGGAGCATCAATACTACTCCTAACAGGTCTACGGGTTACACGCCTTTCTTCATGGTTTATGGAGCGGAGGCGGTCCTCCCTAGCGACATCCGTCATGACTCGCCTCGAGTGGCGGCTTACGTTGAGGCGGATAATGAGCAGGCGCGTCAAGATGCTCTTGACTTGTTGGATGAACAACGTGATGTGGCAGCAGCTCGCTCGGCGATTTACCAACAAGACCTGCGCTGCTATCACAGCCGCCGGGTTAAGTCCAGGGTCTTCCAGGAAGGTGATCTGGTGCTCCGGCTTATCCAAGATCAAACAGATGTGCACAAATTATCCCCGCCTTGGGAAGGGCCCTTTGTGGTCAGCAAGAACTTGCACAACGGGTCATACTACCTTATCGATGTTCGGGAGCACAAAGATTCACGTAAGTCGGAGGAAGAGATCCGTCGGCCGTGGAACATAGCTCAGCTTCGGCCTTATTACACTTGAGCCGCCGGCTCTCATAATGTACATATTTCTATAGCCATGTATATATTATGATAAATAATAAAGCAGGACCTCTGTCCTATTTTCCTCCGAAGGTAAACGTGTTATTGTTATTTCCATTACAACATTACATGGTCACTTGGAGGTTGATCCGGCTTATGATCGTATTCGAATCTAGCCGTTAACAATATGATCACTTGGGGGCTTCCTGTTCAAACATAGGTCGTATTCGAACCAAAGAGAACATAGCTGTCGATACCCATTTGATTGGCAAATTGCCGAGCTCATTGGGGAGTTTTCCTTCATCATATTTGAATCATAGCTCAACCCCCTTTGGGAACCGACGTGGATCGTATTCGAATCAGCTTCGTTAAACAACTCTCAAGGTCATTTGGGGGCTTCCTGTTCAAACATAGGTCGTATTCGAACCTAAGAGAACATAGCTGTCGGTACCCTCTTGATCGGCAATGCCAAAGCCACTGGGGCTATATGATCGCATTCGAATCTTAGCTTAACCCCTTTGGGACGGTTCTCTGGTCGTATTCGAATCAGAAGCCCCAAATTTTTTGATCTTTTGGTTTGCAACAAGTTCTTTTGATCATATCAAAAGTATGCACGGGTGGTTCTTACTCCACCGGCTTAACTTTGATTAATAATGTTGAGAGCACACAATAAGCATTATGGGTACTGGTGAACCGGAGTTGAGTTCTCAACCTCATTATTTGGGTTACATAAACCGGAAGTGTACTTGAAGGCTTACAGGTATGCTATTATGGTTATCTCGAAGACATAATTGAGAGCCGGTCTTTTATGACCTTGATTCATATTCCGGGTTATATGTAAAATATATGACTCTCCATGCGGTAAGCCGCCTAGAGACTTGTGATTTGTTTTCCTATGCAGGAAAATTAAAGACAGCTCTTTAAGCTTAAGGAAAGTAAATGATCAAACATAACCCGGAGGAATATAAAAGAGCAGCTTCAACGGAGTTAAGCGCTGCACACGTGCACGATGGCACGACAAAATTAAGTGTTTGTCCTACTCTATTACAGGACTCCCCGAGTCCAAAAGGTGAGGCATTGTTTTTAAGGCGTAACCATGAGCCACCTAAGAAATCAAGGTGCTTGTTGGGTTGAAGCTCCTGGCTCATCCCTCTCTGCTCCTCTGGCTGTTTCCATGACTTGGAAGGTTGATAATTTCCAATCAATGCCACTCAAGGCTTCAAATTGAGCCTCATCATCAATTAACCCGGCCGGGTCAACTTCTGGGGCGAAGGTATGCTTACGAGTCGGAGGGATCAGGCTGACTGCTTCATATCGTGGAGTTGGGATCCTCTGATTTTCCGCGTCATAGCCCGGTTGATACTTGGTAAGGTCTGTATCATTCCCAATCAAGGTGGCCACCGGGCGTACGCTCTTCACACAGGCGGCGAAGTCTTTCTGGTCAAAGGGGGTGCCGTCTTCCTTCAGGCTAGGGTATCCAAGAGCGATGTCGGCCGGGTCTAGCTCCGGTAGAAACGCCTTGGCCAGGCTCAGAGCAGCTATAGCTCCGGCTCTCGCAGAAGCCCGTCTCAGTTCTTGGAAGCGCTGAGGAAGTACGGCAAGCCGCCTGAGTACATCTGCCAGGTGAGTAGGAACTTCATTGGAGAGAGCCACAACGGCTAAAGCACGTTGTGACCCGGTGTAAAGTTGCTCCACCAAAGTGTAAACCGCCTTCAACTTGGTCAGCACGCTCTGGTTGAGGTTGGAACTCCTGGGACCTGCATTACAAAGTCAAGTGAACTGTTAGCAATTGAGATGTTTCTGGGAACTAAATGAGGTAAACTGATTAGAAATTTACCAAAGATTGCGGAGACCATCTGAGAGACATGGCGTTTTAAGCCGGACAGCTCGGTGGTTCTCTCATTAAGAGTGGCCTCCGCTTGTTCGGCCCGGCTGAGCAAGGCAGTGTTCTCATCGGCCCAGGCTTTTCTTTCTATTTCAAATTTTTTCTTCAGTTTTTCTTGTGCAGAGACATTGAACTCAAATTTGGCCTTGGCCTTCTGGGTCTCATTTTCCTGAGTCTTCAGGCGGTTCTTCAGATCAGAGATTTTCGATTCAAATTTCTTGCAGGCAGCCTGTACAAATTCCGGGTTACAGTTTGAGTGATTATCATGCAACATTAAAGTCCCAAGCACTTTGCAAGCAAAGACACTTGGCACTTGGGGGCTAATGTAGGCTGAGAAGCTCTATTTATAGTGTCGGTTCATGCAAATAAAGTCCCAAGCACTTTGCAGGCAAAGGTACTTGGCACGTGCGGGCTAATGTGTCAAGTTGCTCAACTACTTGGTTAAAATAAGGAAAGAATCAGGTGAACTATGCGGTTTAAGCCGGCCTTTGAGTGCTACCAGGTAAAGCCGGTTTTTCTTGCAGTAGTTATTAAGCCGGTATTAAGTCTACAACATATTCTATCATAAGTAATAGACTTGGGGGCTAGCATGGTAAGGATGACTATGGAGTAAGCAAGAGAGTTGTACCTCAGATTTTTGCTGTATCTGCTTCACCATGTCAATTTCCAGGTCTCGGCTGTTGTGCACTTGACCAATATAACCAGCGACAATATCTCCAATGCTCAAGTTAGCATAGTCAGTGATATCCAGCCTGGCCCTGCGGTGCTCCAGCAGTTCTTCCTTGGCAGAGCATCTAGCCAGCACAGTGGGTATTCCTGGCTCGACAAACTCTGTCCGGGTGATTACAACGTCTGGGTCATCGGCCGGTTGAGCTGGGCTGGGGATCTCCGGGTTATCAGAACCCTCCATGGCTTGTTCTTCGGTTGGAGCGGTGGTTTCTGGAGCTGAGGCAGACGGCGGCTCATGAGCAGAAGCCTCCGGTTCAGTTAAGACCAGCTCTTCGACCGGTTTACTTTTCTTTGCCTTCTTGCTGAGCTTTGCTTGTGCACTGAAAGTCAAAAGGTTAGTGCAAAAACATGAGTAAGATAAGCACAAAACAAGCTGATCATTATTACCCGGGTGCGGTCTTGAAAGCCGGCAAGTTAGATTGCATGGACTCCCCGGAGGAAGGTGAAGTTTCCTGATAGTTTGAATCAGAAGAATTGAGTGGTTGACGAGTGATGCCCGCCAAAGGGTGAAAAGGATATAAGTTGGAGATAACCTCGGTCCGGCGCTTCCTTGATGCTTCAGGTAAGCCGGAGGAGAGGTCTGCATCCTTGTTGGTCCGGGTTTGCCTCCGGCTCTCATGAATCTGTCGCTTCAAAAGAAATTGAGGATCTTGATAAGCTAAAGGATGTGAAAATCTTACTTTCCGGGTTACTCTTCGGACTTTCAGCCTTGGCAAGGGCTCCGAGTCGGAGGAAAGTATAGTTACCTCTTCAATCACCGGGTTACTCGCTCTGGTATCCTCCTGCTGATAATTAGTGTCAATAAGGTGGTTAAAAACAAACAAAAAACAAAAGAAGAGCCTAAAGAATTAAGGGCTACCTCTGACTCGGAGGTGTCATCCAGCTGAAGCAGGTCTGAGGCGCTAGGCTTACTCCCCTTCTTGCGGGGAGCGGCTCTCCTGGCGGCTTTTTTAACCTTCCTGGCTTTTTTAGCAGCCTCATGGTCATACCTGACCTTCCAGAACTTATCATTAGCCTGAAAAATACAACAAAGGTTTCTTGAAGTTAAGACGAAAATTGTTAGAATGGAAAGTAAGGTGTTCAGATCAGTAGCTTACCGCCGGAGCCGGGTTAGCTTTGCAGAAGGGACTTAAGCCTGTCCTCCCACAATCTGCTAAGCTCTCGTTCAGAAGGGACTTGGTCATGTCATCAACGACGTCCTCAGGTAATTCGTTGGGGCTATGCCAAAGAGGATCATCCTTCCGGCCCGTGTAATCACACATTAAGCCGGGGCGGCGGCTTAGAGGAATCACCCGCCAAGCAATCCAGACCCGGACCAGATCAACGCCGCTAAGGCCGTTTCCCAGAAGAGCTTTGATTTTGTTGATGGTGGGGATAAGTGGTTGACGCTCAGCTTGAGATAATTTGTCTGGCAGGGGGTGATTTGACTCCAGACGCAGGGCGCGAAAGCCGTGCAGAGGGTTCTCATCAGCCGGAGAAGTATCCTGGCAGTAGAACCATGTCTGGTTCCAGTCCTTTGGGTGGCTTGGCGGCTCAGCATAAGGAAAGAGACAATCTCGCCGTCGTTGAATTGAGATTCCGCCAAGTTCCAAGCTAGGCCCGTTGGCACACTCATTCCGGCGGTTCAGATAAAACAACTCCCTAAAGAGCAGTAGGCTGGGCTCTTCTCCAAGGTACACCTCACAGAACACTTGGAAGTTACAAATGTTCGACACGGAATTGGGTCCAATGTCTTGAGGTCGCAGATCTAAAAAGTGCAGAACATCTCTGAAGAATTTTGAGCCGGGAGGTGCAAAACCCCGGCTCATGTGATCAGCAAATATAACAACCTCTCCGTCTCTTGGTTGAGGTCTTTCTTCGGACGGGTCAGGGGCACGATAGGACATGACCTCCTTCTTAGGCAGGTAACCCGTTTTCATGAAGTCATCTAAGGTATTATCAGTAACGTTGGATCTCACCCAGTTGCGCGTAATGGGCGCCTTGGGAGCCTTGGGCGGCATTGTGAAAGACGGAAGCCTATAACAAAAGAAAATTTCCGGTTCAAATTTAAGCCGGAGGAAGATTTCAGTTCAGTATTCACGATGGCGGCTTATGAAGGGGCCTAATGATATATGGCTAATTGTGTCGGGTTATCTAAGCCGCTGTGGATATCATAAGTAATTCAAGTTGTTTAAAACTCTATTATGAATGAGCCGGAAATTTCACAAAGCATGGCCTCTTTTAAGCCGGCGATATGAGCCGCCATGGCTAACAGATGCAGTTTTTTGTCTAAGTGTTGCACAAACAAGTTTCACAGATTGCAGGGATTATTTTGGATCAAACGATCGTCTAGAAAGGAAAAATTTCTAGACCTAAAAACTGATACAGAGAAGTTCATAAGCTCTAAATGAGGTCTTTTTGCGGACAAAAGGGATCTACTAGCATAAAAATGGGTGAGAAACTACTACCGCAGGGAGTCTGTACCGCTTTGGATCAAAAGGAACCTCGGTGGCGGAACTGTGAAGAAATCGCGATGAACTACGAAGAACACAGAGAACTTGCGAGCCCTAATGCGGATCTAAGGTACGGGACGGCGAGGACTTACTAGTGCTGATGAGCAGCGGAGGCGCGCCGCAGGTTTCTGGTCAAGACAGGCTGATGCAGCGGCCTTGGTCGGTGAAGACGAGGTGCGCGGCGGCGGAGCTCGGGCTCTGGGGCGTCAGAGGAGGAAGACGATGGATCGAGAAGAGTGACGAAGACCTATGGGCCGGGCCTATTTATAAGGGCCGGCTGGTAAATGGGCCTGGGAAAAGAGGAGGCGGAAGACATTATTATCTTGCCGCAGAAACGCCTCGATTTTCGGGATGGTCATTAAAGATAAGATCTGTTGGGATATGACAGAATAAAAAAATGAATTTAATGGAAGATGATGTCATGGCGGGTTACCAAGAATCCAGAAGATGATGTCATGGCGGGTTATAACTTTTGCACAAGTAGAAGCCGGAAGATTTTGAAGATTGACGTGAACCGGTTCAAATCAATCTGGGGCCTAGTGTTGAGGATATAACCATTAGAGTCACCCGCCCAGGAGGGGTCGGGTTACATTATAATGATCATCACGCGAAGCCCAGTACCAAGTTTGCGGAAGGCGGGTCAGTAACGGGCTTGAGACCCGGAGGCGGCTTAAGGCCTGTAGTGATGAACCACCATTATGGCAAGACTTGTAGTGTAAGGCAAGAATAGCTAAGAGTCCGAGCCGGACACTGTTATAAGCCGGCCGGAACTCTGAGAGCCGCGGGGGGCGTCAACCTCTCTATTGAAGGGACGACCCGGCGGCGGTTCAGGACGGGAGACAACAGATCGATAGCCAGGCTTAGCGATTAAGCTCCCTGGTCATCGAAACCCTAAGTAATACCACCTCAACTGGACATAGGCTTTTACCTTCACCGTAAGGGGCCGAACCAGTATAATCCACGTGTCCCTTGTCCCGTTGAACCCCTTTAAGCTTCCTAGCTGCAATGGCTCCACGACTAAGTCCTAGCACGAGGACATCTGCCGTGATAATTCCACGACATGTAGGAAGTAGAACTCCGATTTGAACATGGTAGTGCTCTTTTAAATAATGCAGCTTTGATCCTTGTGCTCATCAGGAAGTAGTAGTACGATGGTTAATGGAAACGTCCCTTAACTTTTGGATTAGCTTCTGGACTTTATAATCTCTTTGCAGCTCTCCCCAAAATTGAGATAGATATTCTATTCAATTGTTGCCTGCTAGTCCTCAGTCAATCTCTGCATATAATGATTGTTTCTTTATCCCTTGGATCTCTGTGGCGATTCTCTCGGGACTTGACGCTGTAAGTGGATGGGGAGACATGGCCAAGCTTCTGGTTGGTAGTGGCGTACGGTGGCTGGTTCGGATAGATGATCCAAGCGGAGAAAAATATGAGGACACCTGTTGGTCTCGGTTAAAAAAGGCTGCAGCCCGGGCGATTTGTACGCGTAGGTACAGCAGATCAACTCCCTCTCGGTCTTGGGTAACGGCGTCATTGATAAATCACCCGTGCGGTAGACCTCGTCTCGGACTCGGCGAAAATGCACGGACACGACGGCGCACACAACAGCAACCCTAATCTCTCGTCTTCAAATCTGTATCTGTCAGCTCCAAAGTTAACCATAATTTCAATAAATTCACCGGCTCTGCTTATGGTTGTCCGGTGGCTCATGCGATCGTTTCGTGACGGCTCTTTTTTCTTCCGATCAATCACGAGTATCTCGATCCCTGAGATAGATCCTTCCCAGAACTCAACACCACCGTGCGCAGGCCCCACGGTGGGCGCCAACTGTCGTGGAATTGTCATGGCAGATGTCCTTAGTGTCAAGACTTAGTCACGAGGCCAACGCATCTATGTGTTAGCTTGAGAGGGGTTGAACGGAATCGAGAGATGCAACACAAGACAAGGATTTAGACAGCTTCGGGCCCCGGGAAACATCATCCGGTAACAACCCTACATGCTGTTTGAGGCTAGGTCTCATTATGATCACGGGAGAGTCGCCGGGAACCGGCTCTCGGTGTCTAGCCCTAGAGATCGTTTCTTGTTGCTTGTCCCTCTTTAGGGTGCCCTGCCCCTCCTTATATAAGTTAGAGGGGCGGGTTACATGTGGAGTCCTAGTAGGACTAGGACTAGTCTATCTTCTCTTACAAGTTAATTACAAGTCCGGGTCTTGCTTCCTCGTAAAGGAAATATTCGTCATCCCTTTCCTTTTAATCCGGCCCATCATAACGTGAGCCGACCTTCTGGGCTTTAGGCCTTGTTGTCCATCTGACCCGCCCACCGGGTTACTAATGAGTCGCCAAGATCGACCAGGTTATCTGTGAATCGCCAAGCTCCGGGCGGGTCACCAGTGAGTCACCAATTCCGGCCGGGTCATACCGCGGGGTATATCCCCGACAGTATGGATATTCCGCGAAACAAAAAACATGCAACAAACCGGAACTGGCACTGGGCACTGGATCAATATGTTAGTCCCAATAATAGTATAAAAAGTTGCCAAAAGTATATGAAAGTTGTAGAATATTGGCATGAAACAATCAAAAATTATGGATACGACGGAGACGTATCACCCTACCGCTTTATGAGCGGTACGGGCACACAAAAAGGAAATTTATTTTGAAAATTAGAGATGGTACATACAAATTTGCTTAGAACGGCACGGAAATACCGCATATAGGTAGGTATGGTGGACTCATATGGTAAAACTGGGTTTAAGGATGTTGGATGCACAAGTAGTATTTATACTTAGTACAAGTGGAGGCTAGCGAAAAGATTGAGAGGCAACCAACCAAGAAACGAAAAATCACGTAAGCGAGCATTAAGCATAACTAACACCGAATAATGCACCACAAGTAGGATGTAATTTCATTGCACAACTATTGATTTTCGTGCTTGCATAGGGAATCACAAACTTAACACCAATTCTTACTAAAGCATAATTACTCACCAACATGACTCACATATCACTATCATCATATCTCAAAACTATTACAAAGAATCAGTTTATTTTGTCCAGTGATCTTCATGAAAGTTTTTATTATATCCCTCTTGAATATCTATCACTTTGGGACTAGTTTCATATGTTGCTTTTGATAAGCTCAAACAAATTTAAGTGAAGAACATGAGCATGAAAATTTTCGTCTCTCAAAATAATATAAGTGGAGCATGAGAGAATTTCTTCAAAATTACTAAATCTCAAATAAATCTAAGTGAAGAATGAGAGCATTTCCTCAAAAACATTAAAGCACACCATGCTCAAAAAGATATAAGTGAAGCACTAGAGCAATTACATAGCTCAATTTTTTTAAGTGAAGCATATAGAGCAATTCTAATAGATCATAGCATAATTTTGGCTCTCTCAAATAGGTGTGTTCAACAAGGATACTTGTGATAAACTAAAAAGCAAAACAAGCAAACACTCATATAAAACAAGATGCTCCAAGCAAAACTCATGATATGTGACAAATAAATATATAGCTCCAAATAAAATTCGATGGTCATTAGAAGAAAGAGGGGATGCCACTTGGGGCATCCCCAAGCTTAGTTGTTTGTTTCTCCTTGGATATTATATTGGGGTGCAATGGGAATCCCTAAGCTTAGGCTCTTCTTACTCCTTATTCCTTCATCCACGCGATCTCACCCAAAACTTGAAAACTTCAATCACACAAAACTTAACAAAACCCTCGTGAGATCCGTTAGTATAAGAAAGCAAATCACCACTCTAAGTACTGTTGCAAACCCATTCATATTTTATTTTGCATTATATCTACTGTATTCCAACTTTTCCATGGCTTATACCCCCTGATACAATCCATAGATTCATCAAAATAAGCACACAACGCAAAGAAAACAGAATCTGTCAAAAATAGAACAATCTGTAGTAATCTGAAAACTTCGTATACTTTTGTAGCTCAAAAAATTCTAAAAATTAGGACAATGTAGCCAATTTGCATATCAATCTCATGTACAAAAATCAGGATTTTATCGCACTTATGTGAACTTAAATAATTCTGTTACTGGGCGCAAAAGTTTCTGTTTTTCAACAAGATCAAATGAACTATCACCCAACATGATCCCAAAGGCTTTACTTGGCACAAACACTAGTTAAAACATTAAAAAAAACATAACAGTAGCATAATTGTGCAAACACTCAAAAATAGAAAGAAAAAGGCAAAAAATAAATTTTATTCATTGGGTTGCCTCCCAACAAGCGCTATCGTTTTATGCCCCTAGCTAGGCATAACACATAGATTCAAGTATTGTCATCTTTAGTTTTAGATCCATAGGATGCCCTCATGATTGATTCATATGGTGGATTAATTCTTATTCTAGGGAAGTGTTCCATACCCTTTCTTAGTGGAAACTGAAATTTAATATTGCCTTCTTTCATATCAATCACGGCACCAATAGTATGTAAAAACGGTCTACCAAGTATAATGGGACAAGACGGATTGCAATCAATATCAAGAACAATAAAATCTATGGGCACATAGTTCCTATTTGCAAGAATAAGAACATCATTATTCTTCCCAAAGGCTTTTTAATAGTAGAATCTGCCAAGTGCAAATTAAGAGAACATTCTTCAATATCGGTAAGACCAAGCACATCACATAAACATTTCGGAATTGTGGAAACACTAGCACCCAAATCACATAAAGCAAAGCACTAATAATTTTTTATCTTGACTTTGATGGTAGGTTCCCATTCATCATGTAATTTTCTAGGAATTGAAATCTCTAACTCCATTTTTTCTTCTAAAGCATTCATCATGGCATCTACGATATGTTTAGTAAAAGCTTTATTTTGTTCATAAGCATGGGGTGAATTTATTATGGATTGCACAAAAGAAATACATTCAAGCAAAGAGCAACTATCATAATTAAAGTCTTTGTAATCCAAAAGAGTGGGCACATCACTAGTTAAAGTTTTGACCTCTCCAAACCCACTTTAATCAATTTTTTCATCAAGATTTTCACCCTCCAAATTATCGGGACGCCTTCTAGTTAAAGTTGATTCTTCTTCAGTCCCTTTATCATCAATCTTAATCTTACTAAACAAAGAGTCAATAGAAGAAACACCAATCACTTTGAGATCTTCATCATTTTTATGAAAGCAATCACTAGAAAACGCTCTTTTTTAAAATTCCTTTTTACCTCTAAGCATAGTGGTTCTTTTGTTACTTTCATCCATAGAAACATATAAAGCTTTAATTGATTCATCAACCTTGGGTACAAAAATTTTCAACTTGAGATTTTCTACATCGTGAGAAATTCTATCAATGTTTCTAGACATATCATCAATCTTATTCAACTTTTCTTCTATCGTAGTATTGAAAACTTTTTGAGCATTGATAAATTCTTTAATATTATTCTCAATATCAGAGGGGTTCCTATTATTATTATAAGAAGAATTACCATAGGAATTACCATAATTATTAGAGGAATTTCCAGGAAAAGGCATAGGATTAAAATTACCTCTATAAGTATTGTTATTAAAATTGTTTCACGAGACAAAATTCACATCTATGGGATCACTATTTTGCTCAATCAAAGTAGACAAAGTCCCATCATTAAAATCAATAGGAGCACTTTTATTAGCAACCAATTTCATGAGAGCATCAACTTTTTCACTCAACGTGCTAATTTCTTCAATCGAATTAACTTTTTTACTAGTAGGTGCTCTTTCGGTATGCAATTGCGAATAATTTGCCATAATATTGTCTTGTAATTTAGTAACTTCACCCAAAGTAATTTCCATAAAAGTACCACCCGCAGCGGAATCTAAAAGATTTCTAGAAACAAAGTTTTCCGCATCAAAATTTCTATGATCATCCAAAGATTTAAACCATGAGTAGGACAATTTCTTAGCATCATCTTCATTCTTTCCCAAGATTGTGCAACATGTTCAGGCTCAAGTTGCTCAAAATTCATGATTTGAGTTCTAAGGGAAATAATTTTTGTAGGCGGAAAATACTTAGTAATAAAAGCATTTTTGCACTTATCCCAAGAATCGATACTATTGCGAGGCAAAGAAGAAAACCAAATTTTTGCACGATCCCTCAAAGAGAAAGGAAATAATTTCATCTTCACAATACCATTGTCCACATCTTTTTATTTTGCATATCGCACAATTCTACGAATGTGTTTAGATGGGACACGACATCCTCATTAGGAGCACCAGAAAATTGATCTTTCATAACAAGATTCAACAAAGCAGCATTAATATCACAAGATTCCGCACTAGTGGCGGGGGGAGCAATCAGAGTGCTAATAAAATCATTGTTATTGGTATTGGAAAAATCACCTAACTTGGTGTTTTCTTGAGTCATCGTGACTATGCAAAAAAATTGCACACAAAAAACAGATATGACGGGAAAACGGCGAACGACAAAGAGGGCGATTAAAACGGCAAATTTTTGTGAAGTGGGGGAGATGAAAACGAGACTGATAACCCACAAGTATAGGGGATCGTAACAGTTTTCGAGGGTAGAGTATTCAACCCAAATTTATTGATTCGACACAAGGGGAGCCAAAGAATATTCTCAAGTATTAGCAGCTGAGTTGTCAATTCAACCGCACCTGAAAGACTTAATATCTGCAGCAAAGTATTTAGTAGCAAAGTAGTATGGAAGTAACGGTAATAGTGGCAACAGTAACAGTAGTAGTTTCGTAGCAATCATAACAGTGGCAATGGAAAAGTAACGGAGCAAAGATCAATATGAAACGAACTTGTAGGCAATGGATCAATGATGGATAATTATGTCGGATGGCATTCATCATGCAACGGTTATAACATAGGGTGACACAGAACTAGCTCCAATTCATCAATATAATGTAAGCATGTATTCCGAATATAGTCATACGTGCTTATGGAAAAGAACTTGCATGACATCTTTTGTCCTACCCTCCTGTGGCAGCGGGGTCCTATTGGAAACTAAGGGATATTAAGGCCTCCTTTTAATAGAGTACCTGACCAAAGCATTAGCACTTACACTAGTACACGTCGGTGCTATACAAACGGTTCTTAACCCCTTTCCGCAACGACATTTGGAACCGTCGCCAAGTGAGTGTGGGCGATAGGGGGGTCCTTCCCACACAACCCAGAAATCCTCGGGGATAGGCCCTCCTGGGACACAGGCTGGGGCCGTGTGCGATCAGGCGAGGCATCAAAACCCAATCATTTCTGTTCGTATGTACATCCCAAACGGTGAATCCCAGAAAAACATTTCCGTTCGTATGTATATCACACACAGTCAATCCAAGGAATACGTTTCCGTTCTTATGTACATCCCACACAGTCAATCCAGGGAAAATGTTTCTGTTCGTATGTACATCCCACACAATTTTATGTATACGCTCATGTGTGAAAGGTGTAACTATCACACAAGCTCTGCCTTGGTTAATTGTTTGCTTTCATGAACTACATCAGACACGATTTGATGTAGAAAACTGTGTGGCATTGGGCTATCCATCACAAGCGCTTTTACTGCCAGAACTGTTTGCAAAGTTCCATGACCGTCTGTTCTCTTTTTATTTTTGCCTGTAATTTATTATTCGAACTGGAAATTTTGAAATATGAAACGTGCAATTCAAATTCTCAGCACAATGGTTCAACAACGAATCCATAAATAAAATTGCCAGTACAATATGTTCAGTAATTACAGGATTAGGCAGCAATTATCTATGATGAACCACAATATTTAAAGGCAGTAAAGGTGAAGAGACAAGTGTAAATCATTTTGACTGCCGACGGTGTTGAAGAAGCGGAATGCCCATAATGTGCCTTCCTGCATGCCATAGGCATGAACCACTTTGTCCAATCCCTTGTGACGATCGCCCGCCCATCCTTCACCGCCTTCAGGAAGACTTCTAGAGCATTATCATGGTAGCATGAATTATATACTTTAACCTTAGTTGCCTCCACTCCGGTCATGTAGTTTGCAAGGTAATCATCAATAGATAGCTTAGGAAACCACTAAAAAGAGAAAAATATCAGATACTGAGGTCTAATAGAGTAACTTGTTGTGGGCAGGGGAAAAGGCAACACATTACTTACCATCCTAAAGTTCACTGTTGTCTTCGACAAAGTGTAAATAAAGAGCTTAATTCCAATCATCCGTTTCTTTCGCCTAACAATCTTTCTTAGTTTCCTCAGTTGACGCTTGTTCATGAATATCTCATTGCCCCATACGCAAAAGGGATCGAAGCGTGGATCAGTACCGCTCATATATGTACCTACAAGCAACCAGTAAATGTTAGAAGCTAAACTGAGATTGCACAAATGATGTAAAATACAACTACCTATGTTCCTAAGTACAAGTATTTTTTTTTGAGATTTCAATATGAACTACATACGGATGTATATAGAATTATAGATATAGTTTAGATTACAATCTAGATTCACTCATTTTGCTCCTTATGTAGTCTATATTGGAATCTCTAAAAATACTTATATTTAGGAATAGATGGTGTATAAGACATGGGATGCAGCTAACCTCGACGGCAAACAACATCATCGCCCATTGTAGCCCTGTGTAAGTACATGGAAAGCCAATGTTAACTACAACAGGGTTAACATCCACCAAAAATAGCAAATGGTAATAAAACGGCAGCATTTGTAGTGATACCTTCATTGCGAAAGAGTAGCACGGTAGCAAAGGGACGGATTAAAAAATGGATACAACTGTTAATTGCAACAGGCTTAACAACATCCTAATTCATGTTTTGTAAGTTTGTAGCCATTGAAATAAAACTCTTTAAAAATGGATACAACGGTTAATTGCAACAGGCTTTATGGCCATTGAAACCGGTACTAATAAAAATGCAATTGGCAGAGTTAAACATCACAGGGCAGGTGCTGCCAGAGAAGATAATGGCCCAGTTGTCTATAAAAAAGGTAGGGAAAATAGCTAAAACGTGTTAGGCATGTTTACTACAACATGCTTAATACATCGACCGTACAAAACATAGCCATTAATTGCAACTGGTATTGGTAAGATTGAACTGGTGAGTACATACTCGGTAAGTCCTGAGAGGTAGTTGCTGGGGCACTTCATCTTGGCCAGAGCCGGCCCAAAGTCAGCGGCAGCGGAGACGAGCTGTTCCTCCGGGTCGGAGCGTGGATCAGTGCCACTGACATGTGTACCTACAAGCAACCAGTAAATGGTAGAAGTTAAACTGCAATTGCACAAATGATGTGAAATACTGTAAGACATGGGATGCAGCTAACCTCGACGGCAAACAACAGCATCGGCCGTTATGACCCTGCATAAGTACATGGACATGCATGTTAAGTAGAACAGGGTTAGCATCCACCAAAAATAGCAAATGGGCAACATCTCTAGTATATCTTCATTGCGGAGAGTAGCATGGTAGCAAATGGACAGATTAAAAATGGATACAAATGTTAATTGCAACAGGCTTAACGGCATCCTAAGTCATGTTTTGTAAGTTTGTAGCCATTGAAATACAACTGTTTAAAAATGGATTCAACTATTAATTGCAACAAGCTTAATAGACATTGAAACCGGTACTGATAAAAATGCAATTGGCATAGTTAAACATCACAAGGCAGGTGCTGCCAGAGCAGAGAATGGCCCAGATGTCTGTAAAAAGGTAGGGAAAGTAGCAAAAACGTGTTAGGCATGTTTACTAGAATATGCTTAATACATCGACCGTACATAACATAGCCATTAATTGCAACTGGTATTGGTAAGATTGAACTGGTGAGTACATACTTGGTAAGTCCTGAGAGGTAGTTGCTGGGGCACTTCATCTTGGCCAGAGCCCGCCCGAAGTCAGCGACGATGGAGGCGAGTTGTTCCTCCGGGTCGAAGCGTGGATCAGTGCCACTGACATGTGTACCTACAGGCAACCAGTAAATGGTAGAAGTTAAACTGAAATTGCACAAAATATGTGAAATACTGTAAGACATGGGATGCAGCTAACCTCGACGGCAAAACAATAGCATCAACCGTTATGACCCTACGTAAGTACATGGACAGGCATGTTAAGTACAATAGGGTTAGCATCCACTTAAAATAGCAAATGGGCAGCATCTTAGTGATATCCTGAGTCATGTATTGTAAGTTTGTTGCTAATATTGGTGAAATTGAGCTGGACACGGTAATATTTGAACATCACACAGTGTGCAGTACTAAAATAAACAAGGCACGAACATGCTTAATACATCAACCGTACAAATCATAGCCGTTGCAAGTGGTATTGGTAAGATTTAGCTGGTCAGATCTTACCTGTTAAGTCCTAGGGGGTAGTCGCTGGGGAACTTCATCTGGGCCAGAGCCTGCACCATGTCGGCGGCGGTGGCGGAGGCGAGGTGTTCCTCCGGGTCAACATGCACAGCGGCCATCGCGCCATGGACTGCCATCAGCTCCTGGCGGTGGGGATTTGGAGGCATGAGGATGTTTTGCAGGTGCCATTTAAGCAATCAGGCCGGGGCCGTGATAGAGATCGGTGGGTTACCTGACTGAATCCGAGCAGAATGTAGATGTGGTTGAAGCTGTGGTTGTGGCGGCGACGGTTTGAGATGACGGTAGGGGGAGGCGTGAGGGGGGGATACTGAGGGTGGGGATGTGGTTGGAGGAATAAATTCTGAAATCGCGCGCCTAATGAAAATTTCACTGCGAAACTTGAAACTTGGGTGGGGGAACACACAACACAGATGAAACACGTAAAATACTCGTGTGCGAGAAAAAAGAAAGTTGGCAGATCCCGTCTCCAACAAAATGTACACGTGTACTTGATTTTTTTCAGTCAATGGTACGCCTGGTTTATTAGGAAACATCGCACAGGTAACTGACTTATTGGTCATTAATGCAAAAAAACGCAGACGGGTACGGCATAGAAACCGTGTGTTTTGTGATCTTCTAATGATTAACGCAAAAAGCGCACACGGGCACACATGCTAATCAACGCTCAAAGCCCTCAAAGGATGCTCTTACCGACATTGTACGTTAATACTACAAACTTAAAGTACTACTGGTAATTTGCTCTAATACTACAAACTTAAACTACTTCTCACATGCTGCCATTAGGGCATGCTGGCTAGACACCGGCGTTCTCCTTCCCGGCATTGTAGGCAGCAGCCCACCGTGCTTCAATCTCCGCCAAGCTCTCCTCACCACAGCGTGCGACCTCTTTTTTCTTATGGCGGCAAGACTCTCTTTTCTTGACTGCTTTCTGCCTATTCCGCTCCTTCTGTGCGGCTTTGGCCGCCTCTAGATCCACCACCCATTCGGCCATGGCAGCCTCAAAGTCTGCCCATGTAACTGTCTGGCCGGCGGCGACGACGAACTCGACGCAGCGAGATGCCATCGCTTCCTTACCATGTGTGCGGTCACGGGCGGCGAGGAACACGGCGCGGCGGGATGCCATCGCTTCCTTACCAGTTACTGTGCGCGGCGGTGCCATGGACGATGCCTGGAGAGAGCTCTGGGATGGAGGGGCCGGGCAGCCATACAGTGCGGTGGTATTCAAGAGCTCAATGACAAACAACAACAGAAATTTGGCTTCCCTTACAATTTTGCTTGTTCATTATCGCACACGGTTCATCTCTGTCGCTTTCGGAAACATTGTGAGCTGAGCCTATTGTGTGTTGCGTTATGATTGGCCGGAACCCTAGCCACGCGGATCGCACGTGTGCACCGTAGGATGCGCCGCAATCAAACGGCAATCCACGTCCCTCACATCACACCCGTGCACCTGTAGCTGGATTGGATTTATATGCCCTAAATGTCTAGAAAATGCACATAATCCCCTAAATATGGTAAATGAGCCCGGAAAAAGGCCAAATTTGAACATGGTAATTTGCAGGGTGTATGTTCGTCGTAGAAAAGTACTCTAGGGCAAAGAACGAAGAAAATTTGGATTCCCCTTCAATCTTGGTGATTTCCCTCTCGAAAGCATGGAACTTCTTTGGTGATGGTTCGATTTATGAAGGCCGTGCATGACGACATAAGCCAAACCTTCTCTCATTTTTACCAGTGCATGGTGAGGTCATACCATGGTACACCATGCCAGGCGTCATGTTTTTCAAGCATTTATTTCATTTCTTTCTATAGTTGAAAACCCAATAAACAAACATTTGTGCTTGACTATTGCCACACATTTCATCGAAATATCTGTCCCTTCCTTGTAAAAGGCATGAGAATTTACTAAATGGCACGAGCATGGTTTTCCAGACCGTCTTGTGCACCCTTTCATGCACCGATTGTTTGAACTTGAATTATGTGCATTAATGCCTAGGAAATACACATAATCCCCTAAATATGGCAAATGAACCCGGAAAAGTGCCAAATTTGAACACGGTGATTTGCAGGTTGTATGTTTATCGTAGAAAAAAACTCATGGACAAAGGACAAAGGAAATTTGGATCCCCCTTCAATCTTGGTGATTTCCCCCTCGAAACCATGAAACTTCCTCGGTGATGGTTCGATTTATGAAAGGCGTGCATCACGACTTAAGGAAAACCTTCTCCAATTTTTACCAGGGCATGGTGATGCCATACCATGGCACCACGCCAAGCATCATGTTTTCCAACCATGTGTTTTATTTTTTGTATAGTTGTTAACCCGGTAAACGACGCATTTATGGTTGACTATTGCCACACATTTCCTTGAAATATCTGTCCATTCGTTGTAAAAGGCATGAGAATGTACTAAATAACACGAGCATGGTTTTCCAGACCGTTCTTGCGCACCTTTTCATGCACCGATTGTTCGAATTTGAATTATGCCCATTAATGCCTAGAAAATGCACATAATCCCATAAATATGGTAAATGAGCCCGGAAAAATGTCAAATTTGAACACGTTGCATTTGAGGCGGTATGTTGATCGTTGAAAAAAATGAATGACAAACTAGGACGAAAATTTGGATTCCCCTTCAATCTTGGGGATTTCCCTCTCGAAAGCATGGAACTTCCTCAGTGATGGTTCGATTTATGAAGGGCGTGCATGACGACATAAGACAAACCTTCTCAAATTTTTACCAGGGCATGGTGAGGTCATACATGGCACCATGCCAGGCGTCATGTTTTTTAAGCATTTATTTCATTTTTTCTATAGTTGAAAACCCAACAAACAAACATTTGTGGTTGACTATTGCCACACATTTCATCAAAATATCTGTCCATTCCTTGTAAAAGGCATGAGAATTTACTAAATGGCACGAGCATGGTTTTCGAGGCCGTTCTTGTGGACCCTTTCATGCACCAATTGTTTGAACTTGAATTATGTGCATTAATGCCTAGGAAATGCACATAATCCCCTAAATATGGCAAATGAACCCGGAAAAGTGCCAAATTGGAACACGGTGATTCGCAGGTTGTATGTTCATCATAGAAAAAACTCGTGGACAAAGGACAAAGGAAATTTGGACCCCCTTCAATCTTGGTGATTTCCCCCTTGAAACCATGAAACTTCCTCGGTGATGGTTCGTTTTATGAAAGGCGTGCATGATGACAGTTTTACTAGCGCACGGTGAGGTCATACCATGGCACCACACCAGGCGTCATGTTTTGCAAGCATGTATTTAATTTTTGTATAGTTGTTAACCCAGTAAACGACGCGTTTATGGTTGACTATTGCCACACATTTCCTTGAAATATCTGCCCATTCCTTGTAAAAGGCATGAGAATGTACTAAATAGCACGAGCATGGTTTTCCAGACCGTTCTTGTGCACCTTTTCATGCACCGATTGTTTGAATTTGAATTATGTGCATAATTAATGCCTAGAAAATGCACATAATCCCCTAAATATGGTAAACGAGTTTGAAAAAATGTCGAATTTGAACATGTTGCATTTGAGGCGGTATGTTGATCGTTGGAAAAAACTGAATGACAAACTAGGACGGAAATTTGGATTTCCCTTCAATCTTGGTGATTTGCCTCTCGAAAGCATTGAACTTCCTCGGTGATGGTTTGATTTATGAAGGGCGTGCATGACGACATAAATCAAACCTTCTCAGCTTTTAACCAGGGCACGGTGAGGCCATACCATGGCACCATGCCAGGCGTCATGTTTTTCAAGCACATATTTCATTGTTCTATAGTTGATAACCCAGTAAATGACTCGTTTGTGGTTGACTATTGCCACGTATTCCATTGAAATCTCTGCCCATTCCTTGTAAAAGGCTCGAGAAATTACTAAATACCACGAGTATCGTTTTTCCAGACCGTTCTTGTGCACCTTTTCAAGCACCAATTGTTTGAATTTGAATTATGTGCATTAATGCCTATAAAATGCACATAATCCCCTAAATATTGTAAATGAACCCGGGAAAGTGTCAAATTTGAACACGGTGATTAGCAGGGTTTATGTTCATCGTAGAAAAAAACTCATGGATGAATGACAAAGGAAATTTGGATTCCCATTCAATCTCGGTGATTTACTATCGCACACGATTCATCTCCGTCACCTCTGCGAACCGTGTGTGTTCACTCACACATGCAAACGGAAAAAGAAAACCCTCGCCCAATTCGTCCCCACTCACTCGCCGCGGACTCCTCCGCAACTCTGCACCCTAAGCTCGACGGCTATTGGCGGTAGGCGTAGGTCGCGCTCCAAACGGCACGAGATTTCACCCCTACCGCTTTCCGCCGCCTATCTGCACCAACATTCTAGACTCTGGTCGACTGGGGTTTTCGACGGGATTGGGCCGGGGATTTTTCTCATGGAGAAGGTAATCAACTTAATTAGCGAAATATTCACTCATCTCTTATTGCAGTCCGTCCGTCACTGTTAATCAACCGACAGAAATCGCCGTGGAATCATTTTTGTTCTAGCTGATTTGTGGGTGTTCATTCATGTGTCCATAATGCGAGCACAAATCGGGCAACTGTGGTCGTGGCCAGTCGGAAATAAAGTTCTATCTCACCATTCCGGATGACTTCAGGGAGCGCTCGGTATGTTCAATCTCAACCTACCACGGTCGGCATGGCCTAAATTTGTGAACATATACCGTCTGTTGCTACATTATCTATATATTTGCATCAAATCTTTGTTACATTATCTATTTTTAATTCTATATTTTTGTACTTAGCTTTCATCTATATATTGATCTGTTCTATCAGTTACTCCCATATTTGCATCTTGCTCTGTTATTTCAATATATCTAATTTACGATCTTAATTTTCATTTCAAGCAGTACATCCCTTGCTTTGCAAGAACAGGAGTAGAAGGAAATCTTGGGCTTTACTTTGCTGATGACTCCGAGGATGTCATATTGACAATGCAACATGGATTTACAATGACGGTTAGTGTAAAACTTGATAAAGATGGTCACTCCTATTTTAATGCGGGCCTTTGGAGAAAAATGTCTAAGTGTTATGAACTGAAAGCTGGCAATAAAATTCTAGTGCGTGCACCACAACCTGGTCTAATTAACATGGATGTTTACTTCCCCCAACGTCATCAGCCGATCAAAGTCTGATCAAGGTTAGTGTCCTTTCAACTTTCTCCATGTTGTCATATTACTATTTAAGCAACCAATTGATCACTATTTAAGCAACCAATTGTGATATCATATTCTGACTCCGTTCCTAGGCAGCAACAAATTCTATTTACCAATTTATGCGCACTATATATTCTTCTGCCATGTTCTGAATAAATAATACCTTTCCACCTTTTAAGAAGGATATGTTGGATGCATAGTGAACGATCTGTATGTTACTAAGCGTACCAAATTTCACTGGAAGGACTTGAAGCATGTCATAAACTTTGTTGATAATCTGACAGAGATAGCACAGCGTATGAACGCTGGATTTTGGATGAGATTAATTAGACCTATGGTGCACACACTGAACAAGACCAATTGTGTGCACAAAACGCTGGTAAAAAGTCTTATTTTAATGTTGATTCTCATAAACTATATATATCTTCAACGATATGTTACAATTATTTTTTATTCTACATGTCAACAGAAATTGCCCCCTGTAGCAGTTCCTGGATCGATTTCCCGGCATGGTCGAATTACACTTGTGCCTACTAACAACGCCAAAGTGATTGCAAGGTACTGCATTTCCCGCAGAAATGGAACCATTCAAATTAATAAGTTCTCGCTTCTCGTGGCAATGCATCCATATTGGAAAATTGGAGACACTGTTCTACTCATGCTCTACCAAGGCACAGGAGGGCTCTTCCTTTTCATTGATGAGATGCCGAGTCGCCGTGATCAAGCTGCTTCCAGTGGATAGTTGTGGTTGTTGGCCCTCGGCCTCTTAATATGTGCTAGCCATTACTATATATGTTAAGTATGTAGATATGGACCATATGGTTGTTGGCCCTTAGTCTCTTAAAATGTGATAGTTGTTACTATGTTAAGTATGTACATATGGACCATATGGTTGTCAAAACCGTGTTACGAAGATCGTCCTTTTGTCGAATAGTGTAACCACTATATATATATGTTACTCAATTGCTGTTACCCAAGTTCATAAATTTTCATGGAAAGTATTAGTATCGTACACAGTTCATTGAGTTTAAGCGTGTGCCCGATGTCCAGAAGGCATTTGCATATTAACTGTCCATATTGCAAATTCACAGACATGTTAACATATGGAAACATATGTGTAACATACTAATCATCGCACATGATCTCGCAGACGCATCGTGTGCGATACTCCTAGCCACCGCAAGCAACTAGTTTGTATTTTTCAAAGTTCTTTGTACACACAGAATGGCAGACGAAGTAACTGTATTTACCGTCTGTGTTGTATTTTCTCATCGCAAACAGTTCATCTGAGTCGGCTATTTGCCACGTATCACACACATCTTCTTTACACGACTCGTTTGTGTTCTTTTGGCTCATCGCAAACAGTTCATCCATGTGAACCGTGTGCCGCATATCACACACATCTTGTTAAGTTGAACCGTTTCTGTTGTGTTCCCTAATCGAAAACAGTTCGTCCGAGTGAACTGTATGCCGTATATCGCACACACATTGATATGGCTGCCCGTTTCTGTTGTTCTGCCTCATCGCAAACAGTTTGAATGGATTAACTGTGTGCCCTGCATAGCACACGCAACTAAAATCTGAATCGTGTTTGATGGCTCCGCCATCGCAAACGTTTTCCACCTTTTCTGACGGTTTTTTTACACCACCGTTTGCGATTATTGCATCGCACACAGCTTCGGCAAAGGGTCTCTGATCGTAGTGTCGCGTTGGCAGTATCCTTTAGTAGTGTTAGTGAATACATGAACTCCTCAAACTACGGTCATCACCGGGAGTGGTCCCGACTATTGTCACTCCGGGGTTGCCGGATCATAACACGTAGTAGGTGACTGTGATGCCCCCGATTTGACCGTACACTAATCATACACGCAACGTGTACGATTAAGATCAGGGACTCACGGGAAGATATCACAACACAACTCTAAAAATAAAAATAAGTCATACAAGCATCATAATACAAGCCAGGGGCCTCGAGGGCTCGAATACAAGTGCTCGATCATAGACGAGTCAGCGGAAGCAACAATATCTGAGTACAGACATAAGTTAAAAAAGTTGCCATAAAATGGCTAGCACAAACTGGGATACAGATCGAAAGAGGCGTAGGCCTCCTGCCTGGGATCCTCCTAACTACTCCTGGTCGTTGTCAGCGGCCTGCACGTAGTAGTAGGCACCTCCGGTGTAGTAGGAGTCGTCGTCGACGGTGGCTTCTGGCTCCTGGGCTCCAGCATCTGGTTGCGACAACCAGGTAGAAGGGAAAGGGGGAAAAGAGGGAGAAAAGCAACCGTGAGTACTCATCCAAAGTACTCACAAGCAAGGAGCTACACTACATATGCATGGGTATATGTGTAAAGGGCCATATCGGTGGACTGAACTGCAGAATGCCAGAATAAGAGGGGGATAGCTAATCCTGTCGAAGACTACGCTTCTGGCCACCTCCATCTTGCAGCATGTAGGAGAGAGTAGATGGTAAGTTCACCAAGTAG
Source organism: Aegilops tauschii subsp. strangulata (assembly GCF_002575655.3). Classification (NCBI taxonomy): domain Eukaryota; kingdom Viridiplantae; phylum Streptophyta; class Magnoliopsida; order Poales; family Poaceae; genus Aegilops; species Aegilops tauschii. Next base: position 86,020,998 of record NC_053038.3, read on the forward strand.
CATCGTATAGCATAATCCTACCCGGCGATCCCCTCCTCGTCGCCCTGTTAGAGAGTGATCACCGGGTTATATCTGGCACTTGGAAGGGTGTGTTTTATTAAGTATCCAGTTCTAGTTGTCATAAGGTCAAGGTACAACTCCGGGTCGTCCTTTTACAGAGGGACACGGCTATTCGAATAGCTAAACTTCCCTGCATGGGTGCACCACATTTCCCAACACGCTCGATCCCATTTGGCCGGACACACTTTCCTGGGTCATGCCCGGCCTCGGAAGATCAACACGTCGCAGCAAAACCTAGGCTCAACAGAGAGGTCAACACGCCAGTCTAAGTCCTATGCGCGCAGGGGTCTGGGCCCATCGCCCATTGCACACCTGCACATTGCGTACGCGGCCGGAAGCAGACCAAGCCCCCTTAATACAAGCGCGAGCTTACGGTCCAATGCGGCGCGCGCCACTCAGTCGCTGACGTCAAAAAGAGCTTCGCTGATACCACGACGCCGAGTGCCCATAACTGTTCCTGCGTAGTTGGTTAATGCGTATAGACCAAATGGCCAGACTCAGATCAAATACCAAGATCTCGTTAAGCGTGTTAAGTATCCGCGAACGCCGACCAGGGCCAGGCCCACCTTCTCCTAGGTGGTCTCAACCTGCCCTGTCGCTCCGCCACAAAGTAACAGTCGGGGGCCGTCAGGAACCCAGGCCCACCTCTACCGGGATGGAGCCACCTGTCCTTTCAGCCTCCTCATCAGAATCACTTGCGGGTACTCAACGAGCTGACCCGACTTTAGTCACCACATGTGTCATGTATATAAAGTATATAGTATATACCCGTGATCACCTCCCGAAGTGATCACGGCCCAGTAGTATAGCATGGTAGACGGACAAGAGTGTAGGGCCACTGATGGAACACTAGCATCCTATACTAAGTAGTAGGATAGCAGGTAAGGGTAACAACTGTAGCAACAATGACAGGCTATGCAGCAGAATAGGATTAACCGAAAGCAGTAACATGCTACACTACTCTAATGCAAACTGTATAGAGAAGAATAGGCGATATCTAGTGATCAAGGGGGGGCTTGCCTGGTTGCTCTGGCAAGTAGGGGTCGTCAACAGCGTAGTCGGTCGGGGCACCAGCAGCGACGTCGGTCTCGTAGTCTACCGGAGAGAACAGGGGGAAGAAACAATGAATATAATGCAAACATAATCATGACGATGGAAGACATGACAATGCGCGGTGCTAGGTGTGCCCTAACGCGGTAGGAGGTGGTACCGGCGAAGGGGGAAAACATCAGGGAAAGTATTCCCGGTGTTTCGCGTTTTCGGACAGATGAATCAGAGGGGAAAACTTACGAGTTTGCTATGCTAGGGATGTGTGGCAGACGAATGGGCTGCGTATCCGGATTCGACTCGTCGTTCTGAGCAACTTTCATGTACAAAGTATTTTCATCTGAGCTACGGTTTATTTTATATTGATTTTAAAAGATTTAAATCAATTTTTAGGATTTATTTAATTATTTTAATCCAACATTATCCAGAATAGTGTTTGCTGACGTCATCATGACATCAGCGTAACGCCAGCAGTCAATAGAGTGTTGACGTAGTCAAAATGACGTGTGGGTCCCGCATGTCATCCTCTGTTAACTAATTAACCAAATTAATTAGTTTAATTAACAGATTAGTTTGGTTAGTTAATTAATTAATTAAATTTATATTCATTATTATTATTTTTATCTCTTTTTTCAAGTCGTTCTGGGGGTGGGGTCCCACTGTCATAGGCCCTATGGGCCTTAACGGGCACGGGCACGCGTTAACGGGCACCGGGGCGTGCCGGTGCGGGCGCCCGAACTGGGCCACGGCGAGGGGGGAAACGCCGGCGTGGCAGCGGCGAGGCCACGATGGGGCAAAAGGGGATGAGCAGGGCAGGCGCCGGAGCGCCGGAGGTGGCCGCGGGCGTGGCGTCACGGGTCAGGTGACGCGGGCGCGGGAAGGGGTCGCGATGCGCGGTCGAGCGGGCGCGGCCGGGGCCGTGGTGGCCGCGAGCACGGAGCAGGCGGCGCGCCGGCGTGGAGCTGCGGGACGCGGCCGTGCACGGTGAGTGTGGCCCGGACGCGGTGACGGCCGCGCGGGACAGATAGGGGAAGGGAGGGAGCTCACTGCGGGCGTAGGGTATGGGGCAGTGGGGCTTGAGGAGGAGGATGGGGACGAGCGGCGGAGAGGAAGCAGGCCGGCGGGGTGGCTCCGGTATCGAGGCGCCGGCGAGGTGCGACGGGGTCGGGGTCGGTGATGAGGCGAGGCCGCGGCGTCAGGCGGGCGCCGCGCGAGGGAGAGGAGGGGGCGCAGAGGAGTCCCTGAGGGGCGGCGCCGAGCCCGGCTGGCGGTGGCCTTAGCGGCGCGGCAACTTGCGTCGGGTGCGGCCGTGCGGGAGGAGGGGATCGAGCAGGGGCGCCCCTCCCCAGGCACCATGCGTGCATGTGCGTGTGCGCGTGTGTTGCATGTGGTGGCGGCGGTGTGGGAGGACGGGAGAGCGGGTGGGGATCGTGGGGGGTAGTGGGGATCGGGGGTTATAGTTTGGGGGTTTTGGGGGCGCTAGCTGGGCCGGCCTGGTTGGCCCGGTGGCCATCGGGGCCGAAGCCCAGTGAGAGGGGGTTTGCTTTTCTCCATTTCTTTTGTTTTAGTCTTTTCCCTTTTCTTATTTTTCTTTTCTGTTTTCTTTTAGTTCCTAATTATTTTAGTTTTATAGTCTATAAAAGTAGTCCCTAATTTTGTCTAAATAATTATACTACTGCCACATAAGTTTGGGCAACTAAATAGAATAGTTTAGGAATTTATTAACTGTATAAAGCATTTAATTAATTGTTTTGCTACTATCTTATTTACTTTAGGACAATCAAACACTTTCAAAGAGGTTGGTTTCTCCACCATTATTATTTATGCATTATTTGGCTCTCTCCGAACATTTTAGATTCAAGATTGGAAAACTTTTATTGTTTGTTTGATTTTGAATTTGGATTTGAATCGGTTTCGAACTACCGCGAGATTAGTAATCGTAATGGAGGTGACGTGGCATCATTAGTAGAGAGTTACTATAGCTTAATTATCCGGGCGTCATAATTCTCCTCCACTACAAGAAATCTCGTGCCAAGATTTTAGGGGGTGGAGTAACGGGGAAAGATCTGGTTACGAAATTCTAACGAATCTTCTCGATCTTGGTTGATTTTCTCGAAGAGGTCGATCCATTACGTTGATGTCTTCATTCCTCTGCTTCAGGTCATCGTGATGAAGTCGGCATCCTTCCTTCGGGAACTCCATCATACTTACGAAAGAATAAAGGGTGGGTATTCCGGGAGAACGAACCTTGGCAAGGGTGACTATCGGGTCGATAACATCGGGGAAGGTGGCGGAAAATAACTCTCGAATTGAAACTTAAGAAAATATCGAGAGCAAAGTAAGGAGGTATCATGGGAAGTTTCGAGCAGGCAGGCAATCGTTCGATGCCTGAAATAGGGCGTGAAAGGGGTTCAGAGCAACGGATTACATATTGTGTCACATACCAGAATGATGATCTCTAGGAATGTGGCTCATGATCTGCATACGAAGCCAAGCGTGAGGAATAACTTTGACAACAGGGTGTACAGGAGAGTCAGGTTTCGATCCTGTGGAACTGTGGGTTATGGGCCCACCATGTGGGTTAAAAGTAGGAAGGGCGCTGACCTCTTGCACGGTCATGATAGCAAGGCATGTCAGAGGATAGCCTACCAGTTATGTCGACAACAACATCAATACCAAGGGCGAGGGACGAAGAGAACCATTTTCCTGCTCGTTGAACGAGGTGGACCAATAGGCAAAGTTCTCGTCCATCGGCGATTACCGGAATGTCATCAACAATAGTAACAGCGTCTTACTAACAACGTGGTACCACAAGGTTCTTAACTAAGCAGGGAATTATCACTGCTTAGTTAAGTCAGATTACCAGAAAGGTTAAACAAAACAATAGAAAGGAAAATACGATTATCAGATTAATCAGAACAATGGAAACGAAAATGTGTATACACACATATTTCGAGGGTATATCTTCGCCAAGGACAAGCGGAGCAAGATATCCATGACAGGATAGAAAGTAGAAACCCATTTAGGTAAGGGGGGAGGAATCTCATGATATTACCCATACAACGGTGTTAGGATAAATGATAAAGAAAATTTAGCATTGTGCTTCAAATGCTCTTATTGAAAATCGGATTACCACAGACATGGTTCGAGATAGCGTTGACATGGTCTTCAAGCAAAGGTCAGACTTTGGATACAGGAAGGATCCATCAGGAACAACTTGTAGAATAAGTCTGACAATTTCCTCATGGAAGAATGGATAACCTTGCTGAAAAGGAAGCTATAACAATAGGTCCTCCGGCCAGGTGTGCTATGCATGACATAACCTTACCGGGTCATATAAAGACCAACATTATAACTCTTGGAAATATGTTCCAACCACCACATCTGACCGAGATTCAGATCTGATTGGTGTCACGATACCTCAGACTTAGGATGCTTGAGAAGAAAAGGTGCGGCACAATTTGACGAGATGACATTGTAAGATTCTCGGGAAATGAACTATGGAAGCGAGTTCCGAAACAAGAGTCCATCAGTATACCAACGAGAGGATGAGGAGGTGGCTGATGGAATCAGCGACAATTCATCGAGATTAACAAAAGATGGATTTCCGCAACTATGTGAACAAGGAGATAACATTTGTCAGATCAGATGGTATAATGATGTATGCTCGAGGAAAACATACACAATTAAACATTGGTTGAAAGGTGCACCCGAAATATGGGCTGGGTCTCACGACCAACGTCGGAATGGTGATTCAATAATCAATAGTCTAAGAATTAACGGCCGACCATTAACTTCATAGCAATAGGGTTGCCAGAAGGGCAGGATCCAAACAGCACCGCTCACTTGTTGGTACCCCGGTTGGAATCAACACGAGGACCCAAGAAGGAATGGTGATGGTGAGAAGTATCACCATACCAAGATTTCTTAAGAGGTGGTGAATTCTCACAACATTGAGGACAAAAGAGATGTTAATGTTCCAAGGTAAAGAAGAACAATTGCTGGATAGCAAGGAACTCAAGGTATAACACCAAACACGAACAAGTTTGTGTTGGAGGGAAGGCAGTAAAGTGGCCGATGATAACACAAATCATCGAGGGAAAGGATGGTCTTTCTCATCATGAATTCAATTGATATTCCGAAAGGACTCGGAATGCTCATGATGATCACGACACATTTGTCGAGAGATTCCATGAAGATGTAATCGATCGGCGATGACATCAAGTCAAAGGAATGATGAAGCGAAAGGTTATTGGAACCCTGGGTACGACACAAACTCGAAACTAAGCTCGCTGTTCAAGGCGAAATGATATGATGAGGAAGATCGAAGTAAGCTTAGCTCATCGTTGAAAGTTGTGCTCCGGGAATAAGGACCAGGTAGCACAGTTAAAATTTAGCACAATAATGATATAGCCGATCAGGCTAGGGAATGACTTGAAGGATTATTAAACTTGTAAGCAACGAAAATTACTTGGAGTTATTAAATCGGCGTGCAGAATCGATTCACTTATCGGTGTTCTCGAGTGACTAATAACTCAAAACCTGGGGGGAATCTGAAATCGGTGAGAAGCAATACTAGATGTAGACTCATAGGAAGCGACACAGTTCTTTAATATTCTTGATATACCGGAGGGTAATACTCGAAGGAAGATCAAAATAGAGGTTGCGGAGATGTATTGATCTGCAGAAGACAAGTACTTTAACTTGCCCGAGAAAAGGAATCAAATAATATCAATATGGCCGGAACCATGATTGCAAAAGACTAGATCTCAGATATAAGATGAACTTGTACCAAAGGAATAATTATTTAAGAGAAGCTTCCATGATAAGATCTACATCGTGTCCATGGGCATGAACCCAAAGTTCAAGGTTGACTCCCACTTCTTCAATGCATAACCTTTCACTCACTACTCTGTTAAAATTAAGTGAAGGTGAAGAACTACCTGGTGAATTACCAAAGGAGTATGACCTGTGAAATCTTTCGGGTTCACACAGATTAGGAAAGGCATTGGTTCAACCCATCGAGGCTTCTTAGAACATATACCATGAACTTTAGGAGTAAATAACACAATCGACTAATTCAATCAAATGCAAAGGAATTATGTTTTCCAAATCAAGAGATCAGAAGCAAACGGTCTGATCAAAGCTGGATAAGTTGAATAAGCTTAGGTATACAATCGATGGCAATTTGATTCGGCGAGAACCATCTCATGTTTAAAATTACGTCTGAGCCGGAAAGATAATTTAAAAGGATCAACTGATGATTGCGTGCATTCGCACTCATGTTGAATCAATAGGATCAAAATGACGGTGTCTAAGGATACTAACGAATATTGCCAAACATATGGAAAGCATCCATAATGCAAGCAACATGTATTGCAGAGCAATAAGCTACTGGGGAATTTTGGAGGATCGAATAGTATTTCGAAGACAATTGTGAAACACATGAACAACTGGGGATGAGCGAATACTCAATAAGGGCGGGAAATTATCCGTAGGGGTATTCAGGTGGCAAGGAACTGCAAGGCAGTAGGCACAAAATATTCTCGGAACAATAGAGGGGATTTCAGGGTATCTTGTTATAACAAGATCAACTAGGAATAAAAGTAAGAATGGAAAGTGTATGTATTTATCCATAGGGATATTTTGGTGGTAAGGAATTGCAAAAGCAACGGGCACAAAGTCTCAAAAGAGTATCGGAGAGTAACTTCGAAATCTTCTGGTGCAGCCGGCGATCATCTAGACCGAAGGGGCTCTCCGGCAGAAAGTGTTTTCGAGAACCTAAAGTTAGATTTTGCAAAATTCATTTAACCCGAACAGGAGAGAGTTCAGAATCCCAGAGTAAAGGTCGAGGAGTAAAAGATCCTAGTACCACCCAATGGCGACGTGGGCCCGTAAGACACACATCCATGTTAGTAAAAAGTTTTGCAATGTCTAGACTCGACTTCGGCCAAGGAGTGTGGAAGGGGGATTCCTACAGGCAGTCGGCTCGGATACCAACTTGTGACGCCCCCGATTTGACCGTACACTAATCATACACGCAACGTGTACGATCAAGATCAGGGACTCACGGGAAGATATCACAACACAACTCTAAAAATAAAAATAAGTCATACAAGCATCATAATACAAGCCAAGGGCCTCGAGGGCTCGAATATAAGTGCTCGATCATAGAAGAGTCAGCGGAAGCAACAATATCTGAGTACAGACATAAGTTAAACAAGTTGTCATAAGGTGGCTAGCACAAACTGGAATACATATCGAAAGAGGCACAGGCCTCCTGCCTGGGATCCTCCTAACTACTCCTGGTCGTCGTCAGCGGCCTGCACGTAGTAGTAGGCACCTCCGGTGTAGTAGGAGTCGTCGTCGACGGTGGCATCTGTTGGGGAACGTAGTAATTTCAAAAAAATTCCTACGCATACGCAAGATCATGGTGATGCATAGCAACGAGAGGGGAGAGTGTTGTCCATGTACCCTCGTAGACCGACAGCGGAAGCGTTATTACAACGCGGTTGATGTAGTCGAACGTCTTCACGATCCGACCGATCAAGTACCGAACATACGGCACCTCCGAAGTTCTACACACGTTCAGCTCGATGACGTCCCTCGAACTCCGATCCAGCCGAGTGTTGAGGGAGAGTTTCGTCAGCACGACGGCGTGGTGACGATGATGATGTTCCACCGACGCAGGGCTTCGCCTAAGCTTCGCGACAGTATTATCGAGGTGTAATCTGGTGGAGGGGGGCACCGCACACGGCTAAAATATCGTATATCAAGTGTGTTCTTAGGTGCCCCCCTGCCCCCGTATATAAAGGAGCAAGGGGGAGGCCGGCTGCCCTTTGGCGCGCCAAGGAGAGGGGGGGAGTCCTCCTCCTAGTAGGAGTAGGACTCCCCTTTCCTAGTCCTACTAGGAAAAGAAGGGGGGAAGGAAAGAGAGGGAGAGGGAGAGGGAAAGGGGGCTGCGCCCCCCTCTCCTAGTCCAACTAGGACTCCTCTGGGAGGGGGCGCACCACTTCCTGGCTGCTGCCCTCTCTCTCCCCTCAAGGCCCACTAAGGCCCAATACTTCCCCGGGGGGTTCCGGTAACCCTCCGGCACTCCGGTTTAATCCGAAACTTCTCCGGAACACTTCCGGTGTCCGAATATAGTCGTCCAATATATCAATCTTTACGTCTCGACCATTTTGAGACTCCTCGTCATGTCCGTGATCACATCCGGGACTCCGAACAACCTTCGGTACATCAAATCACATAAACTCATAATATAACTATCATCGTAACTTTAAGCGTGCGGACCCTTTGGGTTCGAGAACTATGTAGACATGACCGAGACACCTCTCCGGTCAATAACCAATAGCGGGACCTGGATGCCCATATTGGCTCCCACATATTCTACGAAGATCTTTATCGGTCAGACCGCATAACAACATACGTTGTTCCCTTTGTCATCGGTATGTTACTTGCCCGAGATTCGATCGTCGGTATCTCGATACCTAGTTCAATCTCGTTACCGGCAAGTCTCTTTACTCGTTCCGTAATACATCATCCCGCAACTAACTCATTAGTCACAATGCTTGCAAGGCTTATAGTGATGTGCATTACCGAGTGGGCCCTGAGATACCTCTCCGACAATCGGAGTGACAAATCCTATTCTCGAAATACGCCAACCCAACAAGTACCTTTGGAGACACCTGTAGAGCACCTTTATAATCACCCAGTTACGTTGTGACGTTTGGTAGCACACAAAGTGTTCCTCCGGTAAACGGGAGTTGCATAATCTCATAGTCATGGGAACATGTATAAGTCATGAAGAAAGCAATAGCAACATACTAAACGATCGGGTGCTAAGCTAACGTAATGGGTCATGTCAATCACGTCATTCTCCTAATGAGGCGATCCCGTTAATCAAATAACAACTCATGTCTATGGCTAGGAAACATAACCATCTTTGATTAACGAGCTAGTCAAGTAGAGGCATACTAGTGACACTTTGTTTGTCTATGTATTCACACATGTATTATGTTTCCGGTTAATACAATTCTAGCATGAATAATAAACATTTATCATGATACAAGGAAATATATAATACTTTATTATTGCCTCTAGGGCATATTTCCTTCAGCATCTGGCTCCTGGGCTCCAGCATCTGCTTGCGACAACCAGGTAGAAAGGAAAGGGGGAAAAGAGGGAGAAAAGCAACCGTGAGTACTCATCCAAAGTACTCGCAAGCAAGGAGCTACACTACATATGCATGGGTATATGTGTAAAGGGCCATATCGGTGGACTGAACTGCAGAATGCCAGAATAAGAGGGGGATAGCTAATCCTGTCGAAGACTACGCTTCTGGCCACCTCCATCTTGCAGCATGTAGGAGAGAGTAGATGGTAAGTTCACCAAGTAGCATCGTATAGCATAATCCTACCCGACGATCCCCTCCTCGTCGCCCTGTTAGAGAGCGATCACCGGGTTATATCTGGCACTTGGAAGGGTGTGTTTTATTAAGTATCCATTTCGAGTTGTCATAAGGTCAAGGTACAACTCCGGGTCGTCCTTTTACCGAGGGACACGGCTATTCGAATAGATAAACTTCCCTGCAGGGGTGCACCACATTTCCCAACACGCTCGATCCCATTTGGCCGGACACACTTTCCTGGGTCATGCCCGGCCTCGAAAGATCAACACGTCGCAGCCCCACCTAGGCTCAACAGAGAGGTCAGCACGCCGGTCTAAATCCTATGCGCGCAGGAGTCTGGGCCCATCGCCCATTGCACACCTGCACGTTGTGTACGCGGCCGTAAGCAGACCTAGCCCCCTTAATACAAGCGCGAGCTTACGGTCCAATGCGGCGCGCGCGACTTAGTCGCTGACGTCAAAAAGAGCTTCGGCTGATACCACGACGCTGAGTGCCCATACCTGTTCCCGCGTAGTTGTGCGTATAGACCAAATGGCCAGACTCAGATCAAATACCAAGATCTCGTTAAGCGTGTTAAGTATCCGCGAACGCCGACCAGGGCCAGGCCCACCTCCTCCTAGGTGGTCTCAACCTGCCATGTCGCTCTGCCACAAAGTAACAGTCGGGGGCCGTCAGGAACCCATGCCCACCTCTACGGGGATGGAGCCACCTATCCTTTCAGCCCCCTCATCAGAATCACTTGCGGGTACTCAACGAGCTGACCCGACTTTAGTCACCACATGTGTCATGTATATAAAGTATATAGTATATACCCGTGATCACCTCCCGAAGTGATCACGGCCCAGTAGTATAGCATGGTAGACGGACAAGAGTGTAGGGCCACTGATGGAACACTAGCATCCTATACTAAGTAGTAGGATAGCAGGTAAGGGTAACAACTGTGGCAACAATGACAGGCTATGCAGCAGAATAGGATTAACCAAAAGAAGTAACATGCTACACTACTCTAGTGCAAGCTGTATAGAGAAGAATAGGCGATATCTGGTGATCAAGGGGGGGCTTGCCTGGTTGCTCTGGCAAGTAGGGGTCGTCAACAGCGTAGTCGGTCGGGGCACCAGCAGCGATGTCGGTCTCGTAGTCTACCGGAGAGAAGAGGGGGAAGAAACAATGAATATAATGCAAACATAAGCATGACGATGGAAGACATGACAATGCGCGGTGCTAGGTGTGCCCTAACGCGGTAGGAGGTGGTACCGACGAAGGGGAAAACATCCGGGAAAGTATTCCCGGTGTTTCGCGTTTTCGGACAGATGAATCGGAGGGGAAAAGTTACGAGTTTGCTATGCTAGGGATGTGTGGCGGACGAACGGGCTGCGTATCCGGATTCGTCTCGTCGTTCTGAGCAACTTTCATGTACAAAGTATTTTTATCTGAGCTACGGTTTATTTTATATTGATTTTAAAAGATTTAAATCACTTTTTAGCATTTATTTAATTATTTTAATCCAACATTATCCAGAATAGTGTTTGCTGACGTCATCATGACATCAGCCTGACGCCAGCAGTCAACAGAGTGTTGACTTAGTCAAACTAACGTGTGGGTCCCGCATGTCATCCTCTGTTAACTAATTAACCAAATTAATTAGTTTAATTAACATATTAGTTTGGTTAGTTAATTAATTATGTTAATTAAACATGATTAATTAAGTTAATTAATTAATTAAATTTATATTCATTATTATTATTTTTATCTCTTTTTTAAGTCGTTCTGGGGGTGGGGTCCCACTGTCATAGGCCCTATGGGCCTTAACGGGCACGGGCACGCGTTAACGGGCACCGGGGCGTGCCGGTGCGGGCGCCCGAACTGGGCCACGACGAGGGGGGAAACGCCGGCGTGGCAGCGGCGAGGCCACGGCGGGGCAAAAGGGGATGAGCAGGGCAGGCGCCGGAGCGCCGGAGGTGGCCGCGGGCGTGGCGTCACGGGTCAGGCGACGCAGGCACGGGAAGGGGTCGCGATGCGCGGTCGAGCGGGCGCGGCCGGGGCCGTGGTGGCCGCGGGCGGAGCGCTGGCGTGGAGCTGCGGGACGCGGCCGGGCACGGTGAGTGCGGCCCGGACACGGTGACGGCCGCGCGGGACAGAGAGGGGAAGGGAGGGAGCTCAGTGCGGGCGTAGGGTACGGGGCAGTGGGGCTTAAGGAGGAGGACGGGGACGAGCAGCGAAGAGGAAGCAGGCCGGCGGGGTGGCTCCGGCGTCGAGAGGCGCCGGCGAGGTGCGACGGGGTCGGGGTCGGTGATGAGCCGAGGCCGCGGCGTCAGGCGGGCGCCGCGCGAGGGAGAGCAGGGGGCGCAGAGGAGTCCCTGAGGGGCGGCGCCGAGCCCGGCTGGCGGTGGCCTTAGCGGCGCGGCGACTTGCGTCGGGTGCGGCCGTGCGGGAGGAGGGGATCGAGCAGGGGCGCCCCTCCCCAGGCACGATGCGTGCGTGTGCGTGTGCGCGTGTGTTGCGTGTGGTGGCGGCGGTGTGGGAGGACAGGAGAACGGGTGGGGATCGTGGGGGTAGTGGGGATCGGGGGTTAGGGTTTGAGGGTTATGGGGGCGCTAGCTGGGCCGGCCTCGTTGGCCCGGTGGCCATCTGGGCCGAAGCCCAGTGAGAGGGGGGTTTGCTTTTCTCCTTTTCTTTTGTTTGTCTTCTCCCTTTTCTTATTTTTCTTTTCTGTTTTCTTTTAGTTCCTAATTATTTTAGTTTTATAATCTATAAAAGTAGTCCCTAATTTTGTCTAAATAATTATACTACTGCCACATAAGTTTGGGCAACTAAATAGAATAGTTCAGGAATTTATTAACTGTAAAAAGCATTTAATTAATTGTTTTGCTACTATCTTATTTACTTTAGGACAATCAAACACTTTCAAAGAGGTTGGTTTATCCACCATTATTATTTATGCATTATTTGGCTATCTCCGAAAATTTTAGATTCAAGATTGGAAAACTTTTATTGTTTGTTTGATTTTGAATTTGGATTTGAATCGGTTTCGAACTACCGCAAGATTAGTAACCGTAATGGAGGTGATGTGGCATCATTAGTAGAGAGTTACTGTAGCTTAATTATCCGGGCGTCACAGTGACTATAACTTGCAAGATAGGATCAAGAACACAAATATATTCATGAAAACATAATAGGTTCAGATCTGAAATCATGGAACATAGTGGATACTAGGGATCAAACCCTAACAAAACTAACTCGATTACATGGTAAATCTCATCCAACCCATCACGGTCCAGCAAGCCTACGATGGGATTACTCACGCACAGTGGTGAGCATCATGAAATTGGTGATGGAGGATGGTTGATGATGACGATGGCGACGGATTCCCCTCTCCGGAGCCCCGAACGGACTCCAGATCTGCCCTCCTGAGGAACAACACGGTTTGGCGGCGGCTCGTATCGTAAAACGCGATCAATCCTTCTCTCCTATTTTTTCCTCCCTGAAAGTGAATATAAGGAGTTGGACTTGAGGTCGGTGGAGGTCCAGGGGGCCCACAAGGTCGGAGGGCACGCCCCCACCCTTGTGGCCAGGGTGTGGGCCCCCTTCCGTTGATTCTTTCGCCAATATTTTTTTAATTCCAAAAATGATCTCTATGAATTTTCAGGTCATTCCGAGAACTTTTATTTTTGCACAAAAATAACACCATGGCATTTCTACTGAAAACAACGTTAGTCCGGGTTAGATCCATTCAAATCATGCAAGTTAGAGTCCAAAACACGGGCAAAAGAGTTTGGAAAAGTAGATATGATGGAGACGTATCAACTCCCCCAAGCTTAACCCATTGCTTTCCCTCAAGCAATTCAGTTGACAAACTGAAAGTGATAAAGAAAAACTTTTACAAACTCTGTTTGATCTTGTTGTTGCAAATATGTAAAGCCAACATTCAAGTTTTCAGCAAGGATTATGAACTAACCATATTCATAATAACGTTTAGGTCTTACATTTACTCATATCAATGGCATAATAACCTAGCGAGAAATAATAATAAATCTCGGATGACAATACTTTTTCAAAACAATCATGATATGATATAACAAGATGGTATCTCGCTAACCCTTTCTGAGACCGCAAAACATAAATGCAGAGCACCCCTGAAGATCAAGGACTGACTAGACATTGTAATTCATGGCAAAAGAGATCCATTCACAGTCATACTCAATATAAATTAATAACAACGCATACAAATGATAGTGGTGCTCTCTAACTGGTGCTTTTTATACGAGGATGATAACTCAGCAATAAAAGTAAATAGATAGGCCCTTCACAGAGGGAAGCAGGGATTTGCAGTGGTGCCAGAGCTCGAGTTTTTAAAGTAGAGATAAATAATATTTTGAGCGGTATACTTTCATTGTCAACATAACAACCAAGAGATCTCGGTATCTTCCATACTAGACACATAATAGGCGGTTCCCAAATAGAATGGTAAAGTTTATACTCCTCCACCACCAACAAACACATTCCATGGCTGGTCCGAAACAACGGGTACCGTCCAACTAACAACAGTCCCGGGGGAGTTTTGTTTGCAATTATTTTGATTTGATTTTAGCATGGGACTGGGCATCCCGGTTACCAGCCATTTTCTCGTGAATGATGAGCGAAGTCCACTCATCGTGAGAATAACCCACCTAGCATTGAAGATATTGACAGCCCTAGTTGGTACATGAGCGATTCGAGCATACAAAACAGATTATCATTTAACGGTTTAGAGTTTGGCACATGCAAATTTACTTGGAACGGCTGGTAAATACCGCATATAGGAAGGTATGGTGGACTCATATGGAACAACTTTGGGTTTATGGAAGTGGATGCACAAGCAGTATTCCCGCTTAGTACAAGTGAAGGCTAGAAAAAGACTAGGAAGCGACCAACTAGAGAGCGACAACAGTCATAAACATGCATTGAGATTAACCAACATTGAGTGCAAGCATGAGTAGGATATAAATCACCATGAACATAAATATCGTGGAGGCTATGCTGATTTTGTTTCAACTACATGCGTGAACATGTGCCAAGTCAAGCCACTCGAATCATTCAAAGGAGGATATCATCCTATCATACTACATCACAACCATTTTAATTTTCATGTTCGCACGCAAGGTAAACCATTATAAACTGCTAGCTAATTAAGCATGGATTGAATAACTATAATCTCTAATTGTCATTGCAAACATGTTTCATTCAGAATAGGCTGAATCAAGAATGATGAACTAATCATATTTACAAAAACAAGATAGGTTGAGTTCATACTAGCTTTTCCTCATCTCAATCATTTCATCATATATCGTCATAATTGCCTTTCACTTGCATGACCGAATGGTGTGCATAATAATAATAGTGCACGTGCATTGGACTAAGCTGGAATCTGCAAACATGTATTCAAAGGAGAAGACAAGGTAATATGGGCTCTTTGTTAGATCAACAATAATGCATATGAGAGCCACTCAACATTTTCATCATGGTCTTCTCCTCTCGACCCCCAAAGAAAAGAAAAGAATTTCAAAGAAACACATTGAAATGTTTTGGAGTTTTTGTTTTTCTGAAGAAAGAAGAACAAGAACGAGAAAAACTTTTTACACGGGAAAGCTCCCGACAAGCAAAAGAAGAATGAGAAATCTTTTTGGGTTTTCTTTTAATATTACAACTAAGCATGCATAGAAAGTAAACTAATTACAACTAATTTTTTTGTTTTTTCTTAAGGTTTTTCAAACACACAAGAAGAAAGCGGAAAAAAGAAATAAACTAACATGGATAATATAGTGAAAGAGTATGAACACCGACAACTGAAATGAGTGTGTGAACATGAATGTAATGTCAGTGAGAGATACGTACCCCCCCCCCCCCACCCCAAGCTTAGGCTTTTGGCCTAAGTTAGTCTACGCCCATGGATCAAAGTAGCCCTCTCCGGTGTACTGAGGAGGATCCTGCGGGTTCCACTGGTTAGCGAGCTCCTATGGATCCCACTGATAAATAGACTCCTGGTATGGATCAGGTGATGGCTCTGGCTCAGGAGGTGGGGATCGTGTCCCCTCCCAGTATGCATAAATGTCCGCGGGCAAAACGAAGTACCTCCCTGAATGAATATCGAACAAAATAGGTGCAGGCAAGGTAATAATCTGGCAAGAATCATCGCTAAATATCAAGTTATAAATGAGTCTCTTTTCCTCATCATGGCGAATAAACTTATGTGCTGCCATGCTGTCATAATCTAAGTAAATAGTAGGTAGTAGTTTCTTTTCTTTCTCATAGTGCCTAATGGGTATCTCAAAGTGCTTAGCAAGGCGGGAGGCGAAGATACCTCCGAAAATAGGACCCTTTGAACGGTTTAGACTCAACCATTTAGCAACCATAGCGCCTAAACTGAAAGTTCTATCACGAATTAAAGCATGGCACAAAATGGCAAGGTCTGGAGCACTAAGTCCTCCACTCTCACCACGACCAATTAAACATCTCCCAGCGAATAATGAGTAATAGCACAAAACAGGGAAATGTAAACTAGCCACTCTCGCTTCTGACACCCTTCTCCTTTCTCCTACGGTAACTTCATGAATAAAACCTTCCACATCACTAGGGTGTGGTTCCTTGACGCTACCCTCATAAGGTAATTTACAAACCTCACAAAAGTCATAAAGCGTCATTTCCTTGTACTCATCATATAAGTAAAAGTCTGCCATGGGTGGTGATCTCTTAGTATGAAAATGAAATTTTTGCACGAAAGTATTAGTGAGTAGGAGATACTGATCACACTGGTCGAGGAGGAAGTCGGTGATGCCTGCATTCCCAGCCAAATAATAGAAATCATCATAAGCCGCTTGCAAGAATGCATCACATGGCCATCCACACAGCCGAATCTCCGCGGCACGAGGAAGATTATACTTTGGCTGCTCTTTCTCCTCATTTTCTTTTTCCTTTGAACCCCGGCTCGAGGAGCCTCTCAACAATCTCCTCATCATTTTCTCCCTCTGAAATTTTCTGAAATTTTTAGTGACTCAAAATAAAAGTGAACCAAACTCAACAAAATTGATAGTAACTACTCCTACAAGTGCCTAGAGGCTATATCATGCATCAAAACTACTTTGGACCATATAAATTTGACATGCAAGCTCAAGAACAAAGTCACCACAACAGCAAAAATTTGCAATGAATAAAGCACTAGAACAAAAACTAATTGGACCATTGGAGAAGTCACATACCGAAGAACAATCCCCCAAAGCAGTTTCGTGAATGGAGCTTTGAGCAAGGAGATTGAAAATGGCAGCAAGATGAGCAAGAACACGACTTTAAGCTATGGAGTGATTTTTTCTGGAGGAAGGAGTGGATGGGTGCTGGAATAAGTGGAGGGGGGCCATGTGGGGCCCACAAGGACAGGGGGCACGCCCAGAGGGGTAGTGCATGCCCTCCACCCTTGTGGCCAGCTGGTGAGGCCCCCTGGTGTGTGTTCAGCGCTAGAAATTCTTAAATAATCTATAAAAAAATCATACTAAATTTTCAGGGCATTTGGAGAACTTTTATTTTCGGGATATTTTTTATTGCACAGATAATTCAGAAACAGACAAAAAATACTATCTTTTCTGTAATAATCTAAATAACATAAAGTGAAAGGTGGGTACAGAGAGTTGTGCCTTCTAAATTCAACCATCTCATGCTCATCAAAAGGAATCCTTTAACAAGGTTGATCAAGTCTTATTAACAAACTTCTTCCGAATGACATGAAACCGGAGAATTTCCAAATAACACTAGGTTACCTCAACGGGGATATGCATGTCCCCAACAATAAGAATATCATATTTCTTTTCGACAGTAGGAAGAGGATATTCAAAACCTCCAATAGTAATAGTTGAAACTTTTCTAATAGAATTGATACTATGAACTTGAGGTTGTTTCTTTGGGAAGTGTACCGTATGCTCATTACCATTAACATGAAAAGTGACATTGCCTTTGTTGCAATCAATAACAACCCCTGCAGTATTCAAAAAGGGTCTACCAAGGATAATCGACATACTGTCGTCCTGGGGAATATCATGAATAACAAAGTCCATTAAGATAGTAACGTTTGCAACCACAACAGGCACATCCTCACAAATACCGATGGGGTATAGCAGTTGATTTATCAGCCATTTGCAAAGAGATTTCGGTAGGTGTCAACTTATTCAATTCAAGTCTACGATACAAAGAGAAAGGCATAACACTAACACCGGCTCCAAGATCACATAAAGCAGTTTTAACATAGTTTCTTTTAATGGAGCATGGTATAGTTGGTACCCCTGGATCTCCAAGTTTCTTTGGTATTCCACCCTTAAAAGTATAATTAGCAAACATGGTGGAAATTTCAGCTTCCGCTATCTTTCTTTTATTAGTAACAATATCTTTCATATACTAGTAAAAAGGCTCGTGCGTTGCAACGGGTGAAAATCAATATCACACGCCCCTTGCCGTATTGCAGCTTATCATCTTCCCCACACTTGTCCATGATAGTTGTGATGTCTATGTGATCACAATGCACCCAAATGTGATAAATCCCAAGATGATGAGATGATCCACCACATAATACACTGTCTATGTAGGCTAGCATTAACTGATAAGCTCATGTGGAATCAGTTATGATATATGGATATCATTAATAGCTAATGACCAACATGTGACAATGTTAAAAATATCACTCGACAGTCGGCTCCAATGCAAAAGCATTTAAAATCCTGAGCAAATTAACATGCACAATCATATGGCCCTAGCAGTTTATGTAGCTACTTGTAAGTTACTTTAATTACATTGGACACTAACATTAGAATATATGTGTTGTTTCTACATCGAAAATTGCTTTTGGAGGCCGAGCTCCATGGAGGCCTCCGTTTGCAAAATCCAAAATTCATATTTTTGCTTTACAGAAAATTCTGAAAAAAATACGCATCTACATGGAGGCGTAATTACCCAATCTATTTTAATAACTAAATTACTTTCATTTATTATATCCTTTTGTTCAAATAATATATTTTTTAGTGCGGTGTCCCTAAACAAAATTTGAAATAAGCATGCATGAGTCAACTGGATGTGTTGATAGAGTGTCGGGTTTTTTCTGAATGCAATTTAGGAAACAAAATAATTATATTGCAGTAAGAGCACTGATATACATTGTCATCCGACTTCAGTACGTTGTTGAAGGTCGGCCCATAGATACATTGTGACGAAGCATATCACACTGACGTCAGACAATAAAAATGTCCTACACACAACACTTTTATATTAAAGTGAAACAAATTTACCTCGATGCAACTGTTCCTCCATACCACCTCCAGCATGTCCACCTACAGGGACCTTAAGCATGTCATCTTCTTTTTGATCTAGAACAATAGCTTCATTGAGATCAGACTCTTTGACCATGACTTACAGAATAATTTATTTTGTATTTGCTTTTGTGTATAAATCGCCCAGGCATATGTGCCACTGTCCATTGCTCTTGCCTGAGTCAGGACGAGCTGCTCCAAGGTCACCCGGTTAAGCTCCTCCTCAGGCCATGGGACGGACACCGACAATGTACGTACCCTCCTTCCGCCACAACATGCTATGACGAGCTGCTCGAAGGTCACCCCGGCTAAGCTCCTCCTCCAGCCATGGGAGGAATGCCGATGATGTACAGTCCTTCCACCACCACGCGCCGAGCTCCGCCTTCTGCTTCTCCAGGTGGTCGGCGCGCAGCAACAGCACAGTGACCTGGAGGATCTTGGCCTCGTCCTTTGCCCAGCATCCCGGCATGCTGGGCCTTTTGATGGCGCTCCAACAGTTCGGCGTCGGGTTCCCTCTCACGAATCCAGTGCATGCATGAGTCGATCGGTTCTTCTCTCTCTCATTGATTCACCCCTCAATTAATAACCCGCTTAATTAGCTCATTAAGCTCATGCGTGCTTTTGCTCCCGTCATTTTCTCACGTCGCCTCATAAAAAAATGAGACCAACCCAAGGGCTAACCCGCGTTGGCATTTTTTTATAGGAGAAAAGTCCGCGAGCACCGCGCGTCCGAGCCAGGACTCGAACTCGGGTGGGCTGGCAGCAACCTCAACTGCCCAGCCAACGAGTCGATGCCCCGTCCTCCACGTCGCCTCATGAATGCTTGATTTTCCCCTCGCTATTTTCCCATGTCTCAGGTGCCACATGAGTGCATTTTCGTCGAGGTATATTAACTGGTCTAGGTGGATGTGAAAGACCGAGGTGGTACTTTTAAATACGTGAAGCCATCGATGCGACTCAGGCACAGGCAGGTATTTAGCAAGGGCTAGGATGGATGAAACATTGTGTATGCTTCTTTGGGCCAAGGCCCAGCCGGACGTACAAGCATTGGGAGGGAACGAAACGTTTTATTAACAACGTACGAGCAGGATATATATAGATAGATTAGTACCACCTTGAATATATAGAAAATAATAGGCATTTTAAGCATATCAGTCAAACGCATACGCAAAAATATAGGTCTAATCATTTCAGCAAAGCGCTCAAAATCCTCATCATCCTTTTTCTTGGATGGCTTAGGAGGAAAAGGCATGGGTTTCTGAACCCATGGTTCTCTTTCTTTACCATGTTTTCTAGCAATGAAGTCTCTCTTATCATAATGTTGATTCTTTGATTGTGGGTTATCAAGATCAACAGTAGGTTCAATTTCTACATCACTATCATTACTAGGTTGAGCATCAACATGAACATCATTATTAACATTATCACTAGGTTCATGTTCATCACCAGGTTGTGTCTCGGTATCAGAAATAGAAATATCACTGGGATTCTCAGGTGTGGCTATAGTAGGTTCACTAGCATGCAAAGTCCTATCATTTTTATTTTTATTTTAGTACGAGGACTAGGTGCATCAGTATTAGTTCTCTGAGAATCCTGCTCAAGTCTCTTAGGATGACCCTCGGGATACAAAGGTTCCTGGGTTATTTTACCACCTCTAGTCATAACCCTAACATCATTATCATTATTTTTACTATTCAACTCATTAAGCAAATCATCTTGTGCCTTAAGTACTTGTTCTACTTGAGTTGTAACCATGGAAGCATGTTTACTAATAAGCTTAAGATCATTAACAGTTCTATTCATATAATCGCCCGAGTGGTCAAGCATGTAAGCATTACGTTTCAATTGTCTAGTAACATAAGCATTGAAGTTTTCTTATTTAACAATAAAATTATCAAACTCATCCAAGCATTGACTAGCAGACTTACTATGAGGAATATCACCTTCATTAAATCTATGGAGATAGTTTACCTCTGCTACCTGTGTTGGGTTATCAAGACCATGTATTTCTTCAATAGGCGGTAAATTTTTAACATCTTCAGCTTTAATACCTTTTTCTTTCATAGATTTCTTTGCCTCTTGCATATCTTCAGGACTGAGAAATAGAACAACCCTTTTCTTCGGAGTTGGCTTAGGAGTTGGTTCAGGAAGTGTCCAATCATTATCATTACTCAATATATTATTAATAGCAATTCAGCTTGCTCAACAGTTCTTTCCCTGAAAACACAACCAGAACAACTATCCAGGTGGTCTCTGGAAGCATCAGTTAGTCCATTATAAAAGATATCAATTATTTCATTTTTCTTGAGAGGATGATCAAGCAAAGCATTAAGTAATTGGAGAAGCCTCCCCCAAGCTTGTGGGAGACTCTCTTCTTCAATTTGCACAAAATCAAATATTTCCCTTAAAGCAGCTTGTTTCTTATGAGCGGGGAAATATTTTTCAGAGAAGTAGTAAATCATATCCTGGGGACTACACACACAACCAGGAGCAAGAGAATTAAACCATAGTTTAGCATAACCCTTTAATGAGAAAGCAAACAATTCAAGAATATAGTAATAGCGAAATTTTTTCCTCGTGACCAAATAGGGTAGTTATATCATTCAATTTAGTAAGATGCCACAATAGTTTTAGATTCATAACCATAGAAAGGATCAGATTCAACCAAAGTAATTAAATGAGGATCAACAAAGAATTCATAATCCTTATCCGTAACAAAGATAGGTGAAATAGCGAAAGTAGGATCATATTTGATTCTAGCATTCAAGGATTTTTCTTTCAGCTTAGCTAACAATTTCTTAAGATCTTCTCTATCATTGCAAGCAAAGAAGTCTCTAGCGGTTTCTTCATCCATAACATAACCCTCAGGTACAATAGGCAATTCATATCTAGGGGAAGTATCATAATCTTTAGTTTCAATAATAACATCATTTTTATTAATTTCATTCTCCCTAACCCTAGCAAGTTGTTCATCAAGAAATTCACCTAGTGGCACAGTATTATCAAGCAGAGAAGTAGTTTCATCATAAGTATCACCGTAGGATCGAAAGTATGTCTAGAGGGGGGGTGATTAGACTACTTGACCAAATAAAAATCTAGCCTTTTTCGAATTTTAAGTCTTGGCAGATTTTAGCAACTTATCACAAGTCAAGCAATCAACCTACACATGCAAATCTAAGAGTATAGCAGCGGAATGTAAATCATTGCATATGAAGGTAAAGGGGAGGATTTTGGGGGGAGCAAACGCAATGTAGACACAGAGATTTTTGGCATGGTTCCGATAGGTGGTGCTATTGCACATCCACGTTGATGGAGACTTCAACCCACGAAGGGTAACGGCTGCGCGAGTCCACGGAGGGCTCCACCCACGAAGGGTCCACGAACAAGCAACCTTGTCTATCCCACCATGGCCATCTCCCATGAAGGACTTGCCTCACTTGGGTAGATCTTCACGAAGTAGGCGATCTCCTTGCCCTTACAAACTCCTTGGTTCAACTCCACAATCTTGACGGGGGCTCCCAAGTGACACCTAACCAATCTAGGAGACACCACTCTCCAAAAGGTAATATATGGTGTGTTGCTGATGAACTCCTTGCTCTTGTGCTTCAAATGATAGTCTCCCCAACACTCAACTCTCTCTCTCTCTCATAGATTTGGATTTGGTGGAAAGATGATTTGAGTGGAAAGCAACTTGGGGAAGGCTAGAGATCAAGATTCCTGTGGTTGGATTGGAATATCTTGGTCTCAACACATGAATAGGTAGTTCTCTCTTAGAAAATGAATGCTGGAAGTGTAGGCACATTCTGATGGCTTTCTCCACAAATGGAGGATGGGTGGAGGGGTATATATAGCCTCCACACTAAATCTAACCGTTACACACAATTTACCAAACTCGGTGGGACCGATTACTCAAACTCGGCCAGACCGATTTAGTTCAAAATGTGAACCTTAGGATTTTCGGTGGGACCGACATGTCAACTCTGTGGGACCAATTTCATTAGGGTTAGGGCATAACGAAATCTCGGTGAGACCGATCACATGAACTCGGTAAGACCGATTTTTGTGATAGGCAAACAGAGAGTTGGTCAGGCAAACTCGGTGGGACCGATCGCTCATTTCGGTGAGACCGAACCGATACGAAAAGGAAATAGAGAGTTTGAATTGCGAACTCGGTGGGACCAATCGCTCATTTCGGTTAGACCGAAACGTTACGAAGGGAAATAGAGAGTTTGCAATCCCATCTCGGTGAGACTGAGATCCCTACGGTGAGATCGAACTGATTAGGGTTTCTGGCTATGGCTATGTCAAATGAACTCGGTGGCGCCGGATAGATCAAACCAGTGGGGCCGAGTTTGAATTTTGGTTTGGGACATATGTGGATATGAGAAAGTAGTTGAGGGCTTTTGGAGCATATCACTAAGCGTTTTGAGCAAGCAAGCCATTAAGCAACACCTCAACCCCTTTTAATAGTATTGGCTTTTCCTATGGACTCGATGTGATCTTGGATCACTAAAATGAAAAAGTAGAGTCTTGAGCTTGAGCCAATATGTGTCCTTAGCATTTTGAGGGGTCCACATCTCTAGTCCATGCCATGCTAATCATTGAACTTTCTGAAATGATCATCTTGAAAGAGTATTAGTTCAATGAGCTATATGTTGTTAAGAATTACCAAAACCACCCAGGGATTAGTTGCACTTTCAATCTCCCCCTTTTTGGTAATTGAAGACAACATATAGATCAAAGCTTTGACAAATGATAATAAGAATGAAATATATCATCGCTTTGAGAAGTATGTGATAAGCAAGAGCTCTCCCTAAATTTGTGCATTATTTAAAATTTGCTTTTGAATGCAAATGCACAATCGATTAGGATCTTGGGTTACTCTTCCATGTCACATACATCTTGGTGGAGTGCTCAAAATGATAGTAAATGAAATATGCACTCATCACCAAGGCAAAGTGAATGATCATACATGAGAGATAAATAAAATCATCATCCAAGCACAAGCATTAACGTATGATATGATCAAACACATGACCATACAAGTATCTCACACACACAACCATAAAGTAGCATCCAAGCAAGCAAACAAATAAGTATCAAACAAGTAGCAAAAGAGAAAGCAAAAAGAAGCAAATCTCTCTCTCTTCTCTCTCTCTCTCTCGAAGCCTATGATCTATACACTTTCTCCCCCTTTGGCAACAAGTTACCAAAAAGCTTGAAAATGCATAGTGCTATGCGGCTCTCTAGGCTTGATCTTCAGGAGGTGGCGTGGAGAGGACTCCTAGGACGAATGCATCTGTTGAGGTTGTTGGAGCTGGTGGAGTTGCAACCGAAAGAACAACTAAAGCTGTGGTTGCAGGTGTAGAAGTTGTAGCTCTTGTGTCTGTCACAGGCACTGCTGCAGACCTCTGTGCCCTAGGCACTCTCTGAAAAGGTTCAGTGGTAGCTTTCCCTTTCCTCTCTTTAGCTTCTTCCTGGAGCTGCTCAACAGCTGTTTGCATTTCTGTCACCTTCAAGTCAAGATCATAAAATTTGTTTCAATGATCCTCTCAAGACTCTCTTGATTCTGAGTCAGGGTGGACAATCCTTTCTCAATCCTCAAAGTGGCTTGAATAAGATATCCAAGTTGATCTTGTTTTGACCTGAGAAAAACTTGTGAAGCCTCTTCAGCACTTGGCATCTTGGCTGCCTTCTCAGCTTTTGCTTTCTCCCTCTTCTCTTGAGCCTCTACTGATGTAGGATCTTTAGCATCCATGACAACTGTGTTTTCCTCAAAGTAAGGCCTCAAGGGAAGGTGTTCTTTATCCAACAAGTATGTGCATGTGATGAGCATCTGGATGTGTGGAGCATACCCACATGACCTCCTCCGGTCTGCAGCTGTCCTCTTGATTGTCTCAACAATCAAACTCATCACCTTGAATTTCGGGGGCACATCAAACAACTAAAGCAAATTGATGGAGTGGCCTCTGATCATCCTGTGATCCCCTGATTTTGGCAACAAGGTGTGCCTCAAGATGGTGTTAATAGTGGCCAGTCCAGAGAACAGATAATATACATAGCCAAGCTTGTGTGTCTCCAAGGCCTTGTCAGGTATCTCCTTGTACATGTTGGCCATGGAGTTGTGATCTTTCTTTCTCCTAGCATAGACATCTATGCCATCCTCAAGCTCTGTAGGGGCATTGATCAGCTTGGCCCACGCAGCAACTGTTGATTGGTACCTTGTACCCTCAGACATCGATACAATCCTTCCATCTAGATAGAACTGAGCTATAGAATAGAATTGCATAATGAGCTCATCATTCCACTTGGTCAGTTTCTGACCCACAATACTATCTACTCCATTGAGTCTAAAACTTTCATGCACTCCTAGGAAGTGGTCTTCATTGTTGTCGATGTATTTCCAGTCTACCCACTTCATGTCAAACACTATGGGCTTCTTATCCAAAAGAATTGTCTCATAGTAGTCCTGCTGATCCTTGGTGTGAAATCTATAGTCCAAAATAGTCCTTCTCCTTACAGCGTAAGGGTCTGATTGTCTCCACAATCTGAGACCTGCATCCTTTCTGATTTTCATGTTTTTTGCCACTGGATGATTGTCATCATGATCAGGGATCTTTGGCTTTAACTTTCTGAGCACTTGGCCTTCATCATCTTCTTCTTCTATTTCAGGCACTGGGGCATTGTTCTTCTCAGCAGCTGGTATATTTCTTGTACTTCTCTTTGGTGCAGTTTTGGTGGCTGGAGCAGTAGCTTTGGGGGCAGTCTTGGGCTTTGAAGGAGCAGCCCCAGACCTGATGGCATCCCCATCAGCTTTTGTGCTTTAGGTGCTGGTGCAACATCCTCTTCTTCCTCATCCTCTGCTGGGTCTCTCATCATAGAGGATCTGCCAATTACTCTGGCCATGGTCTTCTTGACCCTTTCCTTTCTCTTCTTGCCTTCACCAGCCTCCTTTGGTTCAAGAGTGAACTCAATGGTTTCCTGTGTTGAGGCTCTGGCTTTGGACATGGGCACTCTCTTTGCAGGAGCCTTCTTGTTCAGACCAGGCTTTGTTGAAGCAGTTGTGCCAAATTCCTTCTTGACAACCTTCTTCTTGGAGCTGACCTCCTCCTCAGTAGCAACATAGTCTTCATCCTCTAAATCAGAATTTGTCTTTCTCCTCTGCCTAGTAGCAGCCTTAGGTAGGTTGCTAGGAGTACATCTGCTGCCTTCATCATAACTGCCAAAGGGACTAGTGCCCTCACTCAGATTTACCTACTCGTCAGACTTGTTCTGGCTATCACTTTGATCTGACACGTCTGACACTGCAAACTGAAAGCTGACCCTATGAATAGTTATAGATGAGATAGAGTGGATGAGCATCACAAAGTGCAGAGATTTTGCAAAACAATTGAGTCAAAAACTTAGTTTTAGTTGTCCACAGAAAGCATTTCGGAGCTACCGATTTGTTAAACTCGGTGACACCGAAGCAACTTTGGAGTCTAAACTAGTGAAATCGGTCAGACCGAGACACAGTTCGGTGGTTTTCACTGAGAGTTGAACTCGGTCACACCGATTTGCAAGTTTCGGTCAGACCGAAAGTTACAAGTGCAATGGCCTAAGCCAAATCGGTGAGACCGATTTCCACAACTCGGTCGGTCCGAGATGAGTTCGGCGGAAACCTATCCCCAAATTTTCGAATCAAAACTAATCTAAAGGAAGTTTTTGCTGGATAGGATGATCTCATACGTGGTAAGAATCATGGCATTGACTTTGTGCTAAGAATCGGAGGTAAAGATTGCACAAAGGATCAAACTCATACCCTAACTTGGCCATGAGCTCGCTACGGTGGCAACGGCGGTGAAGATTTCTGTTGACGGCGGCGGAGACCAGCGGTAGGAGGTCGCTGGCGACAAGGAGATGATCCGGAGACCCGAGTCGGCAGAG
Source organism: Aegilops tauschii subsp. strangulata (assembly GCF_002575655.3). Classification (NCBI taxonomy): domain Eukaryota; kingdom Viridiplantae; phylum Streptophyta; class Magnoliopsida; order Poales; family Poaceae; genus Aegilops; species Aegilops tauschii. Next base: position 86,047,761 of record NC_053038.3, read on the forward strand.
CAGGACACGCGCGGGCGAAAAGGTTTCAGAGAAATTTCCAAAATTTGACCCGTCGGTATATATATCCTGACCCTGTCGGTGTGACCGAGTGGAACAACTCGGTGGCACCGAGATGCAGAATCGCAAGCGGTTACTGCAACTCGGTGTGACCGAACAGTTCTAATCGGTTGCACCGAGATTGAAAACCTAGATCAACTCAGTGAACTCGGTATGACCAAAAAGGATGAATCGGTCAAACCGAAATGCACAGAGAGGTTTTGGAAGTTTAAGTCTATGACAAATCGGTGACTCCGAGTGCTCCTCACCCAGAGGGTTCGAATCTGACTTGATCAAACTTTGTGATGTAGCATGAATAGAGTTTGAGATGAGAAAAGCATAGATGGCTAGAGGAAGTTCTTAGGCATTCTTGTCCATCCATTTGGCAAAAGAAGAAGAGCCAAACAATCAAAGCAACAAATGGATGTCCTCGTATAAGAAAAATATGCAATCAACATGCTCACACAATAAAATGGCAAATGAAATATGTGGCAAAGCATGCACAAACACTCTAGCATCTATCAAGCAATTGGCGATGACTAGGTCATCTATATATGAGTATCTTGACTTAGGAGTCAAATGAGAACTTGATCATAGGTCATACTCATCGTTTAAGCACAAGTGGGGTTACCACTTTCACATAAAGCATTGTTGTGTTCACACCATTAGAGTTGTTTTAGCTCAATTCTTAGAGTAAAGCTCCCCCTAGATGTGATATCCCCCCTAAGAGGGATGAACTAACCTTGGGTTTTGTCGATGATGACTTTATGTAGATGTTGAAGATGTGGATGCTCAATGTTGATGTAGATCATTTGGAGCAATCCATTGGAGTGAGTTGCACTTTCAATACCTACACGGGTTAGTCCCACAGGGAACAAACAAGGATATCCATAGACATGGAGTCAAGTACACACAACATGATGTCCATGAAAGCATTAGGTTACCTTGCCCCTTGTCTTACCAACAAGAGGGTTTGTGACTCCTTGAACTAGTGCAAGATGTGGAAGTTGTTTGCACTTGTTCTCGCCAAAATGATATGAGTGAAATATGTTGGCGGAGTCACCCTCAAGAACTCTCTAGTTCTTCTTCTTCGGGATCCACATCAACTTGATGGGAATCCTTGGAGTTGTATTCATACTTGATGAAGTAGAACTTGATGTAGTCTTGGGAACCCACTTGACCAAGGCCTTGGGAGCTTCTTCAAATGCATCAAACTCCTCTTGAAGCTTGTTCTTGCCTTTTTGCTTGTGGTCTTGTGGTGGAAGATCATCTTGAGCTTGTGTTCCTTTGAAAGAAGTAGGATCATACTTCTCTTGTTGAGGAACAAACTTCATCTTGGGGTATTGATCTTCTTCCCACTCAACTCCATTGCCATTGAACTTTCATTCAAAACCAACACCTTGATTCTTCCGGTGCCTTCCTTGCTTGTGTACAATTTCCTCAAATTGCTTACTTCCGGCAAGGCTCTTGTAAACACCTTTCTCTATAATTCCCTTCAATAAGCTATTTTCTTGCTCAAGTGTAACTTGGCTAAGAGAATCATTAGTGGAATCAAGAGAACTGCTAGAAGCAACAACATTGGATTTAGCATGATCATTGTTACTACTAGAGGAAGAATCTTTCTTACTCTTGTTGCTAGATTTTACTTGTGGCATATAAGTAGACAAGAGTAAACGCTTGGCCATGTAAGAAGAACTTTTCTTATGAAGATCATCATTGATTGCTTTTAAGAACCCATGCTCTTGCTCAAGGTTGAGCTTTTCAAAGCGTAGCTTCTCATGAGTCTTTAAAAGCTCTTGATGATCTTCCAAGGTAGTTTCATGAGCTAACTTAAGAGTGTTTAGTTATTTAGTTAGACACTCAATCTCCTTCTTATCATCGTCATTCGCTTTATCTTGATTAGCATGATTAATAGCAAGTTCATAATTTTCATCACTAGAGTTGTCAACAAGTAAATCATCATCACCTAGCAAATCATCTTCATCACTATTGAAATCAACATACTCGGGGTGTGATACCTTTCGGCCTTTAGCCATGAAGCATCTTCCAATTCCTTCATTTGGTGAGTCAAATATGTCATAGGAGTTGGTCGACACAAGTGCTAGACCGGCAACACCTTCATCTTGAGTATATTCTGAGTCGGAGTGATAACTTCTCTCGAAGTGATGGTCGGAGTCAGAGCCGGATACCCATTCACCAACGTGAGCTTGATGTCTTCGTTTTGTGTAGCTCCTTGATGACTTGTCCTTCCTTTCCGAATCCTTGCTTCTGCGAGAGGTTCTTCGTTCATAACGATCATCTCTACTCCTTCTCTCTCTTGGAGGTGATTCTTCTCTTCTACTTCTCCTTTTAGGTGAGTCTTCTCTTCTTTTGTAGGGAGCCGTACACTCATTGGAGTAGTGTCCGGGTCTTCCACAATTGTAGCAATTACGCTCACGACTAGAAGATCTTTTGTCATTGTAGGACCTTGACTTGCAACTTTTTTCCTTGCTTCTACTCTTGTAGAACTTGTTGAAGTTCGTCACCATTAGGATCAATTCCTCATTGAAGGCTTGTTTCTCACTTGATGATGTAGGAGCATCACATGAGGCTTTGTAAGCACCACTTGACTTGTTGTGAAGCTCTTATTCATCCTTGAGTGACATCTCATGAGCAACAATTCTACCAATGACTTCCGTTGGCTTGAGATCTTTGTAATTGGGCATCATTTGGATCAATGTGCACACGGTATGATATTTTCCATCCAAGGCTCTTAGGATCTTCTTGATGATGAATCTGTCGGTGATCTCTTCACTTCCTAAGTCGGCAATCTCATTTGTGATGAGAGCAAGCCTATACATTTCAGCGACACCTTCATCACCATCCTTCATTTTGAACTTGTCAAGCTGACTTTGAAGCACATCCAATTTGGATTCCTTGACGGAGTCGTTACCTTCGTGCATATCAATCAAGGTATCCCAAATTTCCTTTGCATTCTCAAGACGGCTGATTTTGTTGAATTCTTCAAGGATATTGCAAGCTTGAGCATTGTATTGCAGCATCTTCAATTCTTTCGCGATAGCTTCACGATTCGGTTCTCTCCCATCAAAGAATCCACCTTGCAAGCCAATACACACAATAGCCCAAACGGCGGGGTTATGTCCAAGAATATGCATTTTCATCTTATGCTTCCAACTAGCAAAATTAGTACCATCAAAGTAAGGACCTCTACGGTGGTTATTTCCCTCGCTAGACGCCATACTCTCCTAGGTTGTGAAACCAAGGCTATGATCACCAAAGCTATGGAAATCAAGGCAAATGGAGACCAAAGCTCTGATACCACTTGTAGGATCAAAAGTATGTCTAGAAGGGGGGGTGATTAGACTACTTGACCAAATAAAAATCTAGCCTTTTGCCAATTTAAGTCTTGGCAGATTTTAGCAACTTATCACAAGTCAAGCAATCAACCTACACATGCAAATCTAAGAGTATAGCAGCGGAATGTAAATCATTGCATATGAAGGTAAAGGGGAGGAGTTTGGAGGGAGCAAACACAATGTAGACACGGAGATTTTTGGTGTGGTTCCGATAGGTAGTGCTATCGTACATCCACGTTGATGGAGACTTCAACTCACGAAGGGTAAAGGCCGCACGAGTCCACGGAGGGCTCCACCCACGAAGGGTCCACGAAGAAGCAACCTTGTCTATCCCACCATGGCCATCGCCCACGAAGGACTTGCCTCACTTGGGTAGATCTTCACGAAGTAGGCGATCTCCTTGCCCTTACAAACTCCTTGGTTCAACTCCATAATCTTGACGAAGGCTCCCAAGTGACACCTAACCAATCTAGGAGACACCACTCTCCAAAAGGTAATAGATGGTGTGTTGATGATGAACTCCTTGCTCTTGTGCTTCAAATGATAGTCTCCCCAACACTCAACTCTTTCTCACAGATTTGGATTTGGTGGAAAGATGATTTGATTGGAAAGCAACTTGGAGAAGGCTAGAGATCAAGATTCTTGTGGTTGGATTGGAATATCTTGGTCTCAACACATGAGTAGGTGGTTCTCTCTCAGAAAATGAATGCTAGAAGTGTAGGCACGTTCTGATGGCTTTCTCCATGAATGGAGGATGGGTGGAGGGGTATATATAGCCTCCACACAAAATCTAACCGTTACACACAATTTTCCAAACTCGGTGGGACCGAATACTCAAACTCGGGCAGACCAATTTAGTTCAAAATGTGAACCTTAGGATTTTCGGTGTGACCGACATGTCAACTCGGTGGGACTGATTTCATTAGGGTTAGGGCATAACGTAATCTCGGTGAGACCGATCAATGAACTCGGTGAGACCGATTTCTGTAATAGGCAAACAGAGAGTTGGTCAGGCAAACTCGGTGGGACCGATCGCTCATTTCAGTGAGACCGAAACATTACGAAAAGGAAACAAAGAGTTTGCATTGCGAACTCGGTGGGACCGATCGCTCATTTCGGTTAGACCGAAACCTTACTAGGGGAAACAGAGAGTTTGCAATCCCATCTCGGTGAGACTGAGATCCCTATCAGTGAGACCGAACTGATTAGGGTTTCTGGTTATGGCTATGTCAAATTAACTCGGTGGCGCCGGATAGATCAAATCGGTGGGGCCGAGTTTGACTTTTGGTTTGGGACATATGTGGATATGAGAAAGTAGTTGAGGGCTTTTGGAGCATATCACTAAGCATTTTGAGCAAGCAAGCCATTAAGCAACACCTCATCCCCTTTTAATAGTATTGGCTTTTCCTATGGACTCAATGTGATCTTGGATCATAAAATGAAAATTTAGAGTCTTGAGCTTGAGCCAATATGTGTCCTTAGCATTTTGAGGGGTCCACATCTCTAGTCCATGCCATGCCAATCATTGAACTTTCTGAAATGATCATCTTGAAAGAGTATTAGTTCAATGAGCTATATGTTGTTAAGAATTACCAAAACCACCCAGGGATTAGTTGCACTTTCAATCATGCATAGCAGAAGTGGCACCATCAATAATATGCAACATATCAGAATCAATAGCAGGTGTAGATGTCGCAAGTTTACTTAAAACAGAAGGAGAATCAAGTGCAGAGCTAGATGGCAGTTCCTTTCCTCCCCTCGTAGTTGAGGGATAGATCTTGGTTTTGTTGTCTTTTAGATTCCTCATAGTAATCAACAGATATAAATCCCAAGTGACTCAGAGAATAGAGCTATGTTCCCCGGCAACGGCGCCAGAAAAAGGTCTTGATAACCCACAAGTATAGGGGATCGCAACAGTTTTCGAGGGTAGAGTATTCAACCCAAATTTATTGTTTCGACACAAGGGAAGCCAAAGAATATTCTCAAGTATTAGCAGCTGAGTTGTCAATTCAGTCACACCTGAAAGACTTAATATTTGTAGCAAAGTATTTATTAGCAAAGTAGTATGGAAGTAACGGTAATAGTGGCAACAATAACAATAGTAGTTTTGTAGCAATCGTAACAGTGGCAACGGAAAAGTAACGGAGCAAAGGTCAATATGAAACAAACTCGTAGGCAATGGATCAATGATGGATAATTATGTCGGATGGCATTCGTCATGCAACGGTTATAACATAGGGTGACACAGAACTAGCTCTAATTCATCAATATAATGTAGGCATGTATTCTGAATATAGTCATACGTGCTTATGGAAAAGAACTTGCATGACATCTTTTGTCTTACCCTCCCGTGGCAGCGGGGTCCTATTGGAAACTAAGGGATATTAAGTCCTCCTTTTAATAGAGAACCGAACCAAAGCATTAGCACTTAGTGAATACATGAACTCCTCAAACTACAGTCATCACTGGGAGTGGTCCCGACTATTGTCACTCCGGGGTTGCCGGATCATAACACGTAGTAGGTGACTATAACTTGCAAGATAGGATCAAGAACACAAATATATTCATGAAAACATAATAGGTTCAGATCTGAAATCATGGCACTCGGGCCCCAGTTACAAGCATTAAGCATAGCAAAGCCATAGCAACATCAATCTTAGAACATAGTGGATACTAGGGATCAAACCCTAACAAAACTAACTCGATTACATGGTAAATCGCATCCAACCCATCACGGTCCAACAAGCCTACGATGGGATTACTCACGCACGGTGGTGAGCATCATGAAATTGGTGATGGAGGATGGTTGGTGATGATGATGGCGATGGATTCTCCTCTCCGGAGCTCCGAACGGACTCCAGGTCTGCCCTCCCGAGGAAGAACAGGGCTTGGCGGCGGCTCTGTATCGTAAAACGCGATGAATCCTTCTCTCCGATTTTTTCCTCCCCGAAAGTGAATATAAGGAGTTGGAGTTGAGGTCGGTGGAGGTCCGGGGGGCCCACAAGGTCGAAGGGCGCGCCCCCACCCTTGTGGCCAGGGTGTGGGCCCCCTTCTGTTGATTCTTTCGCCAATATTTGTTATTAATTCCAAAAATGATCTCCGTGAATTTTCAGGTCATTCCGAGAACTTTTATTTCTGCACAAAAATAACACCATGGCAATTCTGCTGAAAACAGCGTCAGTCCGGGTTAGACTCATTCAAATCATGCAAGTTAGAGTCCAAAACAAGGGCAAAAGAGTTTGAAAAATTCCCACTAGTATATGAAAGTGACAACATAGGAGACTCTCTATCATGAAGATCATAGGAGACTCTCTATCATGAAGATCATAGGATAAAACCCCCAGGGGCAACGAAACCCTAGCTATAACCCCCAGGTGCCTAGCTGTGGCCTCGGGCACGAGCGCCCGCACCTGTATGCCCGTGCCTGCCCCGATATGCCCGCTGGGCCAATGACATGTGGGCCTAGCGCCCTATTTAAAAATTTAATAAATTTAATAAAAATTAATTAATTAGTTAATTAATTAATTAATTAATATTGTTAATTAATCTAATTAAATTAACTAATTAAACTATTAATTAGTTATCAGTCAATGACAAACGGGAACCACGAGCCAGTTTGACCAGTCAAACTGACTGTTGACTGATGACATCATGTTGATGTCATGCTGACACAGTATTTTCTTTTATCTATTTAAATTAATTATGTTAATTCCAAAAATGTTTTAAAACTTAGAAAATTAATATAAAATAATCTATACCTGGGATGAAAATACTTTGTACATGAAAGTTGCTCAGAACAGCGAAACGAATCCGGATATGCCCTCTGTTCGTCTGTCACATGCCCCTATCATAGAGAACAAGCAACCGTCCCCCTCCGTTTCATCTGTCCGAAAATGCAAACTCCGGGAAAACTTTCCCGGATGTTTTCCCCTTCGCCGGTATTGTGTAACACCGCGTTAGAACACCCCTAGTACTGCTGAAAGGATCGAGATGGACCTAAAGGGGGGTGAATAGGTACAATTACAAATTTTAATTGTTACTTAGCAATTTTAGGCAATAATGCGGAATATGACGTTTAGTCTAACGATTGCAAGTATGATGCTAAGAGCTAAGCAAGGTAAACAAGTAACACAAGTAAGTGAGAGAGCAAGCACAATATGATATAAGTAAAGGCTAAGAGACAAGTAACCACAAGTAGAGAGTTAGGGTTAGGAATAACTGCAACTCCGAGAGACGAGGATCTAAGCCGATGTTCACTTCCTTGGAGGGAAGCTACGTCACCATTAGATAGGTGGATGTTACCACGAAGGCACACCAACGCCACGAAGCCTCACCCTATTCTCCCTTTGAGACAACACCACGAATGCGTTTCTCAACCACTAGTGGTAGACCTTGGGGTGGTCTCCAAACCCTCACAAACTTTCTGGGGGTAATCACAATGGTCGATTCCTCTCCGAAAGACTCCTACAGCCTAGGAGTCTCCAACCTCCAAGAGTAACAAGAATGATGGGGAAAAGCTCAAGACTTGCTCAAATCACGAATTCCTTTGGTGCAAAGAAGGGGAAGAAGTGGATCTATCACTTAGATGGACAACTTCTCTCAAATGCTCTCAAATCCCTTGGGGATCTAAGATCTGGTGTAGGAGAGTGAGTGAGAGAGAGTGAAATGTGTTCTAGGGTTTGCTCAAAGTGAATGGTCAACCCTCTCCCGTGGGGGAAGAGGGCTATATATAGTGTGGGTGCAAATATGGTCGTTGTAGTGTAAGTGACAGGGAAGGCCGGACATCCGGGACAGGGGGCGGACATCCGGCCTAGCGTAGTATGTGAAGTGAAGTAGAAAACAGAGGACTGAACAAAGGGGCCGGACATCCGGGAAAAACCTGGACATCCGGCGAGACTGGAAGACTCGGACATCCGGCAAGTGGCCGGACATCAGGCTAGTTCATAGAACTGAAAACACTCACTGGATAGCTCGACCCGGACATCCGGCATGGATGCCCGAAAATTCGGCGAGACTAGAGAGCCCGGACGTCCAGCATGGAGGTCTGGACATCCGGAAGAAGACACCAGCACATAGTGTTCTCTGGATAGCAGGGTCCGGATATCTGGCGTGCGGGCCGGATATCCGGCAGGTGGCCCGGACATCCGGCACGCAGCTCGGACATCCGGCAAGGCCAGAGGCAGAACAAGCATAAGAATATAGTGATAGATCCAAAGACTTGAGGACGGAGTTTTCTGGAATGAGCAAGTCTTTTACTAACCCTACCGATCCCCTCTTAATACTGCGGGATCCTATACTCAAGAAAACAAATATGCAATCTTTTTAATACTTCTTCCTTGAGTAAAATCAACTCCGTATGTTCATGATCCACACACTTTTGATGAACCGGGGACTAACACCTGAGATTCACTTGACGAACATAGTCAGTCCCCTACATGTATATTGTCATCAACATCAAAACTTGATGTAAGGGCATGATTGCACTTTCAATCTCCCCCCTTTTGTTTGTGATGACAATCATACATGTAGTATCATAGATGAAATAAATGAATTTAGCATTGTAATTCATGAGAGCATAATACAATATATGTTCCTATTTGCTTTAGCTCCCCCTCATCTATACCTACTATTAAAGGGAATAGGTATTCTTGGTTTGGTTTAGTCCTTTTCGTTTGGTTTACACACGCTAAGCTGTGACGCCCGGATAATTAAGCTACAGTAATCCTACGTTAACGATGCCACGTCATCTCGGTTACTGTTGCTAATCTCGCGTTAGTTCAGAACCGATTCAAATTCAAATTTGAATTTAAGTCAAACAATAAAAGTTTCCAAACATTAAAACTAAAATGCTCTAAACGTGTCAAATAATTCATGAGTAATAATGGTGTAGAAACCACATACATGAAACATGATTAAATGCTCAAAAGTAATTAACACGGTGGCTAAAACAATTAAATAAATGACTTTTGTATTTTATAAAATCCTAAACTGTTTTATTTGGAAGCCAAGCCTTTTTATGGAGAGGCTTAATTTACAACACCAATTTAGGCGCTAATTATTTATCTTAATAGAGTTTAAATAAATTGGAAGTTAAAAGAAAACAGAAAAGAAATAAAATTAAAAACAAAAACAAAAACAAAAAAAAGAAAAAGAAACCCCCTCCCCCCCACTAGGCCACGGCCCAGCAGGCCATCGGGCCACCAGGCCAGCCCAGCCGCACCCCACACCCTCCCCCTTATCCACCCCACTGGGGGAAAAACCCTATCCACTCCCCCCACGAACCCCACTCTCTCCCTCGTCTCCCCCCCACTCGCCTGGATCTGGATCGGGGAGGACCCCATCCCGCGCCGCCTCGCGCCCCTGACGCCGGCGCCCATCCCCGACGCCGCCCCGTAGCCTGCTCCGTCTCGCCTGCCGCACAGACGCCCGCCCCTCGACCCGAGCTGGATCGGGGGCTCGACCCCACGGCGCCCCGAGCCTCGAAGCCGCGTCGTCGCCGCTCCCTGCCACCTCGTCTCGACGTCGCCCCGCTGCCTCATCCTCATCACTACGCCGTCCTTGACCTCCTCCTCAACCGCGGCTCCTCCGAGCCTCGCCGGCGTTCCCCTGCAACGGGGGTGAGCCGCCGTCCATCCTCCTCTTCCCCCTCGGCCCCGATGCGTCCACCACACCCCGCGCATCACCCCGGCGTGGCCACGCGGCGGTCGCGCCCGTATAGCGCCGGCCACGTCCGACGCGCGCGCCCGCGAACCGCGGCCCTTCTTGGCGCCCTCACTACGCCCGCGCCCAGCCTCTGTCCCGCGACCGTGCGCCTGTCGGAGCTCTGCCGCTCGGGCCGCCCCTACAACCGCCTCAATCCGCGCTCTCTAACCTTGCCGCCACCGTTACTCACCGCCGCAGCCGCCCCCCTTTGCTCCACCTACCGCGGCCGTAGCCCGCGCTGGCTGCGCCCGCTCCGGCCATGGCTTCGCCGTGGGCACCGGCCCCTGCTCCGGCCCCTGCCGGGTCCGCCCGCACTTGGGCGTGCGCCTGCCCGGGCCGCGTCCTGCGCCCGTTAGCGCCCGCACGCCCGCGCCCGTAATCCGATGCCCGCTAAGGACCCCCTGTGCATATGACAAGTGGGGCCCGCCCCTGAGAACGTTTATATATAAAAAAGGAAGAATTAATAAAATAAAATAAAATATATAAATAAATTATAATAATAAAAATAACTAATTAATTAACTTAATTAATTTTGATTAATTAAACTAAACAACTAATTAAACTAATTAAACATTAGTTACCTAATTAACCTAATTAGCTAATTAAGTAGTCAATGACAGTGGGGCCCACCCCTAATTAATCCTGATTAGGTTAATTAATATGTTTAATTAAAATGTGTCACTGACCAGTGGGACCCACTGGTCAGGTTACCAGTGAACCCGTGTTGACTGCTGATGTCAGCATGACATCATGCTGATGTCATAAATCCAGTTTCGAATTAAATTAATTCTGTTAATTCTAAAAATGATTTTAAACTTTGAAAATTAATATAAAATAAACCGTACCTCGGATGAAAATACTTTGTACATGAAAGTTGCTTAGAACGATGAGACGAATCCGAATACGCAGCCCGTTCGTCAGCCACATGTCCCTAGCATAGCAAACGTGCAACATTTCACCTCCAGTTCATCTGTTCGAAAACGCGAAACGCCGGGGATACTTTCCCGGATGTTTCCCCCCTTCGTCGGTATCACCTACTACCGCGTTAGGGCACACCTAGCACCGCATATTGCCATGTTACGCTTTGTGATGCTTTGATTGCTCTGTTATTTATTGTGTTCCCCCTCCGTTACTTCTTTCCGGTAGACCCCGAGACTGCCGGTGACCCCCAGTTCGACTACGGAGTTGACGACCCCTCCTTCTTGCCAGAGCAACCAGGCAAGCCCCCCCCCCTTGATCACCAGATATCGCATGTTCCTTCTCTATACTGCTTGCATTAGAGTAGTGTAGCATGTTACTGCTTTCGGTTAATCCTATACTGATGCATAGCCTGTCATTGTTGCTACAGTTGTTACCCTTACCTGTTATCCTACTGCTTAGTATAGGATGCTAGTGTTCCATCAGTGGCCCTACACTCTTGTCCGCCTGCCATGCTATACTACTGGGCCGTGATCACTTCGGGAGGTGATCACGGGTATATACTATATACTTTTTATACATGACACATGTGGTGACTAAAGTCGGGTCGGCTCATTGAGTACCCGCAAGTGATTCTGATGAGGGGGCTGAAAGGACAGGTGGCTCCATCCTGGTAGAGGTGGGCCTGGCTTCCTGACGGCCCCCGACTGTTACTTTGTGGCGGAGCGACAGGGCAAGTGGAGACCACCTAGGAGAGAGGTGGGCCTGGCCCTGGTCGGCGTTTACGGATACTTAACACGCTTAACGAGATCTTGGTATTTGATCTGAGTCTGGCCATTTGGTCTATACGCACTAACCAACTACGCGGGAACAGTTATGGGCACTCGACGTCGTGGTATCAGCCGAAGCTCTTTTTGACGTCAGCGACAGAGCGGCGCGCGCCGGATTGGACTGGAACGCCTGCTAGGCTAGGTCTGCTTCCGGCCGCCCTCGCAACGTGCAGGTGTGCAATGGGCGATGGCCCAGACCCCTGCGTGCATAGGATTTAGACCGGCGTGCTGGCCTCTCTGTTGAGCCTAGGTGGGGCTGCGACGTGTTGATCTTCCGAGGCCGGGCATGACCCAGGAAAGTGTGTCCGGCCAAATGGGATCAAGCGTGTTGGGTTATGTGGTGCACCCCTGCAGGGAAGTTTATCTATTCGAATAGTCGTGTCCCTCGGTAAAAGGACGACCCGGAGTTGTACCTTGACCTTATGATAACTAGAAATGGATACTTAATAAAACACACCCTTCCAAGTGCCAGATATAACCCGGTGATCGCTCTCTAACAGGGCGACGAGGAGGGGGTCGCCGGGTAGGATTATGCTATGCGATGCTACTTGGTGAACTTACCATCTACTCTCTTCGACATGCTGCAAGATGGAGGTGGCCAGAAGCGTAGTCTTTAATAGGATTAGCTATCCCCCCTTATTCTGGCATTCTGCAGTTCAGTCCACCGATATGGCCCTTTACACATATACCCATGCATATGTAGTGTAGATCCTTGCTTGCGAGTACTTTGGATGAGTACTCACGGTTGCTTTTCTCCCTCTTTTCCCCTTTCTATACCTGGTTGTCGCAACCAGATGCTGGAGTCCAGGAGCTAGAGATCCCGAGGATGATTCTACATGGAGTTCGGCTTCGTGGAGTAGTTAGGAGGTCCCAGGCAGGAGGCCTTGCCTTTTCGATCGTTGCTACTTTTGTGCTAGCCTTCTTAAGGCAATCTTGTTTAACTTATGTCTGTACTCAGATATTGTTGCTTCCGCTGACTCGTCTATGATCGAGCACTTGTATTCGAGCCCTCGAGGCCCCTGGCTTGTAATATAAAGCTTGTTTTATTTTAAATATGTGTCTAGAGTTGTGTTGTGATATCTTCCCGTGAGTCCTCGATTTTGATCGTACACAATTGCGTGTATGATTAGTGTACGGTCAAATCGGGGGCATCACAAGTTGGTATCAGAGCCGACTTCCTGTAGGAATCCCCCTTTCCAACTCCTTGGCCGAAGTCGAGTCTAGTCATTGAAAAACTTTTACTAACATGGCTGTGTGGCTTACGGGCCCACGTCGCCATTGGGTGGTACTAGGATCTTTTACTCCTTGTCTATACTCTGGGACTCTGATCTCTCTTCTATTCGGGTTAAATGAATTTTGCTAAATCTAACATTAGGATCTCGTTATCACTTTCACCCGGAGAGCCCCTTATTACTGATGATCGTCTGCTGCACGTGAAGACCCTGAAGATACTCTGCGCTGTTAACCCGAGAACTTGTGTTCATCGCTTTTGCAATTCCCTTTCATCGATAAACTCCTATGGATAACCACGTATACTCGCCATTTATACAATGTTTCCCAGTTGATCTTGTTATTACAAGATACCCCGAAATTCTCTCTGTTGTTTCGAGAATCCTTTGAGCTTACTGCCTTGCTGTTCTTTGTCACCTGAATACCCCTACGGATAATTCTCGCACTTATCGAGTATCCGCTCATCCCCAGTTGATTCAAGTATTTCACAAAAGTGTTCAAAATACCATTCGATCTTCCGAAAATCCTCAGGAGCCTTTTGCTCTTGAAATTCTTGCTTACTTGCATTATGATTAATCTTAAGTCTCGTAATCTTATTGGCATCTTTTGTCATTATCATTTTGAGTCCGTTGATTCAATCTGTTGCGAATGCTCGCAATCCTCAATCAGAGCCTAGAATTCATCCTTCCGGCTCAGACGTCATTTGAAACGTGAGCTGGTTCTTGCCAATCAAATTGTCGTCGATTTTGCCCCTATGTCTATTGAACTTATCCATCCTTGATCAGAGCGTCTGTTTCTGATCCTTCGCTTTGTAAATCATAATTCCTTTGCAATTGAGCTCTAAGTTACTTAGTTGTTTCTATAATCCAAGGTCTTTGCATTGATTCTACCTCTGGTTGTGTGCCGATACTCACATCAGATCCTTTATGGACAATTAGAACCTTGTTGGATTTTATCCGACAACGTCCTTCATATTCAATCACATTGGAAGTTCTTTCCCTGATACATAATGCCTTTAGTAAATTGTATCCTCTCGTTTTGTTACCCATGCTCTACTATCGAGCTTGAGTTATTTACCCCTGAAGCTTGTGGTATATGTTTCCACGATGCCCCGATGGGTTGAACCTATGCCTTTCATAGTATGTGTGAACTCGAAAGTTTTCATGAGTCATACTCTTCTGGTATTTTGCCAGATAAAAATTTTCAACACTGCAACTTCATCAAACGCGAGAAGTGAATGAAAGGGTATGCATTGGAGAAGTGGGAGTCGACCTTGAACTTTGTGTTCATGCCCATGGACACGATGTAGATCCTATCATAGAAGCTTCTTGTAATAATAACTATTTCCTTGATATGATATCGTCTAGTATCTGTGTATTGATCCTTTTGCAATCGTGGTTCCGACCATGTTCTCCTTTAAATACCATTTCTCGTACAAGTTTAAGCACTTGTCTTCTGTAGAGCAATACCCCAGTCCAACCTCTACTTTGGTTTGTCGTCGAGTATTACCCCCTGGTATCTCGAGATTATCACGGAACTGCATAACTTCTTATGAGTTCTCCATCAAGTATTACATTCTCATTGATTCCAATTTTTGACGGGCTCCGAGTTATTAAACACTCAAGGACATCGATAACTGAATCGAGTCCGCATCACGATTAAACAACTCTTAGTAATCTCCTTTGCTTACGAGTTCGTACTCGATCATGTCATCCCTAGCCTGCTCGGCTATGTCATTATCGTGCCGATTTTAACTGTGCTACCTGGACCTTCCCAGCGCACAAATTTCGATAGTGAGCTAATCTAGCGTCAATCTTCCTCATCATATCACTTCTCCTTGAACAGCAAACTTGATTTCGAGTTTGTGTCCTACCCATGGTTCCAATAACCTTTCGCTTTCATCATTCCTTTGACTTGATGTCATCGTCGATCAATTACATCTTCTTGAAAACCTCTCGACAAATTTGTCGTGATCATTGTCAACAATTTGACTTCTTCCAAGTTGTGTGTCGAAATTCAGGATGAGAAATACCATCCTTGCCCCTCGATGAATTGTGTTATCATCAACAACATTCTTGCTTGGCCCCAACACAAACTTGTTCATATTTTGTGTTGTATCTTGAGATCCTTGCTATCCAGCCTTAGTTCTTCTTTACCTTGGAGTATTACCATCTTTTATGTCAGGAATGTCTTGAGATTACTCCACCTCTTAAGAATTCTTGGTATAGTGATGCTTCTCCCCATCATCATTCTTTCTTGGTCCCTGTGTTGGTTCTAACCGGGGTACCAACAAGTGCACGGTGCTGTTTGGATTCTGCTCTTCTAGCAACCCTATTGCTTTGAAATTAATGATCGATAATTCATTCTTAGCCTATCGGTTATTGAATCACCAGTCTAAACATTGATCGTGCAACCCAGCCCATATTTCGGGCGCACATTTCAACCAATGTTTGATTGTGTATATTTTCCTCGAGCATACATCCTTATATCATTTGATCTGACGAATGTTATCTCCTTGTCACATAATTGTGGAAATCCATCTTTTGGGAATCTCGATGAATTGTCCTTAGCCCATCAGCCACCTCATCATCCTCTCCTTGGTTTAATGATGAACCCTTGTTTCAGAGCCTTGCTTCTGGACGCCATTTCCCGAGAATCTTGCAACGTCAATTCGTCAATTGGTGTTGCACCTTTTCTTTTCAAGCATCCTGAGTCTGAGGTATCCTGACACCAATCAGATCTGAATCTTGGTCAGATATGATGGTTGGATCATATTCCCAAGAGTTATAACATTTTGTCGTTATATGGCCCATTAAGGTGATGTCATGCCTAGCACACCTGGCCGGAGGACCTATTATTATAGTTTCCTCTTTAGCAAGGTTAACCATTCTTCCATGAGGAAATTGTAAGACTTATTCTATAAGTTGTTCCTAATAAGTCCTTTGTGTATCTAGAGTCTGACCTTTGCCTGATGATCATGTCAATGCTATCTCGAAGCATGTATGTGGTACTCCGATTTTCAATAAGAACATCTGAAGCACCATGTTGAATTTTCTTTATCAAATTATCCAAACACCGTTGTATGGGTAATGTCATGAAATTTCTCCCCCCTTTCCTAAATGGTTTTCCACATTATATCATGTCGTGGATATTATGCTCTGTTTGTCCTTGGGAAGGATATACCCCTGAATAATGTGTTTAAACGCATTTTCCTTTCCATTGTTCTATTTAATCTGATGATCACCTTTTCCTTTGCATTGTTTTGTTTAACCTTTGTGGTGATTTATATGATCTAAGTAGTAATAAGTCACTGCTTTTGTAAGCACCTCGGTGTACAACTCTGTCAGTAAGAACCTGTTACTATTCTTGATGACATTCCGGTATCCACCGATGGACGAGAACTTTGCCTAATGGTCCGCCTCGTTCAACGAGCAGGAAAAGGGTTCTCTTCGTCCCTCGCCCTTGGTACCGATGTTGTAGCCGACATAATTGACAGGCTACCCTCTGAAATGCCTTGTTATCATGACTGTGCAAAATACCACCGCCCTTCCTACCGTTAACTCACATGGTGGGCCCATAACCCACAGTTCCACAGGATCGAAACCTGACTCTTCTGTATATCCCTATCTCCAAAGTTATTCCTCGTGCTTGACTTCGTTTGTAATTCACGGGGTCACCTCCCTAGTAATCTATTCTGGTATCAGACACAATACTTATTCTCGTTGCTCTCGAACCCTTTCACCTTCTGATTAGGCATCGAACGATTGCCTATCCATTTGAAACTTCTCATGGTACCTTCTTACTTTGCTCTCGATATCTTCTTAAGTTACAATTCGAGAGATACTTATGCTTCTTCCCCTGAGTTAACCGTCTGATGCTCGATCTTGTTAGAATCCGTCCTTATAGAGTTTTCCCTTCTTACCCTTTCGTAAGTACGATGAAGAACCTGAAGAAAGGATGCCTACTTCATCATGATGACCTGAAGCAGAGAAATGAAGACATCAACGTAATGGATCGACCGCTTCGAAAAGAACAACCAAGATCGAGAAGTTTCGTTAGAATTTCGTAACCAGATCTCCCCCCTTACACACCCCTTAAATCTCGGGACGAGATTTCTTGTAGTGGAGGAGAATTGTGACGCCCGGATAATTAAGCTACAGTAATCCTACGTTAACGATGCCACGTCATCTCGATTACTGTTGCTAATCTCGCGTTAGTTCAGAACTGATTCAAATTCAAATTTGAATTTAAGTCAAACAATAAAAGTTTCCAAACATTAAAACTAAAATGCTCTAAACATGTCAAATAATTCATGAGTAATAATGGTGTAGAAACCACATACATGAAACATGATTAAATGCTCAAAAGTAATTAACACGGTAGCTAAAACAGTTAAGTAAATGACTTTTGTATTTTATAAAATCCTAAACTGTTTTATTTGGAAGCCAAGCCTTTTTAGGGCAGAGGCTTAATTTACAACACCAATTTAGGCGCTAATTATTTATCTTAATAGAGTTTAAATAAATTGGAAGTTAAAAGAAAATAGAAAATAAATAAAATTAAAAACAAAAAAAGAAAAAGAAACCCCTCCCCCCACTAGGCCACGGCCCAGCAGGCCATCGGGCCGCCGGGCCAGCCCAGCCGCACCCCACACCCTCCCCCTTATCCACCCCACTGGGGGAAAAACCCTATCCACTCCCCCCACGAACCCCACTCTCTCCCTCGTCTCCCCTCCCCCACTCGCCTGGATCTGGATCGGGGAGGACCCCATCCCGCGCCGCCTCGTGCCCCTGACACCGGCGCCCATCCCCGACGCCGCCCCGTAGCCTGCTCCGTCTCGCCTGCCGCACAGACGCCCGCCCCTCGACCCGAGCTGGATCGGGGGCTCGACCCCGCGGCGCCCTGAGCCTCGAAGCCGCATTGTCGCCGCTCCCTGCCACCTCGTCCCGACGTCGCCCCGCTGCCTCGTCCTCATCACTACGCCGTCCTCGACCTCCTCCTCAACCGCGGCTCCTCCGAGCCTCGCCGGCGTTCCCCTGCAACGGGGGTGAGCCGCCGTCCATCCTCCTCTTCCCCCTCTGCCCTGATGCGTCCTCCACACCCCGCGCCTCACCCCGCCGTGGCCACGCGCCGGTCGCGCCCGTGTAGCGCCGGCCACGTCCGACGCGCGCGCCCGCGAACCGCGGCCCTTCTTGGCGCCCTCACTGCGCCCGCGCCCAGCCTCTGTCCCGCGACCGTGCGCCCGCCGGAGCTCTGTCGCTCGGGCCGCCCCTCCAACCGCCTCCCTCCGCGCTCTCCAACCTTGCCGCCACCGTTACTCACCGCCGCAGCCGCCCCCCTTTGCTCCACCTACCGCGGCCGTAGCCCGCGCTGGCTGCGCCCGCTCCGGCCATGGCTTCGCCGTGGGCACCGGCCCCTGCTCCGGCCCCTGCCGGGTCCGCCCGCACTTGGGCGTGCGCCTGCCCGGGTCGCGTCCTGCGCCCGTTAGCGCCCGCACGCCCGCGCCCGTAATCCGATGCCCGCTAAGGACCCCCTGTGCATATGACAAGTGGGGCCCGCCCCTGAGAACGTTTATATATAAAAAAGGAAGAATTAATAAAATAAAATAAAATATATAAATAAATTATAATAATAAAAATAATTAATTAATTAACTTAATTAATTTTGATTAATTAACTAAACAACTAATTAAACTAATTAAACATTAGTTACCTAATTAACCTAATTAGCTAATTAAGTAGTCAATGACAGTGGGGCCCACCCCTAATTAATCCTGATTAGGATAATTAATATGTTTTATTAAAATGTGTCACTGACCAGTGGGACCCACTGGTCAGGTTGACCAGTGAACCTGTGTTGACTGCTGACGTCAGCATGACATCATGCTGATGTCATAAATCCAGTTTCGAATTAAATTAATTCTGTTAATTCTAAAAATGATTTTAAACTTTGAAAATTAATATAAAATAAACCGTACCTCGGATGAAAATACTTTGTACATGAAAGTTGCTCAGAACGACGAGACGAATCCGAATACGCAGCCCGTTCGTCAGCCACATGTCCCTAGCATAGCAAACGTGCAACATTTCACCTCCGGTTCATCTGTCCGAAAACGCGAAACGCCGGGGATACTTTCCCGGATGTTTCCCCCCTTCGTCGGTATCACCTACTACCGTGATAGGGCACACCTAGCACTGTGTATTGCCATGTTACGCTTTGTGATGCTTTGATTGCTCTGTTATTTATTGTGTTCCCCCTCTGTTACTTCTTTCCGGTAGACCCCGAGACTGCTGGCGACCCCCAGTTCGACTATGGAGTTGACGACCCCTCCTTCTTGCCAGAGCAACCAGGCAAGCCCCCCCCCTTGATCACTAGATATCGCCTATTCCTTCTCTATACTGCTTGCATTAGAGTAGTGTAGCATGTTACTGCTTTCGGTTAATCCTATACTGATGCATAGCATGTCATTGTTCCTACAGTTGTTACCCTTACCTGCTATCCTACTGCTTAGTATAGGATGCTAGTGTTCCATCAGTGGCCCTACACCCTTGTCCGCCTGCCATGCTATACTACTGGGCCGTGATCACTTCGGGAGGTGATCACGGGTATATACTATATACTTTTTATACATGACACATGTGGTGACTAAAGTCGGGTCGGCTCGTTGAGTACCCGCAAGTGATTCTGATGAGGGGGCTGAAAGGACAGGTGGTTCCATCCCGGTAGAGGTGGGCCTGGGTTCCTGACGGCCCCCGACTGTTACTTTGTGGTGGAGCGACAGGGCAGATGGAGACCACATAGGAGAGAGGTGGGCCTGGCCCTGGTCGGTGTTCGCGGATACTTAACACGCTTAACGAGATCTTGGTATTTGATCTGAGTCTGGCCATTTGGTCTATACGCACTAACCAACTACGCGGGAACAGTTATGGGCACTCGACGTCGTGGTATCAGCCGAAGCTCTTTTTGATGTCAGCGACGGAGCGGCGCGCGCCGGATTGGACTGGAACGCCTGCTAGGCTAGGTCTGCTTCTGGCCGCCCTCGCAACGTGCAGGTGTGAATTGGCGATGGGCCCAGACCCCTGCGTGCATAGGATTTAGACCGGTGTGCTGACCTCTCTGTTGAGCCTAGGTGGGGCTGCGACGTGTTGATCTTCCGAGGCCGGGCATGACCCAGGAAAGTGTGTCCGGCCAAATGGGATCAAGCGTGTTGGGTTATGTGGTGCACCCCTGCAGGGAAGTTTATCTATTCGAATAGCCGTGTCCCTCGGTAAAAGGACGACCCGGAGTTGTACCTTGACCTTATGACAACTAGAACTGGATACTTAATAAAACACACCCTTCCAAGTGCCAGATATAACCCGGTGATCGCTCTCTAACAGGGCGACGAGGAGGGGATCGCCGGGTAGGATTATGCTATGCGATGCTACTTGGTGAACTTACCATCTACTCTCTTCTACATGCTGCAAGATGGAGGTGGCCAGAAGCGTAGTCTTCGACAGGATTAGCTAGCCCCCCTTATTCTGGCATTCTGCAGTTCAGTCCACCGATATGGCCCTTTACACATATACCCATGCATATGTAGTGTAGATCCTTGCTTGCGAGTACTTTGGATGAGTACTCACGGTTGCTTTTCTCCCTCTTTTCCCCTTTCTATACCTGGTTGTCGCAACCAGATGCTGGAGTCCAGGAGCTAGAGATCCCGAGGATGATTCTACATGGAGTTCGGCTTCGAGGACTAGTTAGGAGGTCCCAGGCAGGAGGCCTTGCCTTTTCGATCGTTGCTACTTTTGTGCTAGCCTTCTTAAGGCAATCTTGTTTAACTTATGTGTGTACTCAAATATTGTTGCTTCCGCTGACTCGTCTATGATCGAGCACTTGTATTCGAGCCCTCGAGGCCCCTGGCTTGCAATATAAAGCTTGTTTTATTTTAAATTTGTGTCTAGAGTTGTGTTGTGATATCTTCCCATGAGTCCTCGATCTTGATCGTACACAATTGCGTGCATGATTAGTGTACGGTCAAATCGGGGGCGTCACATAAGCGATCTGGGGCAGGTATTTGTATGTTGATGGGCCTTTTATGGGCTTTCTTAGAGACTGCAAAAATAATTGGGTCAAAATAAATCAACATTATGGGAATTAAATACAGGACCTCCTGTCTAGGTCTTCGATGTAACAAGCAACGACCTATGTGCCTTTCACATTTACTAATCCCAACTCGCTCTAAATATACGAGTGGCAGTCATCATGTTTAGGGCGAGCTAATTAAGCGAATGAGCTAATAAATGAAGGATCATGGGCTTAAATAGAATATTTAAATGGATGTGGCTAATTAAAGAAAGGATTATGGGTAAACCGATGAAATAACTAAAAGAAAGATTGTGATCTTAATAAATTCTACATGAAGGATTTGAGGTAAAAAGGTAGAATAATTAAAAGGAATGATCTGTAGGCTTCAATGTGTTGGGGCTACTAAATTAGAAAACAAAGGATTTGATTCCCGACTAAAATGGATGAGGACGTCATGGTAATTAATGAAAGAATTATACTTAAATGCCATTAAAAAGGATTATACTTAAATGGAATCCGTGGGAAATTAAGCCCGACAAAGAAAATATGAACATGGCTAAATTGCAACGTATTTTTTATGTTCATTTTGTAGAAGGATGCTGCGTTGCAGCATGTTCGATCCGGTGCTGTGGGACATTATGCTTGCACAAAACATCATTTTTCCCGTTGCAACGCACGAGCATATGTGCTAGTTGTGTGCATAAGATGTTAGAATTTATTGCACAAACTCACATGGTAGCATATGTAGCTCAAAAGATAGGAAAGTAGGACAAGCATACATGAAACAAACATAACAACAACCCATAGCAACAACAACTCATAGCCACAAGGATAACAACATAGTCTCATACGATTAAGTACCTTATGTAGCATACATAGAGTTTGGATAATAGCGAACACAAATAGCACCATATAGCATGACCCAACTAAGATACTACTTCTCCCCCTTTGACAACAACATGCAAAAAGGGGCGAAGAACTAGAAGAACTCCAGAGAAATCACTCCTGGCGGATGTCATCATCATCAGCGATGCCCTCAAAGAACTAGGCGTACTCGTCACGAGACGGGAATCCGAAGGTGGAAGAAGACGGTGCCGCGGGAATAAGATCATCATCACTCACGGGACTCCCACGGTCGCGAAGGCGCTGCTTGAGCTGGTTCTTGGAGATGATGAGGCGCTTCTGAACATCATGGTTTTGCTGACAGTTAAAAGTGATAGCCTTCATAATAGTATACTGAGCCTTGCCCAAGAATGAGGCAAGACGTCCACGAGGCGCGGTCGAGGAGGAAGGCACGGAGGAACCCGTGGGTAGAGACCCACCAGCAGGCTTCCTAGGCTGATGAGGTGCAGCAGATGGTGCAGGAGCTACCATGCGCATATGAGTAGGAGGTTTCCAAATGGAATGCACAACGGTCTTAGAAACCTCAAAGGGAGCAGTGTGATCAATCAGTGCCTAAATGAATGGAGCATGAGGAAATGTGCACGTCTGAAGAAAGCTGGAGAGACGGATCTCATGCCAAATGTAGTGAGCTGTGTCTAGAGGCTCGGTAGGTGTGTCATGCATACGAACCATCAAATCAATGCAATAGTTGCGAGCCCTTGAGCGATCTCCCTTCTTAGGATAGAGAGTGTGAAGCACACACTGATAGAGAATGTAGTAAGGAGACCGGAAGATGGATACCTCATTGGGTGGATATTCACGTTCCTTTAGAGTGAGCTGAGTGATAGGCTTAAGAAGAGACATGCAAGCATCAATCCCTTTGGGCTTATACTGTGGATCCATACTGTGGATGTGATGTCCAACACCGAAGAAGCCCAAAATCTGAACAAAACGGTCATAGGTGATGCTCAGCATAGTGTCATCAGTCATCCATGTGAGAGTGTTATTTGGGCCAAAGAAGCAGGTGGCATAGAACTGAAGGATGGCAGCTTCATTCCAATCACACTTGAAGGTCATTGCCTGACCTAGAGTCATATCATCAATGATCTTGACCGTGTTGTCAGGGAAGATGTCAGGATGATCACGCATGAATTGAAGATCCAGGTATTTATGAGGAGCAAGTCCACAACCATGGACGAAGCTAGAGTAGAGATCCTACTGCATGCGAGTACGGAAACGAGGATCCTCGGCATCAGCCACCATCTCATATGGGTTGGTATCCCGTCGGAACTCAAGATATGGACCAGCTCCCACGGTTGTGAAGTCGTGTGTGGGGAGGTCCCCGCTGAAAGGAAGCTCCATGGAGATGCGACGACCATGGACAAATGCCATCGAAGCTCCACGTACCTGAGGCACGGGAGCCTTTCGAGTGCCTGGTTTTGACTGACCAACAGAGCATCTAGGGGCAATGTCTTCCTCTTCCTCCCCAACATAGTCCTCGTCATCCGGATTAGAGGTCGACGGACTTGGTGATGGTGCCCGACGCTTCTTCTTAGGACCGGTAGTGGTCTTCTTCTTCTTAGGTCGAGCATGTTCACCGTAGTCGGTGGAACCTTGCCGGCGATCGACTGAAACGGATACACGATAGGGGTACCGATGAGAAGGAGTCAAAAAGGTATGAACATGGATAAAGCAAATTAAACAGTGAGGATGTGAACATTTTCAAACATGACCATAGGACAAGTCCAAGTGGTAGATCAAAATATTAACATGCCCATGGTTAAGTTGTTTAGCCAAGTACATAAAGAGAATTTTAGGCTAGGCAAGTGACATCAAATCTCTCTCTCTCTCTCTCTCTCTCTCTCTCTCTCTCTCTCTCTATATATATATATATATATATATATATATATATATATATATATATATATATATATATATATACTAAGCCAAGAGCGCATTATGGGTTATCGTACGCTCCGGCTGCCCGACCCAGTCTCCCAACTGCCCTAATTAGCCTGCTCTGCGCGCCTCTTGCCGGCTGGAAATTCACCGTAATAAACTAATGGAACACAGTAATAGACCCTAATCATTACGGCTCTCCACTGTCGGATGGTAAAATTTGCTATGCCTTCATCGTAATAAACTAATGGAACACAGTGATGGACCCTAATCATTACGGCTCTGTTCGTGAAATTGTAGTAACGAGTTGCAATTTGTGATGGGAACATAGTAATCAGGTTATTAATTCTTCCGCCGATTTTTCCCAAAAAATAGTAACCCAAAGTAGGTCAGTCGCAAACTTAAAATATTGTATGTTTATTTTAGGCATCTTTAATTCCCACTAGTACGTGATTTTCCATCATACCACATCGTAATGCAATTACTAGCACCTACTGTAGCTAGTAGCACTCACGTAAAGAGTGGCAACACTGTTACCACAAGTATATTTTCTGTTTAAATAAAATAAAACTAATATTCATTGTCAGCCTTTAGTACATGGTAATTGTATTTCTGACACGTGGTAAACCAATTACTAGAGGAACCACTCACCGGTGCTTACCTTTTCCAAGCATTGACTAGAACCCACCTCTTGTTATTTGTACATTCTTTTAACATAGTAAACCAATTACTATGTGTTCACCTTATTTTACAACCAGAGGATCGCTGAGTGCTGCACGGCCTTGTAAGGCTGGTCATAGTGGGAGTAACATAGGTACTAACATAGATGTCGAGAGAAGTGCATATTTCAACCCCGAATTCTTGCCCTAGTCTAATTTACAACCCCGAACTTCAATACCGTCTAAATTACAACCCCCAAGTCTCAAAACCGGTCAGGATTCAACCCTCCCCTCCCTGTTGACCGGTTTTGACCTAGGGTGACCAGTTTTGACTGGTCAATGGGTCCAATCAGCATGCCATGTCAGATGTTTTTCTCAAAATTTCAAGAAAAAGTAAATAAAAATATGTATGATCAGGAAAAAATCAAGAAAAATATAGAAAAAGCAAAATTCTGAAAAACTTGTTTGCGAAAAAAGCTAGGGAAAATAAAAAAATGATTTTTTTTGTTTTTTCTGGAATATTTTTTTCGGGAATTTGAGTTTTTGGTTTTTTTGGAAATTTGTTTTTTATTTTCCCTGTTTTTCGGAAATTTGATTTCTTATTTCTTTTCCTGCATTTTGTTCGATTTTACAAAACTTTTCGTTGCAAATTTTGCATTTTTTGCTGACGTGGCATGCTGACTGGACCTATTGACTGGTCAAAACTGGTCAACCAGGTCAAAACCGATCAACAGAGGGCGGAGCATGGGCACACAAGTAAAAATACACCCTACTAATCCAAGTGATATTCAATCCACCCTTGTCCCAAGCATGCATACTTATAGACAACTTGAAATGTCAGATCTTTCAGAACTACGAATATATGATCGATTACTACAGAACAAAAAAATGAACCAAGTAAAGCCAATTGTCTTTTGGTAAAAAATATATGAGAACTACAGAACTCATTGCATGTACACTTTCGTGAGTAATAGTTCCTTCATAAGTCAATGAACCTGGTAATCAGGAGACAACTTACTAAATATTTACGTATCTTGATACAATAAAATGCAAGCACCTCATTCGTAAAATAAGGATGTAGAACCTCTAGAAGGGAAAGCGGGATACTCCACTTGGCTGAATGTGGGAGGAATATAACATTTTGAAATGCACCTGAGTTCTTAGGGCATCGTTCATTTGATTCGTACTCACTTGAGGGTTCCAGCGTATATATATAGACATATGTATGGACACACCAACGAAGTATTGTATTCTCACTTGAATTTTGGTTGCTCCAAACACTTGTTAAGAATCAACTACCCTGCACCATATATGAAATCAATAAGTACACATGACACAAAGTATCTGACATAATAGTTTTTTAGTTACAGAAGTAAAAAAATCAGCCTGCATCTTAAATACAAAAATGATATCTGAATTATCGTTCTAAGTGTCACTCTCAGCTATCAATACGAACAGATTGAAAAAAGATACAGAGATAATATGTCACAGTAGACGCCTTTGGTACAAGTTACTAATCTATTTCTTCATTTCCTTTGTGGTGGTGGCGCTAGTTCTAGGTGTGACCTGTACAACTGATGTGTTAATATGGCACCAATAAAACATGTTGAGACACATGCACAGTTCAAATTCAAACATTGCTTCTATCTAACCCAGATATCAATGACCACACCTATTTTTGTAGGAAGGCTACTTCTTTAGCATGTGATAGACCTTTTTATAAAAGTTCCCTAATAATTGCTTCCCAAATACGTTGGCCTTTGAAGAAGAAAGGGGTGCCTTCCTGCATTGATCACAGAGGATCATCACTCAGGATATCAGATATCTGCTAAGGAACTGAACTGTATGAAGTAGGAATTGACAAGCAAGTTACAGAAGGTTCTGCCAACATGAAATTCGTCTTCGACGTTTCCAGAAAATGACACACCATCACAGTATCTTCACTTTAGTTGTAAAAATCTGCAAGTTTAAATGACTATTTCTCAGCAGATTTCAAAGTGTAGTGCCTTTATGATATCACTACAGAGACTGAATCAGAAAGATCACTCCCACATAAAAAAAGATTCCTAAAATCCACCCAGAACAGCAAGATATTATTCTATCTCAAACAAAATTGAACAATAGGTCTATAGCTCACTATTACAATAAACTCGACTACCATACAAAATAACACGCTACAACAAATTTTGTGACAGAAGCTAGAAAGTAGAAATCTTGCAGCTTCAAAGCTCTGGCGGTTGTTGGCTTGGAGCTCCTGAACCTGCTTTTCGCAAACAGTGCAGGTCAAATCTCAGCCTCTTGTTGTAGTCACAGTACGACCTCCCCTGAAATCCTCCTCACGGCCACCATCTCCAAACCTTCATGGGCCAGAGAAGAAGATAATAAAACATGCCAAACAGATTGACAAAAGTGTCATAACAAGTATATATTTTTAATTGCAGTAGAAATATTGAGCCTAGGAGTATCTATTTTTTGTTTCGTTGTGTGTTGCATTTGCACCTGCACAAAAATTGATCACTACATTCTTCCAAATCTAGAATGTCCAGTATTTGCCAATCTGGCTCGTTACAATCATCATACAGGGAAGCTCAGCATTGAGAAAAGAAAGATACAAAAAAGAAAAAAAGAGGAATAGACAAGGAAGAAATTATTGCTATATTTTTGCTAGAAGATAACCCAGCCTATATGACTACATTGATCTAGGCAAAGATCTTTACCCAAGATCCTTCTCTCTAATTATCAAATATTCATGCTTGGAGTTAAAACCAAACAAACTTGCATCTTGATCTGCCTAGACTTTTTTACTTATAACACCGACCGTACACTGCAATTTATCCACAGTGCAAACTGAAAGACATGCAGTCCTTGTTCCAGAACTGAAGAGATATGCATGCATATCATGGTACTGAAAGATGATAGAGTTGTGATATGTGATATATAGCAAAGCTTGCAACGTGGAAAATCAGAACACAAAATTCGAATTGATCTAGTGAGCAAATGATGCTTACACAATCTGAATCCGCTGCTGCCGATGCGGGGCGGGCTAACTGCGGTAGAAGGTGCAGCCCCTGCTGAACTGGAACGACAGCCCCTTCCACTATGCACCCATTGCACAGATCACAATCATACCCTGCTCCACCAGCTCGAGCATTCGAATTTCCAGAACAAGAACGGCCTAGCTAGGTGAAGAAGGATTTAATTTGCGTACCAAGGTGCCAGGTGTCGTGGTCGTAGATGTCGTCGATGACGAAGTGGAGATGAGGGCTGACATGCCCATGAAGTCGGCGAAGAAGGCCACCAAGCACAAAATGCTAGAGTCCAGAAATACAGGCAGATTAATTCTACTAAAGTTTTAAGATATTGAAATCTTTATGGTTTGATAACATGTGAATAGAAATTTAGAAAAAATAGTCGCAAGTCATACAACAGACAAATAAATTTGCCCAAGAACTGACCCTCCATGTTCGGAGAGAACAATCACAGCTACATGGAAGATTTCAACATGTTTAATTGAAAAACTTTGAACATATTAACATCCTCCAAAGTCTGAATCTCTCCACCTTCCACTCTATGGGCATCGTCTTCCATGCGATAAATGTAACTACTTCGCATGAAAGGTATAATATAAACTCCCAATAGAAGGTCAGAATAAACTTGTTCAAATCCTGCACTTCTATTGATGGACAAAAGGTTCATGACTTGCACACAGACAACTCTTTTGGGCAAGAAAGGGACCCATTCTTTGTTGCTTCTTTGTTTCTCTGATCAGCTTTTGCTAGGACTGAACTGAAGAAGAGGTCATTTAGATTCAGATCCTAAAACCTTGCTTGTTGTAGAATCCCTCACTGAATTCCAAACGTTTTGCAAGAGCAGTCATTGTACATCATAATTTACCATGTGATACATCGAAAAAAAAGGATGAAAAAATGCCATGCTACAAACATAATATAACTGAATATCGCATTGTCATATAAAGTAGGGATTATAAGACGCATAACTCTAATATCATCATTTTGCATAGTGAAAGGCTTTAGACTTTTAGCGCATTAACATCAAAAGATAGTGCTAACAATAGAAAAGAAGTGGCTTATATTTAGAGAAGTAGAACATGAATAAAAGGGAAGTAACATACATAAATAGCAAGATATTCTATGATACAGACACATCAGGTTTCTGATGGTCCACACAGTATCAGAAATAACAATATATATCTAGCAAAGAACTATGTGGGGTTCTGTTGTTCTGATCAATTGAGAAAGCCACAGCCTCCTTCCCACGAAAGAGCATGATCCGTGAATTGCAGCAGCTAGCCACTACAACATGAGAGGAGCATAGTAGCACGACAACTGTCGGTGACCCAAGTGTAATGGAACTAACTGCTTCTGTGACCTTAATACGAATTAAATTGATGTACCAAATATGTTTGCCAAAATAAATCCAAAAACAAAACTGCTTGTGCGACCTTAATACGAATTAAATTGCTGAACCTCAGTATAGTGGAAAGATATTAATAACCTACAGGGTAAGACTTCCAATCCTAATGTTTGCTAGCATGCATAACAATGTGACTCCCAGCATGCACCAACAATACGAAAAGATTAGAGCTGGAAACCATCTGAATTCCTAATACAAAGAACATGATGAGCAAAAACTAATTCAAGTTGAACAGAATCAAATCCTACAGCTCACCCATCTTCTGAGGTATGGGTTCCTTCTTCCAAAATATAATTTTCTCTGTAAATTCAGATGACCATTATAAGAATAATTAATGCATGGCATGTCCATAAATTATATCTGAAACAAAATTGGTTGAAGCAAGAACTTGAGCAACAATTTCCAACTGTGTAGGTTACCTCTGATCTCAGTGAAGGACGAAGCAGCCACAGTGGATCCATGACCTGAGATGGCATCCTGTAGATGCCAAACCATAGAATATAGAGCATGTTTGCCAAAAGACCGCAGCACCTCCGATAGCTCAATTCGGTCGGATGAAGGTAAATAACAATTAAAACTAAAAAGGCGCAGCAAAGATAAACGGAAAACAAGGCACAACAAAAACAAAAAGCATGCATACATATCTCATTATGAGCGCACAGATCTTGTTGGAGCTGCTGTGTCTAGGCACAAAAAAAGGTCAACAACTTACAGTAACTTCTTTATACAATTAAAGAAAATCTGCAGATATACATTTGTCAAGCAGTAGGAGCTGGCGTACCCATGTGTCCTGAGACTCCACACGATGTAAATTAATTAGCAAACCATTATTCTAGTAACCTGATTAGCTCCCACCATCATAACATGTTTTGAATCATATGGAACGAGAGTTACTCTCATGATGTATTCATGTGGGAGTTTACCTCAAGGATCTGTGACTGAAACTGGCTCGGACAAACACACAAACACCTTGTGTGCAAAAAATAACTGAGAACATCCACAAACACATACGCGTACAAATTTGAGGTGGATGGCGGTGCAGAGGGGACGACCAGGTAGCCGGCAAGTGCAACGACGACCAACTGGCGGTGGCTCTGGTCGAGCGGCGAGCGCAAGCCCTCCCGAGCGGCGCACAACGAGGAGCTCGGGCGCGTGGGAGAGAGGAGGAGCTGGGGCACGCGGGGCAGAGGAGGAGCTAATGTGTAACGGTGGTGCAGGGTGCTGCGATTGCCGGCGTCTGCCGGCGGCCGGCGCATCACCGGATCGATCGCCGCCGCCGCCGCGTGGGCTGCGTGCCTCCTGGCGGCTGGCAGGGAGAGAGGAGAGCCCGAGCAGCCGTGGTCATGTCTGTTCATTTTTTTATTTACAATCCTGGACGAAACGTTTTCTCACTTTAAAACAGGGACTGCGGGTTGATTTCTGAGAAGTGGAGGGACTTTTCTGTAAAAACGTCAAACGACGTACGACCAGAAGCGATCAATGGTTTATTATTAGGGAGAGATTATTATATTGGAGAGATATCAAGATAGTCATGAGAGATAATGAAAACCTAGAATGGTTGGGCCAAACAAGGAAATAGGCAAGAGTAGATAGCAGCCATACCCCAGGAAGAAGGAGGAGGGCCGCATTGCTTGGTACACGCCATGAAGAACTCCGGCGGCCGACCCTCAAGTCAACACCCGAACCGGTCCTTCCCGAGTGATTCACACCGCAACCCAAGAAATGGATTGGGTGGAAGCGTAGATCAGGAGGAGATGAGGGCGTGGGCAGGAGATCGGGGACGGAGGAGATGGCCGGGGCAGGGCCGGAGCACAGCCCGGCGGTGGCGGCGACGTGAGATAGATGGGGGGAGCGAGAGGGGAAAGAAAGGGGAACTGCCCCCAAATCCCGAGCCCCCCCCCCTCCCGTTTTGTGTGTCTATGTGCGTACGGGCCGGACATCCGGGGGCCCAGCCCGGATATCCGGCGACTAGGGGTCAGAGAGCACAATTCCAAGCCGGGTTGTCCGGCTAAGGCCCGGATGTCTGGCCACTGGAGGCGCATGATGAAAGTTTGAGCAGCAAAAACTCTGCCAAGGCCCGGATGTCCGGTGGAGGGCCCAGATGTCCGGCAACTGGACAGAGAGACTAATCAGGGAGGAGTTTTTTGTAAGGGCCATATAGTGATATTTGTTGGGGAACGTGGCAGAAATTCAAAATTTTCCTACGTGTCACCAAGATCAATCTAGGAGATGCTAGCAACGAGAGGGGAGGAGTGCATCTACATACCCTTGTAGATCGCGAGCGGAAGCATTCAAGAGAACGGGGTTGATGGAGTCGTACTCGTCGTGATCCAAATCACCGATGATCCTAGCGCCGAACGGACGGCACCTCCGCGTTCAACACACGTACGGAGCGGGGACGTCTCCTCCTTCTTGATCCAGCAAGGGGGGGAGAGAAGTTGATGGAGATCCAGCAGCACGACGGCGTGGTGGTGGAAGTAGCGGGATCCCGGCAGGGCTTCGCCAAGCGCAAGCGGGGAGGAAGAGGTGTCACGGGAGGGAGGGAGGCGCCAGGGCTTGGGGTGCTGCTCCCATGCGCCTCCCCACTATATATAGGGGTGGAGGGGGCTGGTTTCTTGCCCTCCAAGTCCATTGGGGCGTTGGCAAAGGTGGGGGAAAGAAATCCCATCATTTCCCTTCCCCACCGATTGTTATCCCCTTTTTTAGGGATCTTGATCTTATCCCTTCGGGATATGATCTTATTCCTTCTAAGGTGGGATCTTGGTGCGCCTTGACCAGGGGTGTGGGGCCTTGCCCCCACTACCCACGTTCATGTGGGTCCCCCCATGCAGGTGGGCCCCACTTCGGATCCTTCTAGAACCTTCCCGGTACAATACCGAAAAATCCCGAACATTTTCCGGTGGCCAAAATAGGACTTCCCATATATAAATCTTTACCTCCGGACCATTCCGAAACTCCTCGTGACGTCCGGGACTCCGAACGACTTTCAGATTTCCGCATACTAATATCTCTACAACCCTAGCGTCACCGAACCTTAAGTGTGTAGACCCTACGGGTTCGGGAGACATGCAGACATGACCGAGACGACTCTCCGGTCAATAACCAACAGCAGGATCTGGATACCCATGTTGGCTCCCACATGTTCCACGATGATCTCATCGGATGAACCACGATGTCGAGGATTCAATCAATCCCGTATACAATTCCCTTTGTCAATCGGTACGTTACTTGCCCGAGATTCGATCGTCGGTATCCCAATACCTTGTTCAATCTCGTTACCGGCAAGTCACTTTACTCGTACCGTAACGCATGATCCCGTGGCTAACTCCTTAGTCACATTGAGCTCATTATGATGATGCATTACCGAGTGGGCCCAGAGATACCTCTCCGTCATACGGAGTGACAAATCCCAGTCTCGATTCGTGCCAACCCAACAGACACTTTCGGAGATACCTGTAGTGCACCTTTATAGCCACCCAGTTACATTGTGACGTTTGGTACACCCAAAGCATTCCTACGGTATCCGGGAGTTGCACAATCTCATGGTCTAAGGAAATGATACTTGACATTAGAAAAGCTCTATGCTTAGGATTGGGTCTTGTCCATCACATCATTCTCCTAATGATGTGATCCCGTTATCAATGACATCCAATGTCCATGGTTAGGAAACCATAACCATCTATTGATCAATGAGCTAGTCAACTAGAGGCTTACTAGGGACATGTTGTGGTCTATGTATTCACACATGTATTACGGTTTCCAGTTAATACAATTATAGCATGAACAACAGACAATTATCATGAACAAGGAAATACAATAATAACCATTTTATTATTGCCTCTAGGGCATATTTCCAACAATATTTTGATGACTCCGCCAAGGAGATTTAGAGATTGTAGAGATGAAAACCTGAGTAATCTATGGCCATACTAAGATGTGCAAAAATAACCCAACAATCATTAAGGAAAGAAAGGTTCATATAAGAAATCCACGAGCGGTGACCGAAGTCACCATGTTTGAGCATATGGGACATAGTACCGCAAAGATTTTGACTTTGGATACATAGTCATGACTCCATCATTTGAAGCACCATAGTTCGAAAACCATGACAACTTTGAGAGTGTTTGTTCTATTTATGCATTATGTAGGGTGAGAGTACTCATGAATTGAATCTCCCCCCTAAATATATGCCTACATCAAGACAAGCCATTAAGTACATGCATGGATGGGTACTAGATTTCACATAATGTTGTCAAGCTCCAAGATACCAAGTTCACACCTAAGTTGACAAAACCTTGCTTCATCCAATTGCTTGGTGAAAATGTCTGCAAGTTGCATATCTGTGCCAACATGAGCAATATCAATGTCACCCGTTTCCACATGATCTCTCAAGAAATGATACCTAATATCAATGTGCTTGGTGCGGGTATGATCTTCGGGATTCTCAGCAATATTGATGGCACTTTCGTTATCACATAGAAGAGGCACATGTCTATAGGTGATACCGTAGTTCTTCAAAGTTTGCCTCATCCATAGTAATTGAGTTGCACAACTAGCGGTTGCAATGTATTCGGCTTCGGCGGTGGAGAGGGCAACACAATTTTGTTTCTTCGAGGACCAAATTACCAAGGAGCGTCCAAGAAATTGACATGCACTGGAGGTGGACTTACGATCAAATTGTCTCCAGACCAATCCGCATCCGTGTACCCAATGAGATCAAACTTAGCATCCTTGGGGTACCATAGACCCAACTTTGGGGTGTGAACAAGGTATCTAAGAATACGGTTAACCGCCTTATGATGACTTTCCCTAGGGGAAGCTTGAAATCTAGCACGCATGCATACACTGAACATGATGTCTAGTCTAGATGCACAAATATAAATCAATGAACCAATCATAGAGCGGTAAATAGATGGGTCGAAAGGGATACCATTTGTGTCTTCAGTGAGTACAATTTTTGTTGGCATGGGTGTCTTACATGGACTACCATCAGACATGCCAAACTTCTCTAGAATATCCTTGAGGTACTTTGCTTGAGACAAGAAAATTCCTTCTTGAAATTGTTGAATTTGAAATCCGAGAAAGAACTTCAAATCCGCATTGAGTGACATCTCAAAGTTCTTGGTCATGGAAGCCGCAAACTTCTTGCACAAATGAATGTTAGGGAACCAAAAATGATATCATCTACATAGATTTGGCATAAGATCAAATCACCCTTGTCCCTCTTAGTAAAAAGAGTGGGATCGATCACCCCTCTCCCAAAACCATCATCGAGTAAAAACTTCTTAAGATGATCATACCAAGCACGAGGTGCTTGTTTGAGGCCATACAAAGCCTTATGAAGTTTATACACATAGTCTTTGTGATCGGGATCAACGAACCCAGGTGGTTGTGATACATATACTTCTTCTTGTAGAGGACCGTTAAGGAAAGCATTCTTCTCATCCATTTGATGTAATGTAAAACCATTGAAAGTAGCATAAGCAAGTAAGATGCGAATAGATTCAAGATGGGCCATGGGAGCAAAGGTATCACCAAAGTCCAAACCTTCAACTTGTGAGTACCCTTGTGCCACTAACCTTGCCTTGTTGCGGATGATTACACCATTCTCATCTTGCTTGTTCTTGAAAATCCATTTTGTTCTAATGACATTGTGTTCCGTAGTTGGCCTCTTGACTAATGACCACACTTGGTTGCGTTCAAAGTTGTTCAACTCTTCTTGCATAGCAATGAGCCAATCGTTGTCCATCAATGCATCTTGTACCTTGAGAGGCTCAACACTAGACACAAACGAGAAGTGAGCACAAAAGTTTGTCAATTGTTTACGAGTGACTCTACCTTCCGATATGACGGTGAGAATTTTATCAACATCAACACGACCGGCCACACGGGGCATGATGGAGGTTAGGGTTTCGCGAGGTTCAACTTCATGTGCATCATCCACATCCTCAACATATGGATCATTAATCTGTGGTGGAAAATCTTCTTCTTCATATTGCATTTGTTGAGGTTCATCATCAATGATTCCACTTTCTTGTTCTTGCACTAGGTGATGATCTTGCTCATGGAGATGATCATGGTGAGGGACCTGATCATCTTCTTGTTCTTGAACTACGGGCATTGGTTGAGCAATAGGATCTTGTGGTGGTATGGGTGTTGACGTGGTTTGATGATGTGTGAAACTTCCATCTTATTCTTCATCATCATGAGGTTCTTGTTCCATGGGAAGAAGAGCACCAACACCCATAAACAAAATATCTTGAGACTAATCCTCTTCACCTACATCACTTAGATCAACTTGCTCCCCATGGGAGCCATTAAATTCATCAAACACCACATCAAAGTTTCTACAACACATCCATTGGATTTGTTGTAGACTCTGTAGGTGTGAGAGTTTGATCCATAGCCAACAAATATGCCCTCGGTTGTTTTGGATTGAAATTTTCTAACTCGTTCTCTTTTGTTGAGGATGAAACATTTGCACCCAAATACATGAAAATCCTTGACATTTGGCTTGTTCCCGGTTAGGAGCTCATATGGAGTCTTTTCCAATATTGTGCGGAGGAAGAGCCGGTTTGATGCATGGCATGCGGTGTTGACAGCCTCGGCCCAAAAACTATGTGGCGACTTGTATTCATCCAACATGGACCATGCCATCTCCACAAGTGTACGATTCTTCCTTTCTGTAACACCATTTTGTTGAGGCGTGTATGGTGCGGAATATTGATGTTCAATCCCTTCATCACTAAGAAATCCTTCCAAGGTGTAGTTCTTGAACTCGGAGCCATTATCACTTCTTATTGCTAAGATTTCTTTGTCAAACTTGCGTTGTGCTTGCTTGGCAAAATCAGTGAAGGTGATCTTCGTCTCGTCCTTGGACTTGAGGAAAAACACCCATGTATATCTTGAGTAATCATCAACAATGACAAGTCCATACTTTTTCCCACCAAGACTATTCCATGAAGGAGGCCCAAAATGATCCACATGAAGGAGCTCCAAAGGCCTTGAAGTAGACACGATATTCTTGGGTGGGTGCTTTGATTAATGTTGCTTCCCGGCTATGCATGCACTGCACACACAATCTTTCTCAAAGGAGACATTTGTTAGTCCAAGGATGTGATTACCCTTTAAGAGGTCTTGCAGATTTCTCATGCCGACATGGGCTAGCCGGCGATGCCATAGCCACCCCTTGCCGGCCTTGGCCATTAGACAAGTTGCATGGAATGTGCTCTCTTTCGAGAAATCAACCGTGTAAAGGTTGCCATCCAACTCTCCAACAAAGGCCACTTTTTTTTTACTATAAACAGTAGGGTAAAAACCCCACTGTAACTTTTATAAATAATAAAAGGAAACAAAGGTTCTGTGAGGGGCTTGAGCTAAGCCCCCACTAAAGAAAGCAAAACAAAAGAAAACTACAAAAGAAACTAGGGAACAAAATAAAAGCTAAGAAAACAAACCTATAGAACTCAGGAATACCTAAGAAGAAAAAGGAAAATTACAACAGTGAATCCAACCATACAGAGAACTGCCTGTCAAATTTCTGCTTCATCCTGTGCTTGAGTAGTTTCAGTTCCTCCTTGAAGATGAACTTCCATCCTTGAAATGAGGGAGCAATATTTTCAAATATCTTATTGTTTCTGGTTATCCAAATGGCCCATGATCCAAGAATAATGATCTCCATAAAGAATGGGTAATTGAGCTTATCCTTCAGGTCTTGGAATGCTTCTAATACTGAAAGATTTGGTGTTCTTGTAGGACAAATAAAGTCCCAGCATTGCTGCGCAAATGGACATCCCAAAAAAAGATGATGCAATGTTTCCTCCAGTTGACAGTCCCTTACTGCACAATTGTAAACTTCAAGCTCAAAGGTTTTTCTCCTGAGCAGGTTTCTTGTGTTGACTCTGTCATGTAACAAAATCGAGAAGAAAACTTTATGCTTTGGTTGACATGAGCTCCTCCAAATCCAGTTGAAGTGAGGTGGTGTTTGCTTATGTCCAATCAGAACAAAGGCCACTTCGAGAGTATCTCTCTTAAAGACTTTCACATCCGTTAGTCCAAAGAGTGTATCATAGCCAACAGAAGCCAATTGGCGAACGGAAAGCAAATGGTATTTAAGGGATTGGACAAGCATGAAATTTGCAAGAGACATGTCATTTGTGATAGCCACCTTGCCCAACCCAAGTACCTGTCCTTTTGATCCTCCACCAAACATAATACTCATAAATGGTTGAATAGCTTCCATGAAATTGTAGAGCAATTTGCTATCTCCGGTCATATGATTGGTACATCCACTATCGATCACCCAGTTTACTCCACCAGAGAAAGCAACCTACACACAATTATGACTTGGTTAGAGGCACTCATTTTGCAATGGGACCTCTCAAGTTAGTCACAAGGGTCTTAGTGACCCAAATAGCGTAAAAACGGAATGCATTTCGAGGACCAACAAATTTTGCATAAACTTCTCCATCCTTAGTTTTACGGAGTACATAGGATGGAGGCATGAACTCTTTTGGCTTGTTGAGAGTGGGCATGCCCCTTGTAGCCTTCCCGCTCACAACCTTACCTTTCTCCTTGTGCCCTTTTCGTACAAATGTTTCTTTTATAGGAGTGGTGCACTTTTGAGAAGACGTCTTCTTCTTTCTTGTGCTTGGGTCAAACCCGAGCCCCTCTTTGGCAAACACCTCATTGTGTTGGCTCAATACCTCATTAAGGTTCTTTTGTCCTTGAGCACATGTCATGAGACCTTTCTCGAGTTGAGCCTTGAGAAAGAGATTCTCCTCAAGAAAGATGCTAGGTCACTACTAGAGTTAGTAGTACAAGCATCAACATTGATAAATAGGAGAAGAGTAAGCCTTGGCTAGAGTTTCAAGATAAGTAAGCTTGAGTGTCTCAAAACTCTTTGTAAGAAGGGTGAGCTCTTCTTCCTTAGTCTTGAGGGACACGGATAGAAGCTCACAATCCTTAGAGAGAGAAGCATGAGACTTCACAAGCTTACTTTTATCATTCATCAACTCTTCGCAAGAGTCCTTAGCCTTTTTCAAGGAGGAAAGATCTTTAGCATGAACATCAATGTTTGCACCAATTTTCAAGCATAGTTCATCATTTCGTGCTTCCTCATATTGTGTTTTCCGCTCAAGAATTTCATATTTTTCCTTTTCCTCGGTTATGAGGGTTTCGAGTTCCTTAATGGTGACTGTCGGTGTCAAAACCGGCAGATCTCGGGTAGGGGGTACCGAACTGTGCGTCTAAGGATCGAAGGTAACAGGAGGCAGGGGACACAATGTTTACCCAGGTTCGGGCCCTCTTGATGGAGGTAATACCCAACTTCCTGCTTGATTGACTTCGATGAGTATGGGGGTTACAAGAGTTGATCTACCTCGAGATGGTAATGGCTAAACCCTAGATGTCTAGCCTATATGATTATGATTGCCTCTACGGACTAAATCCTCCGGTTTATATAGACACCGGAGGGGGCTAGGGTTATACAGAGTCGGTTTACAGAGAAAGGAATCTTCATATCCGCACGCCAAGCTTGCCTTCCACACCAAGGAGAGTCCCATCTGGACATGGTGGAAAGCCTTCCATCTTGTATCTTCATGGCCCATGAGTGCGGCCCACATCACATAGCCCGGACGCCCGAGGACCCCGTAATCCAGGACTCCCTCAGTAGCCCCTGAACCAGTCTTCCGATGATGATGAGTTCGGCACAAGTTGTCTTCGGCATCGCAAGGCAGGTTCCTCCACCGAATACTCCAAAGTAATCCTCTGAATAAGAGATCGGGAGATCTATATCCGGCTCTATAAAATAGGTTAACCTTCCAACCATAAGAGCATAATACTTAAAATATATCCATCGATGGCTTTTTCCGGCGAAACGTCACGTTTAGCTCTGTTACCATTTCGAACCTTTTTTGGGCCTCCCGCCTTGCATTTCAATACGCAACTCCCATTGACACGTTTTATCAAAGCAGAGATCGTGTCCCCTTATTGTGGGATTCTCATCAATACGAGTTTTGGTAACCTAACCGTGTTGTTCACACGACCACTTGGGAACAGGCGAGTTTTAAGGCTTGAGGGAGGGGGACGCTTGCTATTCGCAATCCATATAAGTGGATAGAATCCAACTCTTCCGCCCCACGCCTCATTCTCTCTCTGGCTCTCCACCATCGAGCTCCAGCGCCCATGTTCCAAGCTTTTTCTCCCCTCTGCAACTCCTCCGACTATGGCCGGCTCTCAAGGCAAGTGGATGGCCTCCTCCGTCACAGAGGAGAACATCAAGGAGCTGCGGGAAAGTGCGGTATCTAACAACGGAAATCAAGCACATGCTTCCCGATCTGGCGCAGGTCATCCCTAATGAAGCTATGTACCTAGGGTAGGGTCATAGGCCTGACTTAGACACCCTCCCCTAGGACATCACCCTAAAGTCAGAAGTATTCAAAGGATAACAGCATCCACTCGACCAGAAGCATTCCACTCGAAAGATTCGATGTCACTCGACCGTAACAGAAACCACTCGACAGACAGAAGATCCAAAGTCACTCTGCACAGCAATGGTCGGGCGTTACTTGTAGACTTAATGATAATTTATATCACTTTATTATGGACGTTACCTATAACGCTCCCTCTTTATGTACATTGAGCTCCTTGTAACATGGGCTGGCTGGGGTCCTGGCGCACTCTATATAAGCCACCCCCCTCCACTAGCACAAAGGTTCTCACCCCCTGTAACACACACACACACATAATTCAGTCGACCGCCTCCGGGCTCCGAGACGTAGGGCTATTACTTCCTCTGAGAAGGGCCTGAACTCGTAAAACTCGTGTGTACAACTTCGCCATAGCTAGGATCTTGCCTCCTAATACCTACCCCCATTCTACTGTCAGTCTTAGATCCACGACAGTTGGCGCCCACCGTGGGGCAGGTATCTTAGCGACTTTTTGGTGAAGTTGTGATTTTTCTGATTCCCATCATCATGGTTTCCGGCGGTGGATTAGCTGAGGGCCGCGAGATCCGTCTCGGTGCGCTCGTCTTCGTCACCGACGACTCCGCCTGGCTTCAAGAGGCTCCACTCGACGTCGAGGCGCTCCTCGTCCGCGGGGCGACGCACTTTCGTGCCTGCGTCCGCGGCGCCCTTCTCCAGCAGCCGTCGACCCAGTATCGCTCGGCTCCTGTGGTGTCCTCGCTCCCCGCTGTTCGCCGACGCAAGCGTTCCGGTCGGTCACGGCTCCAGCGGTGGGTGAGACACGCGGTGGCCCATCAGTCAGCCACCCCACAAGTCGCGGCAATCGAGCCCGACGAAACTCTCTACGGCCTGTTCGACTGGCCCCGTCGAGACCGCATCCGAGTGCGACAGCAGCGATCCCGCGGCGGAAGTCTTGATGGTCAACGCACCACGCAGTCCTACTGGCTTCCCCCGCGACGGCGGTGGCGATGACGGCGGCGATCCGTCGCGCGTTCACGAGGAGTACCGCCCCGAGCCCCTTTCTTCGCAGTAGAGGGAAGAGCTTCGCCGCCGCAATATGGATGCACTTCACACTCCTATCGTTGGAGAAACCCCCGAGGCCCGGGCCTTGGAGGAGGTGCGCCTGGCCAACTTGGCTGAGCGCACTCGACTGGAGAACCTCCAGCACACACTCGACGAGCATGCTCGGTAGCGGATCCCTAAATCCAGTCGACGGCAGCTTTTTCCGCCTCAAACTCAGGTATACCGAACTCCGATTCAAAATCTCACAGCTGCAACCGGAATAGCAGAGTCGATTCAGCCTTCCCAGTCAGAAGCTGGCAGAGGTTTGATACAGATCCGGGCTTTACTCCGGGCAGTAGGAGAGCAGAACACAGCAGTATCTCAGTCGCGGAATAGGATTCATAGCAGATCTATGATGGCAGACACAGTTCAGTCGGCTCACAGCCCAAGATCGCCCCCGCGGCGTGAGGGACGTGGGTACCGGAAAGATCAGTACCGAAACCACGAGCAGTATGATCACCGACTCGACCACGATGACCGTCGTCGAGTGCCCACGCCTCCCCCGAGGAGTGGGTCATACATGCCTCAGCGGCATGATGACAGGCGCCCCCACAGCGGTGAGCGAAGATTACCAGTCGACCCAAGGGAGCCGGGCTTTGATGCGAGATCTATTCTCGTTCAAGGTCTGGTTGATAGGAACAGAGCACACAGAGAGGGTCATGACAGAGATCACCCGACTGGCAGCAGAGTGCATGTTTCAGGTCCAGAGTGCTTCAGCAGAGCCATCAGGGCTGCAGTGATTCCTCCCAACTTCAGGTTGGCGACTGGAGTCAGCAAGTTCACTGGTGAGTCCAAGCCTGACACTTGGCTTGAGGATTACCAAGTGGTTGTTCAGATCGGTGGCGGCAATGATGAAGTGGCCATGAAGCACCTTCCTCTGATGTTGGAAGGCTCGGCCAGAGCATGGTTGACTCAGTTGACACCTGGCAGCATATACAGTTGGGAGGAACTTGCCCGAGTGTTTGTTAGAACTTTTGAGGGTACTTGCAAACGGCCGGCAGGGTTAGCAGAATTGCAGCACTGTGTGCAGAAGCCGAATGAAACCCTGAGAGACTATATCCAGAGATGGATCACGTTGCACCATACAGTGGAGAATGTGTCAGATCACCAAGCGGTTTGTGCCTTCAAAGAAGGTGTTAAGTATCAAGAGTTGAATCTGAAATTCAGTCGGACAGGGGATATGTCCCTGACTCGGATGATGGAGATTGCCACCAAATATGCTAACGGCAAAGAGGAAGACCGACTCCGGAGTGGCAAGCACAAAACAGTCGCCCAGAAAACTGTAGGAGGGAATTCCAATCGGAAACAGAAGCGCAAGGCCGAGCCAGCTGCTCCTGGTGAAGCTTTAGTTGTGGCTCAAGGAAAGTTCAAGGGGAAGCCCAAAGGGCCCTGGAACCCCAAGAAAGTGAAAGATCAAGCCGGAAATGATGTGTTGGATTTACCATGCCACATTCATACCAAGAAAGATGAAGAGGGTAATCTCATTTACCCTAAACACACCACTCAACAGTCGACTCCTGATCCAGCAGTTCCGAGAGAAACAACCCAATGAGAAGGAAAAGGAGTCGGACAAGGGTGAGGATAAGGAAGAAGATGATGATGGTTTTCCCAATGTCAATTCCACTCTGATGATTTTTTCTGATGTTGAGAGCAAAAGTCGACTGAAAGTTATCAACAGAGAAGTGAACATGGTTGCTCCGGCAATACCAAGTTATTTGAAGTAGTCCCAGACTGCCATCACATTCCACCAGTCTGACCATCCAGCACGTATAGCCACCCCTGGGAGGGAAGCGTTGGTGGTCGACCCAGTTGTTGAAGGCACTCGACTGACTAAAGTGCTGATGGATGGTGGTAGCGGCCTGAATATCCTTTATGCTGAAACCCTGAAAGGAATGGGCATTCCGATGTCCAAGCTTAGTGAAAGTAATATGAGTTTTCATGGCGTTATACCTGGCAAGAAGGCTGAATCACTCGGCCAGATCGCCCTTGATGTGGTTTTTGGTGATTCCAAGAATTACCTCAAGGAAAAGTTGACATTTGGAGTAGTGGATTTCCAGAGTGCTTATCATGCTATTCTGGGTAGGCCTGCCTATGCACGTTTCATGGCTCGACCATGCTACGTGTACCTCAAATTGAAAATGCCTGGTCCCAGAGGAGTGATCACTATCACTAGCAATCGGCAGAAGGCAGAAGAGTGCTTCCAGAAGGGCTCAAAGATCGCCGATGCACAAATGGCAGCAGTTGAAATGCAAGAATACAGGAAGAATGCAGATCCGAATGATTTGCTGCGCTCCAAGAAGCCTGCCACTGATTCTGCATTTCAGTCGTCCGGTGAAACCAAGCCGATTCATATTCACCCGACCGATCCTAATGCTGCTCCTACTCATATCTCAACATCACTCGACAGTAAATAGGAAGAAGCGCTCATCCAGTTCCTCCGTGAGAACTGGGACATCTTTGCATGGAAACCTTCTGACATGCCGGGTGTACCCAGGGGACTGGCTGAGCATCGTTTGCGAGTCGACCCAAAAGTAAAACCAGTCAAGGAACATCTTCGACGGTCCGCCGTACAGAAGAGAAAAGCAATTGGTGAGGAAGTGGCTCAGCTCCTGGCAGCTGAGTTCATCCGAGAGATTTACCACTCCGAGTGGCTCGCCAATGTTGTCATGGTCCCCAAGAAGGACGATTCATTTCGCATGTGCATTGACTTCAAGCATATCAATTGGGCTTGCCCGAAAGATCATTTTCCTCTCCCCCGCATTGACCAGATCATCGACTCGACTGCGGGGTGTGAGCGTCTGTCTTTTTTTGATGCCTATTCCGGGTACCATCAGATCCGACTGTATGGACCCGATGAGATAAAAACAGCTTTCATCACTCCATTCGGATGCTTTTGTTATGTCACCATGCCATTCCGTCTCGAGAACGCTGGAGCCACATTCATGAGGATGATTCAGAAGTGTCTGCTCACTCAAGTCAGTCGAAATGTGGAAGCATACATGGATGACATCGTGGTCAAGTCGCGTAAAGGTTCCGACCTGCTGGCTGACCTTGCTGAAACCTTTGCCAACCTGAGAAGGTATGATATCAAGATTAACCCATCGAAGTGCACATTCGGAGTTCCTGGCGGAAAGTTACTCGGTTTCCTCGTTTCCGAACAAGGGATCGACGCGAACCCAGAGAAAGTTGGTGCCAAACTCCGGATGAAGCGCCCTGTGCGTGTGCATGATGCCCAGAAGCTTACTGGTTGTTTGGCCGCCTTGAGTCAATTCAGTTCTCGCCTCGGTGAAAAGGCATTGCCTCTTTACCGACTGATGAAGAAACCTGACAAGTTCGAGTGGACTCCTGAAGCTGATGCAGCATTTGCAGAGCTCAAAGCCCTGCTTTCCACCCAGCCGGTGCTCGCTGCCCCAATCAGCAAAGAGCCTTTACTGCTTTATATTGCAGCCACTGGACAAGTTGTCAGTACAGTACTCACGGTCGAGCGGGAAGAAGAAGGAAAAGCCTATAAAGTTCAGCGCCCAGTATACTATGTTTCTGAAGTTCTGACTCCATCCAAGCAAAGATATCCACATTATCAGAAGCTTGTTTATGGGATTTGCATGACCACGAAGAAGGTTGCACACTATTTCTCTGATCACTCCATCACAGTCGTCAGCGACGCACCATTGTCAGAAATTCTGAACAACAGAGATGCAACTGGTCGAGTGGCAAAGTGGGCGATTGAACTCCTTCCCTTGGATATCAAGTTTGAGGCAAAGAAAGCTATCAAGTCCCAAGCAATAGCAGATTTCCTCGCCGAGTGGGTCGAATAGCAACTGCCGACTCAGATTCACTCGGAG
Source organism: Aegilops tauschii subsp. strangulata (assembly GCF_002575655.3). Lineage (NCBI taxonomy): Eukaryota > Viridiplantae > Streptophyta > Magnoliopsida > Poales > Poaceae > Aegilops > Aegilops tauschii. The sequence continues at coordinate 86,092,144 of NC_053038.3, forward strand.
CATTGGACCATGTTCTTTGATGGATCCAAGATGCTGAATGGTTCCGGTGCTGGGGTGGTATTGGTATCCCCCCGATGTGACAAACTCAATTATGTCCTCCAGATTCATTTTGACTCCTCCAACAATGAAGCTGAATATGAAGCACTTCTACGGGTTGCGTATGGCCATTTCACTCGGCGTCCGTCGCCTCATGGTCTATGGCAACTCGGATTTAGTTGTTAATCAAGTGATGAAGGAGTGGGACGTCAGAAGCCCAGCTATGACTGGCTATTGTAATGCAGTGAGAAAGTTAGAGAAGAGGTTTGAGGGGTTAGAGCTCCATCACATACCCCGACTGAAAAATCAAGCAACCGATGATTTGGCAAAGATAGGTTCCAAGAGGGAGGCCATTCCCAGCAATGTGTTTTTGGAACATATTCATACACCTTCAGTTCAAGAAGATCCTTTCACTGAAGAGCCCCCACAACCAAAGAGCACCACTGATCTGACTGAAGTCGAAGTCCCAGCCGTGGTCGACTTGATCATGGAGGTTTTGGTCATCACTCCCGACTGGACAGTACCGTACATCCCGTACATTCTTAGGAAGGAACTCCCAGAGGATGAAGAAGAGGCTCGACAGATCGTCCGTCGATCCAAAGCCTTTACTGTGATAAGAGGACAGCTGTTCAGAGAAAGTGTAACTGGAGTCAGCCAGAAATGCATAACACCAGAAGAAGGTCGAGTGATCCTCAACGACATTCACTCGGGGACCTGTGGTCACCATGCGTCCTCTTGGACCATTGTGGCCAAAGCATACCGAGCGGGATTTTATTGGCCACGAGCAAATGAGATGGCAAAAGAAATAGTCGACAAATGTGAAGGTTGCCAGTTTTATTCCGACATGTCTCACAAGCCCGCATCAGCCTTGAAGACCATTCCACTTGTCTGGCCCTTTGCTGTGTGGGGATTGGATATGGTTGGACCTCTGAGGACTGGTAGGAGTGGCTTCACTCATGTGCTCGTGGCAGTCGACAAGTTCACCAAATGGATTGAAGCCAAGCCTATCAAAAATCTTGAAGCTAGTACTGCTGTCAGCTTCATCAGAGAGTTAACATTCAGATATGGTGTTCCGCATAGCTTCATCACCGACAATGGGTCGAACTTCGATTCTGATGAGTTCAGAGCCTTCTGCGCTTCCCAAGGCACTCGAGTCGACTATACTTCAGTCGCCCACCCCCAGTCAGATGGACAAGCTGAAAGAGCAAATGAATTGATTCTCAAAGGACTGAAACCCCGACTGATGCGTGATCTCAAGCACGCAGTAGGCGCCTGGGTCGATGAACATCCATCAGTGCTTTGGGGATTGAGGACAACTCCCAATCGGTCGACTGGCCGAACCCCATTCTTCTTGGTCTATGGAGCTGAGGCTGCACTTCCGAGTGACTTGCTTCACAATGCACCCCGAGTCGAGCTTTTCTCAGAAGATGAAGCAGAACAGGCACGGCAAGATGCAGTTGATCTCCTAGAAGAGGAAAGAGAGATGGCCCAGATCCGGTCGACCATCTATCAACAAGACCTGCGTCGATTCCACGCCAGAAATGTGAGGCGTCGAGCATTTCAAGAGGGAGACTTGGTTCTTTGAGTGGATCAGCAGAAACCACACAAGCTTGCTCCTGCTTGGGAAGGCCCCTTCATTGTCACCAGAGTGCTCCACAACGGAGCGTACCACCTTTACAACGTCGAGCACAAGAAAGATGAGCCACACGCTTGGAATGCGGAGCTGCTCCGCCCCTTTTACACTTAAGCATTCAGACTTTTGAGATGTAATAAGAAATACCTTCTAGTTTGATTATCAAAGACACAGTTTTACAGTCTCCTAAATGTTTGCTGTTTCTTTTTTATATGTTTCAAATCCCCCAGTGGGTGTCTTAGATGCGAATCCGTTTCGCCTAAGTTTGAAAAAAAATCCTGTCGAGTGAAGAGCAAGCCTCTCACTCGGAGGCTTAGCTGCGAATCCATTTCGGCTAAGTTTAAAAAATACTGTCGAGTGAAGAGCAAGCCTCTCACTCGGAGGCTTAGCTGCGAATCCGTTTCGCCTAAGTTTAAAAAATCCTACCGAGTGGTGAGCAAGCCTCTCACTCGGGGGCTTAACTGTAGTCCAGTACTCGCCTAAGTTTAAAAAAATCCTACCGAGTGGTGAACAAGCCTCTCACTCGGGGGATTAGCTGCAGTCCAGTACTTGCCTAAGTTTAAAAAATCCTACTGAGTGGTGAGCAAGCCTCTCACTCGGGGGCTTAGCTGCAGTCCAGTACTCGCCTAAGTTTAAAAAATCCTACCGAGTGGTGAGCAAGCCTCTCATTCGGGGGCTTAGCTGCAGTCCAGTACTCGCCTAAGTTTAAAAAAATCCTACCGAGTGGTGAGCAAGCCTCTCACTCGGGGGCTTAGCTGCAGTCCAGTACTCGCCTAAGTTTAAAAAATCCTACTTAGTGGTGAGCAACCCTCCCACTCGGGGGCTTAGCTGCAGTCCAGTACTCGCCTAAGTTTAAAAAATCCTACCGAGTGGTGAGCAAGCCTCTCACTCGGGGGCTTAGCTGCAGTCCAGTACTCACCTAAGTTTAAAAAATCCTACCGAGTGGTGAGCAACCCTCCCACTCGGGGGCTTAGCTGCAGTCAAGTACTCGCCTAAGTTTAAAAAATCCTACCGAGTGGTGAGCAACCCTCCCACTCGGGGGCTTAGCTGCAGTCCAGTACTCGCCCAAGTTTAAAAAATCCTACCGAGTGGTGAGCAACCCTCCCACTCGGGGGCTTAGCTGCAGTCCAGTACTTGCCTAAGTTTAAAAAATCCTACCGACACTACAAACAAAGACACTTCTGTGATGATACGTGTTTGTCACAGTAGGTCACGTTTTCTGTCATGCATGTACATCCATGACAATTTTATGACAGAATCAAGATAGTCATACATGTGCTGTCGTAGAAGTGTTCCATGACATCACCAAAATTATCATCACGGAAGTGTCCACTTCCATGACGATAAATCACGCGTCACAGAAGTGCTTTCGTCAAGGGTGACCGACACGTGGCATCCACCGTAATGGAACACTGTTAAGCTATTGGGGTCCGGTTTTGGATCCGATAACCTGTTAACAGCCCCGACCAATGGGGATTTTCCACGTGTAAAATCATCATTGGTTGGAGGAAACACGTGTCAGCTCTGTGTTGGCACAGGTGTCACTCATCCAATGGGCGAGATGCGCCTATGATATGTTAACAAGTGGACCGGCCCAAAAGTGGCCCATAAAGTTTAAATGGGCCGGCCCAACTAAAGGCCCACAAGATTTTGCGGACCATAATGGGCCGGCCCAGCTGAAGGTCCACAAGATTTTGCGGGCCATAATGGGCCGACCCAGGTAAAGGCCCACAAGATTTTTGTGGGCCATAATGGGTCGGCCCAGGTGAAGGCCCACAAGATTTTTGTGGACCATAATGGGCCAGCCCAGCTAAAGGCCCACGAGATTTCGCCGACATTAATGGGCCGGCCCAGCTGTAGGCCCACAAGATTTTGAGGACCCTAGTAGGCCGGCCCATTAACTAGCTGCCATGTTTTGGGCCAAATGCCGGCCCATATTTGATCCGGTCCATTAATGGCCTGCCACGTTCCGGGCCTAATAATGGCCCATATGATATCCTGCCCGTTAAAAGCCTACCACGTTCTGGGCCAAATTATGGCCCAGATCAGGTCCGACCCTTTAAGAGGCTTTGGGCTAAATTATGGCCCACATCAGATTCGGCCCGTCAACTGGACGCTACGCTTTTGGGCCCATTTGCTAAAGGCCCATTTAGTAATTCGGCCTGATATTAGTTTCGGCCTGTTAAGGGCCCTTTTAAAATTTCAGCCCTATATTAATTTCGGCCTGTTAAAAGCCCGTCATATAGTTGGGCCTAACTACGGCCCGGTTTGCATCCGGCCTGCTCGCAGCCGATAATCTAATTGGGCCAAACAAGGACGGAGACAATTTTGGCCTGTTAGAAGCCCATGATTTGATTGGCACATTCATGGGCTGGGGTCTATTTCGGCCTTCTGCTGGCGCGTGAGCTGTTCGGCACGTTTCAGGCCCAACCTACTTTTCAGCCTCCTAAAGGCCCATTAAGTTTTCTTGGGAAAATAGGGCCGGGGGTTTACTCGGCCTATTAAAGGCCCGAATCTACTAGTGGGCCAGTTTACATTTAGGCCTGTTAACGGACCAAGATGACGGGGCCCATGATGCGGATCATACATGGTGATTTGCATGACGGCCCGATTATGTACCGTAATTTTACGGTTTGGCCGGTTTACTGCGAAGACGGGATATATATACAGTAAAATAACTGCAGCTTCGTGAATAAGAAAAAAACCTAGACTATATAATAAAGAAATTACGACATATTACATCCACTGGGCATCAAAGTTCGCCACTATGATAATAAAGCACAAGCAGACAGCAGATTACATAGGGCATCAAAGATCGCCACCAGTGCAACTAAACACGCCGACAAAATAATATACAAAACCGACATCACTTCAATAGAGTTCAAGAAAGGTTAGCCCTGCTCGGGAGCTGCAACGCAAGCAGCTGAGCAAGCTGGTGAGACTGCACTTGTTTGACACTTATATCCTCCTCACTCTGAAAGATAAACAAGCAGACAGATGACAGGTTTTGCACATATAAGTATCAGTGCTGACAGTTCATCACATTTCTTACTGACGAATAAAGTGACACAATTTAAAATAGCATTAATAGAATATGGTATTGTTCAGGTCAAGACATGGTAGGAAATGACATTGTGAAGGAGTTGGCAGCTTCACGACACCACTGGATTACAGATCAAGAACTCATAAGTATCAATGGTTAGTGTGCTGTCAATTTATCCCATTTCAGATTGGCAAAATAAGATCACTTGCTCTGTATAGTTTAATTTACATGGTATGAAGAAGGAACTTGGTTGTACAACTAAAAACTTAAATTGAGAAGGACAAACTTTTGTTTATGAACTGGGGTACATAATAAACTTTAAACATGCAATTTGATGCAAACACCAAAAATAAACAGCCGTTGCAGTCATGCCTAACCAAATATACACAACAAAGTTTGAAGGCTTGAGAAGGACAAACTTACATTATTGGTGAAGGCAGGCTCTATAAAGCCCTTGTCCATGCTGATGTGGGGGGGGGGGCAATTCAAGAAGTTTACCACAGAATCTTCTTCATAAGCATTGCCTTTATTCTACATTTTGTTAAGAGTAAATATAGATGTGACAATATAAGAAAAAATGGAGAATATTTAAGATAAGATGAAGAGTGATGCTACATAACCAAGTAGCTATAAATGTAAGTACAACAATACAGGCAAAAGGTACAGCCAAGAGCAATGCAGAGCTAAACTTCTTCAGTACCATCGGTGTTATCCAACCTTATGGTAAGACTAAATATAGATCTTATGTGTAGAAAATGGAGGGCAAAGGAAAATAAGCTGCAGAGAGATGGTACATGAACAACTACCTGTCAATATAAGTACACTGATAAAGGACAGCAGGTACTTACAAGAACAATGCAGAGCTAAATTTTTTTATTGGCATTGGATATATTCTACGCTAATGTAACCATTCATACAGATCAGATAATTTGGAGCGAACAATTGATAAGCAAGCTATCATGCATACTGCTGTCACATAATGAACCAGGTATGTATGCAAGTACAGTGATACAGGACAACAGGTACTAACAAGAGCAAAGTAGCGGGCAGCATATTTGCAATATCCTGTCGTTCTTTTCAAACCGGAATTCTTTTTCGAGCAGATTTCCTGCAAAAAAGATCAGTAAGGCACATGCGGAAAAGTAGAAGTTCAAATTTTCATGCGATATCATAGACAGTACCTCATCCTCGGAACGAGACCAGTGCATAACAAGGTTTTTCCATTCAATGTCTTCTAAATTTAGCACAGGAGACTTCACCAGAAATTCGTTTATAGACTTGCCATCAAAGTGTGATTTCCTCAGGTAACACCAATACTGCTGCAATGCTTCCTTGAAAAGCGCAAGCAAGCTATGCTCGTCATGACTATCCAGATCGACCCTCGCCTACTTACAACATTGTAATGTAAATCATTGATGTGTTCAATCAGCAGAAAACAGGAAAATAGTCACCATGAATACACGAAGTGGGACAGGAAGATGTGAAAATGGTGTTTGTCTTCACTATAATCTTCCAAGGATGGGAATATATGCACGTAGTCCCTAACAACATTGAAAGCATTGTCTTTTAAACTGGGAATAACTGGAATGGGGTTCCAATCTGCAGGAATTGGCCGTCTCTGCAGTTGGGATAAGTCTTTGGCCGGTGGACTTGCTATACTTTTTGCTGGAGTGGGATTTTTCTATGGTACGGCTGGTGCTATGGCAACTGAAATTGGCATACCTTTTGCTGGAGTACAGGTTCTGTGTGGTGGGGCTAGTGGTGTGGCCAGTGAAGTATGGGTACAGTCTGCTGGAGTCGGTCCTACGTTTTGTGTCACTAGTTGTACAGCCAATATAAGTGGGGTGATGTCTGATTTCTCCGGCACAATCACGTTTTTCAAGGACTTTGCTGGTGCTCCTTCAGGTTCGGCAATCACCCTCTTCCTTTTTGATGTCTGATGCACAAGAACATCATTTGAGTGGAAAAACATGGTATGATGACAGATGTAATATGTATTGATAATGGATGGGCATGGCATCTCGACATATATGATGAGTAAACTAAGCAGATGGCGGTGCAACAAAGTAGAAGAAATGCAAGACAACATATGCAAGATACGCGCAATCAATAAAACCTTGCCAAATTAGAGCAGGCACCTTGATGGGTGAACATGACAGGTCATCTGCCTTTGACTCCTCGAGGTTAGAATAGTCATTAGGATCATATTCTGAACAAGAATCTACAGGTGGGGAGCGTATGAGTTTCATTGCATCCAGAATGGCACTCAATGCCTTGGTGCCAATTTTGTAAGTCATTGCAGTGTTCCACAATATTCTTCTGATGCGCGGATTCTGATATTCAATGTAATTACGTATAATATCTGAGAACCATGAAAACATAAATAGTTGTGAGATTATCTTTGTAATGCAGAGGATATTCTAATATAGGGGCGCCCCTGTAAATACTTGTGTGCTATCACTGGATTCTGATGAGAGAGCTCATGTGTGTTGTAATATGGTACAAGTACACAAAAAATAGGCTCCAGAAGTAAGGATAGTTGGCAAATGATAGGTTCAAAATATACTGTATAGAGAGTTTATGCCAAACCATGATAACAAGAGCACACAGCAACTAGGCAGATCATAGTGTACATAAAATGGGTACACCATAACCACGATATATAAATCGGGAAAGTGGAGCTGGCTTGAAAATAGGCTCCCCGCATTTCCTTGCTATTCTTATAGGATTCAAGTGGGCAGGCCACTACAAATCCTATTCCCATGTTTACAAAATCCTACGAATCAAAGAGGCCCGACGAGTTCAAAGTTTCCATACCAACCGACCGTATAGACCTCCACACTGCAAATGTCCCTGCTCATCTTCACTATAAGGAACATACTGTACTACTATCATACTCCCTCCGTTCCAAAATATAAGTCTTGGTAGAGATTTCCACTATGGATCACATACAGATGTATCCAGATACATGTTAGAGTGTAGATTCACTCATTTTGCTCCATATGTAGTCCATGGTGGAATCTATACAAAGACTTGTATTTAGGAACGGAGAGAGTACTTATTAAAGAAGAACGAAAGAGGAACATGGTAAAGAAGAGAAAGCAGATTTTGGATAATAAAAAGTTCATTGCGCAGTGCCCACACATGATGAACCAGAGCGCATTAAGAAAGCAACTCCCTGCTGTCTCTCTATATGTGGTGCACGTGCTTTTTTGAAAGTAAAGTAGGAACATTAGCTGACCAATTAAATGTTATCTGTTTTAGTAATATCAGCATCATATCAGATTCGTACTTGAGCAACAAGTTTGGAATTATGAGTGGCACGTTGTTTAGCTTGATGGATTCAGGAGCAGTGCTAAGCAGGTACGATGATGGTATTGAATATAAAGGCATGTTTGCATTTGGGTCAGTCGACCATTTCAGGCGGTTGGATGAAGATCCTACGTCTCCTAACCCTTCTTCTTCCTCGTCTCTGATTCTTCCCATACAGAACACCGCACGGGCTGTCGGCTGGACCATCGACCCCCACCGCCTGTGTTCCTCTGCCACCCCCACCCCCCCGCCCCCACCCGCGTCGAGTTTTCTTCATTTGGTGACCAATTAAATGTTATCTGTTTTAGTAATATCAGCATCATATCAGATTCGTACTTGAGCAGCAAGTTTGGAATTATGAGTGGCACGTTGTTTAGCTTGATGGATTCAGGAGCAGTGCTAAGCAGGTACGATGACGGTACTGAATATAAAGGCACGTCTGCATTTGGGTCAGTCGACCATTTCAGGTGGTTGAATGAAGATCCTACGTCTCCTAGCCCTTCTTCTTCCTCGTCTCTGATTCTTCCCATACAGAACACCGCATGGGCCGCCGGCCGGACCATCGGCCCCCACCGCCTGTGTTCCTCCGCCACCCCACCCCCCGCCCCCACCCGCGTCGAGTTTTCTTCGTTCGGCGAGGCCCCACCACCGCCCCCAACAACCAAAGTCCCCACCCGAGCCCCTTCGTTCGCACCGGCGAAATCCGGCGAGCTCTGAAAAATCGACTGACCCAATTTTGAAATCTAGTCTACTATGATTTAACTAGTGTGGAATATAAAAGGGAGAAACCATAAGCATTGGGAGTATAGTGTTGAGCGTGCCATGGCGGATCTGAAGGTGCAAACCGGACAAAGGCAACTTCTCAACCAATGTTTGCTCTCAACTAGCAAGTAAGTGATGGACAAGAAATCAGAGTAAAGCAGTGGCGATCTATTTTCTTGCTGTGATAAATAAGTTGAGCAGATACGAAAGAGTACCACCTCGGGTGCGGCGCCGTGTATGCATCTGCTGAGAATTTGACGGTGCTGCAGTAGCGTTGGCTGTCGGTGGCGTGGAAGCAGATCTAGGAGGGTAGACGGTGGCGGCAGGGCGTGGTGGACGAGACGGTCGTACGAGCGGCGCCGGCAAGGTGGACGACGGCGGGGATGAAGCGAGAGGACGGGATGCAAGGATCCCGGTCCGAAGCCGTGGATGAGAGAGGTCGATCTCTTGTAATGGACGGCGGCGTCGGGGTATCAGCTCCGGCATGGTGGAGGAGGACGGCGGTGGATGGGGTGGCGGCTGGAGGAGGCTGGGGTGGAGAGGGTGTTTTGGCGCCCACGGAGTACGAATGGGGAAATGGAGGTGGAGAGGAAGGGGGAACCATGTCTTCAGGGCGCGCTTGTCTCAAATGCGAGGAAATTTACAAACTTAGCCCTCGTTTCAAATTTCCTACATCACAACAATATTAGTCGGTTGGGGATAGGACGGTAATCTCGCATACACCGAATATTTGCCGACGAGAGTTTGTTTTTGGCGCCCACCGTGTATGAATCGGGGAGGGAGTCAATTTCGGCCGAGGACACTCTGTGTTTTGGCGCCCACCGTGTATGAATCCGGGTGAGAGGCGGTTATGTCACGTTCGAGTGAAATTACAAACCTACCCCTATCGAAACCTATAGAAATCAAGCAGATAGGCTTTGCATGGCAGGGATAGGCAGTAGTAATTTCCATCTCGCAGATTTTGGTTTCGGGCGGTTACTGCGACTTTCCCCGCTTCGTTCAAATTTTGTAGAGTGCACGTTTACCGTGCCAACTCAATTCGAATCCCGTTTGTATTCTATTTTTTTCGGGCGGGATCCATTTTCGATTGGAATAAAATTCTATATACATCATTTTTTATATATATACTTTCAAAAGCACAACACCCTTTATACATAAATATGGTTTACAAATGGCATGATCTCAGATTCATAAGGTTGTATCCATCAACTTGGATTTTCAAATATTTGAAACCACTTTATGTTGAAATCCAATGTATGCATTCCTCGCTAACTGTCTCCAATTAATGTGTGTTTCATGCGTTTTTTTACTTCTCAAACATGTATAATGTGTTTCACACACACAACATATAGTGTATCCCGTTTAGACATTAATTGCATGTAAACCATGCATTGTTTCTAATTAAAGAATCTATGGATCACCAATATTGATAAACTATATAACATTACACGTGTCCCCAAATTCAAATGAATATGCATGTTTGATACACCAATTTGCGTTATGATATTATCGATGTCGTGATCTCCAGTTTAAATATTTGAATCCCATTTAATCCAGATATTCGTCTCATATAACTATCACTCATGCTTATATAGGACTATCTCTCTAGACCTATACGCGTTCATCGTCTCTCGGGTATTCCTGTATGTTGACAATGATCTTTTATCTTCGTAACACACTGACGGTACTCTCTCCCTCGACCTTCATCACTCTATCTCTCTCTAAGTGTATCTCGCTCCCTGCTATGTGTCTCTAACTATGATTCTCCATGTGGAATCTCTTTCTCTCACACAAACACAAAACTTTGTCTTCCGGGGTCTCATTTCTCTCAACTATTCCCCTGTGTGCCACTCGCACACCCCTAATAAAGAGATGTCTTTCGCTCCTTAGGTATGAGAACCTACGACTCTTCCTCTTAAATATCTCTTTCTCACACACAAACACAAACTCTGTCTCCCAGGGTCTCATATTTCTCCACTGTTCTCTTGCATGTCGCTCACACACACTGTCTCTCCCTAGAGATATCTTGCGTTCCCTCATATGTTTCTCTAGCAATCACTCTCATTTTGAAATATCTTTCTCTCTCACAGACACAAAACTCTGTCTCTCGGGATCTCATTTCTCTCCGATATTTGTTTGTATGTGAGTCACATGCACCCTTTCTTCATCTCTCTCACACCCACACCCATAACTCAGCCTTCTGATCCACTCGACTCCTATCTCTAACGCACACTAGCTAGCATCTTTATCTTTCTATTTATCTGTTTCTCCATCAACCTTCTTTCATTTATAGGTTGATCTCTTTTGCACAATCGTTGAGCCTCACTCCCTCTGCTCGCCATAGATGCATGCTCCAGCCCACGCCACTATCTCTTAAAGACAAAAACACATGCTCAATTGTCGGGCCTTCTTCCCTGCATTCTCGGCATGCATGCATATTGTCATACCGATCCGTCTCTCCCATGTCGTTGATCTTAGCTTATGACTTATATCTTCTTTCTTTTATCTCGATCATGCGCGCGCGCACACACACACACATCCCACGTATACATGTATACCTCTCACACCTGCACGTTGAAGGTCTCTATGTCTCCATACATACTTAATTACCCTCAACCCTAACGCCACATCGAATCGTTCTCTTCTTGTGTGCACATAACTTCCGCCTGGATGGGTAAAACACACACTCACACTTAACAATCTCCTTGTAGCTACCCCCCTCTCACTCTTCGCCTATATCCCCGAAACCAATAAGACCATCCCTTCGTTTAATTCCCGCCTACATGCACCATCGATATATAGTAGTCTTCCTTGGTGTCTCTCGAACAAACACGTTCTCTCGATGTCGACTACTCTCACGCGCACACACCTTCTCTTCCCTCTCTACGGGCATTTTCTCTCTCGCACCCCATCGTTGGTGGCATCTGCCATACACATCACCTCTCTATGATGAAGCCATGCACACTTAAATTACATCCGCCACCGAGGACCCCGCGACACACACACACACACACACACCCACATACACACACACAAACAAACACACACACACACACGCACCCACCCACCCACCCACACACACGCGCGCACACACACAGTAAGACTCCATCACACACACACATACACACACTAAGACTCCATCTCTCTCTCTCTCTCCCACACACACACACACACACACACACTGAGACTCCATCTCACACACACATGCTCTAGGCGTAGCATTTGTTCCTACCACCCTTCATCCACCCTTACCCGTATGATAAACAATCACCTTAATTTACTTGTATAACATGGACAAATTCCACTTTACTTTAGTAGTCAGCAAACTTATCATTTGTACCCTTATAAAAAACCGAGTTGGCGATAATGGTGTGCCTGCCATCTTGTAATATAGACCGTCTGATCTATATCTGACGGATAGAAAGCAAACTATGATAATTTTACAAAAGATAGCCGCACCTCTCTCCACATACTTATCTCCCACACCTCATTGCTGAGAAATTAAAAAAGAAAGTCTCCGGAACAATCAAGCATGGTGGCCGCTGCCGCCTGCCGGTGCCGTCCATCCCCATGCCTCCGCCCGTTCCGACCACCAGTAACCACCACGCTCCACTCCTCCTCACCTTATCTCTCATCTTTCATTTTTTCGATGACATTCTCGAGATACCAATTTTCCAATAAAATTCTCGAAATATCATTTGTTTTTACACATGGGATTACTCCTGCATGGGTAGATCACAACATGTGTTTTGTAAAAAAAATGCATATTGATGTTCCATGCAATGCACGAGCATCTTGCTTGTAATTATATAACGCAAATCACGAGCAGGAAGTGACATTTTTTTTACACAACCACGTTAACATGGCCACGTAAATCACTAGCTAAAGTAAATACCATTATACTTATATCCCGATGCAAAAGGTTGAGTACATGTCTGAAGAGTAGAGTCACACACACGCACTCTGTCTCACAGAATCACACACACAAACACACACACACACACCAGTTACGTGACGCCCACTTAAGTAGACACATATGTTACAATTTGTGCACCCGCGGGTACACATGATGCTGCGCATTTATTTAAGCCGGACGGCGAACCCAAACAGTAGCTGCATTCATTCCCCTCCCGCCGCCTCTTCTCTGGTCACCGTCGCCCCGTAGCCATGGCCCGGTCGAAGGTAACAACATACGCCATACTCCCGCCGGAGCGGCTGTTTAATCTGGAAATTTTAGTGGTCATGCATGCATATTTTTGTGCTAGCACCCCTATATAAGGGTTGACCGGTCGCTTCCCGCGGACGTGCGTAGGCGGTGGAAGAGGAAGGAGAAGGGAAGAGGGCTGTGGAGTAACGTTTTTACCGCAATTTCTTAGGAAACTGAGTGCAATAATTGAGTAGTTTTGCAAACTACCAGTACTACACATGAAACGGTTCAAAACCTATACTCCCTTGCCAGCGCGCGCTTCCCGCGTGAACGGTCAGCGTCGCCCTGGAGCGTCAGTGCCGCATTAATGCCCGGCCAGAGCAGAGGCGACCTCTCACTAGCGCCGGCTTTGAAGCGGCGCGACGACCGAGAGAGCGCCGCTTCCCGGTGCACCGACTGCTCCGCGTCGAGGCTGGCCATCAACCGGGGTGATGCCCCCCTTCCGTTTCGCACTCTAATCTGGTGCATGACACGTATTACGTCGACCCGGATGCTGTTGGCCGTCCCACATGTCAGCGAAGTAGTACGTAGTAGTAAGAAGAAGCAAAGAATCATGCGGTATAAGTCTTTCTAGAGATTCCAACAAGTGACTAGACTACACCGCGTGCAGTATCTCAAATCTCAAATCTCCCTTCCGGTTTATAGGGCTCAAATCTCAAATCTCATCAACCAAGGCATTTTGCGATTGGAGGAATGTATCTCGTACTTTACAAAACTACCCTAATTAAACTCATGCATTAATTACGTAGTTCTCTCGTTTTCCTCTCCATCTTGGTCACGGTGCACAATATTGACCACTCCTATATGACTAGCCGCTCTATCTACATGCGGGACATCAAAGCATCCAAGCCCGCGTGCCATCCACCAATTCACAGCGAGGTGCTACAGTCGAAACTCACCGGTCACCTCGGTGTGGCCGTCATGACCCGTCATATCACAAAACCCACACCTTTACCAGCAGTGGTAAAGTGGCCTCGAAGTTGGACTGGACGAAGCAACCATCATTTCACTGGAACGCTCGTTGAAGCCCTTTCTCCCCTTTCTTGAAGAAAACCTCACTCCAGGCTACTCACTTCTGCCATTTTTCTTCTGTACCGACGAAGGAAAGGTGGGCGAATCAGTGATGCTGCTATATTTTCATTCCAATAATCTTCTTTTTGTGAAGCACCGACCGATTCTCACAGCCTATTCTTTTCCCGTTTTCATTGCGATTGTGGTTTCCTTTTGATTGATTTTTGTTTGTCAGTTCATTGATTGATCCTAGAGCACTAGGCAAAGAGTTGCCGGCGGACAACCCACTGGAGATAGCGATCTCCGGGAAGCAAGCACTGACCAACGAGTTGACCATGTTGGCGGGCCAACCCATGGAGACGAAGAACTCCAAGAAACAAGCACTGGCCAAATAGTTGACGACGTTGGCGGACGAACTCCTCAAAGAAAGTTGGAAGAACAGCAAGGGCCCCACCGTGCCTACCCCAGAAACTCTGATGGCCACCTTTGCGAGGCTCAAGGCCGAGTTTGAGGAGATAGTCGCCGTTGAGAAGCAGTATTCCCCTGGCAAGGTGATGGCCCCCATCGAGGACGAGGAGATGGCCCCCGGAGGGATGGGATCCCCTGGTGAGCTGCACAAGGTAAAAAATAATGGCTTATTACCGAAAGTTGTGGTTTTTGATTATTTGCAATGTGCTTGCTAATATGTTAGGGTTGTGCAGGTGCCGGTGGACGTCCTTGATGATTCCGATGTCGCGGCCCGTCCTGTGGACAACGCCCCCGAGATTGTTTTCGATGTCGTAGTCCGTCCTGTTGGAATCGCCCCGGAGATCGATTCCGATGCCGCTGTCCATCCTGTGGACATCGCCCCAGAGATCGATTCCGATGTCGCGGTCAGTCCTGTGGACATCACCCCAGAGATCGATTCCCATGCCGCTGTCCGTGCTGTGGTCATTGCCCGAGAAATCGATGACAACAAATAGTTGGTCGCGCTAATCCTTCAGGGTAGTTTGCATTGCCCTCTGTTTAATTACCAGAACGATGCATGTTATCAAACCATCTTAGGGCTAGTGCACTGTCTTGTGTGGGCGGTACTTGCTACTTTTGTTTGATAGTGAATCATGCGAACCCTCTCCGAGTTATGGAAACAGATGTATCCTCACCAGCTTTTGATGTAATATATGGCATGCTTAGATGTAAGTTTGAACTGTTTATCATATCAGCAGGGCTTATTTGATGATTCTTGGTGTTAGTAGGCTAGCTACTGTGCGAGCTATAGTACTTGCAAAACACTCACCGAAGAGAAATGTTGGGGCTGATGAGCTCGTGGTACGCTTATACTGATCCATCGTCGATCGACCAATAGCCCAAGCTCCTAAAATTGTAGGCTTAGCGATCGATCAGACAATAGTCGACACAGATACATTCAGGCCTCATTTGGTTCATAGGTTAGGAAAATCGTAGCAAAAGTACAGAGACATACAACACAAAATCATAGCAGTACAGAGACGTCCTTCCGTTTCAAAATAGACGAGTCAACTTTGTACTACTAACTTTGAAACGGAGGGAGTACAGATCCTAGGCGGGCTAGTCTGGCCTAGTGGGTTTTAGTGATATGACGTGGTACAATGTCGTCCAGTCTTCGTGTGTGGTAGCAGTACTGCGGGTAGACTAAGTTTTCTTGAAGAAGCGGAATTCAACAAAGTCATGATGGTTCCTTCCTCTGACTAACTTACAGTGGGAAAGGTTGAGCCTGCGCTATGACCGGGGTGGACCAGGATAATTTTGTGCATGGCAGGTGGACCAGGATGGTCGACGTCCCACATGTCGGCGAATGAAAGTATTCTTTCCGATATAGTGGACGAGGAACGAGTATCCATTGTTTATTTTTGATGAAACCTATTGTCTCCACTGTTATGACGGAGGAGTGTGAAACACGGCAGCCCAGTGAACTTGGCATGTGCACCATAGTGTTGACTATAAGGTTACAACTTTTTCTCACTTTCTCTCTATCTATTTCCTCTCAAATGTTTTTTACCTTTCTTTTTTTAGACACAATTGTTTTTTATGCCTCTTTTTTTAGAATTAGTTTTTTATACCTAGGAGCACATGTAGAGACGAGCTCCTGCAGATCCCACTCCTTGACTTTGTCAATGCCTCTCTCTCCTCCACATAGGCGGGCTTGTAGAGAAGATAGGAGATGATCTCTTAGCACAATATGTTTCACCATGTTTTTAGGAATAACTAGTTATTGAAGATAAGGCTAAGAGATGATCCATTGTACACATGTTTTCTTGTCATCTCTAAATTACATGCAAGACTTATGATAAGACTATCTTATCAACCATTGTACATGCCCTTTATAGCCTAGAATTTTACTGGTACTACTTGCTATGAATGCGGGCAGCTGGCCTTTGAGGGGGGAGCGTGCGTGGGGAGGTGGTGGGGTGGGGGAGGGGTTCTGGTGGGCCAGGGCGGTAAGAAGCGGGATTGGAAGCGGTGCGGACTCCTGCATGGCCCACCTCACATTATCACCACATATTTCTTGGAGTCCGTGCACGGTGGGCGGTCGATCTCTTCTCCCTCCCCCGTCTCTCTCCTCTCAGCCGACGCCCACCGAGCGATTAGATTTTGGCTATCGACGGTTTATTCAATTGCAGTCCCACATGTCAGTGAAAATGCAAGACAACGCGTGTCCCCTCTAGTGAGCGGCGTGCGAGCCGGACTGTCGGGGGTGCGACATGAAAGCGACGCGTACGAGTTGTAAGTGTGCCGCCTTTTCCTTTTGAACTTGCAAAGCGTAACACTTTCGTGCGATCGATTGATAGAAATCCGGAACAAAATGACGAGGGCGGTGCTTTCCCGCGCGTTAGGCGGGCTAGTTTGAGTGAAATGATGTGTTACAGTGCCGTCCACTTGCTCCATTTTTATGTAAGCAAGAGTCTACACTCTTACGTGGGAGGAGTGCGAAACACGGCCGATCTGATTTTGATCGAGGGATAACTGATCCCTGCGAAATAATGGAGCACTGTTAGCGATTATAGCATGATAGTTAGGGCATCTCCAGCGCTGGCCCTCAAATTTACACCGGCATCTGTCCGAGGACACTGGTGGATGCCATCCAATGCTGCCCGCATACCTTTCGACAACTATATGAACTAACCGGACGAAATTCGTGCAAACAAAGCAAATTTCAAATTGACCGGATGAAATTCATTACATTTCGAGAATTTTTCCTATAAACTGGGCAAAATTCATTACATATTTCGCACAAACCGTACTAAAACCTACTGTAAACCTAATCTAAACGATCGCCAGGCCCCGACCACCATGTCCGGCCATGAACCCGAGAAAGCCGACCATTGCCTTTGCCTCCTCCTTATCCGCCTCGATAACCTCCTCCTCCGGAGCACAAGGTTATGTAGATTTCCGCCTCCACATCGCCGTCAAGCGGCTAATCGGCCGCCAATTTTTATCCCACCAAGCTTGGCGTCGATTGAGTGGAGGAGCGGTGGCCTTCCTGGGACCAGAGCGGTGGCGACCTACCATGTACTACTCTTCCTCGCTACCGGCTGCGCCCGCGCACGCGCGCCAACTTCATGGTCGTGGCGGCGGAGGGCGGCCGGGGGGGGGGGGGGGAGAGCCGGCGATCTCGTTCGTCTGCTCCTGCGAGAGTACGTCCAAGAGAGCTTTGTAGTGCGCCCAGAGCGGAGCCACCGATTTCCTTCGTCTGCTCCTGCGACAGTACGTCCAAGAGAGCTTTGGAGTGCCCGGAGGCCATGGTTGGAGTGGTGCCAACAGAAGGAAGGGACCGGAGGAGAATGAGTGTGGGTCTTTGGCTATGGCTGGGAGCTGGGCTCAAGTTAATATAGCGGGCGAATGGCAATGAGCCGCGGCAGACGGATGGACGGCTGGCACTGGAGTAGGTTCGTCGGTAGCCGTGGTGTCATTAACGCGGAGCAGTCGCTTGCACCGGGATGCCGCGCGGGTGGCGCTCTCTCGGCCGTCGCGCTGCTGCAATGCCGACGCCAGTGAGAGGTTGCGTCGGGCGTGAATGCCGATGCTGCTTCAGTGACTTAACCGCAGGTGCGTTGTCTCACTGACATGTGGGCCCAATGGGCATCAGGCCCGCATGTCAGTGACACACCAACTGCACCTGCAGTTAAGACCGGTGAATGTGGCATTGAAGTTCTGGAGAGACGGTGATCATTTCAGGCAGGAAGCGCGCGCTAGCGATGGAAGGGGTTTCGGTAGGCCAGGGCGGTCAGACGCTGGCGTGGTGGTAAAATGTGAACTCATGGATGACGAGCCTTTGAAGCGTATGTGGCACATATTGACAACCAGGCGTCCATGCAACCGCTCTTGTCGCCAGCTAGCATTCGACGACCACCATTAGACACCACACAACCATACATAACTTACGAATAATGGACGAATCGATCAGACACACACTCGTGTGCAGTGGCACTATGATCGGTTGCTCATGATAGTACATACTCCGCACCATAGTACCCTCTCTAGCTAGGCTGTTTTATAGATTGTCGTTGTGATGGATGATATACATGAGCAAGGCGCGAGTCACGAGTATGACCGTTGGTGTTGAGCCAGGTGAATACATGCTCGGTGTTCGCGGAGGCCTCCAGCAAACGTCTAAACAGTAATGTCACATACGCATAATTTTGGTTTTTATTTCTTTCTCCACTGACAGGTAGGCCCGCATAGACAGATAGATAAAGAACACGAGCTGATGAGGCGCATGCGGACTGTTTGGCTGGTCAACCAGACAAATACGGAGCTATACGCTGAGCCAGTGACCGTATAATCACCATATCTCGTATACAATGATCAAAGTGAGCTATCAAGACAAGTTCAATGACCGCCAATGCATTTTACTCGGTAATAAATGACCAGGATTGAAGGGGAATCCAAATTTCCTTCGTCTTCCGTCCTTGAGCTCTTGACAAACCAATGCACTTTACGGTTGTCCGGCCACTCCACCCCAGAGCTGTCACCAAGCGTCGTTCATGCCACCGTGCCGCACACTAACCCGTAAGGAAGCGATGGCATCCCGCCGCGCCGAGTTCCTCGCCGCCCACGACCGCACACAGAATGGTAGGCAAGCGGTGGCATCCCGCCGTGCCGAGTTCATCGCCGCTCGCGACCTTACACCTATGTGGGCGGAATTTGAAGCTGCCAAGGCCGAATGGGCGGTAGAGTAAGAGGCGGCCAAACCCGCACAGAGGGAGCGGAAAAGTCAGAAAGCACTCAAGAAAAGATAGGCCCGCCGCCGCAAGAAAGAAGAGGACGCACGCACTGCTGCGGAGAGGTCGGCGGAGATCCAAGCACGGTGGGGTGTCGCCGACAAAGCCGGGAAGGAGAACGACGGCGTCTGGCCAGCATGTGAGAAGTAGTAGTACTAGTAGTTAGTGCGTGTGTCTGTGTCGCCCGTACGTTTGTTTAATTAATTACGAGCATGTAATAGTTACTACTGTAGTTTTTAGAGCAAATTACCAGTACATTAGCCTAGACTCAATGGAAAAATTCCTATCCTATGCATCAAATGGCATATCTTTCTCTATAGGAATCGAGATGCATGTCATCTCACTTCCTATGATTTTCATATTCCTAATTCCTATCCTATGAACCAAAGGAGGCCTCTACTGGAGTAACTACTGTAGCTAGCCGTACTGCTGGTACAGTAGTTTTCTTCAAGAAGCGGAATTCAAAGTCATGATGGTTCCTTCGTCCGAGCAACTTCACAGTGGGTAAGGTTGGGCCTGTGATTTGACGGCTGATTAGTAATTACTGCAGCGCGACGACCGGGGTGACTCTCCATTGGAGTTCTGCGGGCATGGCAAGTGGACCAGGATGGTCGACGTCCCACATGTCGGCGAGCGGAAGTATTCTTTCCGATATCGAGGAGCAAGGAAACCGCGTGGTATAGTATCACTTGTGATTTATATTTATTTTTATTTCTAATGAATGCTAGCGTTTCAAATCTTATGACGAAGGAGTGCGAAACACACGGCACGTGCTGGATGTCGCACACGTCATCGAAAGGAGTGGGACATGAACAGCGTGGTAGAGTGTCTCCACTTCTGGGTCGGAGACCACACGTAGTAGTACTACCGTACTAGTGGTATGAACGATACAAAGTGCGACCCGGAGAGAAAGACACGTCTAGTTGGAAGGTCTCGGGCCATACACGTAAACAAATATAAAACCTAATATGTGCCTCCAACTAATATAGTTGTAGTAGAGTACTTAGTCACGTACTCCATAACATCACCGAGCATTGCACGTACAACATTTAGTGGTAGTAAGAGACAAATGCCTATATGCCATGCATGTTCATACTAATTGTGCCTTTCTACTTCACTTACTGCGCTACGTTACACAGATTCGCACGTCCACTCCTGGGTACATGTCCATCTCGTAGTTCCAGTCCCACGTGTTCTTCATATAGATGGAACGATCCTTGCATGACACGTGCACCTTGATGCTAGATGTGTCGCATGTTGGCAAAAGGATGAACAAAGCTCACGTAAAAAAATAGAGTGGAAGAACATAGATTCCCGACGACCGAGAAGGAGCAAGGAACCTCGGGGTGGAGCGTCTGCACTCATAATATTTTATATTATTTAGTGATATAAAATCAACCAATCATCTCCACAGTAGACTGGAAGAGTACGAAACACGGCAGCCCAGTGTAGTTACATCATACTAGTACATGGCTAACCCATGCTATCACCATATTTCTTGGCTTCCGTGCGACACCTATCTCTAGTAATCCAGCAGCTCGTATCGCTTCTCCCTCCTCGTCTCTCTCAAAGGCCCTGTTTGGATACTCTAACTCACTTAAAGGTTAGAGTTAGATTCTAATCCTGAACTAACCCTGAGGTAACTCTAGCGAAAGAGGTGTTTGGATGACAGGGTTAGATGGAGCGCGGATACGGCGAGGTGCCTTCATGGGCGGTGCGAGAGGGAGGGAGGGAGAGGACGAGAAGCTTCGAGGAAGTGGGGAGGGATCTGCTGCGGGGAGAGCGAGAGAAAAATGTTCTTTTTAGTGTCCCGAGAAGAACTAACCCAAATAAGCACCTCTTGGGTGGGTTAGATATTTTTTGGGTTAGTTGAGTTCAAACTAACCCAAACTAACTCTAACACGTGGATCCAAACAGTAACCCAAACAAACCCTCCTGTTTGGATATTTTTGGGTTAGTTGAGTTCAAACTAACCCAAACTAACCCTCCTGTTTGGATATTTTTGGGTTAGTTGAGTTCAAACTAACCCAAACTAACTCTAACACATGGATCCAAACAGTAACGCGCCATCAAATCGCACAGCCCAACCTTTCCAGCAGTAAGTTAAGTTGAATCCGCTACTCCCCCACCCTCCTCGCCTCTCTGTCAAACCGCCTACGCGAAAACTGCCACGCGTACTGCCCGGGAAAAGCCCCGCCCTCAACTTTTAACTACGCGAAAATAGTTTGAGCTTGTTCGTTCTATATAAATACTAGTACTGTATGTTTATTCACCCGTGGGGTTGTTCAATGAATGGTGGGCCGAGGAGCACAAGTGAACAATACTACTACTAGTAGTAGTAAGTAGGAGTCGTACAGGTAGTCACCTTAAATAGAGAGTTTCTTTTCTTTAATGCCACGTACACAAATTGAAACGCTTGTTGTGGAGAGAAAAAGATAATCACTCCACTATATATGTACGCAGGGGCCTGAGCGCTTGTTTTACTAGGGTTGCTCTCTTCATTCTCTCATCCTCTCTAGATAATCCTCTCTAGATATAAACAAGACAGCGGTAGCGACATTTTCTCTCTGCTCACCGCTGGTCACAGATCCAGCCGGATCCCTTCGGCTGATGTGTGTAGTGGACTAGGTGCATCGTTCACGCAGTCATCGCCGGCGAGGGAGGAAACCCACATCTGCTGGACGGGCCCGATCCTCTGCCCGTGCCGTTCTCTCCGACACAGCGCCGACTCGGGAGGTCCTCCGACCCTTCTTCCTCCCTGCCGTATTGTCCGCAGATCCGACCTGCCGCCGCCAACATCCCGACGACCCTCAGGTATAAGTTCTTCGAAAGCGGCCTTGCTCTACTGCCCCAGCTCCCCACGTGTCTGCATGTGCATCTTTTTCTACTCCCATCAGCTCTTCCAAAGCCACCTAAATTTTTAGTATTATTAGAGGTAAAGCTACTTCATGCATTCGAATCTAGGGCTTTGTTCAAACAACGAAGAAAGGGGGGAAAGTTGTAGCATGAATCTAGGACTTGATTCAAAGAGGAAATAATATGGTAAAAGTAGTAGAGACCGGATACCCAACCGGTCTCTTGGTTGAAAAGGGAAATAATGGGAAAACGCAGTATAAACTAGATAAGGAACAGATCTATTATTCGTTGAAAAAAGGATAGAAAGTGGAGGCTGGTGGACAAGTCAACAGAGTATGTCCAGGATTAGATTTGTTGCCCTCACATAGTAAAAGGTCTCCAGGATTAGAATTGCTGCCCTCACATAGTAAAAGGTCTCAGGATTAGATTTGCTGCCCTCACATAGTAAAAGGTCTCCAGGATTAGATTTGCTGCCCTCACATAGTAAAAGGTCTCCAGGATTAGATTTGCTGCCCTCACATAGTACAAGGTCTCCAGGATTAGGTTTGCTGCCCTCACATAGTAAAAGGTCTCCAGGATTAGATTTGCTACGCTCACATAGCATGAACAAACTCTGCATCACCACTTTATGCCTCCTTGTAGGTACATTGTGCTGATGCGTCCACTGTCGCGTGTCCTTTACCAACCTTTTGTTGTTGTTAATGTAAGGGCGCATGTAAAATGAAGCGATCACAATGTTACCTTAGGGACATGTCTAACTAGTGTTATTGTTAATCTAATGCCTCCAGTGATAAGATGCAATTAAACTGTGTTACAAATGGCACTCCTGCTGTTTTCCCAGTATTATAAGTAAGTTGCTCCTTTACGCTGCTGAGTGTCCTGGTGTCCCCACGGTCCCATGCCCTTAAACCAACTCTTTAGCTGCTGTTGATTTACTGTATCTGTTAAACAAGCAATGCCACCATTAAAGTAATCCCATATTTGAGGAATCTCATTGTTGATCATAATGCTTCTGGTAACATGAAGCATGGCTGACGTTTTAAAATTTCTACTGTCCTTGCGTGATTGCCATGAACATAATTAAGATGCTTCTTTTCATTTCGTATATGTTTCGTATATTCTTATTGACCAGCAACTATTTACTTTCTATCTTTTTGTGCAGATAGGGATATCCATTTCACCTTGTTGCTATTGTGACCTTTTGGTGAACTGCACAAAACACTTTTTTTTGGAATGAGTGTCTTGTGCAGTTCAAATAAAATGTCACGTGGGCAACATCTCTTAATTTTGGTGGAACTGCACAAAATGGTGATTGGAGTTTCCAAAATCTCCGTCAAGTTCTGCTGGTAATCTCGTGCAACATTTTATTAGCCTTTGCAAGATGAGCCGTCACTGTCACAACAATGGCACTTTATTTTAGTGGAACTGCACAAAAGGATAAGAAAATTATAGTTGCACCTTACATGAGCCGGACAGCCAACCTTAATGTTCCTCAATTTTAGTGCAACTACTAAGGCCTCCTTTGGTTTGGAGGGATTTTGTAGGAATTTCATAGGATAGGATTTTTATAGGAAAATTTCCTATAGAGCTCTTTGGTTTGTAGGAATGGAATCCTATTCCTATGGAGGAAATCTTCCTATCCTCCACATTTCATAGGAAAATAAACATTAGCCTAGACTCAATGGAAAAAATCCTATGATGTGAAACAAAGGACATCTCCTTTCCTATTCCTACTCATAGTATTTGAGATGCATGTCATCTCATTTCCTATAACTTTTCTATTCCTATAATTTTCCTACCCTATGAACCAAAGGAGGCCTAGAGAAGAACCTGCCAGCTCACGAGAGCAAGTACTTCTTGCTAGCTGAATGATGCAATCTTTGCTTCATTTCAGGTGAACTGCAGAAAAAGGTGCATGAATTGAATCATGGAACTCCAGGCAGGCTTCATCCGAGTGGAGCTGCAGGTTGAGTAAAGGAGGCCACTATTAAAGTGAAATCATGCTCTCCTGGTTTGTTCTGTGCAAACAGGAATACTCAACTACAGATGTTGTGACGATCAAGAGCATTCGCCAAGTTCTTCGATTGTATGACATGGCTAGCCAACATGGATTTAATCCCGATATTCACTTTATCAAAAGGCTCTAATGGGTTGGTTCTGAATCTTGCAAGCTGGGAATCAATGAGATGTGTAGGCATCTTTGTTGTACTTATTATTTGAATCTTATTTGTTGGTTCTGAATCTTGCAAG
Source organism: Aegilops tauschii subsp. strangulata (assembly GCF_002575655.3). Taxonomy (NCBI): domain Eukaryota; kingdom Viridiplantae; phylum Streptophyta; class Magnoliopsida; order Poales; family Poaceae; genus Aegilops; species Aegilops tauschii. The sequence goes on from NC_053038.3 coordinate 86,116,494, forward strand.
CTGGGAATCAATGAGATGTGTAGGCATCTTTGTTGTACTTATTATTTGGATCTTATTTGTTGGTTCTGAATCTTGCAAGCTAGGAAACACAGCATGATGATGCAGAGGACAACAACCATAACAAACATTTCAAACTTGGTAGTATTATCTTTGTGAAAGTGCGACAAATGTGCTGATCGTGTGCGTCCTGAGAATAATAATTCTAATTGTTGTGCATGTTGATCCCGTGGCATTGATAGAACGAGCCAATGCATTTCTTGTTTTAAGTATAAATTTCTATTAAATCTAATTAAATTTAAGTAAAGTGACCACTAACTCCTGTTATTACAGTACCAATACAGACCCGCTCTTGAACCGACGTGTGGCCGGAGTAGGTTTCTTAATGGAGGTGTTTGAATGCGCCGAGGGTGCATCTTATGCCGGGCGTGCAGCGGGCGAGGGAGGGGTAGTAACTGTTGTCTCCTGTACACACTCAGTTTACTGTTGAATCCAGTTCCCCAAGAGCTGAAAAACGAACTGCTGCCGCCGCCTACACACTCGTTCACTTGAAGAGACTCCAATGGCGATCCGAGGGGTGAGCCCGCTGGATATGGACTTCAGCAAGGAGTTCCCCTTTGAGTTCGCCGTTCAGTCCTATGGCTGCACCAAGTTGAATGTGATGTACACCAATGATCCGGACTCGGTGAAGCTCTGCCTGCCGAGTTCAAGCAGTACCTACAGGACGAGAAAGCACAAGGTTGCAGGACTAGACCTTGTGCCCATCCATTCGTCTCCTGACAAGGACCAGCGGATTGCCGTCGCCCAGGTATGTGTGCGGGACGAGGTTCTCATCTACCACTTCTGTAGGGCCATCAGAGGTTCTGGAGCATTCGCCCGTTTCATCGGCAGTGCCGACTGCACCTTCGCTACGGTGGAGAGAAGGAAGAACGCGATGATTCGGCCATCTGGTGCAACAAGCTTGTCGACATCCAGAAGCAATACAAGATCATCAGCAACGGGCAGGAGAAGGACTCCGTGGTTGACCTCGCCGAGACCATCACAGACCCCTGATACGCCAGCATGAAAGAAGACAACGATACCAAGGACCTGAACACGTGGGAGGTACCTCTGAATCTAGCCTACATAACCTACGCGACCAAGGACGCATACGCATGCTACGACATGTACAGGCAGATCTTGGACATGTGGGCGTGTCTGCTTCCCGTAACCGACGAGTACACGGACAGCCGCAACGTCATGATCAAGCATGCCAGGAAGGTCTAGATGTTGTACTTTATCTGTTTATAAGCACCTTTATCATCTGAGTGTTTCATGCATTAGCCTAAGTGTCGTAATTATCTGTTTTGTCTGAAATATTTCTTTTAAGAACCCATTAACCTGTTTGCTTTTTTTAGTGGCTATTTGCTTATGTATGTAACTAGTTCACTTGTCCGTTAAAAAAACTAGTTCACTCGGCTGCCGTGCTTTGAATCTCCTTCCTCCCAATATATTCCCCTCCTCAGGTGGACCCAGCAGGTCTCGTACACAGACATATAGGACCAACCACCTATCCACTTGTATTTCTTTATTTTGTTCAATCTTTCATCCTCTTCCTATACAGCTCAGTTCTATTTTTCGTTTTCATTAATCCTATATCTGAATTTTGAGTAATTCTAACATGCTCCCTCTTACCCCCTCTTTTCACATGGGAGGTAAAAAGGTAAGAGTAAATCAGACCAGTATTTAATCAAATCAATGGCTCAGATCTATTATGTACTCTTACCTCTCATGTGAAAAGGGGAGGTAAGAGGGACCATGCTAAAATTTGCCCTGAATTTTCTCCCACTTTCCTTTTCGATGTAAACTGAGTTTTCTCCCAGTACTTTTCCCTAGAACCAACTCAACTATCCCACGTCTAGCCTAAATAATAATAATACCCTACGTACTATTAACTCATCAAATTTAAATGATATTTTATTTCGTAAGTTGAAAGTTCTTACAAAATAATAATAATAATTGTTTATATATAACTTGGCAAGTTAACTCCTAGTGATTGCGTACATAAGCTTGCAAAGATTTTACTGACCAATGCAGTAATAGACGTGCAATCGTGTGTTTATGTTTTTATAACATTTCTCCATCTAGCCCAACATGATATTTTCACCCAGCCCAGCAAGTCCGCGAATTTCAAGAAAAGTGCAAATGGGCTTTAAATTCTACCATATATATAAACGGGCTGCATAGATGCTACATCATTGTTTCACCCAGCCCACCAAATGGACTAAAAAAAATGGACTGGCTGACATGTGGGCCAGTAGGTCGAAGCCTAAGAAGGCGTTGGATTTACATCCAACGGCCGACATTCTTCTTCAATCTCTTGTCTTCTTCCCCCAGCGCCGGTAACTTAGTTAATATGAACGATTCTAGCTCTAGTGACCGTACGATGTCCATCCAACGGCCATAGTGCTTCTTCAACCTCTGGTCTTCTTGCTCTAGCCGCCCAAAGCAGCATCGGTCGTGCCACGTGCTCTTGCCACCCGTGGCCGGCTGTGATGCCGTGGAGGCCTCACCGCCCCCTACTACTCCCACTGCTGGCCAGGGCATCCCTCTACTCACCCACACCCCCTGTTATTCTGCGGCGACGGCAGCCTCACGCCGCAGCCGAACCAGTGAACCCTCATACTCCTCTCCGCGTGGGCATCCACTGCCGCGTCTTCCCTGGCTCCGCGTCGTCCCCTTCCTAGGCCTCGCCGTCGTCCACCGCCTTGGTGCTCTCGGTGCGGCGTGGTCAATGTAGTCAACGACCGACTTCCATCGGAAGAGTACTGTACGTGCAGAGGCTGATAGCTGGGTCCACGGCCACGGCCTAGTTTTTTGTGATTTGCCAAGTAAGTCGCTTTGTCAGGCCTGTTGGGCTGCAAATCTTTCAAGACGAGGAGAGCTTCATTCGGCTGGCCGAGAAAATGGCCTATCAGTAATGAGAAATGGGTTGTACATTTTTAAAACACATCAAACCGGCAATTAGTTTCAAATTTCTTTTTTTCATTTCGAGATTTTAAATCCCATTGATTTTTATGCGTGGACAATTTGTTGGATTTTATATTGATATACATTTATTTTTTAAATCAGTTTGAATGTGACTCGAAATTTCGGGATTAGAAACAGTTCGGACCGCACCAAAATATGCAAAATTTCGTATAATTTTTTAACCGTGGCCACAATATGGGCTGTAATGCTAACAAAAAGAATGTGGGCTCCAAAAAACCCGTAAAAATTAGCAAATGGGCTGTAAATTATTAGAAATAATGTCAGATGGGTTGTATGCTGTTTTCCACATATTTGAGGCTTTCCTAAAAAAAGGTTGACGCACAAGTAGTGACTGTTGGATTTCCATCCAACGGCCGTCGTGCTTCTTCAATCTCTGCTATTCCTGCTCCACCCGCTCAAACAAGCGCCAGCGGGACTGCCTGCTCCCTCCTCCCCGCGGCCGGCTGTGCTGCCGCGCAGGCCTCACCGCCCCACCGTACTCCCATCGCTGGCCTAGCCATCCCTCTACTCACCCACACCTGCTGTTATTCTCCGGCGATGGCAGACGAACCAGTAAACCCTCGTACAGTCGTACTCCCCTCCGCGTGGGAAACAACTGCCGAGTCTTCCCTGCCTCCGTGTCGTTCCCTTCCTAGGCCTCGCTGTCGTCCACAGCCCTGGTGCTCTCGGCGTGGCCTGGTCAATGTGGTCAACGACTGACATGCATCTGAAGTGGACTGTACGTGGAGAGGCTGATAGCTAGGTCCATGGCCGCACGCAAGGAAATGCCTCCTTAATAATGATTCCTCCACCTGACATCTGGGACCCATCGAAAGGGCCTCTGTATTTCACGAAAAAAATGTTACCGCCACTGACAGCTTGGACCCACCAGCTATATCTTCGCACGCAAGGAAGTGCCTCCTTATTACGCACAAAAAAAATGAATACTCCCCCTGCTAGCTGGGACCCAGTATAATGGCAGGCTGACTTGTGGGCCTACTAATTTGACGGGGACGGAGGGCTTTGTCAACTTAGTCAATATGCACGATTCTAGCACCAGTGATCGTACGATGTCCATCCAACGGCCGTAGTGCTTCTTCAACCTCTGGTCCTCTTGCTCCAGCCACCCAAACCAGCGCCGGTCGTGCCTCGTGCTCCTGCCTCCCGTGGCCGGCTGCGATGCGGCGGAGGCCTCACCGTCCCCTACTACTCCCACCACTGGCCAGGCCATCCCTCTACTCACCCACAGCCCCTGTTATTCTGCGGCGATGGCAGCCTCACACCGCATCGAACCAGTGAACCCTCATACTCCTCTACGTGTGGGCATCCACTGCCGCGTCTTCCCCGGCTCCGCGTTGTCCCCTTCCTAGGCCTCGCCGTCATCCACCGCCCTGGTGCTCTCGGCGCGGCATGGTCAACGTGGTCAAGGAACGGCTTCCACCGGACGTGGACTGTACGTGGAGAGGCTGACAGCTGGGTCCACGGCCGCAGCAAGGAAGTGCCTCCTTATTATGCTCAAAATAATTATTCCTCCACTTGACAGCGGGGACCCACCGGACGGGCCACCATATTTCGTGAAAAAACATTTCCCCCTGACTGCTGGGGCCCACCAGCTACATCTTCGCACGCAAGGAAGTGCGTCCGGGCAAAAAAAATGATTCGCTCCCCTGACTGCTGGGACCCACCAGCTACATCTTCGCACGCAAGGAAGTGCCTGACAGTCGGGACCCACCTGGTCGAAGCGTACCTAGCGTTGTCATTCTGGTCGCGAACATGTAACTACATACTGGTCGATGTAGAGGCGCACACATGTCGTAGTAGAGGCGCGCACGTAGCATGTACACGTACGTATAGCGGCCAGGGTGCAAGAAAGTAAATACGGCCACATACGTACATACGGGCGGGGTCTCAAACGCCTACTCGCGCGTACGTACGGCCAGGGCTCGTGTACATGGCTGGGTCGGAACGGAGAAACAACGTCGTCGTCGTGTTCATGGGGAGGCAACAGAATGCGTCGTGTTCATCGGGAGGCAACGGAACGCGTGGGAGCCAACCGGCTTGGACAGAACAGCCGATAGAAACGAGGCCTGGCGTACCGCAGAACGGAGGAAACGTCCTTGTGTTCGACCGGCCACGTTCGAAACAGGATCCTGTTCATCGGGAGGGGTCTGGCGTACCGCAAAACGGAGGAAACGGACCTCCTATGGTCGAAATGGGGGTCCCGTTGATCGGGGTGTGGCGTACCGCAAAATGGAGGAAACGGACTTTTGTTGGAGCGCTACGGTCGAAATGGGGGTCCTGTTCATCAGGAGGGGTGTGGCGTACCGCAAAACGGGACTCCACGGGACACTGTTCATCTCCACCGTCGACCCCCTCCAGCCTCCACGGGCTACTGTTCATCCACCGTCGACCTCCTCCAGCCTCCACCCGCGACTGTTCATCCACGGGCTCCTGTTCATCCAGCCTCCACCGCGCGCTACACCACGGGCTACTGTTCATCCAGCCCTCTCCACGGGCTCCTGTTCAACCACCCCTCCACGGGCTACTATTCATCCAGCCCTCCACCGTCTACTGTTCATCCTGCCCTCCACGGGGTGATCCTGTTCATCCTGCCCTCCACGGGGTCCTGTTCATCCAGCCCCAACCGGCTCGATCGATCGCGGTCCTGTTCATCCAGAGGCAACACCACGGGGTCCTGTTCATCCACCCCCACCAGGAACTGTTCATCCAAACCCCCCCAGCAACGCTCACTGTTCATCCAGAGGCAGCATCGATCGGCTTCAGTTAGCAGCAGTAGCGAAGGAATCGCTCGATCGGGTTCAGTTAACAGCCATCGATCGATCGCTCGGGTTCAGTAACGTGTAGCCTGCAGTGCAATCGCTCGGGTTCAGTTAGAGCCCAACGCCTCACTCGGGTTCAGTTAGAGCCCAACGCCTCGCACCCACGTGCGTGCGTGTACGAGAGAAACGTGCATCGCTCGGCCCCGACCACCCACCGTAACCGGGAACACCCCGATATTTTCCTCGCCCTTGCTTCCACCACGGTTTTTTCCGTCATGGACGGCCCAAAGAATGTCATGCAGCTGTGTCTCCGGCCCGCCCAGGACGAAAAGCCCATTTTCTGTCATGATTTTTTGTCATAGAAGTAGGACCCCGCCACATCTATGATGATACCGTGTTTTGTCACAATTATTGTCATAGAAGTGTCATAAGTATGACAGGAAAAAATTTCGTTCGGCCCAAAATGTCATGGATGTGTCTTTTTTTGTAGTGCGAGTGGTGAGCAACCCTCCCACTCGGGGGCTTAGCTGCAGTCCAGTACTCGCCTAAGTTTAAAAAATCCTACCGAGTGGTGAGCAACCCTCCCACTCGGAGGCTTAGCTGCACTCCAATACTCGCCTAAGTTTAAAAAATCCTACCGAGTGGTGGGCAACCCTCCCACTCGGGGGCTTAGCTGTAGTCCAGTACTCGCCTAAGGATAAAATACTTCCCGGGTAAAGAACGACCTTCTCCTCGGAGTTGCGCCACAAGTATAACGTGCGCTCCATCCTTATCCGCAAGGACGATGAGGTGAAGGTCGACTGTGACCTCCTCCTCGGAGCTGCGCCACAAATACAACGTGCGCTCTATCCTGATCCGCAAGGACGATGAGGTGCAGGTCGACCGTGACCTTCTCCTCGGAGCTGCTCCACAAATACAACATGCGTTCCATCCCGATCCGCAAGGACGACAAGATGCAGGTCGACTGTTACGTTCCCTTCAGAGCTGCAGCACAAGTTCAAGGACTATTCCGAGTGAAGAACAAGTTCCACTCAAAAGCAAACACAAGTATATTCGGAGATAAACCAAGTTCAGATAAATCCTAAGGTTCCGGACCACGGATTAAAGTACTCGGGTATCAAGCCCGAAGGAGTTGAACGGTTACAAAATCACTCGGCATTCCGAGGCAAATTTAAGGTGAGGCATAAAAGTTTGTTCACTCCGCAGGAGGAGGAGCAGGCTCGACGAACTCGTCCAGGTCGATTCCGTTAGCAATCCGAGTGGCAGCAGCAATAAAGGTCTCCATGAAAGATTGAAAGTCGTGCCTCTTGGTATTGGCAACCTTGATCACCGCCAGCTTCTCTTCTCGTGCTTCCTTGTAGTGGACACGAACCAAGGACAGAGCCACATCAGCGCCGCACCGAGCAGAAGACTTCTTCCATTCTTGCACTCGATCGAGAACCTCATTAAGTCGAGTCATCAGAGACTCGAGGTCATTCTGGAGCATTGCCCTTGGCCAGAGTGCTGTGTCGATCTGCGACATTGCGACTTTCAGTCGAGCAAGATAGTCAACAACACCAGCAACGCGAGACTCCAGCCGGAGTACGTTCATGGCAGCTTTGTCCGTCACTGGAGAGTGGATGGGGTCCAAGCTTGTCTCAACTTGCCCAGTCTCTTCCTCGAAGTTCTGGAAAAATTCTGCACGCACAATTCAAAGATGAGTCAGTGGTTGTATGTCGAGTCGACAGTAACAAGTCTGTCGGGCCGAAGAAAATACCTTCAAGCATGACGAACAACTTCTTGGCAAGACCTCCCAGATAGTTCTCCAGACCGTCCCTCTTGCGAGCAATGCCTTCCATCTTCTCGGTCAGATTATTCTTGTCCTTCTTCAGGCGAGTCGCTTCCTTATTGGCTTCATCAAGGGCAGTTTTCAGCTTGGCGTTTTCTTCTTCCAGTTTGCCGACTGAAGCTAGCTTCTGTTCAACGAGTGCAGTTTTCTCATCAGCCGTTTTCTATGCGGCTGCAAGGTCTTGATCCTTTTTCGCCAGAGCTTGGTTTAGGTTCTCTGAAAGAAATAACGCTCGGTTCAGAAAAAGCAAATAGCATCCGGTTCAGACACAAATCAGTCGACAAGTTTTCTCTTACCAGTGGCTTCATCCTTGGCCTTCTGCAGATTTGTCTTGGCCAGCTCCAGATCGAGGTTGAGCTGAATCTGCTTCTTCTCCAGGTCAGCAAAATGATCTCCAAGTTCACAAGATTTCTGTAATCAAAAGACAGTCAATCGACAGATGGAAAGATTGGTTACTTCAGAGCAATGGTCTATTAAATTCAACAAGTTCTAAGACTACTGCCGAATCAAACATCCAACAGTAGTCTCGGGGACTACACCCAGTGGGTGCACTTAGCGTGCCCCCACTGGTCCAGTTTCCACTCAACATGGTCTGTCCAGGCCGAGTGTAAAAAAAGAGGCAAGTTGTTCTCAGACCATAGCCGACTACCCGCAGTCGACCACGGTCTCGGGGACTACACCCAGTGGGTGCACTGAGCATGCCCCCACTGGTGCAGGTTCCACTCGACGTGGTCTGTCCAGGCAGAGTGAGAAAATTCCAATTCTAAGACCACAGTCGACTGCCTGCAGTCAACTATAGTCTCGGGGACTACACCCACTGGGTGCACTCAGCGTGCCCCCACTAGTTCAAAGATCCAATCGACACAACCTAGTCGACTCAAGATACAAATTTGCTTAATGGAAAGTCAAAACACCCAGTGGGTGTATGAATGCGAAACGCAGACAGATGCAAAGATTCTTCAAAGAAAGTTTTCAGGTACCATATCCTAACAGAACAAGCGACAAGCTAAAGAGTCAGTTGGTGATCAACCAACCTGGACGTTGCTCTGAAGGGCTGAGCTGGCGTCATAAGCCGCTTGCTGGCTTCCCGAGCCACCTTCATCTGCTCCATCATGATGCCCGCCTGGCGTATAGCTTCCTTGGCAGCACCCACTTGGTCCTCTGGGACGTGATGTGCAGTAAAGAGCGAAGATGGATCGGCTGGAGTCTGAGCATTCGATGCTGAAGGCTGAGCACTCGTCAGTGGTACGGCGAAAGTTACAGAATTCCGATTGGCATTGCCACCTTCCTGGATTGCCGTTTCGGTCGCCGATGCAGACTGTGCTGTCTTTCCAGCTAACGCCTTCCTGTTTCTTCTCCCCTGGGGCCTTAGTGGCACATCCTCATCATCATCTGGAAGATTAATGACATTGGGAGGAGCTGCAAAAAGAAACAATTTCGAGAAATTCAATCGACCAATAAAACGACCGAGTAAATGAGGACAGGATTACGAGAATTGTACCCGGATTGGAGGTGACTGCATCTTTTCTTCATCTTCATTCCTGTAATCGGAAGTCTCGGAGGTAGCAGCACTACAAATTTAAAGATTCAGTCGGTCATGTCTATAACTGTGAGTCGACCAAAACCCAATTCGCACTAAACAAAGAATTCAAGTCCAGCTATTACCCGGAAACAGTGGGAATGGTAACTTTGATCTTGGGCAAGGCTTTCTGCGGTTTTGATGGCGCAACTTTCGATTGCTTCGGTGCCTTCTCAGTCGGCGCTGGAGAAGACGTCCGAGGGCACCTTGACGACTGCCTGGTCTATGCGGTCGCTTTGCCGCAGATGCTTGCTGGGTCATGAGTGTGCTTGGATCGCCTTTCCCTACTGTCGGTGTCAAAACCAGCGGATCTCAGGTAGGGGGTCCCGAACTGTGCGTCTAAGGCGGATGGTAACATGAGGCGAGGGACACGATGTTTACCCAAGTTCAGGCCCTCTCGATGGAGGTAATACCCTACTTCCTGCTTGATTGATCTTGATGATATGAGTATTACAAGAGTTGATCTACCACGAGATCGTAGAGGCTAAACCCTAGAAGCTAGCCTATGGTATGATTGTTGTTCTTCTACGGACTAAACCCTCTGATTTATATAGACACCGGAGGGGGCTAGGGTTACACAGAGTCGGTTACAATGGAGGAGATCTACATATCCGTATTGCCAAGCTTGCCTTCCACGCCAAGGAGAGTCCCATCCGGACACGTGTCGAAGTCTTCAATCTTGTATCTTCATAGTCCAACAGTCCGGCCAAAGGATATAGTCCGGCTGTCCGAGGACCCCCTAATCCAGGACTCCCTCACCTACGGGGAGGTGAGTCGACCTCTTCTTCATCACTCGGGTCGTCGCTCTCCTCGTCCTCCTCTCCGTCAGAGTGCCACTCGCCGCTCTCGCCTCCACTCGCCTCCCCCTCTGGATCCTGCTCCTGCTCCCCGTTGGGCATCGAGTACATCTCAGTAAGGACCTGAGAGACAACAAGTGAAACAAAAATCAGTCGGTTGACAACAAGCAGTTACATGATAAATCAAGAAAACACTCGACAATTCAGAGTTGGACCTTGTCTGTTTCGTACGAGTTGTCGAGTGGAGGGACTCTCCTGGACCCCATGGGATTACCTTTGTTGCCAGTGATACCCCTCAACCACTTCTCCACCGTATCCTCATCAACCTCTTCTGGGTGGATCCGAGTGGAATCATCAATGCCCGAATACATCCACATCGGATGGTCACGAGTGTCGGTGTCAAAACCGGTGGATCTCGGGTAGGGGGTCCCGAACTGTGCGTCTAAGGCGGATGGTAAGAGGAGGCGGGGGACACAATGTTTACCCAGGTTCGGGCCCTCTCAATGGAGGTAATACCCTACTTCCTGCTTGATTGATCTTGATGATATGAGTATTACAAGAGTTGATCTACCACGAGATCATAGAGGCTAAACCCTAGAAGCTAGCCTATGGTATGATTGTTGTTGTCCTACGGACTAAACCCTCCGGTTTATATAGACACCGGAGGGGGCTAGGGTTACACAGAGTCGGTTACAAGGGAGGAGATCTACATATCCGTATTGCCAAGCTTGCCTTCCACGCCAAGGAAAGTCCCATCCGGACACGGGACAAAGTCTTCAATCTTGTATCTTCATAGTTCAACAGTCCGGCCAAAGGATATAGTCCGTGTGTCCGAGGACCCCCTAATCCAGGACTCCCTCAGTAGCCCCTGAACCAGGCTTCAATGACGATGAGTCCGGCGCGCAGATTGTCTTTGGCATTGCAAGGCGGGTTCCTCCTCCGAATACTCCATAGAAGATTTTGAACACAAGGATAGTGTCCGGCTCTACAAAACAAATTCCACATACCACCGTAGAGAGAATAATATTTCCACAAATCCAATCTGCTGACACATTCTGCAGCGTGACATCACACCACGGCCCGATCATTATTCGAACCGTTTTTCACAACCAGCCACTGCACATATCGCGAGGCAGTTTTCTTGGCACGTCTTGTCGAAGCAGAGATCGTGTCCCCTTATCACGGGATTCTCATCAATACGGGTGTGGGTAACCCAACCGCGCCATCAATTACGGCGCTTGGAGAATAAGCGGTTTTACCAGGCAAGTGGGGAGGCGCAGAATACCTGCTGCCTTTATAAGGGGATGAGAACGCCCATTTGCACCCACGCATTTCTTCCCGATCCATTCCCTTCCGCCTGAGCTCTAGCGCCCAAGCGTTCATCTTTTCTGCCCACAAAGGCCTTCCGAAAATGCCGGATCCGGAGCAGGAGGCAAATGGATGGCCTCTACCGTTCGGGAGAAGGATATCAAAAAGCTTCGGGAGGCCGGGTATCTGGCCAAGAAAATCAGCCACTGTCTCCCGGCGACGGGACAGATCGTCCCTACTCCGGAACCCCACGAGAGGGTTGTATTCCTCCCTCACTTTGTCCGCGGGCTAGGGTTTCCCCTCCACCCGTTCGTTCGCGGCATCATGTATTACTATGGGATCGATTTTCATGATCTGTCCCCTAATTCCTTCCTCAATATCTCGACATTCATTGTCGTGTGCGAGGCTTTTCTCCGCTTCTCACCACACTTTGGCCTATGGCTGAAGATTTTTAATGTGAAGCCCAAGGTAGTGGGCGGCGAGCACGCCGAGTGCGGGGGTGCTATGGTGAGCAAGATGCCCAATGTCATATGGCCAACAGGCACCTTTAACGATTCTGTCAAGGAGTGGCAACAACAGTGGTTTTATGTCACTGAGCCGCGCGACACGGAACGGGCCGCTACTCCCGAATTTCGATCTGGTGCCCCCTTGCGGCTTACATCCTGGGTCAAGAAGGGCCTGAACTGGTCCTTGTCCGACGAACTGTCGGTGCTCCAGACGCGCGTTAAAGATATGGGAGACAAGAATATTGAACTTGTCAATGTGGTCCAGGTGATGCTAGTTCGCCGGATCCTGCCTTGTCAACACCGGACTTGCAATCTATGGGAATTCGATCCGGCCAAGCACCAAACCTTGCGAGAGCTTTTCGGCTCTTTGCACAAGGACATCTGGAAGGTGCTTTTCAAGTCCAGCAAATCATGGCCGGACTCCGCCGAGGACCGCGGGTGCCAACTGTCCCGCCCTGCAAGTTCGGTAAGTCATCATACTTTCTATCCGCATAACCCAAAGGAAGCGCTTAACGTGTTTTATACACCTCTCCCAGGGCTGGACGAAGAGGGCGGAGCGGATTCATTGTCCGACCCCGCTGCCAGAAGAACCGGCCATCCCACTTCTGACGAAGATGCTGGTCCCGGCACCTTACAAGGTGCCGAAGAAGACGGCCGAGAAGGAGGCAAAAAAAGACCCGGGGCGGCCTTCGTCGCCGCGGCACTTCGGACACAATATCCGAAGGCTCTGATGCCTGTTCCGCCTCCGAAGAGGACGAGGAGGAGGAGGAAGATGAATCCCCTGCGGGGGGAAGAGGACGGCCTTCGTACACTTGGAGGCCGAGCCACCCAAAAGGGGAAAGGCTCCTCTTTCGGAGGAGTCCACTGCCGTCGCCGACAGCGGCCCAGCGTGGGATCCCAGGGCCCAGCCCCTGGTGAACTCGTGAGTATATAAAATCCGAGTACGTTTATGTGTCCAGACTCATCATGCCAAAGTATTTTAACCTAAGCCATATTTTTTGTAGTCCGGCGAGGTCCCGTACCAAACAATCCTCATCAGAGGATTCTCTGAGCTCAGATGCTATGGAGAGCGGGACGCCCCCAATGGCCCCTTCCTCCAAACAGGTGCATAACACTGAGGCTTCGTCCCAGAAGGACCCCGGCCAAGGAAGAGAGGAAAAGACCGTGAAGGCGGCGCCTGGAGGTCAAACTTCAGGGGCCGGACACATGGGGGAAAAGATTCCCATGGGAGCTGACGGCGGGGGCCATCTTGAATTCGGCTCCCAGCCAGGTGCAGTTCCGGAGACCAATACGGCTCCAGAATTAGGCAGGTGGCTTCTCCCAACTGGAGGGGGCATACCGGCAACCTCTGTCCAACCAGAGGTGTCGGATGCTTTGTTGGTGGCGCTGAAGAGCGCCTCCATCGTTGATGAACACCGTGCCCTTATGGGTGCGGTGATTGAGAAGATTCAGTCAGCTAAGGGTGGACTGAACGAAGCCTGTATCAGCCTTATAAGAGGCTTTGAGGTATGTTTTATGAGTTTTCGAAGAGTGTCATAGTATAGATAGTAGCCCCTGATACACTGTTCGGTGAAAAAAAGGAACAGGACAGAGGATCGAATTCATGTTCGCAGGAAGACTCATTGAATGACATCTATTTCTCTTCTGTTATAAGCAAGCGTCTGTAGCGGCTGCTGCCTCTCAAACTGCGGAGATCTCCGGACTGAATCAAAGTCTGGAGCGGGCCAAAGAAGAACTTGGCCAGTTGAAAATGCAGTTGAGAGATAAACAAGGTATGCACAAGTCTTGTTCGCGTTTATTGCGAATGAATTTCAGTATGAAATAAGCTTCATGATTTGCGCTAGGGATTGTGACCGAAGTCGAGGCCCTTAAGAAGGCTGTGGCCGAGGCCGAGAAAAGGGCAGCCACAGAGCAGGCTCTTCGTGAGAAGCACGAGGCCAGGGTTATTAAAGCTGAGCAGGAGCTACAAGAGGCTGTGAGGAAATGCGAGACCTTGGAGCAGAGTTTAACGGAGAAAGAATCCGAACTCACCAAGCCGCATCAGGCCACGAGCGATGCCCGGGGGGAAACCCAAAGCGCCCTGCAGGGGATCCAAGAGGCGAGAAAGATCGCGGCGAGTAAGGCTTTTTCCATGTAAAGCAAGTATTTGAGGGGAAAACTATGTTTCTAATTTTGAATCCGGATTTCTCAGGGGTATTTGCCGAGCTACCCTGCAGCATATCAGATGCCGCCCAATTCTACCGAGCCGAAGAAAGGAACACTGCAGATAAGCTCTTCTGGTCGCAGTATTTGGCGCCGACTTATCCGGTGCCTTTTGCCGAACAACTGAAACAGCTGATCGAACTGCATAAAGCGGCGGAACTAGCCATGAAAGATTTGGTTATCCGGCTATGGCCTGCCGAGCCGATTCCAAGCAGCTACTTCGGGCTCGTGAAGCGGCTTGTGAGCGCTTGCCCTTGACTTGACGTCATCAAGCGGTTGGTCTGTATAGAAGTTGCGCGAATGGCCTTCGCCCACGCAAAGGTGCACTGGGGGAAGATGGATGCTGAAAAGCTGATGACCGAAGGACCGCCAGAGGGGAAGGAGCACTGCAAGCCCGAATTATATTATGAGAGTGTCCGGAAAGGATCCTACCTTGCAGCGGAGCTATGCACCAAGACATTATATTTCCATGAATGCCAATCATGTTGTCCTTTGTAATGTTTGAACAAGGTCATTTATTTATTGCCTGTTATATAAAAGTTTACCCTCCTGTGCGGTCGTTTTATATGTTAAACCTGAGAGTTGGCCAGTCGTCGGCTTCTGCCCCCATGTAAGAAGTACGGGGGTGTTTGGGATAAACCTGAGCACTCTTAACCCCAGTTTTGGGTCCTTCGAAGGAGGTGCTCAGCACAACGAACCAGGCAATCGGACTATAGGGATTTATCACTCTCACTTAGCCATAGGAGCTTTAGTAAGGTAGGCGCAACCCCTGGTATTCAGAAGACCGTACTAGGGGCTCTATAAGCACCTGATCGGAAGAAAAACCGATCCATCGCACGCTGCATTGGTTATGGCATTATGCAGGAGAAATCCTTAAAGATTTTGTGACCTCTCGAACAGCTGACCAACTCTCGCCGTATCATGACAGTTAGTTTTCGGCTTTCTCTACTGAGGTGCTCGTCTGGAAGAACCAGGACACAATCGCAGTAGTTCTCCCAGTGCTACCTTAGCAGATATAGTGGAACGTAAGGTACCAAAACATGGGAGCCGGGCTAACCCAACTATTGATCCAAGACATGATTCGGAGTTGATGCATATAGTGCTATAAGTTCGGGGTGCCAAACTTCCATGAAGGTGTTTGGACTTCATTGCCGTGTTATGGGTAAAACGAAGCCCCTGGCATATTTTAAGGCATGTCACTGTGTTCGGATGCCACTTGACAAAAGAATTTCAATAAGAAATAACAGCAGGTAAGCATCATATAAATCCATATGTTGTATTTGACTAGTACGTCTATGCGTATGAGTACAGGTAATGTGATAAAAAAGGAATATGATTGCGGAACCTGCTGAGACCAGGGGGAAAGAAGCTGAGTGCGGATCCGTAATATAGCCGGATGGTCATTGCGGGGAATGTCTAAGGATTCCCTTACGTGTTCAAGCTACCTCCGCATCGCCCATCTTGGTCAGCGTAAAGGTGAACTTGCGAAGGAAATGTAAGAAATATTTGCGTGCCGGAGAGCGGTTGAGCTGCTGAGTGCGGCTTGTCCTGGCCTTCGCCGGAGTGTTTAATTGAGCTCTGGACGAGCCGGGCTATCCTTCCGCGAAGTAGTTCGGAGTCCCTTGACGGTGCCCGGGAGCCTGGACGTCGACTCGTGGTTCGGCTGCAAGGTGCTGCTCGTTGCTTCTGCTGCTAAGGCAGTGGTGTACTTGTTGGTGCCGAGGGAAGGTTCGGCCTTGCCATTAACCGTGATGACGCCGTGTGGACCGGGCATCTTGAGCTTACGGTAGGCATAATGTGGCACTGCGTTGAATCGAGCGAACGCAGTTCGTCCGAGCAGTGCCTGATAATCACTGCGGAAAGGGACGATTTCGAAGATTAACTCTTCGGTACGGTAATTTTATGGTGATCCTAAGACTACCTCAATGGCACTGGAGCCTGTACAGCTGGCTTCCACACCTGGTATAATGCCTCTGAAAGTGGCTTTAGTAGGTTTGATCACCGAATGATTGATGCCCATCTTGCGCACTGTGTCCTGGTAAAGCAGATTTAGACTGCTGCCTCCGTCCATAAGGACTCGAGTGAGGTGGAACCCGTCAATTATTGGGTCGAGAACTAGTGCGGCTGGATTGCCCTGATTGGCGTTAACCAGATGATCCATGCGGTTGAAGGTGACCGGCCCTAGTTTATATTGTGGGACGACTAGTTCCGTTAAGTCGGCATCCCTAAGGGTGCATATCCGGTCCGAGTTGGGATTTTGGGTGGTATTTACCACATTCACCGATTGAATATGCGGGGGAAATTTCTTTTGCCCTCCTGTGTTCGGTGATCTGGGCTCTTCGTCGCCATCATCGTTCTGAGACCCCCCATCTCCGTTTTTGGCGCGTGCCCTGACGGCTTGTTTGAAGACCCAGCATTCTCTGTTGGTATGGGTGGCTGGCGTTCCTGGGGTGCCATAAATTTGGCATTGGCGATCGAGTATGCGGTCCAGACTGGATGGACCCGAATTGTTATTTTTGGGTGGCCCGTTCCGCTGACCGGACTTTGAGCCCCTAAACCCGGCATTAACTACCGTATTTTCGGCGTTTTCACCATATTTGCGGCGCTTGTATTTGTTGCGTCGTGGTTTGCCGTTGCTATCCCTGGCCTCTGATGTGCCGGGTTTGCTTGATGTATTGTTACTACGAGCCAACCAGCTATCTTCGCCCGCGCAAAAGCGGGTCATAAGTGTCGTGAGGGCTGCCATGGATTTTGGCTTCTCTGGTCCGAGGTGCCGGGCGAGCCACTCATCACGGATGTTATGCTTAGATGCCGCTAAGGCCTCTGCATCCGGACAGTCAACAATTTGGTTCTTCTTCGTTAGGAACCTGGTCCAGAATTTCCTGCGGATTCCCCTGGCTGCTGAGTTATATGACTTAAATCGTCGGCATCCGGCGGTCGTACATAAGTGCCTTGGAAATTGTCCAGGAATGCATCTGCCAGGCTCTCCCAGCTTCCGATGGAATTTTCCGGCAAGCTATTGAGCCAATGCCGAGCTGGCCCTTTGAGTTTTAGCGGGAGATACTTGATGGCATGTAGATCATCCCCGCGTGCCATGTGAATGTGGAGGAAGAAGTCTTCTATCCATACCACGGGGTCTGTAGTACCATCATATGATTCGATGTTTACGGGTTAAAAACCTTCTAGGAATTCGTGATTCATTACTTCATTAGTGAAGCATAGGGGGTGTGCGGCGCCTCTGTGCCGGGCTATATCACGACGCAGTTCATACGAGTCTTGTCTGCTGTATTCGGCCCGGCCGGATTTGCTTTTAGTATGTCCGGCGTGACGGTCATCGTCCCGCGTTGGCCGTTGGGGCGTGCCCCGTTGATCCCTAGATCGATCTTGCATGTTTTTCTTTGTTTTCCAATGCGTGTCGCAGGTCCCGCGTGTTGCCCCGGGCCTTGGTATTTTTGTTTGAATGGCAGCGGGGTCCGGGCTGGACTTCGGGCTGATATGCCTCTCTGTCTCGGCCACGAGGTGGCCGATCAGCCGCATCATACGCTGGTGATATAGGTTTCAATGCTTCCTCCTCGAGTTGGGGTAGCAACCTGCGCTTTGGGTAACTCTTGTTTGGGCGCTCGAGTTCGTATTCCTCGGCTGCCAGGACTTCAGTCCATCTATCCGCTAGCAGATCTTGATCAGCTCGAAGCTGTTGTTGCTTTTTCTTCAGGCTGTTTGCTGTGGCTATAAGCCAGCGCTTGAAGCGCTCCTGCTCGACGGGATCCTCAGGCACGATAAATTCTTCATCGCTGAGGCTCACCTCGTCTTCGGAGAGAGGCATGTAATTGTCATCCTCTGATTCTCCGTCTGCTGCCTGTTCCGGAGGCCTAGCTTGTTCCCGCTCGAGGTCTGGCTGGAGGGGATTATCGTCGTCTTCGGCACTATCCGGAGCGTTATTGTCTCTTGTGCCGGTATCGCTACTTTTGCTATGGCGGGACTTAGAGCGGCGCCGCTGACGTCGGTGCTTGGATTGCTTCTTGGAGGGATTATCCTCCGTTGTCTTATCGCCATCACCTTCTTCAGGGGTGTCCACCATGTATATATCATATGATGAGGTGGCAGTCCAGCGCCCTGTGGGCGGTGGTTTTTGTTCGTCTCCTGCATCATCGTCCGTACCGTCGATGTCTTCGGAGCCGAAGTCGAACATGTCGGTTAAATCGTCGACAGTGGCTACTAAGTGGGTGGTGGGTGGGGAGCGAATTTCTTTGTCGTCCGCATCCCATTCTAGCCAGACATAGTTCGGCCAAGGGTCTCCTGACAGGGAGAGAGATTTCAACGAGTTCAGCATGTCGCCAAAAGGCGAGTGCTGAAAGATATCCGCGGAGGTAAACTCCATGATCGGTGCCCAATCGGATTCGATAGGCACGGACGCAGGCGGTCCGGAGCCCGTGGCCGAGGACGAATCCAAGTGTCCGGCAACACGTGTCTCGTAGAGGTGGAGTCAGTATTCGGCTTTATCGCCACTGAGTGTGCGGCCTCCGTGGCAGATCTCGGGTAGGGGGTCCCGAACTGTGCGTCTAAGGCGGATGGTAACAGGAGGCGGGGGACACGATGTTTACCCAGGTTCGGGCCCTCTCGATGGAGGTAATACCCTACTTCCTGCTTGATTGATCTTGATGATATGAGTATTACAAGAGTTGATCTACCACGAGATCGTAGAGGCTAAACCCTAGAAGCTAGCCTATGGTATGATTGTTGTTCTTCTACGGACTAAACC
The DNA here is from genome assembly GCF_002575655.3 of Aegilops tauschii subsp. strangulata. Taxonomy (NCBI): domain Eukaryota; kingdom Viridiplantae; phylum Streptophyta; class Magnoliopsida; order Poales; family Poaceae; genus Aegilops; species Aegilops tauschii. The sequence continues at coordinate 86,135,259 of NC_053038.3, forward strand.
CTCCGGTTTATATAGACACCAGAGGGGGGCTAGGGTTACACAGAGTCGGTTACAAGGGAGGAGATCTACATATCCGTATTGCCAAGCTTGCCTTCCACGCCAAGGAGAGTCCCATCCGGACACGTGTCGAAGTCTTCAATCTTGTATCTTCATAGTCCAATAGTCCGGCCAAAGGATATAGTCCGGCTGTCCGAGGACCCCCTAATCCAGGACTCCCTCACCTACGGGGAGGTGAGTCGACCTCTTCTTCATCACTCGGGTCGTCGCTCTCCTCGTCCTCCTCTCCGTCAGGGTGCCACTCGCCGCTCTCGCCTCCACTCGCCCCCCCTCTGGATCCTGCTCCTGCTCCCCGTTGGGCATCGAGTACATCTCAGTAAGGACCTGAGAGACAACAAGTGAAACAAAAATCAGTCGGTTGACAACAAGCAGTTACATGATAAATCAAGAAAACACTCGACAATTCAGAGTTGGACCTTGTCTGTTTCGTACGAGTTGTCGAGTGGAGGGACTCTCCTGGACCCCCTGGGATTATCTTTGTTGCCAGTGATACCCCTCAACCACTTCTCCACCGTATCCTCGTCGACCTCTTCTGGGTGGATCCGAGTGGAATCATCAATGCCCGAATACATCCACATCGGATGGTCACGAGTGTCGGTGTCAAAACTGGTGGATCTCGGGTAGGGGGTCCCGAACTGTGCGTCTAAGGTGGATGGTAACAGGAGGAGGGGACACAATGTTTACCCAGGTTCGGGCCCTCTCGATGGAGGTAATACCCTACTTCCTGCTTGATTGATCTTGATGATATGAGTATTACAAGAGTTGAGCTACCACGAGATCATAGAGGCTAAACCCTAGAAGCTAGCCTATGGTATGATTGTTGTTGTCCTATGGACTAAACCCTCCGGTTTATATAGACACCGGAGGGGGCTAGGGTTACACAGAGTCGGTTACAAGGGAGGAGATCTACATATCCGTATTGCCAAGCTTGCCTTCCACGCCAAGGAAAGTCTCATCCGGACACGGGACGAAGTCTTCAATCTTGTATCTTCATAGTTCAACAGTCCGGCCAAAGGATATAGTCCGGCTGTCCGAGGACCCCCTAATCCAGGACTCCCTCAGTAGCCCCTGAACCAGGCTTCAATGACGATGAGTCTGGCACGCAGATTGTCTTCGGCATTGCAAGGCGGTCTCCTCCTCCGAATACTCCATAGAAGATTTTGAACACAACGATAGTGTCTGGCTCTGCAAAACAAATTCCACATACCACCGTAGAGAGAATAACATTTCCACAAATCTAATCTGCTGACAACTTTTCATAACGTGACATCACACCATGGCCTGATCATTATTCGAACCGTTTTTCTCAATCAGCCTGCCACTGCACGTTTTGCGAGGCGATTTTATTGGCACGTCTTGTCGAAGCAGAGATCGTGTCCCCCTTATTACGGGATTCTCATCAATATGGATGTGGGTAACCCAATCATGCCCATTGGTATGACTCCTCGATTTTAGGCAAGTCCCAAACGGCCACGAGGAGGACGCTTGATATTCACCCTCTTTATAAAGAGGCCAAGGCCTGTCCTTTTTCTTCTCGTACTCGATCGAATCCTTCCCCCGCCTCGAGTTTCAACACCCAAGGCTCAGGTCAGGCGCTTCGGAACTTCAACCATGTCCGGATCCAACCTTCAAGGTTGGTGGATGCCCTCCTCTATCACAGAGGAAGACATCAAGAAGCTAAGAGAGGCTAGGTACTTGACCGCCGAAATCTCGCACAGGCTACCTGCTCGAGGGCAGGTCATTCCTACTCCCGAACCCGGTGAGAGCGTCGTATTAATCTCTCACTTCCTCCGAGGGCTAGGCCTTGTGCTAGATCCCTTTGTTAGGGGGCTCATGTTCTATTACGGGCTGGATTTCCATGACCTGGCCCCGGATTCCATCCTTCACATCTCGTCGTTCATCGTCGTGTGTGAAGCCTTCCTCCGCATTACCCCACACTTCGGCTTATGGCTCAAGACCTTCAATGTGAAGCCGAAGATGATTGACGGGCGACATGTAGAGTGCGGAGGTGCCGTAATAAGCAAAGGCGCCAATGTTCCATGGCCAAAGGGTTCCTTCCCGGAGGTGTCCAGTTTATGGCAACGGGAGTGGTTTTATATCACAGCTCCCCGGGGTACCAAGTGGGTAGACGCCCCTGCCTTTCGCTCGGGCCCCCCGCCACAACTGACATCATGGATCAACAAAGAGCTGGACTGGGGGCCAGTAAATGATGTGCCGATTTTGCAGAGTCGCATTCGAGATCTCCTCGAGAGAGATGTCAGCCTGGTCACGGTAATGCAAGTCATGCTAGTTCGTCGCGTCCCACCTTGCAAACGTCGACCCCTCTGTATGTGGGAGTTCAACCCGGAAGGACCGCGAGCTATTCAGCACTTCCTCGGCATGACGCTCGAAGAGATGTACAAATTGTTCTTAGGACCAGAAATAAGGTGTCCGGACACCACCGAGGATGCGGGTCTGAGCTGCAATCATCCGGATACCCAAGTAAGTAGTCCCGTGGCTGAACATGTTGTCTTTTAATTTATCACAACATCATTCTGAAAAGTCGCCTTTTGACCAAGACTGCATAAAAAAGGTGAAGATAATCAGGTGTCCGGCCCCCCTTCCCGAGGGCTCACCGGATCCTGTACTAGCCAGGATGCTTGAGCTTGCGCCTTATCAAACGCCATCAAGGGAAGGTAAAGGGAGGAACAAAGAGGCCGAGAGCGAGCCTCACTTACTATTCATCCAAACCGGGGGAATCAGTGCCTCCTCGAAGGAGGATAACCGGGGGAAGAATCTAAAATTCCCTCTCCCCAGGGAAGGAAGAGGATCGCCTCTGAAGACTTGGAAGTAATAGTCTCCAAGCGAGGGAAGAATCCTTTGTCGGAGGGTCCTACCCCGGAGGGTACCCTTGCCACACAGTGCCCGCAAGGGGATCAGCCCTCCACCGAGCTGTAAGTAAACAAAGAGTACTTAATAGTAAAAATATCCTGCTTTACTTCTGAGGACAATAACCGAAGCATATATCTTGTAGTTTGGATCGTAGCCCTTCTCGACAGATCGTCTTCGGGGGATCTTCTTCCGGAGATGATGGAGAGCGAAACACCTCCCCATGCCTCCCCGCCTCATGAGGCGGGCGACCCTGAGGTGTCGTCATGGAGGATTTCTCCTGATCCGCCAAGGCCAGAGGGTAATCCTTCGGCCACCCAAAGTCCGGAGTATTCGGCTCCTAAGGAGAGCAACAGAAAGAGGCCGAGACCGTCCGGTGCATGACCCGACGCACTGAAGGATCTTCTGGAGCAAGCGGCTATCTGAGAAGCGCATCGGACGCTAATGGGTACGGTGGTTGAGAGGATTTCATCCGCCGAAAGCGGGCTGCTTGAAGCTTTTATGAGCCTGCTGAGAGGCTTTGAGGTACGCAAAGTAGTATATGTTTTTGATGGTACCGCACACGCTAGGTGTGCCATATGCAGATAGTAGCCCCTGAGACTCTGGTTGCTGTCGAAAACGGCAGCAAACAGAGGATCATAGTCCCAGGTAATAATCATGCCGCCTTCATGTGCAGGTGGCGGAAGGTCCGGTGGCTAGCCGGACTGGTGAGTTTGCCGAGCTGAAGCGGCAACTTGATGCGGCAGATGCCGACATCGTGCTTGTAAACAAGCGGCTCGACGAGGCACAGGGTATGTGATTTCTCCGGTGATCAACACATAGTAAGAGGAGCATGATGCTAGTATCTTTAATATGTTGTGACTGCAGATGGGGCTGCCGCCGTGGAGACCCTTCGGGCGGAACTTGCCCGTGCCAAGGAAAAAGCCAGGAAGAGTGATGCGGCCGCTCTAAAGGCAGTCGAAGAGCTGAGAGCCGAACAGGTTGCGCATTGCCAAAGCAAGGATAAAATAGCCAAGATGGTTGTTGAATTGAAGGATGCCGCCGACCGTTACGAGCTTCTTGAAAAGGAAAATCGAACGAAGATGAAAGACCTGGAGAAGGCCATGGTAGCGGCCAAGGACGCCCGCTCTAAAATCAGAGCAGCGAAGGAGGAGCTGTGTCAAGCCGGGGATATTGCGGCTGGGAAGCCCTTTTTGTTGCAGACGAAGTTCGGAGATCCTAAGTATGCCCCTCTTGATCAACTATGGAGTTCTGTAGACGCATACGTGGATTTGGCAGCGAGTGCTGCTGATGCGGCCGAGTATTTCAAAGATCAAAAAGATCGTGAAGTGGAAAAGCTGTTCTGGTCACAGTTCAATGTTCTAGTGCGTCCGCTGCTGTTGAATGAGCGAATGGCCGAGTGGGCCGAGCTCCATAGGTTGTCCGGGCTTGATATGAGGTCTATTGTGGATCATCTGTGGCCGGAAGGGCCAAGGCCGAATATTTATTTTAGTTTAGTGCAATAGTTCCTTGGTGTTGTGCCGCGCGTCGACGCTATAAAGAGGTCGGCGTGCATAGAGGGTGCGTGGATGGCTCTTGCCCGTGTCAAGACATACTGGGCAGAGATGGAGGCCACCGCTATTGCAACCCAGAGTTTGGCCGTGGGCCGAGTATTGGCCGAGCACTACTTTGAAGAAGTCCTTGAAGGCGCTCGTTTAATAGAGGCTCAGTGCTCGAAGAATATTATGTTCTAGTGACATGTATTCCCATTGTAAGAACAATGTTTATTAAATTATAAAGGCTGCGTTTATACTTTTGCCTGAAAGTATTATGATGCCTCATGTGCGGCCGTTTATGTATATATGTATATAACCTGAAAGTTTGCAGACGTCGGCTTCAGCCCCCATGCATATAATGCGGGGGTGTTCGCAAAAAACGCATATTCACACTTGATCCAACGTCTTGGTCCATTAAGGAGGTGATAGCGCAGCGAACGAGGCAATCGGACTATATTGCTTTAACACTTTCACTTAGCCATAGGAGTTTGACGGTGGGACTACTATATAGCCCTTGGTACCTCCGCGCTCATCCGAATACGGGGCGCGTACATACATGACCGGGAAACGGCCCTTCGTTAATGCGGATGAATCCTGAAGATTCCGCTAAGTCATCGAGTGGTTGACCAGTCTCGCGCTTTGTCATGACAGTCAGTTTTCGGCTTTCTCTACTGAGGTGCTCATCCGGATGAACCAGGGCACAATCGCAGTAGTTCTCCCGGTGCCACCTTAGCCGATAGAGCGGAACGTAAGGTAGCAAAACACGGGAGCCGGGCAAACCCAACATTTGACCGAAGAAATGATTCGGAGCTGATGCATATAAGGCCAAACTCGCGACGCCGAACACACCCTAAGGTATTCGGTCTTTATAACATATGCCGGGCTGAGCAATGCCCTTGATAATGAACCCCGAGTGTCCAGGTATGTGTAATGTTCTGACGTGGCGAAATGCCAATAACGTCAGCATCCTTCTCGGTTGTACTGAGTATCCGGAGGATGTGAACAACAAGAGACAGTAAAAAAGGTTTACACAGGGTCTTAATCTAAAAATAAACCTTTGAGCGGGTCCCTGCTGCACGTCTGCGCCTGTGTCTCCGTTGTGCCATATCCTGGAACGGTATAGCATGATGGTTGTCTGTAAGTGAGAAGAACTTAGGTGAAAGTTGTCGTGCGAAAAATTGGTTATTCTCGATAAACCATGAAAATTCAAGATAAGTAAAGTTGAGCCGAACTAGCCCTGTTTACACACGGGAAGCCCCTAGTACCGCCTATGAGGGTAAATCCATCAAACCAATCTTAGGTATATCTAAGCTGTTACAGCTAGTGATGTGCCGGACTCGTCTAGCCGTGTCCGCGGTCTTGACGACCGATCGTTTATTCTGGTTGGAGAGGTTGTTTAGTGTTCGGCTGCTAAAGCCGCCACACGTTCTTCCGCGCATAAGGAACGCTCAATATTTCCGCTAATTGTGATGATGCCACGTGGACCGGCATCTTAAGCTTAAGGGAAGCGTAATGCGGTACTGCATTAAAACGAGCAAAAGCTGCTCTTCCGAGTAGTGCTTGATAGCCACTTCGGAATGGAGCGATGTCGAAGATTAACTTTTCACTTCGGAAGTTGTCGGGAGAACCGAACACAACCTCTAGTACTAGAGAGCCCGTGCAGCGGGCCTCTGGGCCTGGTATTACTCCCTTAAAGGTAGTATTACTGTGGCTGATTCTTGTCGAGTCTATCCCCATTTTGCGGACTGTGTTCTGATATATCATATTAAGACTACTGCCGCCGTCCATAAGGACTCGTGTGAGATGGTATCTGTTTATTATTGGGTCTAACATCAAGGCAGCCAATCCTCGATGCTGGATATTTGTCAGGTGATCCCTGCGATCAAAAGTGATCGGGCAGGCCGACCAGGGGTTGAAGTTAGGGGTGACGGGCTCTACGGCATGTGTGTCTCGGAGTGCATGTTTGCTTCTCCTCTTCGTCACGTGAATCATGTTCACTGTTTTGACCTCTGGTGGGAATTTTTTCTGTCCCCCAGTGCTTTGATGTCGAGGCTCATCCTCGTCTTCACTTGGTGTCTCCCTCCCCTTGTGTTCGGCGTTTACCTTACCGGCCTGCTTGAAGAACCAACATTCTCTGTGGGTGTGATTTGCGGGTTTATCGGGGGTGCCATGAATCTGACATAATTTGTCTACAATCTTGTTTAGGCTTGACGGTCCATCTCTGCTGCCTTTGAAAGGCTTTTTCCGCTGACCCGGTCGAGAGCCCCTGAATCCGGCGTTTACCGCCGTGTTGTCTGGGCTATCTTCGTTATTTCGACGCTTGCTTTTACTGCGTCGTGGTTTTCCATTGTCGTCCCTGACTTCAGATGTGCCTGGGTCGCTGGTGCTACTACGGGCTAGCCAGCTATCTTCGCCCGTGCAAAAGCGGGTCATTAGGCTTGTCAGAGCTGCCATTGTTCTCGGTTTTTCTTGGCCGAGATGTCTGGCAAGCCATTCGTCTCGGACGCTGTGTTTGAAAGCTGCTAAGGCTTCGGCGTTCGGGCAGTCGACGATTTGGTTCTTCTTAGTGAGAAATCTGTTCCAAAGCTTTCGGGCTGACTCTCCGGGCTGTTGAATTATGTGACTTAAATCGTCTGATCCGGAGGTCGGACATAGGTCCCTTGAAAATTAGCCCTAAAGGCATCCTCAAGCTCCTCCCAGCTTCCAATTGAGTTTTTGGGGAGGCTCTTCAGCCAGTGCCGAGCTGGTCCTTTCAGCTTGAGGGGCAAGTACTTGATGGCGTGGAGATTGTCTCCGTGAGCCATATGGATATGGAGGATAAAGTCCTCAATCCAGACCCCAGGGTCTGTGGTTCCGTCGTACGCCTCTATGTTCACGGGTTTGAATCCTTCTGGAAATTCATGGTCCAGCACCTCATGGGTGAAACATAGGGGGTGTGCGGCACCCCTGTACTTGGGTGTGTCGTGGCGTTCTGACGGTTGTAGTGTTCGGTTTTGGTTGTGCGCTGGAGCGCGTTTCCTTGATCCATAGATGGATCTGGTCGCGCCGGTCTTCTGATGCAAGTCCTCACGTGAAGCGTGTGCTGACTTATGTACGGCCTTGTTAGCCGCTCTATCGCGGCCACAAGGTGGTTGATCCAACCGGTCGGCCGTTTTATTTTTCGGCTGTGTGGGCTCTAAGGCCTCATCATCAAATTCAGGCAACAATTTGCGCTTTGGATAGCTCTTTGTGTGGTAACTACCACCATACTTATCTTCATTGTCGAGCACTTTGTTCCATCTACTATTGAGCGTATTCTGCGCGGCCTTAAGCCTTTGCTTCTGCTTCTTCAGACTCCTCACGGTGGCAATAAGCCTTCTGCGGAGGTTCTCTTGTTCCAAGTGCCTTTCCGGGATGATGTGTGCATCTTCGTCCGGACTGTTTTCCTCTCCGGAGGGAGGTTGATGAGCTTTATCCTCGGCGTCGCCGTGTTCGGACAGCGGATCCGTACTATGTTCGCCGTTTGCTGGTTCATCCTACTCTGCCGCTGGGTCAATGTGGTCGTCGTTTCCACTGGAGTCGACTGGGGTGTTATTTTCTCTTGCGCTGTTATCGCTGTTTTTGCCGAGGAGGGATTTAGAGCGGCGCCTACGCCGACGCTTTGTTTGCTTCTCGAGGGAGCTATCCTTCGCTGCCTCCTTCCGTTCCTCGTCATTGTTTTCTTTGGGTGTATCCACCATGTATATGTCATGTGATGAAGTGGCTATCCAGCGCCTGTGGGCGATGGTTCCTGTTCCTCTCATGCATCGTCATCCAGGCCATCGATGTCTTCGGAGTCGAAGTCGAGCATGTCGGTTAAATCATCGACAGTGGCTACTAAGTGGGTGGTGGGTGGGGCACGGATTTCTTCGTCGTCCGCATCCCATTCTAGCCAGACATAGTTCGGCCAAGGGTCTCCCGACAGAGAGAGAGAGACTTCAACGAGTTTAGTACATCGCCAAAAGGCGAGTGCTGAAAGATATCCGCGGAGGTAAACTCCATGATCGGTGCCCAATCGGATTTGATGGGCACGGACACAAGCGGCTCGGAGTCCATGGCCGGGGACGAATCCAACGGTTCGGCAACACGGGTCTCGTCGGAGGTAAGGTCAGTATTCGGCGCTATCACCACTGAGTCCGCGGCCTCCGTGGTGGGGTCCGTCCACCCGTCCACCGATGGCGCAATTTGTTCCGGATTGAGGGCCGGAGTAGTTGCAGGCGTGATCTCCCGAACACAGTCCGACAGTAGAGCTAAATCATGTTCGTCGTGATTGTGCAGCGCACCTGACATGGGCTCGAATCTGTCAAAGATCAAGTCTCCGCGGATGTCGGCAGTATAGTTCAAGTTTACAAACCAGACCTGATGGCCAGGGGCGTAGCTATCGATCTGCTCCAGATGGCCAAGCGACTTAGCCCGCAGTACGAAGCCACCGAATACGAAGATCTGTCCGGGGAGGAAAACCTCACCCTGGATCGCATCATTTCCATCGAGTTGTCCGATGATCGAAGGAGCCATCAAGCCTTACGGTGACGGCACTGTGGAACTCTCCATGAAAGCACCAATGTCGGTGTCAAAACCGGCGGATCTCGGGTAGGGGGTCCCGAACTGTGCGTCTAAGGCGGATGGTAACAGGAGGCGGGGGACACAATGTTTACCGAGGTTCGGGCCCTCTCGATGGAGGTAATACCCTACTTCCTGCTTGATTGATCTTGATGATATGAGTATTACAAGAGTTGATCTACCACGAGATCATAGAGGCTAAACCCTAGAAGCTAGCCTATGGTATGATTGTTGTTGTCCTACGGACTAAACCCTCCGGTTTATATAGACACCGGAGGGGTCTAGGGTTACACAGAGTCGGTTACAAGGGAGGAGATCTACATATCCGTATTGCCAAGCTTGCCTTCCACGCTAAGGAAAGTCCCATCTGGACACGGGACGAAGTCTTCAATCTTGTATCTTCATAGTTCAACAGTCCGGCCAAAGGATATAGTCCGGCTGTCCGAGGACCCCCTAATCCAGGACTCCCTCAACGAGCTTGAAGCGGCTGAATGCGGCGTCTGAGGAAGACCTCTAACAGATCCATGCCGGTCACGCCATCACGGACGAGCTGGACCACTCGCTCGACCAGCACCTTCACCTCCGCTTTCTCCTCCGGGGTCACTCTCAAGGCGGAGGGCTTCTCTACTCGAGCCATGGAAAAGGGGGGAAGTCCAGTCGAGTGACCTGGAGTCGGCTGGTCTTTGCAGTAGAACCAGGTCGACTGCCACCCTCGGACTGTCTCGGGAAGGATCATGGCTGGGAAAGAGCTTTTACCCCTCATCTAAATCCCAAGACCCCCACACATCTGGATCACTTGCGCCTTTTCATCACTCGGATTGGCCTTCTTGACTGACTAAGAGCGACACGTGAAAATGTGCTTGAAGAGGCCCCAGTGTGGTCGACAACCCAAGAAATTCTTGCACATGGACACGAAGGCAGCAAGGTACACGATAGTGTTGGGGGAAAAGTGGTGGAGTTGTGCTCCAAAGAAATTCAAGAAAGCTCGGAAGAAAGGATGAGGAGGCAAAGAAAACCCGCGGTCGACGTGAGTGGCGAGGAGAACGCACTCACCCTCCTGCAGTTGCGGCTCGGTCTCGCCCTCCGGGAGCCGCGCGGATCCATGGGGGATCAATCCCCCTCGGCCAGATCGTCGATGTCGAACTGACGAATCATCGACTGGATCCAATCGCCCTGGATCCAGTCGCGCGGCAAGCCAGACCTCGACGAAGATCCGCCGCGGCTGGACTTCTTCCCCTTCGCCGTCGCCTTCTTCGCGCGCTCCAAGGCCACAGTCTTCTCCTTCCCCATTGCAGCGGGTGGAGCTCGAGCAAAGTGGCAGTGCTGGGAGCAGAAGTAGATGCGGTGGAGATAAGGGAGAAGAAAGAGAAAGAATGGGAACGCACTGTGCAAAAATCCCCGTCCGACGCCTTATATGAGGTCGTTTCCGAGTGGCTGACTCGTGGGCCCAAATGATCCTATCAAATCCCGCAATAGTCGCGCGCGCGATACGTGGCGAAAAAGGTAGTGCAGAAATCGAGGCGGCCCTGCCTAATCGAACCGGATTACTACGGCCTCCTCCGCTCCACGCGCTTCCCAAAATTCAAATCCCACGAAATCCGCGAGCAGCAGAGCAACTTGTCAGATGAGAGATTTTTTCCATATCAACACTCGAGGCTTAGCGATAAAAGTTCACTCGACGAAACCAAGAATGGATCAAGGCGACTGAAAAAGAAGTTGGAGTCATTGTGTTGATTCATTGGACCAGGCAAGACACTTCCGAAGCGTAAAAATTGAGTCGGAAGTATTCTCAACTCCTTCTCCACTCGAACCCTGAACCATTCGGGGGCTAATGATGAAGCTATGTACCTAGGGTAGGGCCATAGGCCTGACCTAGACACCCTCCCCTAGGACATCACCCTAGAGTCAGAAGTATTCAAAGGATAACAGCATCCACTCGACCAGAAGCATTCCACTCGGAAGATTCGATGTCACTCGACCGTAACAGAAACCACTCGACAGACAGAAGATCCAAAGTCACTCTGCACAGCAACGGTCGGGCGTTACTCGTAGACTTAATGATCATTTATATCACTTTATTATGGATGTTACCTGTAACGCTCCCTCTTTATGTACATTGAACTCCTTGTAATGTGGGCTGGCTGGAGTCCTGGCGCACTCTATATAAGCCACCCCCCTCCACTGGCACAAAGGTTCTCACCCCTTGTAACACACACACACGCATAATTCAGTCGACCGCCTCCGGGCTCCGAGACGTAGGGCTATTACTTCCTCTGAGAAGGGCCTGAACTCGTAAAACTCGTGTGTACAACTTCGCCATAGCTAGGATCTTGCCTCCTAATACCTACCCCCCATTCTACTGTCAGTATTAGATCCACCACAATCCCTACTCCGGAGCCCGGCGAGAGGGTGGTGTTCATCCCCCACTTCCTCCGCGGACTCGGATTCGCCCTCCACCCCCATGTTCTACTACGGGCTGGATTTTCATGATCTGGCCCCAAATTCGTTCCTCCACATCTCGGCGTTCATCGTCGTGTGTGAGGCCTTCCTCCGCATCCCTCTACACTTCGGCTTATGGCTCAAGATCTTTAACGTGAAGCCGAAGGTGGTCGACGGGCAACACGCGGACTGTGGTGGTGCCATGGTGAGCAAGCTCCCCAAAGTCAATTGGCCAAAGGGAGTCTTTGTGGACACCGTCAAGATATGGCAACAGGAATGGTTCTATATCACGGAACCCCGAGGCTCCAAGTGGGCAGCCGCTCCAGCCTTTAGATCCGGACCCCCGCTGAGGCTCACATCCTGGACCGACAAGGGTCCAGACTGGGGGTCGGTCCCCGAGGTGTTGCTGCTGCAGAAATGCGTCCAGAGCATGATAGCGATGGACATTACCCTCGCTAAGGTAATCCAAGTGATGCTGATTCTCCGAGCACTTCCTTGCCAGCGGCGGCCCCTCAAGATGTGGGAGTTCAATCCGGAAGGGCCGTGGACCCTACAACGGTTCTATGGCACAACGCATAAGGGGATCTGGAAGTTGCTTTTTAAGAAGCAGAAAATGTGGCCAAAGTCATCAAACGACACTGGCCTCGACTGCAACCATCCGGCCTCTGAGGTAAATTCCTAAACCTCCGAACACCAATAGGTTAGTTGCTCCGAAGGAGAAGTATTTGAGTAGTCCATCCCCAAACAGGTCTGGATCAAGAAGGCGGAGCAGATTTGGTGTCCGGCTCTGCTCCCCGAAGACCCAGCCAATCCTTTGCTAATGAGGATGCTGGTCCCGGCGCCATACCAGGCGCCGGTAAAGAAGGACAAGAAGAAGAAGAAGAAGAAGAAGAAGAAGAAAGAGGAGGGCACTTCGGACGCAATGTCCGGAGAAACAGATGCCCAGTCCTCTCCCGAGGGCGACGACGGCAACGAGGAGGAGGAGGAAGAAGAAGATCCCCCCCGCAAGGGCAAGAAGAGGGCGGCCTCCGAAGACCTGGAGGCTGAAGCCTCCAAGAGGGACAAAATTACCCTCCTCGATGACTCAGAGTCAGACGCTGAGGCCATCCCGAAGCATCGTCACTGGACCAAGCCCCAAGCCGACTCGTAAGTAGCCAGGGATTCTTCACACTCATCCAATTTCAATGAACTATGATGATAACTCTAAGTTCTATTTTTAGTTGGGCCCGTAATCTCCCCCAGCTATCCTCATCCTCGGTGGATCTGCCGCCAGAGATGATGGAGAGCGAGTCACCTCTCCTAGCTTCCTCGCCGCCTAGGGCGGAGGACCCCTAGGTGTCGTCCCATAGGCCCTCCCTGAGCCTTGAAGAGACATGGGGGGGGCGACTTAACGGCGCCTGAGGGCAACACCTCGGCTGCCGAAGGATTGAGGGGTACGTCCCCCACGAAGACCGGCGACGGGGGCCCCGGTCAATCCGACCCCCAGCCGCATACTACTCTGGAGACCCACAAGGCTCCGGAGTCTAATGAGCGACCCCCTGAGGGAGAGGGGGAAGCGACGACCTTTGCTAATCTGGAGGCGCCGAGTACCATGGCGAACATACTGCAAAGTGCATCCGTCCTGGATGAGCACCGCATCCTGATGGGTACGGTGGCTGAGAAGATTCAGTCCGCCAAGTGCGGGCTGAACGAAGCCTTTTCCAGCCCGCTGGCAGGCTTCGAGGTATGCAATGTAATAAATTTTTTAATCATTTTTATGAGAAATATGCCCGTATATAGATAGTAGCCCCTGAGACTCTATTTGGTTCTTTGAAAGAAAAGCGAGAAGAGGATCAATAATCAGTTGTCAGGTGGTAACATACTGTCTATGTGAATTAACACAGGCTTCTCTGTTAGCAACGTCTGCCCAGTCAGCGGAAGTTTCCGAACTCAAACGAAAACTGGAACGAGCCGATGAGGACCTAGTCCTTGTCAACACGCGGCTCGACCAGGCGCAAGGTATAAGATACATCTTACTATATGCATGTTTATGTTCGTGTTTTGTGGAAGTTCAAGAGCTGCAATGCGCGTATTTGTACAGATGGCGCTGCCGTGGTGGAGACCCTCAGGGGTGAGCTTGCCCAAGCCATGGAGCAAGCAAGGGTAAGCAAGGCAGTGATAACCCACAAGTATAGGGGATCAATTGTAGCCTCTTTCGATAAGTAAGAGTGTCGAACCCAACGAGGAGCTAAAGGTAGAACAAATATTCCCTCAAGTTCTATCGACCACCGATACAACTCTACGCACGCTTAACGTTCGCTTTACCTAGAACAAGTATGAAACTAAAAGTACTTTGTAGTTGTTGTTGGATAAGTTTGCAAGATAATAAAGAGCGCGTAAATAAAAAGTAGGGGTTGTTTAGATAAAGACACAACTAAGTTAGTTTTAGTAGAGAGCTTTTTGTCACGAGAAAGTTATTTGTCCCTAGGCAATCGATAACTAGACCGGTAATCATTATTGCAATTTTATTTGAGGGAGAGGCATAAGCTAACATACTTTCTCTTCTTGGATCATATGCACTTATGATTGGAACTCTAGCAAGCATCCGCAACTACTAAAGATCATTAAGGTAAAACCCAACCATAGCATTAAAGCATCAGGTCCTCTTTATCCCATACGCAACAACCCCCTTACTCGGGTTTGCGTTTCAGTCACTCACACAACCCACTATGAGCGAATCATGAACGTATTGCAACAACCTACAGCGGGAATCCCTCACGCTTGCGCGACAAGGAGAGCACCATAGGACAGCACCAATAATAAAACATGCAACTCAAACCAATTACGATCATCAATTAACCCACAGGACAAAACGGATCTACTCAAACATCATAGGATAGCCATACATCATTGGGAAAAAAATATAGCATTGAGAACCATGTTTAAGTAGAGATTACAGCGGGTAAAAGAGGGGTTACACCGCTGCATAGAGGGGGAAGAGTTGGTGATGATGGCGGTGAAGTTGTTGGTGTAGATTGTGGTGATGATGATGGCCCCGGCGGCGTTCCGGCGCCACCGGAAGAGAGGTGGAGAGAGCCCTCCTTCTTATTCTTCTTATTCTTCCTTGACCGTCTCCCTAGATGGGAGAAGGGTTTCCCATCTGGTCCATGGTCTCCATGGCAAGGGAGGGGCGAGAGCCCCTCCGAGATTGGATCTGTCTCTCTGTCTCTCTCTATTTCTGCGTTCCAGATTCTGCCCTTTCACCGTTTCTTTTATAACCGGAGATCCGTAACTCCGATTGGGCTGAATTTTGGACACGATCTCTATCCGGATATTAGCTTCGGAGAAAGAAGGGAACAACCACCTTACGGGGTGTCCACGAGTGGTCAGGGCGCGCCTGCCCCCCTAGGGCGCGCCCCCTGCCTCGTGGCCCCCTCGGGCATCGTCTCGCGTTGATTCCACTTCCCAAAAATCAGATATATTGCAAAAAAATATCTCTGTTAGTTTTTATTCCGTTTGGACTCCGTTTGATATGGATTTTCTGCGAAACAAAAAACATGCAACAAACAGGAACTGGCACTGGGCACTAGATCAATATGTTAGTCCCAAAAATAGTATAAAGAGTTGCCAAAAGTATATGAAAGTTGTAGAATATTGGCATGGAACAATAAAAAATTATAGATATGACGGAGACGTATCAGCGTCCCCAAGCTTAATTCTTGCTCGTCCTCGAGTAGGTAAATGATAAAAAGATAATTTTTCATGTGTAATGCTACCTAGCATAATCTTGATCACATAATCTAATCATGGCATGAATATTAAGACACGAGTGATTCAAAGAAATAGTCTATCATTTGACATTAAGACAATAATACTTCAAGCATACTAATAAAGCAATCATGTCTTTTCAAAATAACATGGCCAAAGAAAGTTATCCCTACAAAATCATATAGTCTGGCTATGCTCCATCTTCACCACACAAAATATTCACATCATGCACAACCCCGATGACAAGCCAAGCAATTGTTTCGTACTTTTGACGTTCTCAAACCTTTTCAACTTTCACGCAATACATGAGCGTGAGCCATGGACATAGCACTATGGGTGGAATAGAATATGATGATGGAGGTTGTGTGGAGAAGACAAAAAGGAAGAAAGTCTCACATCGACGCGGCTAATCAATGGGTTGTGGAGATGCCCATCAATTGATGTCAATGCAAGGAGTAGGTATTGCCATGCAATGGATGCACTAGAGCTATAAGTATATGAAAGCTCAAACTAAAAACTAAGTGGGGGTGCATCCAACTTGCTTGCTCATGAAGACCTCGGGCATTTGAGGAAGCCCATCATTGGAATATACAAGCCAAGTTCTATAATGAAAATTCCCACTAGTATATGAAAGTGATAACCAAGAGACTCTCTATATGAAGAACATGGTGCTACTCTGAAGCACAAGTGTGGTAAAAGGATAGTAACATTGCCCCCTTTTTTCTTTTTTGTTCTTTTTTCTTTTTTTGGCGGGCTTCTTTCGTCCCCTTTTTTATTTAGACTTCTTTAGCCTCTCCTTTTTTTCTTGGAGCAATGCTCTAATAATGTCACATCCCTAGTCTGGTATGCACTTAGGCTAGCTAGATATGCTTGCATCATGTCTAAATTTATTGAAATTTGAAATGGGGATGAACAAACCCTAGCACCAAATGAACTCAAACTAGGGTCAAATTCAAATGTTTTCAATGAACCCAAAATGCCCTTTGGAAATGTTCATGATTTTTGATAAAGGTGAAAACCTCTGCCAGAAATGATGAGCATATTTCTTGGCCATTTATGGATTTTTGAGCTAAATCATATTGTATTTGAATTGGAGCATTTAATGCCTATAAATATTTTAAATGCTTCAATACTTCTAAAAACAATTGGGGGCTGTTGGAAATAATTCAAATAGTGCCCACAATTTTTATCAGGATTTTACAAAATGAGTTAGTATTTTTACTAATTCAAAACAGATCAAAATAAATAGAAAACATAAAGTAAAGAGAGAGAGAGGACAGTACCTGAGCCACTTACCTGGCCTGCACTGTGTTGGCCCAACACTGTTGGCCCAGCCCATCTCTCTCCCTTGTCTTCTTCCAGCTCATGCCAGAAGGACTGGAGCGTGCGTGCCCGGCGCGCGCAGCCACACGCCGGCCACCTCCACCCTGCCTGCGTGCTCCCTCGTCGCCCTGGATCTCCCTCACGATGCCACGCAGACCCCTGGTCCCCCTCGACCGCTCCCATCTCTCCCCACCTCCCTCTCGCGCCCGACCGATGCCGTCGCCGCGGCTTGCTGCCTGCGTAGCCACGGCCACCGTTCACCCCTCGCCTTGTCGAAGCGCCCAGAAGAACCGCCGTCGACTCCTGCATCGTCTACGCCAACCCGTTCGATCGCGGGAGCTCTGCAACCTTGTCCTCGACCTCATCTTCTTCCTCGGCCACAGGAGATCGCCGCTGGGATTCCGACGCCGTCAAGCCTTCCCCGAGCACGCTGAGATCACCGTCGACCCCGCCGTGAGCTCCTCTACCGAACCCCTCTCTCCCCGGCATCAATTTCATGCTCTAGCCCCGCTAACCATCAGAGCCGACAGCTCCTCGCCGCCGGCCATGTCGCCACCGCGGCTACGGCCCTGCAAGCACGCGTTCAAGCTTACCACTGAACTCACTGCACCCCCACGGGTATAACGCGCCCACCCGTGGCTCCTGCCATGCCCTGCACCGTCGATTCGTTCGACGCCCGAACGCTGGCCGCCACGCTTCCCATCGCCGCCGTCATTCTGGGCCATCTCCGGCGAAGCTGAGAGCACCGCTCGACGCGCGCGAGCTCCAGCTACTCGTAGATGGGCTCCGCCGTTGATTTGGTCGCCGGAGGAAGATTTTCGAGCCTCGCCGCCGTGTCTGGCCTCGCCGGCGTCGAGTCACCGGCGAGTTTGACCTGTTCGACCCGGGGTTTGACCTCCCTGGGGTCAACACACGTGGGCCCCGGCCCTGACTAGATTAGTTTAGGACTAATTAACCCCGCTGACACTGATAGTGGGCCCAATGGCTATTAATTTGATTAGTTAGATTTAATTAACATTGTTAGTTATTTGTGTCACTGACGTGTCGACCCCACTGGTCAGGTTTGACCTGGACCGGGTCAGTTGACCTGCTGACGTCACAGTGACGTAGTGCTGACGCCATAACTCATTTTCTGGGTTAATTTTAATACAGGAAATTCCAGAAAATAGTATAAACTTCTAAAATTCATAGAAATTCAACCGTAGCTCCAAATGAAACAAATTATATATGAAAAATGATCAGAAAAATCCAATCTATTCATCTGCACTGGTTTCATGCATGTTAGAGCAACTTAACCTTGCTGTTTAGGACAAATCATGTAAATGGCATTTGAATTTCCACATATGGAGTTTGAATTTGAATCTTGGATTCAAACCAACTCCATTTAATATGTTGCTAGTTGCATTAGCTCAAAACACATTCATATTGCCATGTCATGATCATGCATCATATTGTGCATTGCATTGATTGTATTTCTTCTCTGTTGCCGGTATTTGTCCCCTCTCGGTAGACGATGTCCCGGCGTTGTGATCGTTGACACTAATGAAGACTCAATGCTATCTTCAGAAGTGCCAGGCAAGCAAAACCCCCTTGTTCATTCCGATACAATCCCACTCTCTCGCTCCTGCTCTCTTTTACTGCATTAGGACAACAACGATTCATCTGTTACTTGCTGCGGTAGCTGAACCCCTTTATCCTCTGCATGACCTGTCATTGCCACAGTAAATAGATGAAACCCACTAGCATGAGTAGGAGTTGTTTGAGCCCTGATGTGCCTACTCATTCATGCTTGTTTGTCATGCCTGCTACTGCTTAGAGTTGAGTTGAGTCTGATTCAACGGGGATGAGTTGGAATGGTGATGAACATGTCCTACTGTGTATGAGCTAAGTGTGTGAACACGATTTGGTAAAGGTAGCAGTGAGAGGCCATGTAGGAGTACATGGTGGGTTGTCTCATTGAAGCCATCCTCAGGAACTGAGTTTTGTGTTTGTGATCCATGAACAGTTACTACCACACATTGGAATGCTTAAGTGCCCCTCTCGACTTATTAATCAACTTGATCTCTGTCCAGGAGTTGCAACTAGTTTCTGGTGTTTGTAGGTAGTGTTAGTAGTCTACCAAGTGGCACCCGGTACAGGTGGGCTTGGGACAGACTAGGCACATGTGGCCTGGTGTACCGAGTGGCACCCGGATGGTGGGCTCGGGAAACCTTCACACATCGTTTGGGACCGTGAGCGACACCCCGGCCGGATCTCCTTGCGGATGGAACCCGAATAGGCGATAAACCTGGAAGAGAGACTTGTGTGGTTAGTCAGGTCGTGGCCGACTCCCTCGCCAGGCTTCCGCTTGAAGGTTGCTGAGGTACACGACGTGTACATGGTGGTAAGTGGCGAGAGCGTGTGTGACGAAGTACACCCCTGCAGGGTTAATATGATCTATTCGAATAGCCGTGTCCGCGGTAAAGGACTTCTGGGTTGCCTGTACAGTTCATAGACAAGTGAAAGTGGATACTCTAAAATGCGCAAGATAAGCGTGAGTGCTATGGATGGCGTTCTCGTAGGGAGACGGGAGCGGATCCATAGTGGTGTATTGATATGGTGAATATGTGGACTCGTGTGCGCCACCTCAAAAGAGTTGCTTACAGTCGTAGTTCAGGTTAGCCACTGAGTCAAAGCTGGCTTGCTGCAGTTAAACTCCACCACCCCCTTTTTGATACTGATGCATATGTAGATAGTTCTGATGTAAGTCTTGCTGGGTACAATTGTACTCACGTTTGGCTATTTTATGTTTTGCAGAGAGACGTCAATCTCGCTAGTAGTTCCGTGTGGACTTCGAGGTTTAGCTTGTTACCTCAGCTACGATCTTGTGCCCTCGGCAGGATCTGGTAGATAGTCAGGCTTCTCAGCCTTTTTCATTTGTAGTTGTCTGTACTCAGACAAGTTAAGCTTCCGCATGTGCTTGTTGCTTGTATGCTCTGAATGTTGGGTCATGAGACCCATGTTTGTAATATCTCGCTCTTCGGAGCCTAATGAATAAATACTCTGAGTCGTAGAGTCTTGTTGTGATGCCATGTTGTATTTGCACATATCGAGCATATTGTGTGTATGATTGAAATGCTTGGTATGTGTGGGATCCGACAATCTAGTTGTCTATCCTTAGCAGCCTCTCTTATGGGGAAATGTAGTCTAGTGCCTCCTTGAGCCATAGTAGTCCGCTACAGCCCGGTTCACCGGAGTCCTGCTAGCCCAGCACTACTGCTCTGGACACTTGACTGGCCGGCATGTGTTTCATATTGTTCCTGTGTCTGTCCCTTCGGGGAAATGTCACGCGGTGACATCCAGAGTCCTGCCTAGCCTGCTACAGCCCGGGTTCCCGGAGTCCTGTTAGCCCAGTGCTACAGCCCGGATTCGCACGCTGCTGACCGACACGTTCGATGTTGATTCATGTATGCCTGTCCCCATACGTTAGTGCTGCTTTGGGTTCACGACTAGCCATGTCGGCCCGGGTTCTCTGTCATGTGGATGCTAGCGACACTATCATATACGTGAGCCAAAAGGCGCAAACGGTCCCGGGCCATGGTAAGGCGACACCCGTGGGAATACCGTGCGTGAGGCCGCAAAGTGATATGAGGTGTTACCGGCTAGATCGATGTGACTTGGAATCGGGATCCTGACAGCTTTGGTATCAGAGCCTGACTGCCTGTAGGATTACCAAGCCAAACTGGTCGAAGTTGAGTCTAGAAGTGCTTTAGTTATATAAGGGAATTGATTGTGGATGGGAACGTAAGGCTCTTTTTACTCCTTTACCTTATGCCCTCTAATCTGAGTCAACCTCTTCTCTTCTACGGGGATTAAGAACTAGGCTTCTCATCTTTCTATCAGGATCACGTGTTACTAATCCGTAGACTCTTAGGATTGATGGATTTAAGCCTCAGTTCAGTTCCTACTACTTCCGTATGTTGACCGTTGATCCCGGAAGTTTATATTGTGATGTTGAGTGGTTATGCCACCATTTTGTAGGATGTCTCAAATCCTTTCTGAGCATTTATAGTCGTTATGCTGTCCGAGTCATCCCAGGTTTCTAAATAGTCTGATGCATTTGCAAAAATCCTTTCCCTCTGTTTTTGCGTTCCTTTGGGCCAGATTAAGCACACTACCGGTGCGTTGAGGCACTCTATTGCCTCGGTATATATGTTGGAGCTATTATTATGACCCTAGGTGTTTTAGGGAGTCACCTAGTAATCTAGCCATGTTTTGTGTTCCGGTGTGATGATTCTGGCCATTATTCTTGAAAGCATCCCGTGATGCCATTTTGTTAGCAGGCATTCTATTTCTGGGTCCTTGAGCCCAAGATTCACTCCACCCTACCTCATGTTGATAGTGTTTGCTAGTTCCTTTAGGATATTAGTAACCTTGCGATATTCCTCGTGGTTCGTGGTTTATCATTCTTCCAATACCATGAACCAATATGGCAGAAGTTCCTTTGACCCAAAAGATCACAACCAGAGTGCTCTTGATGAGTTCTCCATTCTGCATTGTGAATCTGCCAGTCCTACCTTTCTGCATGGATCATCTGGAAGAAATATGTGGAACTTGTTGACATACTAAATCTATGCATCCGCAACTCAGAAAACCATATGTCCCTCTGAGTTGTCTCTCTTTAGTTGTATTCTAACCTCTATCTATCAATTGATAGTCAAGGCTAGTTGTACATCCGTGTTATCGATGCGTACTATCCTTGTGGTCCGTCAAGCCATTCTATTTCAGAATGACTAGGAGAAACAAACTCCAGAACCTCGTCCATATCTAGGATTGGGTCAAAGTAGTTGTATTCCGCAGATCAAATGCCTAACCAGCTTTTGTTCTGTTCTACCTTCGAGTATTACCCCCTTTATGTCGAGAATATCATGAGAATTGCACCACCTCTTATGAATTCTTGACGCAGTGATACTTCTCGCCATCATTATTCATTCCTCGGTCCCGTGTTGTCACAACTGGAATACCGACAAGTGAACCGTGATGTGTGAAATCAATACTCCTAGCAACTCCGTTGCTTGGTAGCTAATGGACAATACTCTCATCCTTAGTATGCCGGTTATTGAATCGTCATCCTAAGATTTATCGTGCGACCTAGTCCATTTTCCCTGGTGCACTCCTCGATCAACGAGATAGGATTGTGTCAATCCATTACTCTCTGGATCACATCGTCTTGCCCTGAAAAGCAAGATTGTTCTCGAGCTTAGTAACATATCGGTGGTTCGTGATTTTCTGAATATCTTCTCAGAAGTATCACCAGGTTGTCACCTGACCGCTATGTTGAGCTCGTGATCAAATAGTTTTCCTATAAACCACCCATTCTCCAAGAATCTGTGTTGGATACCCCTGAGCTAGTTGGTTAAGCCAAACAACAACTTGGAGAGTTGGAAGATAAAAGCTTGCCTCGCTTAGTTCATTTTAAGGGATATCCTTTTGTGTTGTGTGTTGTAGAAAGATGATTTCTTCATCGATTGGTCCTCGTGATCAATTAATGGACCTATCATCTTAACCAAACTTTGATTTGAGTATGGGCTATTATCAATCAAATCAGAACCAACGATGATCATAATGTTGTCTTACTCGTGGTTGATCCCTCGAGCATGCACCATTATATCTTTTGGGTCTGACCAATGCTATCACTTGTTCACATAATTATGGAATTCCATCTCCATGGAAACCTAGATGAATTGTTGTTGAGCCCATCAGCAACACTGCTACCTTCTCCATGACTCGTGTTGAACATCCAGCTAGTGTTGGAAACTTTTTGAAAGCATTTTCTTCGTGCTAGCTCATGAAGTATATGTTTGGATGAAAGAAGTGACTTCGTCTAAGCTCATGTGCATTAGTTGTAAGTTGCCGCCGTGAGTTCGAGAAAGATTGTTTTTGTTTCCTTTGGAATCATCCCAAGTCAGTCATGCATTCGTGCGAAGTATTCTATGGTTTGGTAGATTAATTACCTCCATTCCATATGTATCCCTAGCACACCAAGCCACTAACTGACTTGTTCAAGGAGAAGGAGTTCCTCCATAAGAGCTAATCCGGACTTATGAAAGAACTTCGATATCCTCGTTGATGGTTCCCAACCAGAACTCGGTAGTGTTTCATTGTAAGACTACCATGTGGGCATGCTTGTCTGGGACAACGTGTTCACATGTTTGTAGCAGAACCAACTCATGTTTTGGAGCTTACTACCATAGTCCATCTCCCGAGAATCTCGCAACGCCATCTCGTCGGTTTGTGTTGCAAACTTTCCTTTCCGGACATGCTGTCTGGAATATCCTATTACCAACTAGACCTAAATCTCAGGCAGATATGATGGTTGGAACATCTCCCAATAGCTATAATATTGGTCTTCGTAACCCGGTAAGTGGATGTCGTGGCCAACACACCCAGCCGGAAGACCTATTATTGTAGTAACTTGATTGAGGAAGTTGGCCACCTCCCCATAAGGATTTCGTAGGATTGCTCCCTAGTGGTTCCTTATGGATTTTGATATTTCCGAAGTCCGACCTTTTACTTGATGTTCTAGATATCAAACCATATCTATGATCGGGATATGCTAGTGCATCAAGGAGAACATTAGAAGCGGAGTGCTAAATGTCTCTCGGTCGATCATCCAGATTTGCTTCTTTGGCATTGCTAAGGAAAAATCTGAGAAAGTGATGTCCTCCTTTGCACCTGCATCCTCCATCACCGTTCATCATGGTAGTATGATGTGTTGCCAGGATCCTCAGCACGGATGTTGGTAAAACCTTGATGAATATGGAAATGCTCAAGTTCTTGAGAGCACGCACAAGCACTAGGTGTTATCGTCGGCACTAACTGGGATTGCTCCCAGTTTCCTTCGGTTATGCTAAACCTTTCAAACAGTAGATTCACTCTCTACTGTTGAGCTTCTCCTCAGTTACTAGAATCATTCCTAGCATTTGTGTTTTTGTTCCCAGCTTGCACCGTCATTGTGCCATCCTACCCTGGATTACCCTTCCCAGTAATTACTGATAAGGACCATCTTCAAAAGTGGTCCCACCAGGGGTTCCGACCATTTCCGGTAATAAGCAAATCACCCCTTGTGTTGTCTTCAACAACGTAGTCCACATCATCCATTCTGGTCAGAATATGCCATTCTTTAGAATTTGTTCACACGATTGCTTGTGATTGCCTTAGGCTGGTATGAAGAGTTTCAATGATCTCTGAATCAAAAGTAATTCTTTTTGCCATTTAAGGGAATATTTCTACGAGCCACCTTTCCTAAGGTGCCCCGTTATGGAGTCATGGCAATTAACTCCTCGCTGCTTTGGAACCCATGCACCATATTATCTAAGCGTGGGATTGTTGCCCACCAAATCAAACCTCATCGTTTTTTCTTCCATCCCTCTCGATGTGTTTTGTGTCTCAACTCGAGATGTTTCAACATCTCATTCCGTGAGTTGATCGTGAGTTGCTCGATCTTTAAGAAGATCGATTCCTATAGAGTTTCTTCTGTCGACATCATGTTGGATAAAGATTCCGAAAGCAAAGACGACAAGATCAATTTGAAGCAATGAATCAACATCTTCGAGAAGAACAACTGGATCGTGAAGATTATGTTAGTTTGCGTTCCCCTTTCATCTTACCCTACGCTTGAATCTCGGGACGAGATTTTTGTTTAGTGGGGGTGAGTTGTCACATCCCTAGTCTGGTATGCACTTAGGCTAGCTAGATATGCTTGCATCATGTCTAAATTTATTGAAATTTGAAATGGGGATGAACAAACCCTAGCACCAAATGAACTCAAACTAGGGTCAAATTCAAATGTTTTCAATGAACCCAAAATGCCCTTTGGAAATGTTCATGATTTTTGATAAAGGTGAAAACCTCTGCCAGAAATGATGAGCATATTTCTTGGCCATTTATGGATTTTTGAGCTAAATCATATTGTATTTGAATTGGACCATTTAATGCCTATAAATATTTTAAATGCTTCAATACTTTTGAAAACAATTGGGGGCTGCTGGAAATAATTCAAATAGTGCCCACAATTTTTATCAGGATTTTACAAAATGAGTTAGTATTTTTACTAATTCAAAACAGATCAAAATAAATAGAAAACATAAAGTAAAGAGAGAGAGAGAGAGGAGAGTACCTGAGCCACTTACCTGGCCTGCACTGTGTTGGCCCAACACTGTTGGCCCAGCCCATCTCTCTCCCTTGTCTTCTTCCAGCTCACGCCAGAAGGACTGGAGCGCGCGTGCCCGGCGCGCGCAGCCACACGCCGGCCACCTCCACCCTGCCTGTGTGCTCCCTCGTCGCCCTGGATCTCCCTCATGATGCCACGCAGACCCCTGGTCCCCCTCGACCGCTCCCATCTCTCCCCACCTCCCTCTCGCGCCCGACCGATGCCATCGCCGCCGCTTGCTGCCTGCGTAGCCACGGCCACCGTTCACCCCTCGCCTTGTCGAAGCGCCCAGAAGAACCACCGTCGACTCCTGCATCGTCTACGCCAACCCGTTTGATCGCGGGAGCTCTGCAACCTCGTCCTCGACCTCATCTTCTTCCTCGGCCACAGGAGATCGCCGCTGGGATTCCGACGCCGCCAAGCCTTCCCCGAGCACGCTGAGATCACCGTCGACCCCGCCGTGAGCTCCTCTACCGAACCCCTCTCTCCCCGCCGTCAATTTCCTGCTCTAGCCCCGCTAACCATCAGAGCAGACAGCTCCTCGCCGCCGACCATGTCGCCACCGCGGCTACGGCCCTGCAAGCACGCGTTCAAGCTTACCACTGAACTCACTGCACCCCCACGGGTCTAACGCGCCCACCCGCGGCTCCTGCCATGCCCTGCACCGTCGATTCGTTCGACGCCCGAACGCCGGCCGCCACGCTTGCGATCGCCGCCGTTGTTCTGGGCCATCTCCGGCGAAGCTGAGAGCACCGCTCGACGCGCGCGAGCTCTAGCTACTCGTAGATGGGCTCCGCCGTTGATTTGGTCGTCAGAGGAAGATTTTCGAGCCTCGCCGCCGTGTCTGGCCTCGCCGGCGTCGAGTCGCCGGCGAGTTTGACCTGTTCGACCCGGGGTTTGACCTCCCTGGGGTCAACATACGTGGGCCCCGGCCCTGACTAGATTAGTTTAGGACTAATTAACCCTGCTGACACTGATAGTGGCCCAATGGCTGTTAATTTGATTAGTTAGATTTAATTAACCCTGTTAGTTATTTGTGTCACTGACGTGTCGACCCCACTGGTCAGGTTTGACCTGGACCGGGTCAGTTGACCTGCTGACGTCACAGTGACGTAATGCTGACACCATAACTCATTTTCTGGGTTAATTTTAATACAGGAAATTCCAGAAAATAGTATAAACTTCTAAAATTCATAGAAATTCAACCGTAGCTCCAAATGAAACAAATTATATATGAAAAATGATCAGAAAAATCCAATCTATTCATCTGCACTGGTTTCATGCATGTTAGAGCAACTTAACCTTGCTGTTTAGGACAAATCATGTAAATGGCATTTGAATTTCCACATATGGAGTTTGAATTTGAATCTTGGATTCAAACCAACTCCATTTAATATGTTGCTAGTTGCATTAGCTCAAAACACATTCATATTGCCATGTCATGATCATGCATCATATTGTGCATTGCATTGATTGTATTTCTTCTCTGTTGCCGGTATTTGTCCCCTCTCGGTAGACGATGTTCCGGCGTTGTGATCGTTGACACTAATGAAGACTCAATGCTATCTTCAGAAGTGCCAGGCAAGCAAAACCCCCTTGTTCATTCCGATACAATCCCACTCTCTCGCTCCTGCTCTCTTTTACTGCATTAGGACAACAACGATTCATCTGTTACTTGCTGCGGTAGCTGAACCCCTTTATCCTCTGCATGACCTGTCATTGCCACAGTAAATAGATGAAACCCACTAGCATGAGTAGGAGTTGTTTGAGCCCTGATGTGCCTACTCATTCATGCTTGTTTGTCATGCCTGCTACTGCTTAGAGTTGAGTTGAGTCTGATTCAGCGGGGATGAGTTGGAATGGTGATGAACATGTCCTACTGTGTATGAGCTAAGTGTGTGAACACGATTTGGTAAAGGTAGCAGTGAGAGGCCATGTAGGAGTACATGGTGGGTTGTCTCATTGAAGCCATCCTCAGGAACTGAGTTCTGTGTTTGTGATCCATGAACAGTTACTACCACACATTGGAATGCTTAAGTGCCCCTCTCGACTTATTAATCAACTTGATCTCTGTCCAGGAGTTGCAACTAGTTTCTGGTGTTTGTACGTAGTGTTAGTAGTCTACCAAGTGGCACCTGGTACAGGTGGGCTTGGGACAGACTAGGCACATGTGGCCTGGTGTACCGAGTGGCACCCGGATGGTGGGCTCGGGAACCCTGCACACATCGTTTGGGGCCGTGAGCGACACCCCGGCCGGATCTCCTTGCGGATGGAACCCGAATAGGCGATAAACCTGGAAGAGAGACTTGTGTGGTTAGTCAGGTCGTGGCCGACTCCCTCGCCAGGCTTCCGCTTGAAGGTTGCTGAGGTACACGACGTGTACATGGTGGTAAGTGGCGAGAGCGTGTGTGACGAAGTACACCCCTGCAGGGTTAATATGATCTATTCGAATAGCCGTGTCCGCGGTAAAGGACTTCTGGGTTGCCTGTACAGTTCATAGACAAGTGAAAGTGGATACTCTAAAATGCGCAAGATAAGCGTGAGTGCTATGGATGGCGTTCTCATAGGGAGACGGGAGCGGATCCATAGTGGTGTATTGATATGGTGAATATGTGGACTCGTGTGCGCCACCTCAAAAGAGTTGCTTACAGTCGTAGTTCAGGTTAGCCACTGAGTCAAAGCTGGCTTGCTGCAGTTAAACTCCACCACCCCCTTTTTGATACTGATGCATATGTAGATAGTTCTGATGTAAGTCTTGTTGGGTACAATTGTACTCACGTTTGGCTATTTTATGTTTAGCATTCTATAAATCAACCATGGACTATCTCATACCAGCATGGTGCATAAAAGAAAAGTGAAAACTAAATGCAAAAGACGCTCCAAGATTTGCACATATCGCATGAACGAAACGAATCCGAAAACATACCGATACTTGTTGAAGAAAGATGGGATGCCTTCCGGGGCATCCCCAAGCTTAGACGCTTGAGCCTCCTTGAATATTTACTTGGTGTGCCTTGGGCATCCCCAAGCTTGAGCTCTTGCCTCTCCTCCTTATCCTCATATCGAGACATCCTCGATCTTCGAACACTTCATCCACACAAAACTCAACAGAAAACTCGGTAAGATCCGTTAGTATAATAAAGCAAATCACTACTCTAAGTACTGTTGCAAACCAATTCATATTTTGTTTCTGCATTATAGCTACTGTAATATAACTTTCCCACGGCTTAATCCACCGATAGAAATTGATAGTTTCATTAAAACAAGCAAACTGTGCATCAAAAACAGAAACTGTCTAAAACAGAACAGTCTGTAATAATCTGAACATTCACCATACCTATGTACTCCAAAAATTATGGAAACATTAGGAAAAATAAAAAATTTGCATAGAAAGACAGTACAAAAGGTTTCAGAACCATTTAACGTTCCAGTAAAAAATGTAAAATCGCGCACTACAGCCAAAGTTTCTGTCCTGCACCGCACAAACCAACAAGCATTGTAAACATCCTAAAGGCAAACCTTGGCACATTATTTTTATAATACAATGGAATTGTACAAGGGGATAATTATTTTTGTTGAAAAGTTTCTGTAATCAAGATTCACAAAGTTTCCATGAGCATGAACAAAGTTCAAGGCTAGCTCCCACTTTAACAATGCTCGTCTTTCTCACTTTCACTTTTCTTTTTGAAAAAAAAAATTTAGGTTCCCCTCTTTATTTTTTTTGTTATTAAACTATATAAAAGCACACAACAGAAATAAATGACTCTCTAAAACTTCCGGGTTGTCTCCCTGGCAGCGCTTTCTTTAAAGCCATTAAGCTAGGCATTTAGTGCTCAAGTAATGAATCCACCCGGATCCCAAGGTATATCAAAGCCAATTTTAATTAACAATGATTTGTAATTTAGTAGTGAGCACAAAGTAACATATATCATGTAATGACGAAGTCTAACTCTCTTCCTATGCATCGGCATGTCATAAAAGAACAATTCATGCACACATAGTAAAGGCCAATACATAGCATAAGCAGTTTCTTGCAATTTTATCGTGTGGGAAACATAGAGAGGTGGAGATATAGTTCCTCTCTCATAATAATTGCAAGTAGGAGCAGCAAGCACATGCATATTATATCTATCAAAATCATCATGTCTAGTAGTCAAACGCAACCCATCAATATAATCCTTAATAAGGGCAAACTTCTTCGATATAGTGTAGTTTGGAGAATTCAAAAAGATAATAGGACAATCATGCGTGGGTGCAATAGCAACAATTTCATGTTTAACATAAGGAACTATAGCAAGTTCATCTCCATAAGCATAATTCATATTGGCATCTTGGCCACAAGCATAGCAAGCATCATCAAAAAGGGATATTTCAAAAGAATCAACGGGATCATAACAATCATTATAGCAATCATCCTTCCGTAAGCATGAAGGGAAATTAAACAATGTATGAGTTGAAGAGTTAGTCTCATTAGAAGGTGGGCACGGGTAGCTAATCCGCTCTTCCTCCTTTTGTTCTTCGCTCTCCTCATCATCTTTTTCATCCAATGATCTCACAGTTTCATCAATTTCTTCTTCCATAGACTCCTGCAAAATATTAGTCTCTTCTTGGACAGCGGAGACTCTCTCAATAAAATCATCAATATTGGAATTGAATTCATAATTCTCATAGCAATATTTAAGGATAGCTAAATGTTCAGGTCTATAAACTGAATCATCAAAATCTTCAAACTCTTTAAACAAAGATTCAATTTCACAAGCACCCTTAAAAGCAACAAATTCTTCTATTCGTTCCACATCATAGTAATCATATATACCATTAGCATAAGAAGATAAGGTTTCATTATCATTAAATTTGCATTAAAAGGGAAGGTGTGGAGCATTCATCCTAGAGCAACAAGTATAATCATGTCTCTAGCATAGATCCCGAGCATACCAATGCAACATATATATGAATTTGATCCCATAATAGTTTCCCTTTTTGAGTCAAGCAATAATCCCTAAAGTATTCACGTTGATCCAATGTGTCTCCCATAACATAATTGAATGGGGTTTTCTCAGGATTATCAAAGTAGTACATAATATCTTTCACATAATGAGCATCGAGGGTTTTAGGAGGTTCCCCATCTCCATGAGTAGCAAGTAAACCTAATTTTTTGGTATTTCGTGTTCCATATCCATAACTAAAGATAGGGAACAACTTAGAACAGCAAATAAAAATTATTTAGTGATAAACCAAACAAGCACACACGAGATAATTCACCCCACGCTATGACTCCCCGGCAACGGCACCAGAAAAAGGTCTTGATAACCCACAAGTATAGGGGATCAATTGTAGCCTCTTTCGATAAGTAAGAGTGTCGAACCCAACGATGAGCTAAAGGTAGAACAAATATTCCCTCAAGTTCTATCGACCAGTGATACAACTCTATGCACGCTTAACGTTCGCTTTACCTAGAACAAGTATGAAACTAGAAGTACTTTGTAGGTGTTGTTGGATAAGTTTGCAAGATAATAAAGAGAGCGTAAATAAAAAGTAGGGGCTGTTTAGATAAAGACACAACTAAGTTAGTTTTAGTAGAGAGCTTTTTGTCACGAGAAAGTTATTTGTCCCTAGGCAATCGATAACTAGACCGGTAATCATTATTGCAATTTTATTTGAGGGAGAGGCATAAGCTAACATACTTTCTCTTCTTGGATCATATGCACTTATGATTGGAACTCTAGCAAGCATCCGCAACTACTAAAGATCATTAAGGTAAAACCCAACCATAGCATTAAAGCATCAGGTCCTCTTTATCCCATACGCAACAACCCCCTTACTCGGGTTTGTGTTTCAGTCACTCACACAACCCACTATGAGCGAATCATGAACGTATTGCAACACCCTACAGCGGGAATCCCTCACGCTTGCACAACACGAAGAGCACCATAGGACAACACCAACAATAAATCATGCAACTCAAACCAATCACGATCATCAATTAACCCATAGGACAAAACGGATCTACTCAAACATCATAGGATAGCCATACATCATTGGGAAATAATATATAGCATTGAGCACCATGTTTAAGTAGAGATTACAGCGGGTAAAAGACGGGTTACACCACTGCATAGAGGGGGGAAGAGTTGGTGATGTTGACGGTGAAGTTGTTGGTGTAGATTGCAGTGATGATGATGGCCCCGGTGGCGTTCCGGCGCCACCGGAAGAGAGGGGGAGAGAGACCCCCTTCTTCTTCTTCTTCCTTAACCTTCTCCCTAGATGGGAGAAGGGTTTCCCCTCTGGTCCATGGTCTCCATGGCGTGGGAGGGGCGAGAGCCCCTCCAAGATTGGATCTGTCTCTCTGTCTCTCTCTGTTTCCGCGTTCCAGATTCTGCCCTTTCACCATTTCTTTTATAACCGGAGATCCGTAACTCCGATTGGGCTGAATTTTGGACACGATCTCTATCCGGATATTAGCTTTCTTGCAGCGAAAGAAGGGCAACAACCGCCTTACGGGGTGTCCACGAGGGTCAGGGGCGCGCCCCCTGCCTCGTGGCCCCCTCGGGCATTGTCTCGCGTTGATTCCACTTCCCAAAAATCAGATATATTCCAAAAAAATCTCCGTCAGTTTTTATTCCGTTTGGACTCCGTTTGATATGGATTTTCTGCGAAAGAAAAAACATGCAACAAACAAGAACTGGCACTGGGCACTGGATCAATATGTTAGTCCCAAAAATAGTATAAAAAGTTGCCAAAAGTATATGAAAGTTGTAGAATATTGGCATGGAACAATCAAAAATTATAGATATGATGGAGACGTATCAGGCAGCTGCTGATAAAGCGGCTGCGGACTTAACGGCCGAACAGGCCGCTCAGCGCCGTTGTGAGGAACGGGTGACCGAGATGGAGCAAAAGCTCAAGGACACCGCCGCCAAGTGCGAGTCCTTAGAAAAGGAAAATAAGGTGAAGGAGACCGAACTCGCCAAGGCCCTTCAAGAAGCTTCGGAGGTGCAGTCCGAATCCCGCGCAGCGCGCGAGGAAATCCGTCAAGCCGGACCGATAGCGGCTGGTAAGCCCTTTCTTTTACAGGCTAAATTTGGGGACCGGAAGTATGCCTTGCTTAATCAACTGTGGGGTTCTCCAGACGCATATGCGGATCTACTGAAGAGTGCTACGTATGCCGCCCAATTCTTCCAGGCCCAGGAGGGGTACGCGATGGAGAAGCTCTTCTGGTTGTAGTTTGCGGGGCAGGAGCGTCCCGTACTGCTAAATGACCAGATGTCACAATGGGCGGAGCTGCAGAAGATGTCCAGCGCGGCCATGAAGGACGTCATAGTCCAGTTGTGGCCGGCCGAAGCCATTCCGGACAGCTACTTCGGCCTCGTGCGGCGTCTCGTTTATGCTCTGCCCCGAATTGACGCTATCAAGAGGTGGTCTTGTATAGAAGGGGCGCGAATGTCCTTCTCCCATGTCAAGATGCACTGGGCGAAGATGAAGGCCGAAAAGGTGGCAGTTGAGGGTCCGCCCGAAAGCAAGGACCACCGCACACCAGAGCGCTACTTTGAGGACGTTCTCAGAGGTGCCCGCTGATGTCTACTACACAACCTTCTTCTTGTAGACGTTATTGGGCCTCCAAGTGCAGAGGTTTGTAGGACAGTATCAAATTTCCCTCAAGTGGATGACCTAAGGTTTATCAATCCGTGGGAGGCGTAGGATGAAGATGGTCTCTCTCAAGCAACCCTGCAATCAAATAACAAAGAGTCTCTTGTGTCCCCAACACACCCAATACAATGGTAAATTGTATAGGTGCACTAGTTCGGCGCAGAGATGGTGATACAAGTGCAATATGGATGGTAGATATAGGTTTTTGTAATCTGAAAATATAAAAACAGCAACGTAACAAGTGGTAAAAGTGAGCGTAAACGGTATCGCAATGCATTGAAACAAGGCCTAGGGTTCATACTTTCACTAGTGCAAGTTCTCTCAACAATAATAACATAATTGGATCATATAACTATCCCTCAACATGCAACAAAGAGTCACTCCAAAGTCACTAATAGCGGAGAACAAATGAAGAGATTATTGTAGGGTACGAAACCACCTCAAAGTTATCCTTTCTGATCGATCTATTCAAGAGCCCATAGTAAAATAACACGAGGCTATTCTTTCCGTTCGATATATCATAGAGTTCGTACTAGAATAACACCTTAAGACACAAATCAACCAAAACCCTAATGTCATCTAGATACTCCAATGTCACCTCAAGTATCCGTGGGTATGATTATATGATATGCATCACACAATCTCAGATTCTTCTATTCAACCCAACACAAAGTACTTCAAAGAGTGCCCCAAAGTTTCTACCGGAGAGTCAAGACAAAAATGTGTGCCAACCCCTATGCATAGATTCCCAAGGTCACGGAACCCGCAAGTTGATCACCAAAACACACATCAAGTGAATCAATAGAATACCCCATTGTCACCACGGGTATCCCACGCAAAACATACATCAAGTGTTCTCAAATCCTTAAAGACTCAATCCGATAAGATAACTTCAAAGGGAAAACTCAGTCCATTACAAGAGAGTTGAGGGGGAGAAACATCATAAGATCCAACTATAATAGCGAAGCTCGCGATACATCAAGATCGTGCCAAATCAAGAACACGAGAGAGAGAGAGAGAGAGAGAGAGAGAGAGATCAAACACTTAGCTACTAGTACATACCCTCAGCCCCGAGGGTGAACTACTCCCTCCTCGTCATGGAGATCGCCGGGATGATGAAGATGGCCACCGGTGAGGGATTCCCCCTCCGGCAGGGTGCCGGAACAGGGTCCCGATTGGTTTTTCATGGCTACAGAGGCTTGCGGCGGCGGAACTCCCGATCTAGGTTATGTTCTGGGGGTTTCTGTATATATAAGAGGTTTTGGCGTCGGGAACAAGTCAGGGGGGTCTCCGAGGCGGCCACGAGGTAGGAGCCGCGCCCATGGGGGTAGGGCGCGCCCCCACCCTCGTGGGTGCCTCGGGACTCTTCTGGCCCATCTCCGATACTCCGTGGTCTTCTTCTGGTCCAAAAATAATCTCCGTCAATTTTCAGGTCAATTGGACTCCGTTTGGTTTTCCTTTTCTGCGATACTCAAAAACAAGGAAAAAACAGAAACTGGCACTGGGCTCTAGGTTAATAGGTTAGTCCCAAAAATCATATAAAATAGCATATAAATGCATATAAAACATCCTAGATGGATAATACAATAGCATGGTACAATCAAAAATTATAGATACGTTGGAGACGTATCAAGCATCCCCAAGCTTAATTCCTGCTCGTCCTCGAGTAGGTAAATGATAAAAACAGAATTTTTGATGTGGAATGCTACCTAACGTATTTTTAAGTGTAATTCTTTTTATTGTGGCATGAATGTTCAGATCCGAAAGATTTAAGATAGAAGTTTAATATTGACGGAAAAATAATAATACTTCAAGCATTCTAACTAAGCAATTATGTCTTCTCAAAATAACATGGCCAAAGAAAGCTTATCCCTACAAAATCGTATAGTTTGGCTATGTTTCATTTTCGTCACACAAGAATGCTCTCATCATGCACAACCCCGATGACAAGCCAAGCAATTGTTTCATACTTTTGATGTTCTCAAACCTTTTCAATCTTCACGCAATACATGAGCGTGAGCCATGGACATAGAACTATGGGTGGAATAGAGTATAATGATGGGGGTTGTGTGGAGAAGACAAAAAAAGAAGATAGTCTCACATTGACGCGGCTAATCAACAGGCTAGGGAGATGCCCATCAATTGATGTCAATGCAAGGAGTAGGGATTGCCATGCAACGGATGCACTAGAGCTATAAATGTATGAAAGCTCAACAAAAGAAACTAAGTGTGTGTGCATCCAACTTGCTTGCTCACGAAGACCTAGGGCATTTTGAGGAAGCCCGTCGTTGGAATATACAAGCCAAGTTCTATAATGAAAATTCCCACTAGTATATGAAAGTGACAAAATAAGAGACTCTCTATCATGAAGATCATGGTGCTACTTTAAAGCACAAGTGTGGAAAAAGGATAGTAACATTGCCCCTTCTCTCTTTTTCTCTCATTTTTTGGGGCCTTCTCCTTTTTTTATTTGGCCTTTCTCTCTTTTTTGGGGGCCTTCTCTTTCTTTATTTAGCCTTTCACTTTTTTTCCTCACACGGGACAATGCTCTAATAATGATGATCATCACACTTCTATTTATTTACAACTTAAGGATTACAACTCGATACTAGAACAAAATATGACTCTATATGAGTGCCTCCGGCGGTGTACCGGGATGGGCAATGAATCAAGAGTGACATGTATGAAAAATTATGCATGGTGGCCTTGCCACAAATACGATGTCAACTACATGATCATGCAAGGCAATATGACAATGATAAAGCGTGTCATAATAAACGGAACGGTGGAAAGTTGCATGGCAATATATCTCGGAATGGCTATGGAAATGCCATAATAGGTAGGTATGGTGGCTGTTTTGAGGAAGATATAAGGAGGCTTATGTGTGATAGAGCGTATCATATCACGGGGGTTGGATGCACCGGCGAAGTTTGCACCAACTCTCGAGGCGAGAAAGGGCAATGCACGGTACCGAAGAGGCTAGCAATGATGGAAAGGTGAGAGTGCGTATAATCCATGGACTCAACATTAGTCATAAAGAACTCACATAATTATTGCAAAAATCTACAAGTCATCAAAAACCAAGCACTATGCGCATGCTCCTAGGGGGATAGGTTGGTAGGAAAAGACCATCGCTCGTCCCCGACCGCCACTCATAAGGAGGACAATCAAAGAAACACCTCATGCTTCAAATTTGTCACACAACGGTTACCATGCGTGCATGCTATGGGACTTGCAAACCTCAACACAAGTATTTCTCAATTTCTCAATTACTCAACTAGCATGACTCTAATATCACCATCTTTATATCTCAAAACAATTATCAAGTATCAAACTTCTCATAGTATTCAATGCACTATATATGAAAGTTTTTATTATACCCATCTTGGGTGCCTATCATATTAGGACTAATTTTATAGCCAAAGCAAATTACCATGCTGTTCTAAAAGACTCTCAAAATAATATAAGTGAAGCATGAGAGATCAATAATTTCTATAAAATAAAACCACCGTCGTGCTCTAGAAAGATATAAGTGAAGCACTAGAGCAAACGACAAACTACTCCGAAAGATATAAGTGAAGATCAATGAGTAGTTGAATAATTATGTAACTATGTGAAGACTCTATAACATTTAAGAATTTCAGATCTTGGTATTTTATTCAACCAGCAAGCAAAACAAAAGAAAACAAAATGAAGCTCCAAGCAAAACACATATCATGTGGTGAATAAAAATATAGGTCCAAGTAAAGTTACCGATGAACGAAGACGAAAGAGGGGATGCCATCCGGGGAATCCCCAAGCTTGGGCTCTTGATTGTCCTTGAATATTACCTTGGGGTGCCTTGGGCATCCCCAAGCTTAGGATCTTTCCACTCCTTATTCATAGTCCATCGAATCTTTACCCAAAACTTGAAAACTTCACAACACAAAACTTAACAGAAAACTCGTAAGCTCCGTTAGTATAAGAAAATAAATCACCACTTAGGTACTGTTGTGAACTCATTATAAATTCATATTGGTGTAGTATCAACTGTATTCCAACTTCTCTATGGTTCATACCCACCGATACTACTCATAGATTCATCAAAATAAGCAAACAACACATAGAAAACAGAATCTGTCAAAAACAGAACAGTCTGTAGTAATCTGTATCATTTGAATACTTATGTAACTCCAACAATTCTGAAATAAATTTGTGGACGTGAGTAATTTGTCTATTAATCATCTTCAAAAAGAATCAACCTAAAATCACTCTCCAGTAAAAAATGGCAGCTAATCTCGTGAGCGAAAAAGTTTCTGTTTTTTACAGCAAGATCGCAAAGACTTCACACAAGTCTTCCCAAAGGTTCTACTTGGCACAAACACTAATTAAAAAATAAAACCACATGTAAACATAGGCTAGATTAATTATTTATTACTAAACAGGAGCAAAAAGCAAAGAACAAAAATAAAAATTGGGTTGCCTCCCAGCAAGTGCTATTGTTTAACGCCCCTAGCTAGGCATGATGATTTCAATGATGCTCACATAAAAGATAAGATTTGAAACATAAAGAGAGCATCATGAAGAATATGACTAGCACATTTAAGTATAACCCACTTCCTAAGCATAGGGATTTTGTGAGCAAACAATTTATGGGAACAAGAATCAACTTGCATAGGAAGGTAAAGCAAGCATAACTTCAAGATTTTCAACACATAGAGAGGAAACTTGATATTATTGCAATATGTAAAAGCATATGTTCCTCTCTCATAATAATTTTAAGTAGCATCATGAATGAATTCAACAATATAACCATCACATAAAGCATTATTTTCATGATGCAAAAGCATAGAAATTTTACTACTCTCCACATAAGCAAATTTATTCTCATCAATAGTAGTGGGAGCAAACTCAACAAAATAACTATCATGTGAAGCATAATCCAATTTAAAATTAAAATCATGATGACAAGTTTCATGGTTATATTTATTCTTTATAGCATACGTGTCATCACAATAATCATCATAAATAGGAGGCATGCTTTCATCATAATAAATTTGCTCATTAAAACTTGGGGGACTAAACATATCATCTTCATCAAACATAGCATCCCCAAGCTTGTGGATTTGCATATCATTAGCATCATGGGTATTCAAAGAATTCATACAAACAACATTGCAACCATGCTCATCATTCACATATTTTATGCCAAGCATTCTATGTAATTCTTCTTCTAGTACTTGAGCACAATTTTCCTTCCCATCATTTTCACGGAAGATATTAAAAAGATGAAGCATATGAGGCACCCTAAATTCCATTTTTTGTAGTTTTCTTTTATAAACTAAACTAGTGATAAAACAAGAAACTAAAAGATTCGATTGCAAGATCTAAATATATAGCTTCAAGCACTCACCTCCCTGGCAACGGTGCCAGAAAAGAGCTTGATATCTACTACACAACCTTCTTCTTGTAGACGTTGTTGGGCCTCCAAGTGCAGAGGTTTGTAGGACAGTAGCAAATTTCCTTCAAGTGGATGACCTAAGGTTTATCAATCCATGGGAGGCGTAGGATGAAGATGGTCTCTCTCAAGCAACCCTGCAACCAAATAACAAAGAGTCTCTTGTGTCCCCAACACACCCAATACAATGGTAAATTGTATAGGTGCACTAGTTCGGCGAAGAGATGGTGATACAAGTGCAATATGGATGGTAGATATAGGTTTTTGTAATCTGAAAATATAAAAACAGCAAGGTAACAAGTGGTAAAAGTGAGCGTAAACGGTATTGCAATGCGTTGAAACAAGGCCTAGGGTTCATACTTTCACTAGTGCAAGTTCTCTCAACAATAATAACATAATTGGATCATATAACTATCCCTCAACATGCAACAAAGAGTCACTCCAAAGTCACTAATAGCGAAGAACAAACGAAGAGATTATGGTAGGGTATGAAACCACCTCAAAGTTATTCGTTCGGATCGATCTATTTGAGAGTTCGTACTAGAATAACACCTTAAGACACATATCAACCAAAACCCTAATGTCACCTAGATACTCCAATGTCACCTCAAGTATCCGTGGGTATGATCATACGATATGCATCACACAATCTCAGATTCATCTATTCAACCAACACAAAGTACTTCAAAGAGTGCCCCAAAGTTTCTACCGGAGAGTCAGGACAAAAACTTGTGCCAACCCCTATGCATAGGTTCATGGGCGGAACCCGCAAGTTGATCACCAAAACATACATCAAGTGGATCACGTGATATCCCATTGTCACCACAGATAAGCACGGCAAGACATACATCAAGTGTTCTCAAATCCTTAAAGACTCAATCCAATAAGATAACTTCAAAGGGAAAACTCAATCCATTACAAGAGAGTAGAGGGGGAGAAACATCATAAGATCCAACTATAATAGCAAAGCTTGCGATACATCAAGATCGTGCCAAATCAAGAACACGAGAGAGAGAGATCAAACACATATCTACAAGTAAAGACGATACCGGATAAAAATTTGGTTCACTGGAATCTGATTGATACGTCAAAACGTAATCTTACAGAGGGTACCATAATCACAAAGGCCATTTTACATGCCGGGGGTCTAGGGCGAAGGGAAAAGCTCTATACAGGTCCTTGAGGGAAGTTGTGGTCCACAAAATCCTTTGCACCTTCCTCCCGCACGTCTGCGCCGCTTTCACCTAAGTAAGCAAGATTCCTTGAGAGGAATGGTCTTCAGCTATTTATACGGAACCAAGCTCGGAAAGATTCTTTGTGAGTCCGTCGGGTGAGTAGGTTATGGTTTCATCTGTGGTAAAAAAGAAAAGATGATTAAAGAAAGGGGAAGGCCGTATAAGGTCGAACCATGCTATAGGCATGTCCGTATGTTGCCTCCGCTGATGCCCAAGGTATTTTGAGTGCATAATTGTGCATGCACGATACGAATTTAGCTGATGTATGTGGCGATTCAGGGAGGCGAAACTGCTAATCTAGCCCTGGAATTGTCGGGCTGCCGGCATGTAGAACTGACCGGCCTTGCGCAATGAAGTCCGGCGGCTTGATGGCCGATGAGGTGTGCGGCTTGACAGGGCCGCTTTGTACTTTGGCCGCGATGGCCGATGTATGCTCCTCAGTACAGAGGGAGCGCTCCATGTTTCCGTTTATGGTAATGACGCCACGTGGACCGGGCATCTTGAGCTTTAGATAGGCGTATTGCGGAACCGCATTAAAGCGGGCGAAAGCAGCTCGTTCGAGCAGTGCGTGATAGCCGTTGTGGAAGGGGACGATATCGAAGATCGAGTCCTCGCTTCGGAAGTTGTCCGGCGAACCGAAGACACCTTCCACTGTGATTGAGCCCGTGCAGCGGGCCTCTACACCGGGTATTACTCCTTTGAAGGTAGTTTTAGTAGGCTTGATTCTTGACGGATCGATGCCCATTTTGCGGGCAGTGTCTTGATAAAGGAGATTGAGACTGCTTCCGCCGTCCATGAGGACTCGCGTGAGGTGGAATCCGTTGATGATTGGATCAAGGACCAGAGTTGCCGAACCTCCATGACGGATACTGGTTGGGTGGTCCTTTTGATCGAAGGTGATTGGACAAGCCGACCATGGTTTGAATTTTGGGGAGACCGGCTCTATGGCGTAGACGTCCCGTAGTGCTCACTTGCGTTCCCTCTTAGGGATATGTGTGACATATATCATGTTCACTGTCTTTACCTCGGGGGGAAATTGCTTCTGTCCCCCTGTGTTCGATTGACGAGGTTCTTAGTCATCGTCGTCGCTGGGTGACCCTTTCCCCTTGTGTTCGGCGCTGAGTTTGTCGGCCTGTTTAAAGACCCAACAATTTCTGTTGGTATGATTGGCGGGCTTCTCGGGGGTGCCGTGAATCTGGCCAGGCCGATCAAGTATTCTATCTAAACTGGATGGGCCATCTCTGTTTGCCTTGAATGGCTTCTTTCGTTGACCGGGTTTGGAGCCACTGAATCCGGCGTTGACTGTCGGTGTCAAAACCGGCGGATCTCGGGTAGGGGGTCCTGAACTGTGCGTCTAGGATCAATGGTAACAGGAGACGGGGGACACAATGTTTACCCAGGTTCGGGCCCTCTCTATGGAGGTAATACCCTACTTCCTGCTTGATTGATCTTGATGAATACGAGTGTTACAAGAGTTGATCTACCATGAGATCGTAATGGCTAAACCCTAGAAGTCTAGCCTATGAATATGGTAACGAGTGCCTCTATCCGGACTATGCTCTCTGGTTTATATATGCACCGGAGAGATCTAGGGTTACATGGGGTCGGTTACATAGGAGGAAATCTTCATAATCGGTCGCCTAGCTTGCCTTCCATGCCAAGTAGAGTCCAATCCGGACACGGGTATAGTCTTCGGCCTTCATGTCTTCACAACCCATCAGTCCGGCCCAGTAGATAACAGGCCGGACGCCGAAGGACCCCTTAGTCCAGGACTCCCTCAGTAGCCCCTGAACCTGGCTTCAATGACAAGGAGTCCGGCTCGCAGATTATCTTTGGCGTTGCAAGGCGGGTTCCCCTTCTTCCGAACTCCAAGATAGTCTTCGGATGTGGTAAATATATCCAGACCTGTGTATGTAATTGCAGAAAATACAATACCCCACGAGTCCAATCTGCTGACAACTGTTTATGACATTGTATCACGCCTGCCCAGTTATTATTTCCAACCGTTGGCTAGCCCGTCGCCCAACGTCTCGGGGAGCGGTTTTATTAGCACGTCTTGTCAAAGCAGAGATCGTGTCCCCTTATTCACGGGATTTTCAATAATGTAGGTATGGGTAACCCAACCGTCCCCTGGGTACAACTCTTTGAGGATATGTAAGTTTCGAGATCCAGGAGGGGACGCTCGATATTCTGGGCCTTTATATAGGGACCCAAACTTGTCTTTCTCTTCTGCGTTTGCTTCTTCCTCAACCCCAGCCACCTCGAGTTCTAGCCCTCGGGTTCCAATCGCCTCCAGCCCCAATCATGTCCGGGTCCAGCCGTTCA
Source organism: Aegilops tauschii subsp. strangulata (assembly GCF_002575655.3). Classification (NCBI taxonomy): domain Eukaryota; kingdom Viridiplantae; phylum Streptophyta; class Magnoliopsida; order Poales; family Poaceae; genus Aegilops; species Aegilops tauschii. Next base: position 86,176,641 of record NC_053038.3, read on the forward strand.
GGCCGGTGGGTGGCCTCTACGTATGTGGGAGTTTAATCCAGAAGGGTGGCGGACTCTTCAGCACTTCTTCGGCGCTACGCACGAAGGGATGTGGAGATTATATTTCGGGGAGCGAGAGCAATGGCCGGACACCACTGAAGACATTGGCCTTGACTGCAATCATCCAGACACTCTGGTAAGTATTCAATTTCCGAACAGCTTTCATTCAAGCATCTCTTGACAAGATACTGAACGACCCGTCCTTATACAGGACTGGATAAAGAAAACGGTGCTGATTTGGTGTCCGGCGCCCCTTCCCGAAGACCCCGTGTCCGCCCTGCTGACGTGGATGTTAACTCCGACACTGTACCAGGTGTCTGCAGAGGGGAGGTGAGAGCGGGGAGCCCAAAGGAGATGCCCGCCCTGAGGACGATTCAGACGCTGTGTTCGGGGAAACCGAAACCCTTTTGCCCAGGGGCAAAGGTGTAGAGGGGGCCTTCCATAGCAAGAAGAGGGCCGCTTCTGGAGGTCAGGAGGGGAAACCTTCCAAGAAAGGAAAACGCCATCGTCGAGCGGCTTGGGTCGGGCGAGCGATGTCCATGTAGAGCTTGATGATGAGGAGGAACCTCCAGCCAGACCGTAAGTCACACGGGGTACTTTAACCATACCTCATTCCTTTCTTACTACTGAAGTAATCCTCCGACATATGTACGTCCTCGCAGGTTAACACCTGGTGTTTCTCAATCGTCCTCCCCCTCGGGAGACCTTCTTCCAGAGATGATGGAGAGTGACACGCCTTCTCCGGCCTCCTCGCCCAACAGGGCGGATGATTCTGAGGTGTCGTCCCGGAGGGCCCCTCCCGTCCGGCAAGTAGCACAGGAAGCGAGGAAGGAGTTACCGAAGGTGGTGCCGCTGTCCCTCAGGGTTCTGGGGTCAAGAATGACGGCCCCGAACTGTCCGGTTTAAAGCCGGAGACGATTCTGGAGGCGGGTAAGCGGATTCCTTCAAAGGAATGTCGTGCTCCGGGGCGCTGTCTGAAGACCCAAGGGTGCCGGAGACGCTGACGGACATGCTGCAACGAGCGTCCGTTTCGGAAGAGCACCGTGCCTTAATGGTTACGGTGGTCGAAAAGGTTCTCTCCATGAAGAGCGGGTTGAACGAGGCCTTTACGAGCCTTCTAAGAGGTTTTGAGGTTTGTGATGTAATGTTGCCAATTGAATGATATTGACATAATGCACCTGTTGTGTATGCAGTAGCCCTGAGACTCAGATTGCCTTCCGAAGGAAGCAATCGGAGGATCAAAAAGATATGCTCAGGTACTAATCTTGATTTAATTTGGGATACAGGCTACCGCCCCTCCTGCCACTACTCGAAATACTAAAGTGGCTGAACTGCAGCGAAAGCTGGATATTGCGGAGGATGACATTGCATTGATCAACAGGCGTCTTGACGACTCGCAAGGTATATATTTCGAGCATTCCTTACACCAATGTTCTTGTAATTTAAGCCTAACTCTGAAAAAGAGTTTTATATGAAATGTGCATGAATGCAGATGGTGCCGCCGCCGTGGAAGCCCTTCGGGCAGAGCTGGCCCGGGTCAAGGAGCAGGCCCTGTTTAGTGATGTGGCTGCCGAAAAGGCATCGGCTGAGTTGAAAGCCGAACAACCTGCGCGGCGCCAAGACAAGGAGAAGATGTCCACCATGGCGCACGAGTTAGAGAATGCGGCTAGCCACTGTAAACTTCTTGAGAAGGAAAATGAAGCCAAAACAGCTGAACTTGACAAGGCCTTACGAGAGGCAAGAGAAGCGCGGTCCGAATCCAGAGATGCCCGTGAGGAGATCCGGCAAGCTGGGAGATTGTGGCTGGCAAGCCCTTTTTGCTACAGGCTAAGTTCAGTGATCCGAACTATCCTCAGCTTAACCAAGTGTGGAGTTCTCCGGACAATTTTTTATACTTGCCGAAGAGTTCTGCCGATGCGGCGCAGTTTTACCATGCGCAACAGGGGTATGCAACGGAGAAGCTTTTCTAGTCATAATTTGGTGCGTCGAAGCGCCCTCTGTTGCTGAATGAACAGATGTCCCAGTGGGCCGAGCTGCATAGGATATTCGGCGCTGCCATGAAGAACGTCATAGTCCGGTTGTGGCCGACTGAACCTGTTCCGAGTAGTTACTTCGGCCTGGTGCAGCGGCTTGTTGATGCGGTGGCGCGTATCGAGCTGTGAAGCGGTCGGCGTGCATTGAAGGTGCACGGATGGCCTTCGCCCGAGTCAAGACATTCTGGGGGAAGATGAAGGCCATCGATGTTGCGGCGAAGAGTCCACCCAAAGGCAAGGACCGTCCGGAACTAGAGTATTATTTTGAAGATGTCCTAGAGGCCGCCCGCTTGATAGAGGGTCAGTGCTCGAAAGACATAATGTTCGAGTGATGTGTATAAGTGTTGTAACAGACAACTTTATGGTTAATCTGTTTTCATCTTTTGCTCGAAAGCTTGTATTCCTCCTGTGCGGCCGTTTTAATGTAATTTGAAAGTTTTCCAGTCGTCGGCTTCAGCCCCCTCGTGGGAAATACGGGGGTGTTCGGAAAAGCATTGAATAACTCTTTATCCAACGTCTCGGTCCATAAAGGAGGTGATAATGCGGCGAACCAGGCAATCGGACTATAGGGCGTTAACACTTTCACTTAGCCATAGGAGTTTTATGGTGGGGCTACGACATAGCCCCTGGTATGTATGCGGCGTATTATAATTTTTGTGCCTTTACATGTTTTGATCTAAAAAAGATCCTTCGTGTGACACGGAGAATCGCTAAAGACTCGAATAAGTCGTCAAGTGGTTGACCAGCTCTCGCCGCATCATGACAGTCAGTTTTCGGCTTTCTCTACTGAGGTGCTCATCCGGTCAAAGCCAGGGCACAATCGCAGTAGTTCTCCCTTTACTACCCTAGCCGATAGAGCGGAACATAGGGTAGCAAGCACAGGAGCCGGGCAACCCAACTATTGACCAAAGACAATGATTCGGAGCTGATGCATATAAGGCCAAACTTGCGACGCTGAAGTACGCTATAGAGCTGTTTGGACTTTTATTGGTGACTCATTTGTTCCCATACCGAGCCCCTGGCAGGTTATGCCGAGGTGCGTCTTATGACACAGCCGTTACGGCCGTACTCATTGTAGGAAGGGTATGGAAGATTGGTTCGGATATAGTTTACTGGGAGTGCAGTAATAAGCCAATGATAAATTCATATATAAAAAGGAAAAACCACAACCCGGCTATTTGACATGCTCGGGGTCGGGAACGGAGGAAAAAAAAGGCATAGTACAGGCTCAAAATAAAGAGTGCGGTCTACAAAAGGCTATTTTGGACCTCCTGTCGCACGTCTGCACCGGCCGTCCTCGGGGAGGGGAGTCCTTAACGGAAGTGGTCCCTTAGGTGAGTGTACAGATCCGAACTCCGATAGAGTCCGATTAGATGCTGTCCTGATGGTCACCTGTTTTTAAGAGATAATAAGAAAAATATGGAAAACAGATAAAAACGTTACGGGAATGTTTGCAGGGTTGCCCGTATTGTGCTTCCGCCGGTGCCCATGGTATCTTGAGCGCGTAGAGATGTACGCGGGGTGTGAATCTTGCCGGTATAGCGGGTGGGTGGCGGAAGCCCAACTGCTATTTTTGTTCCGGGAGTGGTCAAACTTCGGAGGGAAACTATTTCTGGCCCCTGGTGTTCGGCCGGCGAGCCGCTTCGTCGTCTTTATCGCCTGGTGGCCTCCTCCCATTGTGTTCGGCGTTAAGCTTGCCTCCCTGCTAAAAGACCCAACAGTTTCTGTTGGTGTGATTAGCTGGCTTATCAGGGTGACCGTGAATCTGACAAGGTCGGTCCAATATCCTGTCGAGGGTGGATGGTCCATCCTGGTTTGCCTTGAATGGCTTCTTCCGTTGACTGGGTTTCGGATTGTGAAATCCGGCGTTGACCGTTGTGTCGCGTAATCTTTCATTATTGCTGCGACTGTTGTGTTCGTTTAGTCATGGCTTGCCGTTGCCATCTCGGATTTCGGAAGTGCCCGAGTCACTGGCGTTGTTGCTTTTACGAGCAAGCCAGTTGTCTTCTCCCGCACAAAAGTGAGTCATTAGAGCGGTAAGGGATGTCATGGATTTAGGTCCTTCCTGGCCAAGGTGGCGTGCTAGCCATTCATCCCGGACGCTATTTGAAGGCCGCAAGGGCTTCCGCGTTCGGACAGTCGACAATTTGGTTCTTTTTAACTAAGAACCTAGACCAGAGTTCCCTGGCTGACAAGCCGAACTGTTGGACAATATGACTTAAGTCATCGGCATCTGATGGCCGGACATATGTTCCTTGGAAGTTGTCACGAAAGGCGTCTTCCAAATCTTCCCAGCTACCAATAGAATTTTCTGGCAAACTGTTTAGCCACTACCGTGCTGGCCCCTTAAGCTTGAGAGGCAGGTATTTAATGGCATGAAGGTCATCTCTGCGAGCCAGGTGGATATGGAGGAGGTAATCCTCAATCCATACTGCGGGATCTATTGTTCCATCGTATGATGCGATGTTGATGGGTTTCAACCCGTCTGGAAATTCGTGCTCCATTACCTCGTCGGTGAAGCAAAAAGGGTGCGCGGCTCCTCTATGTTGGGCCACACTGTGAAGCACCTCTGACGAACTCCACTTACGGTTTTCGGACCGAGCGTGCTCGGGTCTGTTGTGTCCGAATAGATAACCGTTATTACTGGTCGGGGCATGTCTCCGCGATCTGTGTGTCGGTTTTGTGTGTCCTGTTCTACCCTCCAGGTCTTGTTGGATGTCGCGAGTGTTCCCCCGAGCTTCTTTATTCGGCCGGATGGGTTAGTATGGTGCTCTGCTTGGGCTGCTGCTTTGTCCGGACCGAACTGTGGTCGGCCTACCGGCTTATTCGATGGTGGTGTGGGCTCCAACGCCTTGCCATTGTATTGAGCGAGCCACCTACAGTTGTGGTGGCTTTTGTCTGGGCCGCTAAGGCCGTATTCTCCGGCGGCCAGGACCTCGGTCCATTTATCATTGAGCAGATCTTGGCTTGCTTGAAGCTGCAGCTGCTTCATTCTTAGATTCCTTGCCGTGGCTATTAGCCAGCGTTTAAAACGTTCCTGCTCGAGAGGTTCCTCAGGCACGATGAATTCCTCGTTGCCGAGGCTCTCCTCTTCCTCGGAGAGTGGGAGATAATTACTATCCTTCGAGTCTCCGTATATGACTTGTTCATCAGGGCTATCTTGCCCGCTTTCCTGGTCCTCCTGTTCGGATCCTGTCTCAACAGGGTCTTCGTTGTCCGGAGTATTATCACCTCCGGTGCTAGTATTGTTTTCTCTTAAATGACGTGACTGAGAGTGGCGCCGGGGGCGCAGGTGTTCGGACTGTGTACCAGGAGGCTTATCCTCAACTTGATCCTCCTTGTCATCGTCGAGATCGTCGTTGGGTGTGTCTACCATACACGCGTCATACCAGGAAGTGGTCGCCCCGCGTCTAGCGGATAGTAAACTCTGGCCTTGCCCCTCATCGTCGTCCAGACCGTCGATGTCTTCGGAGCAGGGGTCAGGCGTGTTGGTTGGGTCTTCGACGGTGGCTATGAATTGGGTGGCGGGTGGGAAGCAAAATTCTCCATCATCCGCCGTAAGGTCGAATCGAACATAGTTCGGCGATGAGCCGTCTGCCAGCGCTAGGGTTTTTAGTGAGTTTAGTAGGTCGCCCATGGGCAAGTGTTGGAAGATATCCGCGGCGCTGAACTTGAAGATCGATAGCCGATCGAGTTTGGTATCCGCGGGCTCGCAGGGTTCCAAACTCGATACCGGAGACAAGTCCGGGGTTCCGTTGATGCAAATATCGTACGAAGTGGAATCTGCATGCGGCTCCAACACCGCCGAATCGGTAGCCCCCGTGATGGGGTTGAGTTTCCCATCTTTGGACGACTTGATCTGTTTCGGATCTAAGGCCAGAGTTGTTACAGGAGTTATCTCCTGGATGCGGCCCGATGACAGGTTTAAGCCATGTTCATTGGGCCGAAAGGGATCAGTTGCCGTGGTCTCGAATCCGTCGAAGATCAAATCTCCACGGGTGTCCGTGACGTAGTTCAGGCTTCTGAATCTGACCTGATGGCCAGGGGCGTAGCTATCGATCTGGTCCAGATGGCCGAGCGAGTTGGCCCGCAGTACGAAGCCACCGAATACGAAGATCTGTCCGGGGAGGAAGGTTTCTCCCTGGACTATGTCATTGCTGACGATTGAAGGGGCCATCGAACCTTTCGTTGACGGCACAGTGGAACTCTCAATGAAAGCACCAATGTCGGTGTCAAAACCGGCGGATCTCGGGTAGGGGGTCCCGAACTATGCGTCTAGGATCGATGGTAACAGGAGACGGGGGACACGATGTTTACCCATGTTCGGGCCCTCTCTATGGAGGTAATACCCTACTTCCTGCTTGATTGATCTTGATGAATATGAGTGTTACAAGAGTTGATCTACCACGAGATCGTAATGGCTAAACCCTAGAAGTCTAGGCTATGAATATGGTAACGAGTCCCTCTATCCGGACTATGCTCTCCGGTTTATATAGGCACCGGAGAGATCTAGGGTTACATGGGGTCGGTTACATAGGAGTAAATCTTCATAATCGGTCGCCTAGCTTGCCTTCCACGCCAAGTAGAGTCCAATCCAGACACCGGTATAGTCTTCGGCCTTCATGTCTTCACAACCCATCAGTCCGGCCCAGTAGATACCAGGCCGGACGCCGAAGGACCCCTTAGTCCAGGACTCCCTCATTGACCTCCGTGTCTTGTGTTTCTGCGTTGTTGTTTCGATGCTTGTGCTTGTTGCGTCGCGGCTTGCCATTGCCGTCCCTGGGTTCGGAGGTGCCAGGGTCGCTAGTGCTATTGCTTCTATGAGCAAGCCAGCTATCCTCTCCCGCACAAAAGCGGGTCATAAGTGCGGTGTGGGCTGCCATGGACTTCAGCTTTTCTTGGCCGAGGTGTCAGGCAAGCCACTCATCTCGGACGCTATGTTTGAAGGCCGCGAGGGCTTCGGTGTCCGGACAATCCACAAATTGGTTCTTTTTGATGAGGAACCTGGTCCAGAGCTGCCGGGCTGATTCCCCGGGTTGCTGGATTATGTGACTAAGGTCATCTGCGTCTGGGGGCTGAACATAGGTACCTTGGAAGTTGTCTCTGAATGTGTCCTCCAAGTCTTCCCAGCTACCAATAGAGTTTTCTGGTAGGCTGTTCAGCCAGTGCCGTACTGGCCCCTTGAGTTTTAGGGGGAGGTACTTGATGGCATGTAGATCATCACCGCGTGCCATGTGAATGTGGAGAAGAAAATATTCAATCCATACTGCAGGATCTGTTGTGCCATCGTATGATTCGATGTTTATGGGTTTAAACCCTTCTGGGAACTGGTGCTCCACTACCTCATCGGTGAAGCATAGGGGGTGTGCGGCGCCTCTGTATCGGGCAATGTCACAGCGTTCGGATGAAGTCCGTATGCGGTTTTCGGCCCTGGTGAGGTTGTGTTTGTCGCGCCATGCCTGATGGCCGTCTTCTCGCACCTGGGCACGCCCCTTAATCCGTAGATTGACCTATTCTGACCGGCTCTATTGTCCAGGTCCTTACGTAGGTCATAAGTGTATCCCCGAGCTGTTGATTCCCTGCTTTTATGGCGAGGTGGTGCATGCTGGTGTTCGGCTTGAGTTGTTGTTCTGTCTCGACCACGTGGTGGTCGGTCAGGTCCGTCAGCCGCGTTACGCGCGGATGGTATGGGCTCCAGCGCCTCATCATTGAATTGGGGTAGCAGCTTACGCTTTGGGTAACTCCTTGTTGAGTGTTCGAGGCTATATTCTTCGGCTGCCAGGACATTAGTCCATCTGTCGTTGAGCAGATCTTGGTCAACTTGGAGTTGCTGCTTCTTCTCCTTTAGGCTTCTTGTAGTGGCTATTAGCCGGCGTTTGAAGAGCTCTTGCTCAAGGGGTTCTTCTGGCACGATAAAATCTTCGTCGCCGAGGCTCACGTCGTCCTCGGAGAGTGGTAGATAGTTACTATCCTCCGAGTCTTCATTCCTTGCTTGCTCGTCAGGGTCAACTTGCTCGTCCTCCCGATCATCATGTTCGGATGTTGGTTCTATGGGGTCTTCTTGGTCTTCGGCATTCTCCGGAGTATTATTGTCTCCGGTGCCGGTATTGTTGTCTTTTCCGCGACGCGATTTAGAGCGGCGCCGCTGATGTTGACGCTTTGGTGGTATCTCAAGAGGTTCGTCCTTGCCTGGATCCTTCTCATCATCGTCGTCGCCTTCTTTAGGTGTGTCCACCATGTACACGTCGTATGAGGAAGTGGCCGTCCAGTGTCCGGTGAACGGCGGGTTTTGGGCCTGCTCTTCTCCGGCATCGTCGTCCATACCATCGATGTCTTCGGAGGCGTAATCGAGCATGTCTGTTAGATCCTCGACGGTGGCTATGAAGTGGGTGGTGGGTGGGAAGTGAAATTCCCTATTTTCAGCCCCTAGTCCAGGCGGGGCGCAATTCGGAAGCGGTTCCTCTGCGATGGCAAGGAAGCGCATTAAGTCCAAGGCCTTGTTTAAGAGTGAGGCCTGGACGGGGACAGAAGTTCCCTGGCCGAGCTCGCATGACGCAGACTTCGGGGGTTCGGAGCTAGTGTCCGGAGGAGAGTCCGGCTTTGTGATGATTGCCGGTGACAATATTCTCTTCGGTTCTCTGGTGTTGGGCTCTATAGCCGCAGAGAGTCCGGCGGGCTCTAGACTCCCGTCTTCGGACCTGATGACGCGCTCCGGATCTAAGGCCGGGGCGGTGGTTGGGGCCACGAACCCTTGGAAGATCAAGTCTCCTCGAATATCAGCGACATAGTTCATATTTCCAAAACTGATCTGGTGACCAGGGGCGTAGCTGTTGATCTGCTCTAGGTGACCAACCGAGTTGGCGCGCAGTGCGAAGCCGCCGAATACGAAGATCTGGTCGAGGAGAAAGATCTCCTTCCCGGCAGCATTGTTATAGATGATCGATGGAGCCATCGAGCCTTTCGACGACGGCACAGTGGAACTCTCAATGAAAGCACCAATTTCGGTGTCAAAACCGGCAGATCTCGGGTAGGAGGTCCCGAACTGTGCGTCTAAGGATCAAAGGTAATAGGAGGCAGGGGACACAATGTTTACCCAGGTTCGGGCCCTCTTGATGGAGGTAATACCCTACTTCCTGCTTGATTGACTTTGATGAGTATGGGAGTTACAAGAGTTGATCTACCTCGAGATCGTAATGGCTAAACCCTAGATGTCTAGCATGTATGATTATGATTGCCTCTACGGACTAAACCCTCCGGTTTATATAGACACCGAAGGCGGCTAGGGTTGTACAGAGTCAGTTTACAGAGAAAGGAATCTTCATATCCGCATGCCAAGCTTGCCTTCCACACCAAGGAGAGTCCCATCCGGACACGGGGAAAAGCCTTCCATCTTGTATCTTCATGGCCCATGAGTCTGGCCCACATCACATAGCCCGGACGCCCGAGGACCCCGTAATCCAGGACTCCCTCAGTGATGGTGTGCTTACCCACCATCTCCATAAGCATACGAAACATAGTGAGCTTCTTTCCTTTGAGGGAGCACATGACCTTATTTAATTTAGCAAACATGGGGTCATCTATATCATTATCATCATAATTATCCTCCGCATCAAGATACTCATCACTAGGATTAGAAGGAGTGAAAAGAGGAGGGTTTGATCGTGGGGTTACCTTGACCTTGTCAGGAGAGTTTTGATCCTCTCCATCTTCTACCACGGCCTTTGCCATTAGGCACTTGTGAGCGTTGCCCTTGTAGTCTTTCATGTAGTTGTAGGTGACAACATCACCACTCTTGTTGACTAGCCTCAAAGTGTTTTGAGAATCTTGGGCTACTCCGGCAACACCACTAACATCATCCGGATCGGATTCTTCATGAACAACCATTGCTTTCCCATCTCTCTTCTTGAGCTTGGTGTTCAAGGGATTTGGCAACTTATTATTGGGAAAGGTCTTGGGAAACCTTGGTTTATCTTCTCTCTTCTCATAAGGGCAATCGTTGGAGAAGTGGTTGGTTTCTTCACAGTTGTAGCATTTTCTCACTTTCTTCTTCTGGAATCTTCCCTTGAATTTTCCCGCGCTAAACTTCTTGACAAAGAGGGCAATGTCTTCATATGAAGGGCTCTCATCAGAGTCAATCTCATCATCGTCTTCATCCTCATCATCTTATTCTTCTTCACTTTGCTCTTCTTCATATACATGCTTGGCCTTCAATGCAAGATTGATTTTTGATGTTGAGGTACCATGCATGGCAAGATGTTTTGTAGCATTTGCCTTTGACTCTTCAAATAGTTGGAAAGTGGATATGATGTCATCTAGAGTCATTTCCTTGAATCCGTGGTGTTTTCTTATGTCCCACGCCATTTGATGATGATATGGAGCAAGAGCATGAAGCAACTTGTCCATGAGAAATTGCTTAGTCAAGTTGAATCCATCTTGTGTCTTGTCACAATCACAAGACTCGATATCGGCGGTGAGAGTCATGACGCTCAAGGAGATGCTTGGGGGATTCACCTTTCTCCATACAAAAGTCTTGCAATTGACCCTTGGCAATTTCATATTGATCAAGCCGATGAGTGGAAGTACCGGTCTTGGTCCTCACAATGCTATCCCAAAATTCCTTGGCACTTGTGATGTGTATGTAAGGTCTCCTTTGCTCATCATTCATTCCTTTTCTTATGCTCATGATTGCGGTGTCGTTGAGATGCTTGTCATAAGTTTCCCTTGGAGTGAGATTCTTTGGGTCAACAGGGTTCTAGCCATGCTCCAGAATGTCCAACATTTCATCATTGGCGTACCTAAGATGGTCCTGCATACCAACTCTCCACAAAGCAAAATCGGAACTGTCATCAAGCAAAGGAGGTTTTCCTCCAGGATTATACTTAGGTTTCTCAACTTGAGGCCTAGCATACAACCATGGAACACTAGTTTGATCATTTCTCGGAGGTTGTTGGCCAAGTGAAGGAGTAGGCACAGTTGGCCTCGAGGCCGCACCACCCAAAAGCGGTGCGAGCATTATGGTCAATGTGGCTAGCCTCATTTGGACCAAGGCCTCAAGATAAGCATCATGCTCCTCCTTTTGCTTAGCAAGGGCCTGTTCCAGATTCTCAGAAGTGAAGGACTTGACTTCCGTTGCCCGTCTTCTTCCGATCAGCAACAAAGGGAGTCCCATCGGGGTTCATCTCGCTCTAGGGCGGTTAAGCCACAAGAATAGAGCATGAGGCTCTGATACCGATTGAAAGGATCGAGATGGACCTAGAGGGGGGGTGAATAGGTACAATTACAAATTTTAATTATTACTTAGCAATTTTAGGCAATAATGCGGAATATGAAGTTTAGCCTAACAATTGCAAGTAAGATGCTAAGAGCTAAGCAAGGTAAACAAGTAACACAAGTAAGTGAGAGAGCAAGCACAATATGATATAAGTAAAGGCTAAGAGACAAGTAACCACAAGTAGAGATTTAGGGTTAGGAAAAACCACAACTCCGAGAGACGAGGATGTAAGCCTATGTTCACTTCCTTGGAGGGAAGCTACGTCACCGTTAGAGAGGTGGTTGTTACCACGAAGGCACACCAACACCACGAAGGCTCACCCTATTCTCCCTTTGAGACAACACCACGAAGGCGTTTCTCAACCACTAGTGGTAGACCTTGGGGTGGTCTCCAAACCCTCACAAACTTTCCGGGGGTAATCAAAATGGTCGATTCCTCTCCGAAAGACTCCTACCGCCTAGGAGTCTCCAACCTCCAGGAGTAACAAGAACGATGGGGAAAAGCTCAAGACTTGCTCAAATCACGAATTCCTTTGGTGCAAAGAAGGGGAAGAAGTGGATCTATCACTTGGATGGACAACTTCTCTCAAATGCTCTCAAATCCCTTGGGGATCTAAGATTTGGTGTAGGAGAGTGAGAGAGAGAGAGTGAAATGTGTTCTAGGGTTTGCTCAAAGTGAATGGTCAACCCTCTCCCATGGGGGAAGAGGGCTATATATAGTGTGGGTGCAAATATGGCCGTTGTAGTGTAAGTGACAGGGTAGGCCGGTCATCCGGGACAGGGGCCGGACATCCGACCTAGCGTAGTATATGTGTAGTGAAGTAGAAAACAGAGGACAGAACAGAGGGGCCGAACATCCGGGGCACAACCCGGACATCATGCGCGACTGGAAGACCCAGACATCCGGCTAGTTCACAGAACTGAAAACGCTCACTGGATAGCTCGAGCCGGACATCCGGCATGGATGCCCAGAAATCCGGCGAGACTGGAGAGCCTGGACATCTGGCATGGAGGGCCAGACATCCGGAAGAAGACACCGGCACATACTGTTCTCTGGATAGCAGGGTTTGGATATCCGGCATGCGGGCCGGATATCCGGCAGGTGGCCCGGACATCCGGCAAGGCCAGAGGCAGAACAAGCATAAGAATATAGTGATAGATCCAAAGACTTGAGGATAGAGTTTTGTGGCATCAGCAAGTCTTTTACTAACCCTACCGATCCCCTCTTAATAGTGCGGGATCCTATACTCAAGAAAACAAATATGCAATCTTTTTGATACTTCTTCCTTGAGTAAAATCAACTTCGTATGTTCATGATCCACACACTTTTAATGAACCAGGGACAAACACCTGAGATTCACTTGACGAACATAGTTAGTCCCCTACATGTATATTGTCATCAACATCAAAACTTGATGTAAGGGCATGATTGCACTTTCCACTCCTTGTTGTCATGTCATGCATCTGTGTTACATCTGTGTGCCTTATATTTACTGTTTCTTCCCCCTCTTCTCTCGGGTAGACCTCGAGACTGACGCTGCCGCCGAGTACGACTATGCCCTAACGAGCAGTACTTTTCAGCGGAGCTTCCAGGCAAGCCCCCCCCCCCTTGATCACTCTGATATCGCCCATTCCATTCTCTCTCATGCTTGCATTAGATTTTGCTACTATTATTATTTTCTCCTATTCTGATGCACAACCTGTTTTTACTACCTGCTTTCATACCTTACCTGCTTATTCTAAATTGTTTAGTATAGGCTGGTTAGAGATCCATCAGTGACCCCCCACCTTGTCCCAGTTGCCCTGCTTTATGTTCGACGACTCGATCAACGTGATCGACGTCCAGGCCCCAACACCGCACATCACCCCCCTTAGTTGTATGACACTGCAGAGTTACTATCAAGTGCCGAGGGTGATACCTCGTCAACACTTTTGATGTTAACCCTGTAGTGTAGCTATTCGGCCGTGGTCATCGACGGTGATTCCAACCTCACCACTCGCGATAATGACCTTTTCGTGCAACCCCTCAAGTGTGGAACAACAAGGGTGATTCCTCCAAGTCCACCTTGATGGTTACATCGAGTGGGAATCCATCTAGGGTGATTCCTCAGGTTTCCCCCTTGTTGTTTTGGACACAAAGTTACTTTGACTTACCACAGAACCATGATGACATCGGGTCGGCCCTAAGGGGTACCCGTGAGTTGATGTGTAGTCGGGTTGATCTGGAGGATACCCGCAAGTTTTTCATGCGGCGCGGCCGGGCATTCTTAGCCCTTGCCGCAAGTTCGTGAGACGGGGCGACGGAACCACATATCGTGGATCATTGATCGTTACTACACTACCAAGACACTAACGGTTTGGATATTTGATCTGAGTAGTCCTCTGGCCTTTTTCGCACTAACCACCACGCGGGAATAAGTATGGGCACTCTGCGTCGTACGGTTCTTCCTAAAGCTCACTGACATCAGCGCTTGAGTGGCGCGCGCTGGGTTGGACTAGTTAAGCCTGCACTTGTATAAGGGGGCTAGGTCTGCTCACCGCCCGCGTTCGCAACGCGCGGGATTGCAAAGGACGATTGGCCCATGACCCCTTCGCATTTAGGATGTAGACCGGCGTGATGGTCTCTCTGTTGAGCCTAGGTAGGACTATGGTGTGTTGATCTGCCGAGGCCGGTCATGACCTGATGGTGTGTCCCGCCGAGTTGATCAAGCGTGTTGGGTAAGTTGGTGCGCCCCTGCAGGGAAGTATTATCTATTCGAATAGTCGTCTCCATGGTAACGGACGCTCGGAGTTGTATCCCGATCGATACAACTAGAACTGGATACTGAATGCTGAGGGATGTTATGGATATGTGGCTCCGGGATTGCTTTCTCGCAGGGAGTCGAGAAAGGATCTCTGGGCGCTAATGTTACAACATGTTTGCTAAATATAAATTGTTATTCTATACTCTTCTGAATGCTGCAAGATGCTTGGAGCTGCTTCAAGATGATAGTCTTCGGTAGGCTAGGCTTTCCCCTTCTCTTCTGGCATTCTCCAGTTCAGTCCATAGATACTACCCATTTCATTGATACCGATGCATATTTAGTGTAGACCTTGCTTGCGAGTACTTTGGATGAGTACTCACGGTTGCTTTGCTTCCGCTTTTTCCCCTTTTCCATTCTTCTCGGACGTCGCAACCAAATGGTGGAGCCCAGGAGCCAGACGCCACCTTCGACGATGACTACTACTACCATGAGGGTGCTTACTACTACGTGGAGGCCGCCGACGACCAGGAGTAGTTAGGAGGCTCCCAGGCAGGAGGCCTTGCCTTTTCGGTCGATGTTGCTTTTGTGCTAGCCTTCTTAAGGCAAACTTGTCTAACTTATGTCTGTACTCAGATATTGTTGCTTCCGCTAACTCTTGTGTATTCGAGCTTATGTATTCGATCCCTCGAGGCCCCTGGCTTGTAATATAAAGCTTCTATTATTTTATTTGTGTCTAAAGTTGTGTTGTGATATCTTCCCGTGAGTCCTTGACCTTGATCGTACACATTTGCGTGTATGATTAGTGTACAATTGAATCGAGGGCATCACAAGTTGGTATCAGAGCCGACTGCCTGTAGGTAGCCCCCTTTCCAACTCCTTGGCCGAAGTTGAGTCTAGTCATTGAAAAACTTTTACTAACATGGCTGTGTGGCTTACGGGCCCACGTCGCCATTGGGTGGTATTAGGAACTTTTATTCCCAGCCTATACTCTGGGACTCTGATCTCTCTTCTATTCGGGTTAAATAAATTTTGCTAACTCTAACATTAGGATCTTGTGATCACTTCCGCCCGGAGAGCCCCTTATTAGAGATGATCGCTTGCTGCACCAGAAGATTCCGAAGATACTCTCTGATGTTCTATCGAGAACTTGTGCTCATCGGGTTTGCAATTCCCTACCACCGAGACATCCCTATGGATACCTACTTATACTTGCTACCCATACCTTCATTCTCGATTACTCTTGTTAGTACAAGATACCCTGAACTACTTCCCGCTATTCCGAGAATCCTTTGTGCTTACTGCCTTGCAGCTCTTTTCTGCATGATTACACCTACAGATAATTCCTCACACTTATTGAGGATTTCTTCATTCCTAGTTGTTCTTGTGTTTCACAAAATTCTTCGGGATACTATTCGGTTTTCTGAAAATCCTCAGGAGCCTATTGCTCCTGAATTCCTTGCCTTCCGACACTATGGTTAATTCCATATTTCTAGCAATCTCCATTGACATCCTTTGTCACTATCATTTTGAGTCCCTTGATTTAATATTTTGCGAATGCTCGCAATCCTCTATCAGATCATAGAATTCATCCTTCCGACTCATACGCCATTTTAAACATGAGCTGGATCTCGACCAATCAAATTGTCGTCGATTTTACCCCTAAGCCTACTCAACTTACCCATCCTTAATCAGAGCGACTGCTTCTGATCCCTTGATTTGGGAATCATAATTCATTTATATTTGAGCTTTGAATTAGTCAGTTGTTTCTACAACCTGGTCTCCTTGCATTCTTTCTTCTTATGGTTGAGTACCGATGATCACATTAGATCCCTTGTGGACCTCAAGATACTTTGTTGGATTATTATCTGACTGCTCCTGCATATTCTCAAAACCTTGAGTCCTTTCCCTGATACATATTGCCTTTGATAAATTGTATCTCCTGCTCCTATTAACCATGCTCTGCTTCGAGCTTGTGTTAAATACTCCTGAAGTTTGTGGTATATGTTCCTAAGATGCCCCAATGGGTTGAACCAATACCTTTCCTAATCCGTGTGAACCTAAAGGATTTCATGGGTCATACTCATCTAGTATTTCACCAGGTAAAACTTTCAACACTATTGCCATTCTCGAAACGAGAAGTGAATGTAAGGTTGTGCTTTGGGGAATAGGAGTCGATGTTCAACTTTGTGTTCATGCCCATGGCCCCGGTGTGGAACTTTTCATGGAAGCTTCTTGTAGATAATAATAATCCCCATGTTATAAGTTCATCTTGTATCTATGCTTGGTCCTTTGCAACCATGGTTCCGACCATGATTGTTTTTCTTGATCCCGTTTTCCCGACAGGCTAAAGCACTTGCCTTTTGCAGATCAATACGCCTGCCCAACCTCTATTTTGATCTACCTTCGAGTATTACCCTCTGGTATCTCGAGAATATCACGGAACTACATAACTTCTTATGAGTTCTTCATCAACTATTATTTCTTGTAGATTCAAATTTTCCATGGGTTCCGAGTTGTTAGACACTCGGGAACACCGATAACTGATTCGAGTCTACACTTTCTTTTCCATTGTTTTGTTTAACCTTTCTTGTAACCTAACATATCTGAGCAGTGATAATCCTCTGCTTATGTAAACACCTCGGTGTACAACCCTGTCCGTAAGACCTTGTTACTATTGTTGATGACATTCCGGTAGCCACCGATGGACGGGAACTTTGCCTATTGGTTCGCCTTGTTCAACGAGCAGGAAAATGGTTCTCTTCGTCCCTCGCCCTTGGTAACGATGTTGTTGTCGACATAGCTTACAGACAATCCTCTGACATGCCTTGCTATCATGACCGTGCAAAATGTTAGCGCCTTCCTGCTTTTAACCCACATGGTGGGCCCATAACCCACAGTTCCACAGGATCGAAACCCGACTCACCTGTACACCCCTGTTTCTAGAGTTATTCCTCACGCTTGGTGATACGTCTCCAACGTATCTATAATTTATGAAGTATTCATGCTATTATATTATCTGTCTTGGATGTTTATGGGCTTTATTAAACACTTTTATATTATTTTTGGGACTAACCTATTAACCCTGAGCCCAGTGCCAGTTTCTGTTTTTCCCTTGTTTCAGTGTTTCGCAGAAAAGGAATATCAAACAGAGTCCAAACGGAATGAAACCTTCGGGAGAAGTTATTTTTGAAAAGAAAGCAATCCAAGAGACTTGGAGTGCATGTCAGGGGATCAACGCGGAGAGCACGAGGCAGGGGGCGCGCCCACCCCCTGGGCGCGCCCTCCACCCTCGTGGGCCCCTCGTGGCTCCCCTGACCGACTTCTTTCGCCTATATATGTCCATATACCCTAAAACCTTCGGAGAACAAAATAGATCGGGAGTTCCGCCACCGCAAGCCTCTGTAGCCACCAAAAACCAATCGGGACCCTGTTCCGGCACCCTACCGGAGGGGGATCCCTCACCGGTGGCCATCTTCATCATCCCGTCGCTCTCCATGACGAGGAGGGAGTAGTTCACCCTCGGGGTTGAGGGTATGTACCAGTAGCTATGTGTTTGATCTCTCTCTCTCGTGTTCTTGAGGTGATACGATCTTGATGTATCGCGAGCTTTGCTATTATAGTTGGATCTTATGGTGTTTCTCCCCCTCTACTCTCTTGTAATGGATTGAGTTTTCCCTTCGAAGTTATCTTATCGGATTGAGTCTTTAAGGATTTGAGAACACTTGATGTATGTCTTGCCGTGCTTATCTGTGGTGACAATGGGATATCACGTGATCCACTTGATGTATCTTTTGGTGATCAACTTGCGGGTTCCGCCCATGAACCTATGCATAGGGGTTGGCACGCGTTTTCGTCTTGACTCTCCGGTAGAAACTTTGGGGCACTCTTTGAAGTACTTTGTGTTGGTTGAATAGATGAATCTGAGATTGTGTGATGCATATCGTATGATCATACCCACGGATACTTGAGGTGACATTGGAGTATCTAGGTGACATTAGGGTTTTGGTTGATATGTGTCTTAAGGTGTTATTCTAGTACGAACTCTCGAATAGATCGATCCGAACGAATAACTTTGAGGTGGTTTCATACCCTACCATAATCTCTTCGTTTGTTCTTCGCTATTAGTGACTTTGGAGTGACTCTTTGTTGCATGTTGAGGGATAGTTATATGATCCAATTATGTTATTATTGTTGAGAGAACTTGCACTAGTGCAAGTATCAACCCTAGGCCTTGTTTCAACGCATTGCAATACCGTTTACGCTCACTTTTACCACTTGTTACCTTGCTGTTTTTATATTTTCAGATTACAAAAACCTATATCTACCATCCATATTGCACTTGTATCACCATCTCTTCGCCGAACTAGTGCACCTATACAATTTACCATTGTATTGGGTGTGTTGGGGACACAAGAGACTCTTTGTTATTTGGTTGCAGGGTTGCTTGAGAGAGACCATCTTCATCCTACGCCTCCCACGGATTGATAAACCTTAGGTCATCCACTTGAGGGAAATTTGCTACTGTCCTACAAACCTCTGCACTTGGAGGCCCAACAACGTCTACAAGAAGAAGGTTATGTAGTAGGCATCAAGCTCTTTTCTGGCGCCGTTGTCGGGGAGGCTAGGTAAGCGGCACTCACACCCCGTCAACTAAGCTCTTTTCTGGCGCAGTTGCCGGGGAGGTGAGTGCTTGAAGGTATATCTTTAGATCTTGCAATCGAATCTTTTTGTTTCTTGTTTTATCACTAGTTTAGTCTATAAAAGAAAATTACAAAAAAATGGAATTGAGGGTGCCTCATATGCTTCATCTTTTTAATGTCTTCCGTGAAAATAAGGATTCTGATAATTGTGCTCAATTGCTAGAGGAAGAATGCATTAGAATGTTTGGCACTAAATATTTGAATGATGTGCATGATTGCAATGTTGCTAGTATGAATTCTATGAATATCCATGATGCTAATGATATGCAAAGCCACAAGCTTGGGGATGCTATGTTTGATGAAGATGATATGTTTAGTCCCCCAAGTTTTGATGAGCAAATTTATTATGATGATAGCATGCCTCCTACTTATGATGATTATTGTGATGAAACTTATGCTATAAAAAGTAGTGATTTTATTTATAAAACTTGTCATGATTATGATTACCCTTTTTTTGAACATTACTTTTTTAATGTGGAAACAATTTATAGTATTCAAGTCTCTTATGATACTCCCACTATTCCGAATGAGAAGAAATTTGCTTATGTGGAGAGTAATAAAAATTCTATGCTTGTAGATCATGAAAAGAATGCTCTAGGTGCTGGTTATATTGTTGAATTCATTCATGATGCTACTGAAAATTATTATGAGGGAGGAATATATGCTCGTAGGAATTGCAATAATATCAAGTTTCCTCTCTATGTGCTTAAAGTTTTAAAGTTATGCTTGTTTTGCCTTCCTATGCTAGTTGATTATTGTTCCCATAAGTTGTTTGCTCAAAAACTCCCTATGCATAGGAAGTGGGTTAGACTTAAATGGGCTAGTCATATTCTTCATGATGCTCTCTTTATGTTTCAATTCTTATGTTTTATGTGAGCATCATTGAAATCATCATGCCTAGCCAGGGGCGTTAAACGATAGCGCTTGTTGGGAGGCAACCCAATTATATTTTAGTTTCTTGCTTTTTGGTTCTGTTTAGTAATAAATAATCTATCTAGCCTCTGGTTAGATGTGGTTTTATGTTTTAATTAGTGTTTGTGCCAAGTAGAACCTTTGGGAAGACTTGGGTGAAGTCTTTATGATCATGCTGTAAAAAACAGAAACTTTAGCGCTCACGAGATTAGCTAAAACTTTTTACTGGAGAGTGATATTTAGTTGATTATTTTTGCAGATGATTACTATAAAAATTCCTCAGGTCCACCAATTTATTTCAGAATTTCTGGAGTTACAGAAGTATACGTTTGATACAGATTACTACAGACTGTTCTGTTTTTGACAGATTCTGTTTTCTATGTGATGTTTGCTTATTTTGATGAATCTATGAGTAGTATCGGAGGGTATGAACCATAGAGAAGTTGGAATACAGTAGATATTACACAAATATGAATTTAGAATGAGTTCACAACAGTACCTAAGTGGTGATTTATTTTCTTATACTAACGGAGCTTACGAGTTTTCTATTAAGTTTTGTGTTGTGAAGTTTTCAAGTTTTGGGTAAAGATTCGATGGACTATGGAGTAAGGAGTGGCAATAGCCTAAGCTTGGGGATGCCCAAGGCACCCCAAGATAATATTCAAGGACAACCAAGAGCCTAAGCTTGGGGATGCCCCGGATGGCATCCTCTCTTTCGTCTTCGTTCATCGGTAACTTTACTTGGAGCTATATTTTTATTCACCACATGATATGTGTTTTGCTCGGAGCGTCATTTTATTTTGTTAGTATTTTCTTGCTGTTATCTAGAATAATGTTTTGCATCTTTATTTACAATAAAAATGTCAAGGATAGCCTTTACCATGCTTATTTTGCAAGTATACATGTTGCTGTTTAAAAACAGAAAGTTTGCCGCTGTTGCAAAAATTCCCTAGAAAAGTCAGAATTTGATAAAATGTTGAAACCTTTTGCATAATAAGCTCTGATAAATTTACTACAGTGGGAATGTTCTTTCATAATGTTTGGAGTTAGGGAAGTATGATGAATCTTGCATTCTTTACAGACTGTACTGTTTTGGTAGATTGCTGTTATGTTTTCATTGTTTGCATATGTTTGCTTGTTTAATGATTCTATTTGAGGATAGGAGTATTAAATATGCAGAGGCATTTAGTATGCAATGTTGAATAATAATTTTTGTGATTGCTACAGTAGAGAATGATAAGGTTTTTGCATTGGTTTATACTAACTTATCTCACGAGTTCTTGTTGAGTTTGGTGTGGATGAAGCTCTCAAGATTTAGGAAACCGTGATATGAGAGGAATTAAGGAGACACAAAATCTCAAGCTTGGGGATGCCCAAGGAACCCCAAGATAATATTTCAAGAAGTCTCAAGCATCTAAGCTTGGGGATGCCCCGGTAGGCATCCCACCTTTCTTCTTCAACAATTATCAGTTAGTATCGGTTGAGCCTAAGTTTTTGCTTCTTCACATGATGAGTGATATCCTTGAAATGTCATTTTATTTTGTTTTTCTTGCTGTTTGAATAATATCCCAAGATCTGAAATTCTTAAATGAGAGAGTCTTCACATAGCTACATAATTATTTAACTACTCATTGATCTTCACTTATATCTTTTTGGAGTAGTTTGTCATTTACTCGTGTGCTTCACTTATATCCTATGAGTAAATGGTTGAATGATTTGAATGTAATAAATCTGAAATTATATATGTTTCATATGCCTTTCCCATGGGGAGTAATGCCTCCACATATAAGAAGTAGAGGTGGTAAATTTATTGAAGGTTGGCAAACATTGTATTGGTCGCTTGAACAATTCATGAAAGAATATTGAAGGAAGAGAGATTTCACATATAAATATACTATCTTGGACATCTTTTATGATTGTGAGCCCCATTAATTATTTTCAAACCTGAGCAAATTAGTTGAAGTTGGACAAGGAAGACAACATAATGAGTTATGCTTGGGTATATTTGTATAGAAGTTATATTGTTATGGATCCTCTAACATGTGGTGCTTGCTATTTAGAATCCTTTGCTAGCCAAAATATCTGTACTAAGCGGGAATACTGCTTGTGCATCCAAAATCCTTGAACCAAGTTTCTTCCATGAGTGTCCACCATATCTACCTATATGCGGTATTTACCTGCCGTTCCAAGTAAATTTGCATGTGCCAAACTCTAAACCTTCAAATAATAATCTGTTTTGTATGCCCGAATCGCTCATGTAGCGACTAGGGGCTGTCAGTATCTTCCATGCTAGGTGGGTTATTCTCACGATGAGTGGACTCCGCTCATCATTCACAAGAAAATGGCTGGTAACTGGGATGCCCAGTCCTATGATCAAAAGATCAAAAACAAAATGGCAAATAAATTAAACAAAACTCCCCCAGGAATGTTGATAGTTGGACGGCACCCGTTGTTTCGGACAAGCCGTGGAGTGTGAATGTTGGTGGAGGGGGAGTAAAAACTTTACCTTTCTGCGTGGGAACCACCTATAATGTATATATGGAAGATATTGGGAACTCTTGGTCGTTATGTTGACAATGAAAGCATACCTCTCAAAATTATTTCATCTCTGTTTTCGCTTCGAGCTCTGGCACCTCTGCAAATCCCTGCTTCCCTCTGCGAAGGGCCTATCTTTTACTATTATGCAAGAGTCAGTAGTATTCCTTCTCATTCCAACCTACTCTTTAGTTGGCAAGCATCATGTGATGGAAAGATCTGAGCATATATGGCCATTCAAATATATTTGAGCTTGAATTATTACTTTGACATTACCCTTGAGGTAAAAGGTTGGGAGGCGAAACATTAAGCCCCTATCTTTCTCTGTGTTCGATGAATACTATTTGTTCTAAAAATATGCTTTGAGTGGTAGCAATCATGGAAGACTCAATGATAGTTGAGTATGTGAAGTTTGCTGAATCAAAGCTCTGACATAGACTCTTCCTGAAAATAAGATGAATTGCAATTGTTTGATGACTGATAACACGGTTTGTTAGTTTTCAAGAAAGTTTATGATCTATACTTTAACATGTAAATAGTTTGTTACTTGATCATGAAAACTTCTATGAGTTGAGCTACTGTTATGACATATAATGATGCTAGAAAAGGTGACTGAAATTATCATTGATCAAACTTGTGCACCTGCTAGCATTCACACTTCATAAATTCTTTCTTTTATCATTTACCTACTCGAGGACGAGCAAGAATTAAGCTTGGGGATGCTGATACGTCTCCAACGTATCTATAATTTATGAAGTAGTCATGCTATTATATTATCTGTTTTGGATGTTTATGGGCTTTATTAAACACTTTGATATTATTTTTGGGACTAACCTATTAACCCAGAGCCCAGTGCCAGTTTGTGTTTTTTCCCTTGTTTCAGTGTTTCGCAGAAAAGGAATATCAAACGGAGTCCAAACGGAATGAAACCTTCGGGAGAAGTTATTTTTGGAAAGAAAGCAATCCAGGAGACTTGGAGTGCACGTCAGGGGATCAACGAGGAGAGCACGAGACAGGGGGGCGCGCCCACCCCCCTGGGCATGCCCTCCACCCTCGTGGGCCCCTCGTGGCTCCCCTGACCGACTTATTTCGCCTATATATGTCCATATGCCCTAAAACCTTCGGAGAACAGAATAGATCGGGAGTTCCGCCGCCGCAAGCCTCTGTAGCCACCAAAAACCAATCGGGACCCTGTTCCGGCATCCTGCCGGAGGGGGGATCCCTCACTGGTGGCCATCTTCATCATCCCGGTGCTCTCCATGACGAGGAGGGAGTAGTTCACCCTCGGGGATGAGGGTATGTACCAGTAGCTATGTGTTTGATCTCTCTCTTCGTGTTCTTGAGGTGATACGATCTTGATGTATCGCGAGCTTTGCTATTATAGTTGGATCTTATGATGTTTCTCCCCCTCTACTCTCTTGTAATGGATTGAGTTTTCCCTTCGAAGTTATCTTATCGGATTGAGTCTTTAAGGATTTGAGAACACTTGATGTATGTCTTGCCGTGCTTATCTGTGGTGACAATGGGATATCACGTGATCCACTTGATGTATGTTTTGGTGATCAACTTGCGGGTTCCGCCCATGAACCTATGCATAGGGGTTGGCACAAGTTTTTGTCCCGACTCTCCGGTAGAAACTTTGGGGCACTCTTTGAAGTACTTTGTGTTGGTTGAATAGATGAATCTGAGATTGTGTGATGCATATCGTATGATCATACCCACGGATATTTGAGGTGACATTGGAGTATCTAGGTGACATTAGGGTTTTGGTTGATATGTGTCTTAAGGTGTTATTCTAGTACGAACTCTTGAATAGATCGATCCGAACGAATAACTTTGAGGTGGTTTCGTACCCTACCATAATCTCTTCGTTTGTTCTTCGCTATTAGTGACTTTGGAGTGACTCTTTGTTGCATGTTGAGGGATAGTTATATGATCCAATTATGTTATTATTGTTGAGAGAACTTGCACTAGTGAAAGTATGAACCCTAGGCCTTGTTTCAATGCATTGCGATACCGTTTACGCTCACTTTTACCACTTGTTACGTTGCTGTTTTTATATTTTCAGATTACAAAAACCTATATCTACCATCCATATTGCACTTGTATCACCATCTCTTCGCCGAACTAGTGCACCTATACAATTTACCATTGTATTGGGTGTGTTGGGGACACAAGAGACTCTTTGTTATTTGATTGCAGGGTTGCTTGAGAGAGACCATCTTCATCCGACGCCTCCCACGGATTGATAAACCTTAGGTCATCCACTTGAGGGAAATTTGCTACTGTCCTACAAACCTCTGCACTTGGAGGCCCAACAACGTCTACAAGAAGAAGGTTGTGTAGTAGACATCACTTGGCTTCATATGTAATTCACGAGCCACATTCCTAGTGAGCTATTCTGGTTTTAGACTCAATACTTGTTCCCATTGCTCTGAACCCCTTTCACCCGCTGTTTCGGGCAACGAACGATTGCCTACCCAGTTGAAGCTTCTTATTGCACCTTGCTCTCGATGACTTTCTTGAATTTCAACTCGAGAGATGCCTCTATGCCACGTTCACTGAGATAGCCCCTGGGTACCTATCTTGTGTTGATCTCCGTCCCTCCCGTGTCCTTCCCCCTTCACCCCTTAAATCTCGGGACGAGAATTCTTGTAGTGGATGAGAGTTGTGACGCCTGGATAATTAAGCTACAGTAATTCCCTGCTAATGATGCCACATCATCATGATTACTGTTGTTAAACTCGCGTTGGTTCGAATCTGGTCCAAATTCAAATTTAAATTAAAGTCAAACATAAAAGTTTTCAAACATAAAATATAAAATGTTCAAAGTGTGGCAAATAATCTCTGGTTATTTGTCATGTGGGAACCAACCTCTTTTGGATTCCCAGGTGCTCCTAGAAATTTATTTAGTAGTCCAGCAGCATTTAAAATTGGCCTTTCCAATTTCTCAAAATGGTTAGACAACTCCTTTTGGCATCAAACTTTTTGTGACTCCTAAAAATAATGTGCTTGATTTATATGACAAGTCTCATATCTATCAAAACTCTTTTAGTTTTATATTTTAATAGAAAGCAGTAGCTAAAATTGATAACAGATTTAAAAATGTAAAAGGGAAAAATCCCCCTCCTGCTAGGCCTTGACCCAGATGGCCAACCAGCCCAGCTGGCCACCAGGCCAGCCAGCCGACCTAGCCCATGGCTATAACCTCCAGGGGCAATGAAACCCTAGCCCACCACCTGCATAATCCCCTCCACTCCCCTCGATCTCCCCACGATCCCCTCGCTCCTCCCCCCCCCCCCCCCCCGACCAGATCTGGATCGGGGCAAATGCCGACGCCGCTCGCTGACGCGCCGCCGTTCCTCGGGGGCCTTCGCCCTGCGGCGCTTGGCTGTGGCCTCAGGCACGAGCGCCCGCACCCGTATGCCGTGCCCGCCCCGATATGCCCGCTGGGCCAATGACATGTGGGCCCAGCGCCCTGTTTAAAAAAACTTCATAATAATAAGATCAATTAATTAGTTAAATATTTAATTAACTTAATTAATCATGTTAATTAATCTAATTAACTTTTTAACTAATTAAACTGTTAATTAGTTATCAATAAATGACAAACGGGACCCACGAGCCAGTTTGACCAGTCAAACTCACTGTTGACTGATGACATCATGCTGATGTCATGTTGACACATTATTTGCTTTTATCTATTTAAATTAATTCTGTTAATACCAAAATATTTTAAAACTTAGAGAATTAATATAAAATAATCTATACCTCGGATGAAAATACTTTGTACAAGAAATTTGCTCAGAACAGCGAGACGAATCCGGATATGCCCTCCGTTCGTCTGTCACATGCCCCTATCATAGCGAACATGCAACCGTCCCCCTCCGTTTCATTTGTCCAAAAATGCAAACTTCGGGAAAACTTTCCCGGATGTTTTCCCCCTTCGCCGGTATCGTGTAACACCGTGTTAGAACACCCCTAGTACTGCTTGTTGTCATGTCGTGCATCTGTGTTACATCTGTGTGCCTTATATTTACCGTTTCTTCCCCCTCTTCTCTCTGGTAGACCTCGAGACTGACGCTGCCCCGCCGAGTACGACTTTGCCCTGACGATCAGTACTTTTCAGCGGAGCTTCCAGGCAAGCCCCCCCCCCCCTTGATCACTCCGATATCGCCCATTCCATTCTCTCTCATGCTTGCATTAGATTTTGCTATTGTTATTGTTTGCTCCTATTCTGATGGATAGCCTGTTTTTGCTACCTGCTTTCATACCTTGCCTGCTTATTCTAAATTGTTTAGTATAGGCTGGTTAGAGACCGATCAGTGACCCCCCCCACCTTGTCCCAGTTGCCCCGCTTTATGTTTGATGACTCGATCAACATGATCGACGTCCAGGCCCCGACACCGCACATCACCCCCCCCCTTAGTTGTACGACTCTGCAGAGTTACTATCGAGTGCTGAGGGTGATACCTCGTCAACACTTCTGATGTTAACACTGTAGTGTAGCTATTCGGTCGTGGTCATCGAGGGTGATTCCTCCCTCACCACTCCTGATAATGACTCTGTTGTGCAACCCCTCAAGTGTGGACCAACGAGGGTGATTCCTCTAAGTCCACCTTGATGGTTACATCGAGTGGGAATCCATCGAGGGTGATTCCTCAGGTTTCCCCCTTGCTGTTTTGGACACACAGTTACTTTGACTTACCACAGAACCATGATGACATCGGGTCAGCCCTGAGGGGTACCCGTGAGTTGATGTGTAGTCGGGTTGATCTGGAGGATACCTGCCAGTTTTTCACGGAGCGCGGCCGGGCATTCTTAGCCCTTGCCGCAAGTCCGTGAGACGGGGCGACGGGACCACATATCATGGATTATTGATCGTTACCGCACTACCAAGACACTAACGGTTTGGATATTTGATCCGAGTAGGCCTCTGGCCTTTTTCCACTGACCACCACGCAGGAATAAGTATGGGCACTCTGCATCGTACGATTCTTCCGAAAGCTCACTAATGCCAGCGATTGAGTGTCGCGCGCTGGGTTGGACTGGTTAAGCCTGCACTTGTATAAGGGGGCTAGGTCTACTCACCGGCCGCGTTCGCAACGCGCATGATTGCAAAGGACGATTGGCCCATGCATTTAGGATGTAGACCGGCGTGCCGGCCTCTCTATTGAGCCTAGGTAGGACTACGGTGTGTTGATCGGCCGAGGCCGGTCATGACCTGATGGTGTGTCCGGCCGGAGTTGATCGAGCGTGTTGGGTAAGTTGGTGCACCCCTGCAGGGAAGTATTATCTATTCGAATGGCCGTCTCCACGGTAACGGATGCTCGGAGTTGTATCCTGATTACAACTAGAACTGGATACTGAATGCTGAGACATGTTATGGATATGTGGCTCCGAGATTGCTTTCTCGCAGAGAGTCGAGAAAGGATCTCTGGGCGCTAATGTTACAACATGTTTGCTAAATATAAACTGCTATTCTATACTCTTCTGAATGCTGCAAGATGCTTGGAGCTGCTTGAAGATGCTAGTCTTTGATAGGCTAGGCTTTCCCCTTCTCTTCTGGCATTCTGCAGTTCAGTCCACAGATACCCATTTCATTGATACCAATGCATATTTAGTGTAGATCCTTGCTTGCGAGTACTCTGGATGAGTACTCACGGTTGCTTTGCTTCCTCTTTTTCCCCTTTTCCATTCTTCTCGGACGTCGCAACAAGATGGTGGAGCCCAGGAGCCATACGCCACCTTCGACAACGACTAAACCACGAGGGTGCTTACTACTACGTGGAGGCCGCCGATGACCAGGAGAAGTTAGGAGGCTCCCAGGTAGGAGGCCTTACCTTTTCGGTCAATGTTGCTTTTGTGCTAGACTTCTTAAGGCAAACTTGTCTAACTTATGTCTGTACTCAGATATTGTTGCTTCCGCTGACTCTTGCGTATTCGAGCTTATGTATTCGAGCCCTCGAGGCCCCTGGCTTGTAATGTAAAGCTGGTATTATTTTATTTGTGTCTAAAGTTGTGTTGTGATATCTTCCCGTGAGTCCTTGATCTTGATCGTACACATTTCTGTGTATGATTAGTGTACGATTGAATCGAGGGTGTCACAGAAATCACCACCCATGGTAGAGTTTTATTTATATGATGAGCATAAGGAGATGACACTTTATGATTTTTGCGAGGTTTGCAAATTACCTTATGAGCGCAGCATCAGTGAACCGCGTCGTAGAGATGTGGAAGATTTTATTGATGAAGTTACCATAGGGGAAGGGACATCTATAACCTGGTATTCAGCTACAAGACTTGTCAGATTATTACTTTGCCTGCACCTTCTTTGTTCGATATTCATTCAGGCATGTACCTCATTTTCTCGAGGACATTTATGTATACCGGGAGCGGACGCGATCCCCAGTTCCTGAGCCAAAACCATCACCTAATCCATATCAGGAGTCTATTTATCAGTGGGAGCCACAGGAGCTTGCTAACCAGTGGAACCCCCACGATCCTCCTCAGTAGCCAGGAGAGGGCTACTTTGATCCATGTGCATAAACCAACTTAGGCCAAAAGCCTAAGCATGGGGGAGTACGTATTTCTCACCGACATTACATTCATGTTCACACACTCATTCGAGTTGTCGGTGTTCATACTTTTTCATTGTATTATCCATGCTAGTTTATTTTATTTTTCTTGCTTTCTTCTTGTGTGTTTGAAAAACTTTTAGAAAATCCAAGAATATTAGTTGTAGCTTCTTTCTAGTTTTCCTTTCCATGTTTATTTAGTAGTACTATTGAAGAAAACCCAAAAAGATTTCTCGCTCTTCTTTTGCTTGTTGGGAGCTTTCCCGTGTAAATAGTTTTTCTCATTCTTGTTTTACTTTCTTCAGAAAAACAAAACTCCAAAAATATTTCAATGTGCTTTTTGAAATTCTTTTTCCTTTCTTTGGGTCGAGAGGAGAAGACCACGATGAAAATGTTGAGTGGCTCTCATATGCATTATTGTTGATGTAACAAAGTGCCCATACTACCTTGTCTTCTCCTTTGAAATAAATGTTTATAGATTCTAGCTTAGTCCAATGCACGTGCACTATTATTATTATCCACACCATTCGGTCATGCAAGTGAAAGGCAATAATGATGATATTTGATGAAATGATTGAGATGAGGAAAAGCTGGTATGAAGTCGACTTATTTTGTTTTTGTAAATATGATTAGTTCATCGTTCTTGATTCAGCCCATTATGAATGAAACATGTTTGCAATGAAAATTAGATATTATAGTTACTCATGCCATGCTAATTAGCTAGGAGTTTATAATGGTTTACCTTGCATGCCAACATGAATTTTTAAAATGGTTGTGATGTAGTATGATAGGATGGTATCCTCCTTTGAATGATTTGAGTGGCTTGACTTGGCACATGTTCACGCATGTAGTTGAAACAAAATCACCATAGCCTCCACGATATTTATGTTCATGGTGATTTATATCCTACTCATGCTTGCACTCAATGTTGGTTAATCTCAATTCATCTTTATGACTGTTGTTGCTCTCTAGTTGGTCGCTCCTCAATCTCTTGCTAGCCTTCACTTGTACTAAGCGGGAATACTGCTTGTGCATCCACTTCCATAAACCCAAAGTTGTTCCATATGAGTCCACCATACCTACCTATATGTGGTATTTACCTGCCGTTCCAAGTAAATTTGCATCTGCCAAACTCTAAACCTTCAAATAATAATCTATTTTGTATGCCCGAATCGCTCATGTAGCGACTGGGGGGCTGTCAATATCTTCCATGCTAAATGGGTTATTCTCACGATGAGTGTTGATTCACTTGTCATTCACGAGAAAGTGGCTGGTATTCGGGATGCCCAGTTCCATGCTTAAATCAAATCATAATATAATTTCAAACAAAACTCCCCCAGGACTGTTGTTGGTATGGACGGTACCCGTTGTTTCAGACCAGCCGTGGAGTGTGCTTGTTGGTGGATGGGGACTAAAAACTTTACCATTCTATTTGGGAACCGCCTATAATGTATCTAGCATCGAAGATACCAAGATCTCTTGGTTCTTATGTTGACAATGAAAGCATACCGCTCAAAATCATATTCATCTCTGTTTCAAAAAGCTTGAGCTCTGGCACCTCTGCAAATCCCTGCTTCCCTCTGCAAGGGGCCTATCTATTTACTTTCATTGCTGAGTCATCATCCTCTTATAAAAAGCACCAGTTAGAGAGCACCACTGTCATTTATATGCTTTGCTATTAATTGATATTGAGTATGACTGTGACTGGATCTCTTTTGCCATGAATTACAATGTCTAGTCAGTCCTTGATCTTCAGGGGTGCTCTGCATTTATGTTTTGCGGTCTCAGAAAGGGCTAGCGAGATACCATTTTGTTATATCATATCATGATTATTTTGAAAAAGTGTTGTCATCCGAGATTTATTATTATTACTCGCTAGTTGATTATGCCATTGATATGAGTAAATGTGAGACCTAAATATTATTGTGAATATGGATAGTTCATAATCTTTGCTGAAAACCTGAATGCTGGCTATACATATTGGCAACAACAAGATCAAACAGAGTTTGTAGAAGATTTTTATTTATCACTTTCAGTTTGTCAACTGAATTGCTTGAGGACAAGCAATGGGTTAAGCTTGGGGGAGTTGATACGTCTCCATCGTATATACTTTTCCAAACTCTTTTGCCCTTGTTTTGGACTCTAATTTGCATGATTTCAATGGAACTAACCCGGACTGACGCTGTTTTCAGCAGAATTGCCTTGGTGTTATTTTTGTGTAGAAATAAAAGTTCTCGGAATGACCAGAAAATTTACGGAAAATATTTTTGGAATAAATAAAAAATATGGGCGAAAGAATCAACCAGATGGGACCCACCAGCTGTCCACAAGGGTGGAGGGTGCGCCCTACCCCCTGGGCGCGTCCCCTACCTTGTGGGTCCCCTGGACCTCCTCCAACCCTAGCTCCAACTCTATATATTCACGTTCGGGGAGAAAAAATCAGAGAGAAGGATTCATCACGTTTTACGATACGGAGCCGCCGCCACCTCCTGCTCTTCACCGGAAGGGCAGACCTGGAGTCTGTTCGGGGCTCCGGAGAGGGGAAACCGTCGCCATCATCATCACCAACCTTCCTCCATCACCAATTTTATGATGCTCACCGCCGTGTGTGAGTAATTCCATCGTAGGCTTGCTGGACGGTGATGGGTTGGATGAGATTTATCATGTAATCAAGTTAGTTTTGAAGGAAATATGCCCTAGAAGCGATAATAAAGTTGTTACTTATATTTCCTTATATCATGATAAATGTTTATTATTCATGCTAGAATTGTATTAACCGGAAACTTGATACATGTGTGGATACATAGACAAAACACAGTGTCCCTAGTATGCCTCTACTAGACTAGCTCGTTAATCAAAGATGGTTGAGTTTCCTAACCATAGACATGTGTTGTCATTTGATGAACAGGATCACATCATTAGGAGAATGGTGTGATGGACTAGACCAACCCGTTAGCTTAGCATTATGATCGTTAAGTTTTTATTGCTATTGCTTTCTTCATGACTTATACATATTCCTTTGACTATGAGATTATGCAACTCCCGAATACCGGAAGTACACCTTGTGTGCTATCAAACGTCACAACGTAACTGGGTGATTACAAAGATGCTCTACAGGTGTCTCCGAAGTTGGGTTGGCATAGATCAAGATTAGGATTTGTCACTCCGAGTATCGGAGAGGTATCTATGGGCCCTCTCGGTAATGCACATCATGATAAGCCTCGCAAGAAATGTGACTAATGAGTTAGTTGAGGGATGATGTATTACGGGACGAGTAATGAGGCTTGCTGGTGACGAGATTGAACTAGGTATGAAGATACTGACGATCGAATCTCAGGCAAGTAACATACCGATGACAAAGGGAATGATGTATGTTGTCACCGATAAAGATCTTCGTAGAATTTGTAGGAACCAATATGAGCATCTAGGTTCCGCTGTTGGTTATTGACTGGAGATGTGTCTCGGTCATGTCTACATAGTTCTCGAACCCGTAGGGTCCACACGCTTAACGTTCAATGACGATTTGTATTATGAGTTATATGTTTTTGGTGACCGAAGATTGTTCGGAGTCCCGGATGAGATCACGGACATGATGAGGAGTCTCGAAATGGTCGAGAGGTAAATATTCATATATTGGACGATAGTATTCAGACACCGGGAGTGGTTCGAAATGTATCAGGTACATATCGGAGTACCGGGGGGGTTACCGTAACCCCCGGGGGAAAGATATGGGCCATATGGGCCATAGAGGGGAGGCAAGGCAGCCCACAAGGGGGTGGCGCCCCCCCATGGGGAGTCCAAATTGGACAAGGGGAGGGGCGCGGCCCCCCTTTCCTTCTCCTGCTCCCTCTCCTTCCCCCTTTCCCCTTCCGCTAAAAGGAAAGGGGGGCGAATTGGACTAGGGGTCCAAGTGGGAATCCTCCCACTTGGTGCGCCCTAGGCCGGCCTCCTCCCCTATCCCTCCTTTATATACGGGAGCGGGGGGCACCTCTAAGTACATCAATTGTTTCTTAGCCGTGCGTGGTGCCCCCTCTACCGTTTACTCCTCCGGTCATATTGTCGTAGTGCTTATGCGAAGCCCTGTGCGGATCACTTCACCATCACCGTCACCACGCCGTCGTGCTGACGAAACTCTCCCTCAACACTTTGCTGGATCAAGAGTTCGAGGGACGTCATCGAGCTGGACATGTGCAGAACTCGGAGGTGCCGTACGTTCGGTGCTTGATCGGTTGAATCGAGAAGACGTTCGACCATCAACCGCGTTAAGCTAAAGCTTCCGCTTTCGGTCTACGAGGGTACATGGACACACTCTCCCCCTCTCGTTGCTATGCATCTCCTAGATAGATCTTGCGTGAGCGTAGGAATTTTTTTGAAATTGCATGCTACGTTCCCCAACAGTGGCATCCGAGCCAGGTCTAGGCGTAGATGATATGCTCGAGTAGAACACAAAGAGTTGCGGGCGATGATAGTCATACTGCTTACCACCAACATCTATTTTGATTCGGCGGTATTGTTGGATGAAGCGGCCCGGACCAACCTTACATGACCACGTTCATGAGACCAGTTCCACCGACAGACATGCAACTTGTTTTGCATAAAGGTGGCTGGCGAGTGTCTGTTTCTCCAACTTTAGTTTAATCGAATTTGACTATGGTCGGTCCTTGTTGAAGGTTAAAACAGCAAACTTGACGAAACATCGTTGTGGTTTTGATGCATAGGTAAGAACGGTTCTTACTAGAAGCCCGTAGCGGCCACGTAAAACTTGCAACAACAAAGTAGAGGACGTCTAACTTGTTTTTGCAGGGCATGTTGTGATGTGATATGGTCAAGACATGATGTGACATACGTTGTTGTATGAGATGATCATGTTTTGTAAAAGTTATCGACAACTGGGAGGAGCCTTATGGTTGTCGCTTTATTGTATGAAATGCAATCGCCATGTAATTGCTTTACTTTTTCACTATGCGTTAGCGATAGTTGTAGAAGCAATAGTTGGCGAGACGACAACGACGCTACGATGGAGATCAAGGTGTCAAGCCGGTGACAATGGAGATCATGACGGTGCTTTGGAGATGGAGATCAAAGGCACAAGATGATGATGGCCATTTTGATTGCATGTGATTTTATCTTTTATGCATCTTATTTTGCTTAGTACGGCGGTAGCATTATAAGATGATCCCTCACTTAAATTTCAAGGTATAAGTGTTCTCCCTAAGTATGCACCGTTGCGATAGTTCGTCATGCCGAGACACCACGTGATGATCAGGTGTGATAAGCTCTACGTTCACATACAACGGGTGCAAGACAGTTTTGCACGTGCGGAATACTCATGCTAAACTTGATGAGCCTAGCATGTACAGACATGGCCTCAGAACACTAAGACCGAAAGGTCGAACGTGAATCATATAGTGATGATCAACTTAGAGATGTTCACCATTGAAAACTACTCCATCTCACGTGATGATCGGACATGGTTTAGTTGATATGGATCACGTGATCATTTAGATGACTAGAGGGATGTCTATCTAAGTGGGAGTTCTTAAGTAATATGATTAATTGAACTTAATTTATCATGAACATAGTCCTGATAGTTTTTGCATATCTATGTTGTAGATCAATGGCCCGTGCTATCGTTCCCTTGAATTTTAATGCGTTACTAGAGAAAGCTAGGTTGAAATATGATGGTAGCAACTACACGGACTGGGTCCGTAACTTGAGGATTATCCTCATTGCTGAACAGAAGAATTATGTCCTTGATGCACCGCTAGGTGAAAGGCCTACTGCAGGAGCAAATGTTGATGTTATGAACGTCTGGCAAGCTCGATCTGATGACTACTCGATAGTACAGTGTGCCATGCTTTACGACTTAGAATCGGGACTTCAAAGACGTTTTGAACGTCATGGACCATATGAGATGTTCCAGGAGTTGAAGTTAATATTTCAAGCAAATGCCCGAGTTGAGAGATATGAAGTCTCCAACAAGTTCTATAGCTGCAAGATGGAGGAGAACAGTTCTGTCAGTGAACACATACTCAGAATGTCTGGGTACCATAACCACTTGACTCGGCTGGGAGTTAATCTTCCGGATGATAGTGTTATTAACAGAGTTGTTCAATCACTGCCACCGAGCTACAAAGGCTTCATGATGAACTACAATATGCAATGGATGGAAAAGACTATTCCCAAGCTCTTCACATTGCTCAAAGCTGCGTAGGTAGAAATCAAGAAGGAGCATCAAGTGTTGATGGTTAACAAGACCACTAGTTTCAAGAAAAAGGGCAAAGGAAAGAAGGAGAGCTTCAAGAAGAATGGCAAGCAAGTTGCCACTCCCATTAAGAAGCCCAAAGCTAGACCTAAGCCTGAAACTGAGTGCTTCTACTGCAAAGGGAATGGTCACTGGAAGCGGAACTACCCCAAATACTTGGTGGATAAGAAGGATGGCATAGTGAAGAAAGGTATATTTGATATACATGTTAGTGATGTGTACTTTACTAGTGTTCATAGTAGCCCATGGGTATTTAATACCGATTCAGTTGGAGTTGCAAAATTAACAGATACTAGTTAAGGGCGAGGTGACGATGTGTGTTGGAAGTGATTCCAAAGTTGATAAGATCACCATCGCACACTCCCTTTACCTTCGGGATTAGTGTTGAACCTAAAATAAATGTTATTTGGTGTTTGTGTTGAGCATGAATATGATTGGATCATGTTTATTGCAATACGGTTATTCATTTAAGTCAAAGAATAATTGTTATTCTGTTTACATGAATAAAACCTTCTATGGGCATACACTCAATATAAATGGTTTATTGAACCTTGATCATAGTGATACACATATTCATACTATTGATGCCAAAAGATGCAAAGTTGATAATGATAGTGCAACATATTTGTGGCACTGCCGTTTAGGTCATATTGGTGTAAAGAGCATGAAGAAACTCCATGCAGATGGACTTTTGGAATCACTTGATTATGAATCATTTGATACTTGCGAACCATGCCTCATGGGCAAGATGACTAAAACTCTGTTCTTCGGAACAATGGAGCGAGCTAATGACTTATTGGAAATAATACATATCGATGTTTGCGGTCCAATGAGTGTTGAAGCTCGTGGCGGGTATCGTTATTTTCTGACCTTCACAGATGATTTGAGCAGATATGGGTATATCCACTTAATGAAACACAAGCCTGAAACATTTGAAAAGTTCAAAGAATTTCAGAGTGAAGTAGAGAATCATCGTAACAAGAAAATAAAGTTTCTACGATCTGATCGCGGAGGCGAATATTTGAGTTATGAGTTTGGCCTTCATTTGAAACAATGAGGAATAGTTTCACAACTCATGCCACCTGGAACACCACAGCGTAATGGTGTGTCCGAACGTTGTAACT
The DNA here is from genome assembly GCF_002575655.3 of Aegilops tauschii subsp. strangulata. Classification (NCBI taxonomy): domain Eukaryota; kingdom Viridiplantae; phylum Streptophyta; class Magnoliopsida; order Poales; family Poaceae; genus Aegilops; species Aegilops tauschii. The sequence continues at coordinate 86,212,841 of NC_053038.3, forward strand.
GTACTTTATTAGATATGGTATGATTTATGATGTCTCTTACCGATTTACCACTATCGTTTTGGGGTTATGCATTAGAGACAGTTGCATTCACGTTAAGTAGGGCGCCATCTAAATCCGTTGAGACGACACTGTATGAACTATGGTTTAGCAAGAAACCTAAGCTGTCGTTTCTTAATGTTTGGGGTTGCGATGCTTATGTGAAAAAGTTTCAGCCTGATAAGCTCGAACCCAAATCGGAAAAGTGCGTCTTCATAGGATACCCACAAGAAACTGTTGGGTATACCTTCTGTCACAGATCCGAAGGCAAGATCTTTGTTGCTAAGAATGGATCCTTTCTAGAGAAGGAGTTTCTCTCGAAAGAAGTGAGTGGGAGGAAAGTAGAACTTGATGAGGTAAATGTACCTTCTCTTGAATTGGAAAGTTGCTCATCACAGAAAACCGTTTCCGTGATGCCTACACCAACAAGAGAGGAAGCTAATGATAATGATCATGAAACTTCAGATCAAGTTACTACCGAACCTCGTAGGTCAACCAGAGCATGTTCCGCACCAGAGTGGTACGGTAATCCTGTTCTGGAAGTCATGTTACTAGACCATGACGAACCTACGAACTATGAGGAAGCGATGATGAGCCCAGATTCCACAAAATGCCTTGAGGCCATGAAATCTGAGATAGGATCCATGTATGAGAACAAAGTGTGGACTGATACGTCTCCAATGTGTCTATAATATATGAAGTATTCATGCTGTTATTTTATCATTCTTGTATGTTTTACAATCATTTTATAGCAACTTTATATCATTTTTGGGACTAACCTATTGACCCAGTGCCCAGTGCCAGTTGTTGTTTTTTGCTTGTTTTTTACATCGCAGGATATCAATACCAAATGGAGTCCAAATGCAACGAAACTCCACGGAGATTTTTTATGGACCAAAAGACATCCATTGGGCCAGAGTAGCACTTGGGGGTGCCCCGAGGGGGGCACAACCCACCAGGGCGCGCCTGGGGGCCCAGGCGCGCCCAGGTGGGTTGTGCCCACCTCGGTGGCCTCCCGTACCCCCTATTTACCCTATAAATGCACAAATATTCCAAAACCCTTCGGGGTTAACCTAGATCAGAAGTTCCGCCACCGCAAGGCTCTATAGCCACCGAAAACCAATCTAGACCCGTTCCGGCACCCTGCCAGAGGGGGGAATCATCTCCGATGGCCATCTTCATCATCCCGGCGGCCACCACGATGAGGAAGGACTAGTCCAACCTCGGGGCTGAGGGTTTGTACCAGTAGCTATGTGTTTAATCTCTCTCTCACTCACTCTCTCTCTCTCTCTCTCGTGATCTATATCATGGGCTTTGTTAATATAGATGGATCATATGATGTTTCTCCCCTCTATACTCTTGTTGTGATGAATTGAATCTTTACCCTTTGAAGTTTTGTCTTGTCGGATTGAATATTCAGATATGAGAACACATGATGTATGTCTTACGGTATGAATACTTGAGGTGACAATGGGGTATCGTATTGATTCACTTGATATATGTTTTGGCACTCAACTCGCAGATTCCTGAGGTGACATTGGGGTAATCTATGCATAGGGGTTGATGCACGTTTTTATTATCTTTTCTCCGATAGAAACTTTGGGGTCTCTCTGTAGTTCTTTGGGTGGATTGAGTATTATGAATATGAATTTGCTTTGGTGTTATTTTAGTACGAACTCTTGATTAGATCGATCGGAAAGAATAGCTTGCGTTATTTTAGTACGAACTCTAGGATAGATCGATCGGAAAGAATAGCTTCGAGGTGGTTTCGTACCCTACAAACAATTTCTATCTTTTGTTCTCCGCTAATATGAACTCGAGAGTGATTCTTTATTGCACTTTGAGGGATAATCATATGATCCAACTATGTTAGCATTGTTGAGAGGTTGCACTAGCGAAAGTACGGACCCTAGGCCTTGTTTTCAAGCATTGCAATGCTGTTTTTGTGCCCATTTACTATTTGCTACCTTGCTGTTTTTATTTATTCAGATTATAAAAATATATTTCTACCATCAATATTACACTTTTATCACCATCTCTTCGCTAAACTAGTGCACCTATACAATTTTCCATTGTATTGGGTGTGTTGGGGACACAAGAGATTTCTTGTATTTGGTTGCAGGGTCGTTTGAGAGAGACCATCTTCATCCTACACCTCTCACGGATTGATAAACCTTAGGTCATCCACTTGAGGGAAAATTGCTACTGTCCTACAAAACTCTGCGCTTGGATGCCCAACATGTGTCTACAAGAATAAAGTTGCGTAGTAGACATCAAGCTCTTTTCTGGCGCCGTTGCCCGGGAGGTGAGTGCTTGAAGGTATATCTTTAGATCTTGCAATTGAATCTTTTAGTTTCTTGTTTATCACTAGTTTGGTCTATAAAAAACTACATAAAATGGAATTTAGATTGCATCATATTATTGATCATCTTTATAATATCTTTCTTGAAAATGATGGTTCGGAAAATTGTGCCCAATTGTTAGAAGAAGAAGTCAATAAAATGCTTGGCACAAAATACTTGAGGGAAAATTGCTACTGTCCTACAAAACTCTGCGCTTGGAGGCCCAACACGTGTCTACAAGAATAAAGTTGCGTAGTAGACATCATGGACTTTGGTGGACTTGCCCGATGATCAGCAAGCCATTGAGAATAAATGGACCTTCAAGAGGAAAACGGACGATGATGGTAGTGTTACTACCTACAAAGCTCGAATTGTCACAAAATGTTTTCGACAAGTTCAAGGTGTTGGCTACGATGAGATTTCTCACTCGTAGCGATGCTTAAGTCTGTCCGAATCATGTTAGCAATTGCCGCATTTTATGAAATCTGGCAAATGGATGTCAAAACTGCATTCCTTAATGGATTTCTTAAAAAAGAGATGTATATGATGCAACCAAAGGTTTTGTCGATCCTAAAGGTGCTAACAAAGTGTGCAAGCTCCAGCGATCCATCTATGGAACTGGTGCAAGCATCTCAGAGTTGGAATATACGCTTTGATGAGTTGATCAAAGCATATAGTTTTATATAGACTTGCGGTGAATACTGTATTTACAAGAAAGTGAGTGGGAGCACTACAGCCTTTCTGATAAGTATATGTGAAGGACATATTGTTGATCGAAAATGATGTAGAATTTTCTGGAAAGCATAAAGGAGTGTTTGAAAGGAGTTTTTCAAAGAAAGACCTCGGTGAAGCTGCTTATATATTGGGCATCAAGATCTATAGAGATGGATCAAGACGCTTAATTGGACTTTCACAAAGCACATACCTTGATAAAGTTTCAAAGAAGTTCAAAATGGATCAGTCAAAGAAAGGGTTCTTGCCTGTGTTACAAGGTGTGAAGTTGAGTCAGACTCAATGCCCGACCAATGCAGAAGATAGAGAGAAAATGAAAGTCATTCCCTATGCCTCAGCCATAGGTTCTATCATGTATGCAATGCTGTGTACCAGACCTGATGTGTGCCTTGCTATAAGTTTAGCAGGGAGGTACCAAAGTAATCCAAGAGTGGATCACTGGATAGCGGTCAAGAACATCCTGAAGTACCTAAAAAGGACAAAGGATGTGTTTCTCGTTTATGGAGGTGACAAAGAGCTCGTCGTAAATGGTTATGTCGATGCTAGCTTTGACACTGAACCAGATGACTCTAAGTCACAAACCGGATACATATTTATATTGAATGGTGGAGCTGTCAGTTGGTGCAGTTCCAAGCAAAGCGTCGTGGCAGGGTGTACGTGTGAAGCGGAGTATATAGCTGCTTCGGAAGCAGCAAATGAAGGAGTCTGGATGAAGGAGTTCATATCCGATCTAGGTGTAATACCTAGTGCATCGGGTCCAATGGAAATCTTTTGTGACAATACTGGAGCAATTGCCTTAGCGAAGGAATCCAGATTTCACAAGAGAACCAAACACATCAAGAGAAGCTTCAACTCCATCCGTGATCAAGTCAAGGAGGGAGACATAGAGATTTGCAAAATACATAAGGATCTGAATGTTGCAGACCCGTTGACTAAGCCTCTTCCACGAGCAAAACATGATCAGCACCAAGACTCCATGGGTGTTAGAATCGTTACAATGTAATCTAGATTATTGACTCTAGTGCAAGTGGGAGACTGAAGGAAATATGCCCTAGAGGCAATAATAAAGTTGTTATTTATATTTCCTTATATCATGATAAATGTTTATTATTCATGCTAGAATTGTATTAACCGGAAACTTGATACATGTGTGGATACATAGACAAAACATAGTGTCCCTAGTATGCCTCTACTAGACTAGCTTGTTAATCAAAGATGGTTGAGTTTCCTAACCATAGACATGTGTTGTCATTTGATGAACAGGGTCACATCATTAGGAGAATGATGTGATGGACTAGACCCACACGTTAGCTTAGCATTATGATCGTTAAGTTTTATTGCTATTACTTTCTTCATGACTTATACATATTCCTTTGACTATGTGATTATGCAACTCCCGAATACCGGAGGAACACCTTGTGTGCTATCAAACATCACAATGTAACTGGGTGATTACAAAGATGCTCTACAGGTGTCTCCAAAGGTGTTTGTTGGGTTGGCATAGATCGAGATTAGGATTTGTCACTCCGAGTATCGGAGAGGTATCTCTGGGCCCTCTCGGTAATGCACATCATGATAAGCCTTGCAAGCAATGTGACTAATGAGTTAGTTGCGGGATGATGTATTACGGAACGAGTAAAGAGACTTGCCGGTAACGAGATTGAACTAGGTATGAAGATGCCGATAATCGAATCTCGGGCAAGTAACATACCGATGACAAAGGGAATGACGTATGTTGTCATTACGGTTTGACCGATAAAGATCTTCGTAGAATATGTAGGAAACAATATAAGCATCCAGGTTCCGTTGTTGGTTATTGACTGGAGATGTGTCTCAGTCATGTCTACATAGTTCTCGAACCCGTAGGGTCCGCACGCTTAACGTTCGATGACGATTTGTATGATGAGTTATGTGTTTTTGGTGACCGAAGATTGTTCGGAGTCCCGGATGAGATCACGGACATGACGAGGAGTCTCGAAATGGTCGAGAGGCAAAGATTGATATATTGGACGATAGTATTCGGACACAGGAAGTGTTTCAGAATGTATCAGGTACATATCAGAGTACCGGGGGGTTACCGGATCCCCCAGGGGGAAGATATGGGCCATATGGGCCATAGAGGGGAGGCAAGGGGGTGGCGCCCCCCCATGGGGAGTCCGAATTGGACAAGGGGAGGGGCCGTGGCCCCCCTTTCCTTCTCCTCCTCCCTCTCCTTCCTCCTTTCCCCTTCCGGTAAAAGGAAAGGGGGGGCGAATTAGACTAGGGGTCCAAGTGGGACTCCTCCCACTTGGAGCACCCTAGGCCGGCCTCCTCCGCTCCTCGCGAGCCAGCCTAGCGAGGCTGCCCCTGAGGAGGTCTTGTGTCGTCCGCCTCGCGAGGGTCTTGAGTGTTTGCTGATGAAGATGGGTCGTACGGGGCCGCTGGTGGAGCCACACCGTGGGCCGCAGGCAGGCAAATCTAGGGACCCCCATTCCCAGAACGCCGGCAAAGATGTTGGTGGTAAGCAATATGACTATCATCGCCCACAACTCTTTGGGTTCTACTCGTGCATATCATCTACACATAGACCTGGCTCGGATGCCACTGTTGGGGAACGTAGCATGCAATTTCAAAAAAAATCCTACGCTCATGCAAGATCTATCTAGGAGATGCATAGCAACGAGAGGGGGAGAGTGTGTCCATGTATCCTCGTAGACCGAAAGCGGAAGCATTAGCTTAACGCGGTTGATGTAGTCGAACGTCTTCTCGATTCAACCGATCAAGCACCGAACGTACAGCACCTCCGAGTTCTGCTAACGTCCAGCTCGATGACGTCCATCGAACTCTTGATCCAGCAAAGTGTCGAGGGAGAGTTTCATCAGCACGATGGCGTGGTGACGGTGATGGTGGAGTGATCTGCGCAGGGCTTCGCCTAAGCACTACGACAATATGACCGGAGGAGTAAACGGTGGAGGGGGGCACCGCACACGGCTAAGAAACAATTGATGTGCTTAGAGGTGCCCCTCCCCCCATATATCAAGGAGGGAGAGGGGAGGAGGCCGGCCGAGGGTGCGCCAAGTGGGAGGAGTCCCACTTGGAGCCCTAGTCCAATTCGCCCCCCCCCCCCTTCATTTTACCGGAAGGGAAATTAAAGGGGGAAGGAGAGGAAGGAGGAGAAGGAAAGGGGGGCCGCGCCCCCTCCCCTTGTCCAATTCGGACTCCCCATGGGGGGCGCGCCACCCCCTTGTGTGCTGCTTTGCCTCCCCTCTATGGCCCATATCTTTCCCCCGGGGGTTCCGGTAACCCCCCCGGTACTCGATATGTACCCGATACATTCCGAAACACTTCCGGTGTCCGAATACTATCGTCCAATATATCAATCTTTACCTCTCGACCATTTCGAGACTCCTCATCATGTCCGTGATCTCATCCGGTGTGGACCCTACGGGTTCGAGAACTATGTAGACATGACCGAGACACATCTCCAGTCAATAACCAACAACGCAACCTGGATGCTTATATTGTTTCCTACATATTCTACGAAGATCTTTATCGGTCAAACCGTAATGACAACATACGTCATTCCCTTTGTCATCGGTATGTTACTTGCCCGAGATTCGATTATCGGCATCTTCATACCTAGTTCAATCTCGTTACCGGCAAGTCTCTTTACTCGTTCCGTAATACATCATCCCGCAACTAACTCATTAGTCACATTGCTTGCAAGGCTTATCATGATGTGCATTACCGAGAGGGCCCAGAGATACCTCTCCGATACTCGGAGTGACAAATCCTAATATCGATCTATGCCAACCCAACAAACACCTTCGGAGACACCTGTAGAGCATCTTTATAATCACCCAGTTGTGTTGTGATGTTTGATAGCACACAAGGTGTTCCTCCGGTATTCGGGAGTTGCATAATCTCATAGTCAAAGGAATATGTATAAGTCATGAAGAAAGCAATAGCAATAAAACTTAATGATCATAATGCTAAGCTAACAGGTGGGTCTAGTCCATCACATCATTCTCCTAATGATGTGATCCCGTTCATCAAATGAAAACACATGTCTATGGTTAGGAAACTCAACCATCTTTGATTAACGAGCTAGTCTAGTAGAGGCATACTAGGGACATTGTGTTTTGTCTATGTATCCACACATGTATCAAGTTTCCGGTTAATACAATTCTAGCATGAATAATAAACATTTATCATGATATAAGGAAATATAAATAACAACTTTATTATTGTTTCTAGGGCATATTTCCTTCAGTCTCGTGTTTGAAAAATGAATCGGACGATTAGAAGTGGCTGAGCTAGGAGGAGCCCCCATTCCCTACATGGTTCTAACCCCGGGATCTTGCGTGAAGGAAGATGCACTTTTCTTGATGGCAAAAATAGTTAGATGCAAACTTCCAATGTTAGGGCATCTTCAACGCTGACTCGCTAATTTGCTCCGCATTCGTCCATGGACAAGGAGGGACCTGTCCATGGACACGGATGCAGGAGCCGGCCATCCAACGCTTCCCGCATACATTCCAACCACTATTTAAACTAACGGACGAAATTCAAGCAAACACAACGGATTTCATTCAAGTTTGCTCATAATTTACATAAAATGGTCGCAATTTTGACCGTTTGATCATAAAACTAGAAAAAAACTAAAACCTATAACGGGCGACTACCTCGTAGGCATGGCCGTCGTGCCCCGCTGCACCGTCATCGTTGTCCGTGTCATCCTCCCACCAGCGGCGGTATGACGCCGGAGGGCCGCAGCAACCTTATCCTGCAGTTGTCTGCCGGGGTGGTCAGCCTGTTTCAATGCGGCGCAGCGGCTGGAGTTGATTCGACAGGTCACGTTCGTCAGCACCGCCTCCCGTCCGGTCAAATCGCGGGCGTCAATGCCGGCCGCTGCATGCTCTGGGTCAGCATGAATGCAGCACGGCAAGCGGCGCGTGCGTTCGATGGAAACCGCGGGAGATGTGGGTGGGGATTTGTGGTGGGCTAGGGCAGTCAGGCGCGGGTGTGGCAGCGGTCCGGATGCTAGCAAAGCCCCATGCCCCCTCCCTACCTCCACTTTGTCTTCTGTTTGCGGGAAAAAACACGGCCGAACCGGCAAGCGGACCGATACAGGGCTACATTGGATGACAAAACACGTTCGGACTGCTCGTTCCGAACGTATGCGGGTGATTTGAGGATCGATGTTGGAGATGCCCTGAACCCTAGTTCATTTCATTTACGGACCAAACTGTTAGAGTTGTGTTGAATATAGTGTACAATGTAGGTTACAGTTGGACTTGTAGTTGTATTGTGTTTATATAGGATATGGAGTCGTGTGTCCAAGTAGGACACTTGTATCCTAGGCCTCTCATATATAGCGAGGCTAGACAAACGATGCAATCTATGCCAACATGATAGCATAGGAACGCAGGGGAAGCCGGCGGCATGTGCCGGTGTCCAAGGCGACCGGGTGCGGTATTGTAGCGGTGTCATGGGGAGGAGCGCCCATAGTCAGGCCCCGGGGATGTAGCCATATCGGTGAACCTCGTTAACAAATCTCGGTGTCGTGCTCGTGTGATTGCTTGGTCCTCGGGTGATCGACGGTGGCCTCGGATTTATTCTAACAAGTGGTATCATGAGCTGGGTTGTTCGGAGGCTATGGAAGTCGATCTAGAGAAGGCTGAGCTGATTCGCTGATTTAGTTGGTAAGGCGATTGTGTATCAACGGATGGAAGCGGCAGTCCAAGCAATCGGAGGAAGCGCGCAGCGGGGCGTAAAACATGCAAGCTGGCGGCGATTTGTTCCAAGCCTCGACGAGATGCGATCGGAATCGGAGGCGTCAGGCGATTCGTGCGGCGGTCGATCGATGGATTAATCGGGCGAGCGTACTCGAGGCGCACGCTGAGGTCGCTGGCGCCTGGCGGCCTATTGTGCAGGCAAGCTTAGGCGGGGCAGGCCGAGCAAGCCCCAAGTGGGGCTGCGGCCCGTGCAGCTAGGCAGGCCGAGGCGCGGCAGCATGAGCAGGATGGCTGGTGAAGCAGGCACGCAGGAAAGTGGAGTGAAGTCTGAAACAGACCCTGTGGTTGTAGGCACAGTCGGAGATGAACCTCGACCTCCAAATCCCGGAAGTCCATACCCTGAACTCCCTGATCCCGGATTTTTTCGCTCTTAACCTCGTTTAGGCCAAGATTTGCTGACATGGCACCATTCGAGGGTGGGATTGCGAATTAATCATGCCAGCTGTGCTCGGGCAGGTATGTTTTTAATAGCGGAGCGGGTGGGGAATTTCTCTAGGGTTCAACTGCGAGAGTGAGAGAGGAAGGCGGCCACCTCGATTCAGAGCAAGGCGACCGAGAGAGGGCGGCGATTGCCGGCAGCCAGGGTGATGTCGTCGTCCTCGATTGGTTCCGCAAGTTCACGCGGCGAAGGGATTCGACGGAGAGGCGCAACAGCTAGGTCGCCGGTGCCGTATCGTGAGCAGCCGATGGAGTATGAGCCGGCGGTTTACTACGGCCAGTGCGGGAGGAAGGCGCCATGGTGGATTTCATGGAGTGCGGCGAACCTTGGGAGGAGATACTATGCATGCGTTGAAGCTCAGGTAGTCTCTGTACTTGTATTTGCCCTGTTCTTATATGCGCTGAACCTGAAGGCTCCTCTGCTTTGTTCGATTTTTCTGATAAACTTCTGTTTCTCTTGAACAGCATGGATTCATTGAGTGGCACGACGGCCCAACATCTCCATTCCTGCGTGTATTGTTGGGTGATCTTCGAGATAGGGTTTGGAAGCTAGAGGATGATGCAGCAGCAATCTGTAAAGATGGAGATGCAAGTGTTGGTGCATTGTGTGTGGAAGTGCAGAAGAGAAATGAGCAAACTGGTGTTAGGAAAGGGTTGTTGTTGCTATTTGGCATTATGATATTTGTGCCAGGTTTAGTTGTAGGGATGATCTTATCCTAGTTCATGTGGACAAATGGATGTGATGCGAGGCAATGTAATGCGTTCAGAAAATGTACTGGATCCAGTTGTTATATTTGTTTGAATGAAATGCAGTTTGCCAAAATTATCAGGCAACATAGTAAATTTTTAACTGCTAATGTACTGAATTCAGTTTGCAAATTTTTGTCAGGTTTGAAGTGTCATTTTTGACAGCAACAAAATAAACTATAGACAGTGTAAACAGTGTAAATTTTTGTCAGGTTTGAAGTGTCATTTTTGACAGAGAACGTTCACAGGAATGAACAAAACCCCTCCAAATTTTTGGCAGAACTCACATATTACAGAAAATTGTTGGCAGCAGCAAAAATAAGTGAAGCCATGCTCATTGTTGGCAGCAGCAAAAATAAGTGAAGCCATGCTCATTGTTTGCAACAGCAAAAATAAGTGAAGCCAGGCTCATTTTTGTCAGCAACTAAATAAAATAAACCCATTCTCAGGAAATTTCTTAAATATAGATCATCACATATTTGACAGCATCCATGTTCACTTAGCATAGCACTTTGCATACCTCATAACCATAAGTTCACACGGACACACACATCCAAAACAAGAGTACTTCACGAGGTTCTACACATCAGTACAGTTGCATATGGATCAAAAGAAACACATTTTCAGTAATACACAACTTCAGTAGTTCCCAGAAGCTGTGAACCAGGGCATGAAACCTCTTCCTCTGCCTCTGCCAGTAGATGTACTTCCTCCAGGTGCTTCATTTCCAGCTGGTGCTGATCTTCTGGGAGGTCTGAAACTTGAGGAGCCTGGCTGTGAGCTTGTAGTTGCTGCATGTTGACAAGACTGAGGAGTTTGAGTCCTGGTTGCAGGTTGAGAAGATCTAGCTGTAGCTGCCCTTCTTTTGGCAGCCTCAGTCTCTGCTTGCTGCAATCAAAGAAAAACAACAAAGCACTGGTCAGCTGCATATTAAAAAGTTAGTAGAGCAAAAATTGCTAATGGTCAGTTGCATATTACCTCAGTGGACCTCTATTGCCTTCCTCTCTTCCCAAGAAATGCTTTTGTTTTTTTGTTTCTATCAGCATTCTTTAAGCAAGATCATTTGTTGTGTCCCTTCCCCCCACATGATCCACAAGTGATTTGAATTCCATGCTTGCTAAGTTTCTTTCCTTTGGGTGCTTCCCCCTCCTCTCTCCTTCTATCATTGTTTTTCTTCCTTGCTCCTGGCATTGCAATATAGCCAGGCGCCACTGGCCTAGGGTTCTGAGAATGATCTGCAAGAAAACCCTTGACCTCCTGCAAGGACAGTTTGTCCCTCTCAATCTCAGAGTAGGCCACATCTCCCCCAACATAGTCCAGAGAAGGACCAATTCGAACAAACTGCCCCCCTATATGAAACCTGACGTTCAAAATGTCTGCCGGGTCCATGGATTCCACAAAACGAACCTACATTGCAAGCATCGCAACTGATTACTACACTGGACAACATAAATCAACATCAAATCCATTTATTAAGACCCCTAATTTCTGCAGCTTTACAAGACAAAAACCCTAAACCTAACCAAGACAAAAAAGAAGAAAACACCAGAGATTGGAGAGGGGAGATGGATCAGCCGTACCTTGCTCTTTTCTGCCGGAGAGGTCGTCGGCGGCCGTCGCGATCATCCGCTCATCGCCGTCGCCGCCGTGGAAGAGCAATAGAGGCGCGTCGCGTCGCAGCAGAGGAAGGGGCGAAGTGGAAGACGAGGGGGCTGAGCGAGTTGGTCCGGCTCGACCAGGTTATAGCCTGAGACCCCACCCGCAGGTGCTGACTCAGCCGCTTCCCAGCCTTTCCCAACCCACGTACCAATCCCGCCATTTGGATAAACACACAAGGATCAAAAAATCTAGGATCTGAGAGTTCAGGGTATGGACTTCTGGGATTTGGAGGTTGAGGTTCATCTCCGACTGCGCCTACAACCACAGGGTATGTTTCAGGCTTCACTCCAGGAAAGTGCTACGAAGCAGCGAACCGTGTGATTTGTTTGAGAAAAAAAGAGGACCGAGTCCTTGTGTGCGACGCGGACGAAGGCAGCAGGTCAATGGGGAAGGAAAATCCATCAAACGATACGTATTCTATGAATAGTATGGCATTGGCAGGACAAGGCAATAGCTAGCGTCGGGAGTTGTGCCCAGGAGCTACGTGAAAGACCAAGTTTGGTTGGATTTTGCTATTAGTACATGGGGTGTACCTCATCAGGTTTTGCTCATGTACTTGGGGCATTGCAGTGGAAGCTCAGTCAATTTTTCACAGTGTCAGTCAGAAGAGGAATCATGACGCCATTGGGCATCGGGTTTGAGGTGGAGAAGTTCAACGGAACAGAAAACCTTGGGTTATGGCAGACAAGGGTGAAAGATTTGTTGGCACAATGGGGATGCTTGAAGGCGTTGTGTGAAGTCATGTCAGTTAAGATGGAATTATCAAGTGATGGATTTGAATTCGCGGAAGACGATTTGGGAGCCTTGAGCGTGTTGTGCAGCCGGAAAAGTTCGGCTGGTTCGGACTGGACAGTCTGACGGATCAACGTGAGTCGGTTGGTACAGAAGACGGTGGTGGGATCGGCGAAGACGATGTAGGAGCGTGATGCTGATGGTGACCGACTTCTGGGCGTGGAAACACGTGGTGCACATGCTCGAGGCTTGTGCGGCTTCGACAAAACTATTGCGCGGGGTTGATTCAAGGTGATGTACACACGGAGCTTGAAGACGACGGGGCGCGAGGGTGGACTGGTCATCTACCATGGAGTCATGTTGAAGGTGGAGCTGGACTGGGGGTCTACGGTGTAAGGATCCAGGGAATCGAAGCCTATTCAGCGGGAAAAAGCGAGGGACACGTAGTTCGGACTGGAGTCCAGTGGTCTAATGGAAGCGTGAAACTCGTCATCGATCGGTGATGGTCGGTGGTACTCTACAATGGGGGTTGAGTGGTGTGGGTTCGCGGCCCTTGAGCCTCGACCGGGAAAGCGGAGGCTCGACGTGGTAATAGCGGCGAGGCGTGCGGTACGCACGAGGCATGGAGACGGGCCAGGGCTCTGGTGGTCATACATGTGGTGAGACAATTGTGAATTTGACTCGGGTTGACTACAAGCAATGGTGAAATTCCTTCCAAGTTTCAGACAGGCGGTCAAGGAAGAGCGGTGATGTTGAGTTTAGGTAACTCTTATGTGTGACACCCAATATGTGAGTTGTTCACTTTCACGTAGGTCAGTGATCGGTGTGTGATGGCGTTGGACTGATACTCTGGAAGTTGGGAGCATCGACTAGAGTAAAGAGGGACTTAATTTTGCTCGAGCATTGACTGTGGTCAAGAAAAGAAGGGACTACAAGTTACAGGTGGAGTAATATGAAGTCTTTGGAGTAGCAGCGGTACTCATGGGATAAACTCAAGTCCAATGTACATGGAAGTTTGATGCATGGACAAATCCAGGGTGGTGGAGTATATTCGCCAAGGTGGAGTTTGTTAAGTTGTGTCGAATATAGTGTACAAGGTAGGTTACAGTTGGACTTGTAGTTGTATTGTGTTTATATAGGATATGGAGTCGTGTCCAAGTAGGACACTTGTATCCTAGGCCTCTCATATATGGCGAGGTTAGACACATGATGTAACCTATGCCAACATAATAGCACAGGAACGCAGGGGAAGCCGGCGGCATGTGCCGGCGTCCAGGGCGACCGGGTGCGGTATTGTAGCGGTGTCATGGGAGAAGCGCCATAGTGAGGCCCGGGGATGTAGCCATATCGGTGAACCTCGTTAACAAATCTCGGTGTCGTGCTCGTGTAATTGTTTGGTCCATGGATGATCCACGATGACCTCGGATTTATTCTAACACAAACCATCATAAGCTATTAACCTCCCACGCACAACACAACCCATCTAAAAAAGTCGTGCGCTGATGCCTGCTGGATATAAATAATTCCCCTCGTATGTCAGCTGATCCGTTATAAAAACCTACAGAAATTGTTGGACGACATGTGTCCAACTGTCCATCGAGTCATCTAGGTTTTTTTTTTTTTTTGTAAATGGAGTAATAGCCGGCGGTTAAATCCTTTTTTGACAGTGATGAGATTTCAGTGTGTGATGTAACTACACTGAGATCCGACCAAATGGAAGTATGGAAAACACCTATACGTACGCTCCAGCTGCACGACTGTGATCACGTAGGACATTGAAATTTCTTTAAGCTGGCACCGCAATTTTGCAACCACGACATTGACCAAAGAAGCCATGGGTTTAGTCGTCTCGTGTGATCTCATCTATTGACGCTGACACTGATTTGTTCGATTTTTAATGGTATAAATTAGTTGATCATATGTATCTACTGGTTTCAAATTTGCATGTGAACATAAACTTGGACACGTACGTGTAGCACAGGACTGCAAGCTACATAATTGCACGGAGCCATGCGCTCATGCCCATGCAAAGGTTAGATAAGCTCACAAGACAAAGGAAAAAAATAATACATTATATCCTGTAATTTATACACAAGTATATACACGCCACCGTTGGGTAACGTTTTGTAGAGCATTTGCATTTTGCAAGCAAGCAAATTAGTTTAGCATGCCGTCCCTTCGAGCGGCCATGGCGGACGGCGCCGACCGCGTCGAGGCCACGACGATCGGCAACGACAAGGAGACCCTGCTGAGCCTGCTCCGCGCCAAGTCGGAGCGGAGCGCCGAGGCGGAGGAGAAGGTGGAGTGGGTGCGATCGCAGATGGTCGGCCGCGACGCAGAGTTCGACACGCCGTTCGGCCGCCGCGCCCTCGTCTACGCCGACCACACCGCCTCCGGGCGCGGCCTACGCTACATCGAGGACTACATCCTCACACAAGTCCTCCCCTTCTACGGTCAGCTCGATCAGCACTAATACTTTGCATACTTTGCATGTGGATCTAACATGCAAGAGAGCGTGCGGGAATGATTGACACGATCGACGTGCGTGTGATGTTTAGGGAATACGCACACGGAGGACAGCTACGTCGGTAGCAGGACGACGAAGATGGTGAGGACGGCGGCGAGCTACATCAAGCGGTGCATGGGCGCCGGTGCCGACGACGCGCTGATCTTCTGCGGCTCCGGCGCCACGGCGGCGGTGAAGCGGCTGCAGGAGGTGATGGGGATGGCCGCGCCGCCGGGGCCGCTTCTGCGGGCGAGGCTGCTCTCGCAGCTGCGCGCCGAGGAGCGGTGGGTGGTCTTCGTGGGACCCTACGAGCACCACTCCAACCTGCTGTCGTGGCGGCAGAGCCTGGCGGACGTCGTGGAGGTCGGCGCCGGCGACGACGGGCTCGTCGACCTCGCCGCGCTCCGGCGCGCGCTGGGCTCCCCCGAGTACGCGAAGCGGCCCATGCTGGGGTCATTCTCGGCGTGCAGCAACGCCACCGGCATCGTCACCGATACCCGAGCGATCGCGCGCGTCCTGCACCAGCATGGGGCTTTCGCCTGCTTCGACTTTGCCGCGAGGTACGTCCACGTAGCCAATCCTAATGTTTTAGTCTTATATTGTGCACCAACACCATGATCGACCGAACATGTTGCGTTTTACTCGCATTTATTTGGAAACAATGTACTTTTTTGCGGTAATAACGTTCATTACGCTAGTGTTTTTGAGTTTGGAATATTCGCAAGATGATGCTTACATGTTATCAAGCTCGACCCAACCCGCCGTCCATTACATCTAACAAGTTTCATCTATAGAAACTAGACAGACAAGTTGCAAACATGAATTCCCAACATACACATCTAACAAGTTTCATCTATAGATACCAGAATTTTGGATATTACATATTTTCGGGAAAAAATGGATACTGGTACATAAAGCTGAGTTCGTATTTGCATTTCTCCCGTTTTCGTGGACACGCACTGTGCCATTGCTATCTATCACCTGGTGCTCCCGTTTGACGGTCCAGTAAATCCACGGTGCTCTCACGGTCAGAAGTCATACCAGTGGATTTAATTAAATATGATCGACTAATTCCAACAGAAAACGTATCAATGCGCGTTTCCTCTGGATCAGATTTCCACCGCGCTTTGACATCGCAACTCGAAGCACGAGAAATTTGTCCATCGCCACACTCGACCTGCTCTGCTGGCGGCAGCCATGCATGCCGGCCAGCGCTGCGCCAATTAATATAGCAGCCCTGCTGCATGATGAGTTATCGCCTTATCGGTCGCCACTTTGACTTGGCTGATGCGGTTACTTCTGTCAAGCTCTGCGCTGATGGTACGCCGAACCGCCAAGCCAAGGCCTCCCTCACTATGCTCGTCTCATGAACGATTTGAAATGAGTGTAATGCAAAAGTGTTTAAGCATAAGAGTGCTCCACCGCCAATCTTGCTCTCCTCCATCTCTACCGAGGCCAACCTTTGGGTCATCGCTGGCGCAAAGAAGCTAGGGTCTTTTATTTCACGCGAGTAATCCGCATGCCGTGTTTGTTGGGTGTCCTGTAACAAACTCTTTTCTATCTTAATTAATGGATGAGGCAAAGCTTTTGCCTCCGTTTAAAAAAAAAACTTCTGTCAAGCAACTGCACGCCAGAACAGTGTAAACTACAAGCGAACATTGACTTGAGAACGTACAGCGCACATTAAACTGTAGCAAAAACAAATCCTGTCCTTGTTGATCTTGCTGATCTTCTCTCCGGCCGGTCCCTCTCAACATGGAGGTGGTCTTAATGCCTCGCTCAATGTTTCTCTATTAGTGCATGATCACAGCAAGTCTGGCTGGACAACGAAGGGCATTGACCTGGACAAGTCGTAGCGCATCTCAAATTGTGATGAAACTTCGTATCACCACTCGCAAGACTTCACTTCTGTCGTTCAAAGAAAATACTTAATACTTTGGGACCATTTACAATATAGTATAGGATCCATGCCCGGGTATATTTGTTCCAAAATACCCCCAAATTAAATTTACTGCTCCCTCATTCCCGGAAAATAGATTCTCTAAGTCCTTCGCAAATCAATTTTTCTTAAGTTTGACCAAAGATTGTAGAAAAGGTAACACCAGTTACTACATCGAATAAACATACTTACGTTTGACCAAGATTATAAAAAATAAGAACATCTACCACATCAAATAATTATACTTTCAATACACATTTCATGATGAATCAATTGATATTGAATTGGTAATGTAGGTGCTGATATCTTTTTTCATGAATTTCGTCAACCTCAGTGTTGTTGGGTATGCATGAACAGTAGTAGTTTTGGAAACACACTGGTTTAGAAAGCGAGTGATGCCAGAGAATGCTTTGAAGAGTCGAGAGTCGAGACACGCCTTTTTCCCCTGTCCCTCAATGTTGCATGAATCACCACCTTGGTTTCCTGTATGTATTGCGGATCCGAGGAGTTGAGATCTAGGTCTTCCGAAGGCTACAAGCTTGAAGCTAGTTCCGAAGTCAGAACTTAGCTCGAAGGTAGTTATGAAGGTAATACTACCTAACCCAAAACTTGTTCCGATAAGACCTAGCCCGAGGCTAGTTCCAAAGTCAACACATCACAAAAATCGCTTGCAATAATGAGATAGAGGTTATACCACTCACACATCTGCTCGGAGCATGGCACGAGCTTCACATCGATGAGATAGAAGATAGAAGCAGGATGATCCCCTAAACATTTGACCGATTAGAATCACGACAACAGACCCAGGAAATGAACAAACACTCCATGCAGGGATTCAAAGTCCCTTTGTCAACCGACAATCAGACACTTAGAATAACAACGGAGATGAGGATACACACTAACAATGCGCGAGGAAACAATGTAAAGCCCGGTCACGATGTGATCATCTATCGTTTGAAAAACAACATTTGATAGTTTGTTGCTACCATAGTCTTCATGAGGCGATTGCCAACCTCTGTTCTCCCGCAAAAAAAGTAGAAGATTGCAACCTCTGTTGACTCTTAGAGCATCTCCAACAGGCGCCGAACGCGTCGCGCGCTAAAAACTGCTTTGCCGCGCGCCCATCGCCTGGTTTGGCGCGGCGCGCAGCGCTGGCTCCAGCAGCCGCGCTAAAAAGCAGCGTGCGCGCAGCTCCGGCAGTGCGCAAAAATGCAGCGCGCGACTCTCGCACAAACAACATATGCATTTCAAAACAGAAGCAAAAAGATCAAACACAAACAAAAATAAATCAAAATAAATAGTTCAATTTCGTTATTACAACTCAAACAAACAGTTTATCGTTCAATACAACAAATAGTGCAATAAACACAATAAATAGTTCAACAATACAATATCGAACGCACAAATCATGATGCTCTTTGTCGTCCATTCCATGCCCACCACTCCTCAATGAGATCCTTCTGAAGATCATTATGCGCTGCGGGACGTCGAATGGCATGATAGGAGGCAACAAAACGGGCCACCCTTTCAGCCCTCCGTCGCACTCGCACGGGATGTCCCAAGAGCTCATACTGAGAGTAGTCTACATCTTGGCCACGCTCATTCTCGATGATCATGTTATGCATGATCACACAAGCATGCATGATGTACCAAAGCATTTTCTGATCCCAAAATCTAGCCGGTCCTCTCACGATAGCAAATTGGGCTTGCAAAATCTCAAAAGCTCTCTCCACATCTTTTCTAGCCGCCGCCTGAGCATTGTGGAAATCAAGATTTTTCTTACCTTCTGGCTTTTTCAACGGCTTGACAAAGGTTTGCCACTTTGGATAGATGCCATCCGCTAGATAATAGCCATAGTTGTATGTACGGCCATTTGCTACAAACTGCACCGGTGGCAACTCACCATTTGCAATCTTATTCATCAGTGGTGACCGGTTGACAACATTGATGTCATTCAAAGATCCAGACATTCCAAAGAATGCATGCCAAATCCAGACAGTGGAACCCTTTTTTGGCCGTGGAATTGCCCGTGCCATGCCTTTGGACAATTCTTTCAACTCCAATGCATGCAATCTATTGAGCCAAGCATGCCAGGAAAGCCGCGAGCTTTGTTCATCGCCAATAGCCTTGCGGCGTCTTCAGCATTGGGAGATCTCAAATACTCCTCGCCAAACACTTGCACAATTTCGACTGCGAAGCGCTTGACACACATGATGGCTTGGCTCTCACCCATAGCCAAGTGATCATCAACTAGATCAGCCGGTATACTGTATGCCAACATACGCAAAGCGGCTGTCACCTTCTGAAAGGTGCTATGCTCGAGCTCTCCGGCGGCATTCCTCCTTTGCTGAAAAAAGCGGTCATGGCTCGCTAGTTTCTCTGCAATGCGCCTGAACAACTCGGTGCTCATCCTAAACCGGCGACGAAAATACGACTCGGGGTATGTGGGATTCTCCGCAAAATAATGCCCGGTAAATCTGTTGTGGGCATCGATCCTATCCCTCCAAATTTTCTGCCGACCCATAACCGAACCACCGTGCTTTGGTTTTTTATTGATATGCATAGCTAGGATCATTGCAAGATCCTCCTCCTCTTCCATATCAAATTCTTCTTCAGAAGAATCATACGACGAACTCATCTACAATGTTCAATACTATGCTATAAAAACTACAATCAACATGCACGAAATTCATGGCTTTTGAGCAATACATACCTTCTAGGCGTTTGTCGAACACCTTGCGGGCGGCGAGCGCGCGGGCGCTGTTCGTCGGAGGACGAACGCGCGCGAGGGGCGGCGGGACTAGAGGGGGGGCGGAGAAGCCGCCGCGGGGCGGGGATAGGCCGGGGAACGGTCGCCGGGTGGCGCGGTCGGCGGCGGCGGTGCGGCTGGATGGGGGTGGGAGTTGCGAGCGAGCGCGCGAGAGTCCGGCGCGCGGGAGCGGGCGCAGCAAATAAGCGGCGCGCGATTGAGTTTCGGTCCGCGCGCTGAACTACATATGCCGCGCGGCGCTAGTTTGGCGCGGCTGTTAGAGATGCTCTTAATTATGTATCTTTGCTTTCATGCCATCACGAGCGGTCAAGCTTTTGTTCAAATGCGAACCTTCGCTATAGCCGCCTACATGGTCATCTAAATTCCGGATAGTGAAGGGCGATGTGTGTGGATCCACAGAAAATAATTACTCATAGGATGGTGAAGTTCAGTGGTGGAGCTACACGACCAAAACTGGACGGGCTAGTACAAAGGAAGGCTGGCTACTTTCCCCTCATGGCCCAATTTACCCTCAATACCACACTATGTTTGCTATGGCTAGGCTAGCCCTGACCCATTTTCCTAACACGTAGCTCCGTCAGTGGTAAAGTTGTCGGGGCTTGATTGCACTCACTAAGATTTAAATTTGTTCCTCGTGCTTTAAACAAGCATGTGTGTTTTATTATGAGTTTTTCAAGATTCATATATGAATTTATCCCCATGGTATTTTAGAACATTATGGAGCTAGATCACCGAAAGGTCCCCTCACGTATTTAAACTCCTCTGCCGTCTGATGGGGACTGTCTCAACATTATCATCACTTAGGATTAGGAGTGGTGCGTGATGAAAGTTTTCTTGCACGCTTTTGTACGAGAGAAGGCCGTCCAATGTGCAGCTGCTTCCTGCACCTGGCCGATCGGGTCGGGCAGTCTGACAAGAAATATCGCTGGTCGTGGTGGTGGTACAATGAATGTGTGTTGTGCACTCCACCTGTTGTTATCGGAGAAAAAGGACGACCGGCCCCTCGGCTCGATTGCCTTCACCCATTCATAAACTTACTGTTAGCAATTAATACAGCGACCACGCTTTCGAAAAGAAAAATTAATACAGCGACCACGCGTACGTAGTACCAGCAAAGAGAATTATTTGTGTGCCGTACGTGCACGGAACGTGTCTGTCTAGCTCCATGAAATGGTGTGACACATTCCTGTGTGGTGCGTGCATGGCGTTGACATTGCGTACGGTGCAGCGGGCCCTACGTGGAGATCGACATGAGGTCGGGCGACATGGACGGCTACGACGCCGTGTTCCTCAGCCCGCACAAGTTCCCCGGCGGCCCCGGCACGCCGGGCCTCCTGCTCATGAACCGCTCCCTCTACCGCCTCGCCTCGCTGCCGCCCACCACGTGCGGCGGCGGCACCGTCGCCTACGTCAACGCCCGCAGCGAGGACGACACGGTGTACCTCGACGACGTGGAGGAGCGCGAGGACGCCGGCACGCCGCCCATCACGCAGAAGGTGCGCGCCTCGCTCGCGTTCTGGGTCAAGGAGCACGTCGGGCTCGGCGCCATCGCGCTCCGCGAGCGCGTCCACGCCGACGCCGCCATGCGGTGGCTCCTGTCCAACCCCGCCGTCAAGGTGCTCGGCAGCGTCGAGGCGCGCCGCCTGCCGATATTCTCGTTCCTCGTCTACCCCGGCGGCGACACGACGCTGGGGAGGAGGCGTCGGCGGCTGCCACTCCACGGGCGGTTTGTCGCCAAGCTCATGAACGATCTGTTCGGCATCCAGGCCAGGGGCGGCTGCGGCTGCGCGAGCCCGTACGGGCACGCCCTCCTCGGCGTCGGCGAGGAGCTCTCCCTTCGGATCCGCTCCGCCATTCTTAAGGTAAGTACTAAAGAAACATCTGAGAATCACTGGAATTATATCATTCGAAACACACAACTTTGTACTGTACGTTTTACTACTGGTTAACAAATTTGACTGAACTTGTTTCTCCCTCTAGGGCTATCACGGTGTGAAGCCGGGATGGACGAGGGTGAGCTTCGCCTACTACCTCCCACCGGAGGAGTTCCGGTTCATCCTCGCCGCCATCGACTTCGTCGCGGCGCACGGCCACCGGTTTCTGCCGCTGTACAATTTCGACTGGGCCACCGGCAACTGGACCTTCCGGCGCCGTGCGGTCAAGCACCACCTCATGCTGGAGGAGCTGCTGCATGGTCATGGTAGCTCTAACACGAAGATGAAGGGGAGCAAGACTGCTGGCGACAGCGACAAGTTCGAGGGCTACCTGGAGTTTGCCACCAAGGTCGCGCTGTCGCTGCCGGAGACGTGTGATGAGCAGCAGGTTCCCGAAGGAATCGACCCTGACATTGTACTTTTTCGAGTGTGAGACATGTAAAGTTTCATGATTTTGTAATGAGATATGGTGCGGTCATGCCCATTAACTTCATAAAATATCTATATATCTACCCTAATAATAAAGCAATGATTGCTTCTGGTCGTCCGTCGTTAGTACTTTTGCAGAAAAGTCCCTGGTGTTTTAGCTATTCAACTCGCAGTCCCTTTTTAAGTCAGAAAACGTTTCGTTCAGGATGTTTTCGTTAAAAGCCCCTGTAGTTTCCTGTATTTAACGCGCGATCCTTTTAAAGTGAGAAAACGTTTCGTTCGTTTCTGGGCCTGGGCCTTAATTTTATTCGGCCTAACACAAGGGTTGGAAACCAAAAAGAAACACAGGACACACGGGCATGTATGCATCGAAGAAGAGCTCGGGGTACGGCCGCCGCCGCCGCCACGCGTGGATGGTCTTCCTGTCCGGCCATCCGCGTAGCCCACGCGGGCGAGCTGCAGATTTGGATGGGCTGCCTGGCCCACGCAGCGGATGGCGGTGTTTCGAGCAACTCCTCGACGCAGGGGAAAAGATTGGCGGCGCTGGAGTTCGCCGGAACGGGCAGGCGGCCGGTGGGTGACGCGAGGCCGCGGCGCCGGCGCGAGGAAGACGAGCGGATCCGGGGCGGCGGCGACCGATCCGGCTGCTGGTGCGGCGGCTTGCTCCGGTGGCGGCGGCGTCCTGCTCATCCGTAGAAAGAGAGACAGGGCGTGAGGGAGAGAGCAAGAAAGGAGAGGGAGAAGGGGGTGCAGGGTCAGGGAGGCGGTCGGTAGCGGTGGCGGCTCCGGCGACCGGCCGGCGGGCTTGCCAGGCAAGGCTAAGGAGTACGCCAGCCTAAGATTCGATAGCGGTATGTTTGATTTTTAGAATTGGCCTGAACAGCCTGTTTGCTGTGTTTCATCTTCTGAATTGGAAACCATGGCGTGCCTGATTTTTTTTCTAGAAGATGCTGCTTGAGTTGGTAATCAGTTGGTAATCATTCCTGGGTGATTTATCCGATATACTGATGAATCATCCTTTGCAGTGCATGACTTGAATGGATTTCTGAATTCCAAACAGTATGCTGTCGTGATGTTTGATTAGTGTCTTCTGTGAATCTGTACCAAAACAGACTAGACAGCAGACCAAGGCCATGGATCGGTTGATTCAACAGGGAGGGAAGAGACAGCAGGTTATAAAACGAGCTTGGGGATTAACTGGCCTGAAACTTAAACAGGGCCGCCCTGCTGATGGACTCAAGCTCCAGGTTTGCTCGCCTAGCACGTCCTAATTACATTGGCTCTTGACAAAATGTCTAACAGATGGATAATGAATTCATTCTGTGATGCCACATAGATATGCAAAGTCATAGTCCTGCATGTATGCACGTACCTTTTCCTAATGGCACGATGTAGTTGTTATGGCCGGTTTAGCTAGGCCCACCGGGTAATCTTAGCCCACAAGTTATCTTTGGTTAATTCTTATGCAAGTTATTTTAGGTTAATTCTTATGCAAGTTATCTAGGTTATAAATATAGGCTGTAAGACTCTTTTTGAAATCAAGCAATAAGAATATTATTATCCCTATTGCCCGGCTCCCAGAGAAGCCGGAACCCTAGCCGCCTCCAGCCCTAACCGCTGCCGCCCCCCTCCTTCCTCGCGACGGCGCCGACGCGCCGGAGCTCGCGTCCTCACCCTCAACCTCCGCTGTTCTGCCCTTATAACCTAAGGAGTAGAGCCGGTAGGAACCCTAGTCCTACCAATTTGGTAATCAGAGACCAAGTTCTGATCATGTCGCTGCCACCACCACCGCCGGCGCTTTCCAGCGGCTCCCCCGCGCCGATGATGACGGCGCCACCCCTCACCGCGCCGATGACGACGGCGCCACCCCTCACCGCGCCGACGACGTCCGCCGCCGGGACAACCGCGCTGGCGGGCCACGTCTCCACCGCGGCCCCGCCCGCGCCGCCATCCCCGGTTCCCTCTGCGCCACCGCCGTCCGCCGTCTTCACGCCGGAGCAGGTCACGGCCACCCTGCGGGACCTCGTCACCGCCGTCCAGAGCCTCCACCTGCAGCAGCAGCAGTGCGTGGCCGGGCCCTACATGCCCCTGCCGACAGCGCCCGTTGCTGCCTACGACCACACGCCGTGGCCGCCCTAGGGCGTCTCCCCGTACGGCGCCCCTCTGATGCTGCCGTTCCAGGCGGCTCCACCGGGCAGCCCTCCGGCTGCCGCGGCGCCCCTCTGGCCCTTGGCGCCGACGCCGTCATCGGGCCCCTGGCCGCTATAGCAGATGCCGCAGGCGGCGGCCACCGGACCGCTGCAGCCGTTCTCCGCGCCGACTTGCACCGGGCAGCCGCTGCTGCCGTTCCAGGCGGGACACCCCGGCGGGACCACGCCGGCCGCGGCCCCTCTGTGGTACTTGTAGCCACCCTCCCCCGCGGCCACCGACGCCCCCGCCCACCCCCCGCCACCGATGCTACAACTACCGGCGCCGCCCCTGCCTAGCTCGGGGGCACCCTCGCCGACCGGCCTCCCGATTCATCAGGTCCGGTTCCCGTCCTCCCCGTCGCCACTTCCAGCGTGGGCGGCTGGGTCTTCGCCTTCGCCGGTCTACACCACGGCCCCCGAACAGCCGACTCCGTTCCCGCAGTTCGGGGGGCCATCTGGTTCTGCCGGTCCCTACCTGGAGTACTCCGACCAGGCGCCACCCGCCTCGCTGCTCCACACCTCCGAGCCAGCTCGACACGACGTTCCCTCCCAGGCACCGCCGCGGTTCGCCAAGATCGACTTCGCCACTTATGACGGCACGGAGGACCCCCTCAACTGGCTCAACCAGTGCGACCAGTTCTTTCGTGGGCAGCGCACACTCGCTTCGGAGCGGACCTGGCTTGCCTCTTATCACCTCCGCGGCGCAGCCCAGACCTGGTACTACGCCCTCGAGCAGGACGAGGGCAGCATGCCCCCTTGGGAGCGCTTCCGCGAGCTCTGCCTCCTTCGCTTTGGGCCTCCGGTTCGCGGGAGCCGCCTGGCGGAGCTCGGCCGCCTTCCCTTCACCTCCACGGTGCAGGACTACGCCGACCGTTTTCAGGCCCTGGCATGCCATGCGTCGGGTGTGACGGCGCAGCAGCGGGCCGACCTCTTTGTCGGTGGACTTCCGGATCACATCCGCGTGGACGTGGAGCTTCGGGGACCCCAGGATCTCCAGTCGGCCATGTACTACGCCCGCGCGTTCGAGCGCCGCGCGGTGGCCATCCTGCAGGAATCACCGTCCCGGACCGCTGGGTCGCTACCCCGGCCGGATTCCACGCAGGGTCGGCCTGCGCAGGCTTCTGCGGCACCCCTCGCCGCGACCGCGGCGCGCCCGTTCCGCCGGCTCACCTCAGCCGAGCTACTCGAGCGTCGCCGCCAAGGGTTGTGCTTCAACTGCGACGAGCCCTACACGCCCGGCCATGTCTGCCCGCGACTCTTCTACCTGGAGGTTGCAGACTACATTCTGAAGGACGCCGTCGCCGCCGACCTGGCCGCCCCAACTGTCGAGAAGGTGTTTGACGCTGGTTGATCGCCTCGAGGAGTTCCGCAAGCGCTTCCCCACCTTACAGCTCGAGGACGAGCTGTTTGTGCAGGCGGGGAGAAGTGTTATGGCCGGTTTAGCTAGGCCCATCGGGTAATCTTAGCCCACAAGTTATCTTAGGTTAATTCTTATGCAAGTTATCTTAGGTTAATTCTTATGCAAGTTATCTAGGTTATAAATATAGGATGTAAGACTCTTTTTGGAATCAAGCGATAAGAATATTATTATCCCTATTGCCCGGCTCCCAGAGGAGCCGGAACCCTAGCCGCCTCCAGCCCTAACCGCCGCCGCCCTCCTCCTTCCTCGCGACGGCGCCGACGCGCCGGAGCTCGCGTCCTCGCCCTCAACCTCCGCTGTTCTGCCCTTATAACCTAAGGAGTAGAGCCGGTAGGAACCCTAGTCCTACCAGTAGTCTTTCTACTGATACATACAAGTCGATAGACGGGCACACACATTAGTAAGTTCTGCTACTAGCCAAATGAAGAGCCTTTTATACATCCTTGCAGATAAAAAAATGAATTGAATTATGAGCATCTGACAACTACGATCAATTTCCCGGTTATACCTGAAATAAAAGTGGTCGACCAAATGAAAGGAGGGATGGTTTCCTTGATGTGAGATTGTATAGATTATCTTACTTGATCTGCAATATTTCTTTGGATTTCTTTTTTATGAAAGACACATGACACATAGTTTGCTGGATGGGTCTAAGATAAATATTTTAGTTATAGGAGGATTTTTTAAACAAGTAATAGTATTACCACCATTTACTTGGTCTGTTGTGCTTTCGGTAGAGCTTTCATATTTCAACACAAAAACAACAATTCAAGTTGGTACCAGAATCGCACAAACATCAAGCTCAAAGGAAATATCAGTTGGGAGTGATCAAGTATTCATTTTCTTAGTGATCTAATAGGTCTTATATTTGTTTAGAGAGGGAGTATGTTTCTAGATAGCCGTCAATTCCAGTGTTTCGTTTATTTACTCTCTGAATATGAAGAAGATAGATTTGCACAAGACTACTTGCCACTTCTTATAGGATTGGTGAAAGAAGATGAGTAATTGCTGAAATTTGATGTTCTGTGTACAGAATCAAGACATGCCACTGTAGATGTTTTTTTTAAAGGCAGCTAGCTACTTGGATTGCGCAAATCAACAAGTACTCCCGCATATAGCATCAGAACTAAGGTTATTCTTAATTAAGTAGCTCACAAGATCACTTTTAAGAATTTTTTTTCACATGAAAATAATAACCTTGAAGTTCAAATCTTCTATTGAAACTCCTTTCCTATGTATGAACCTCAGGAGACAACTTCCAGTAGACCTGGCCAATGGAAATCTCAATTCTCTTAGCCTGTAAGCTCAGCTCTCAATCAGGTATTCTATTCGTAACTCAGCGTATTTTTTCTGAAGTTTTAGGCCTAACTCCCAAACATCTTTTGTCAAGAGTAAGAATGTAGCTGTTGATGGTTGCTTGCTGAAGAAGAGTGGTATCAATATTACCATAGAAGTAGATGTTTTTTGAATTATTCTTGATTTTCTATTATGTTAATATTTCTCTGCTCTGTTTTTAATTGGGATTCCTTGCTCCTTGGGTCCCTGTAAATTGTACAAAAGGTAATTTATCTGAATTTTACGGTCTTTTAGTTTGTTCTGAGCCTCTGAGTTTCCTCATTCTTCTGTACCTTTTCTTTGTTGGTTTACATTTATTGGATGTTCCAATGTTATTCTATGTTCATATGTGCAATCGGATTTACAAAACAACAAGCAAAGCAATTTATGATGTTACAAATAAAGCAAGCATCTTCTATTTTATCAACGTTGCATTTTCTTAGTTGTTGTTAGTTACCAGATGTGCTAGAACAACACACGCATGTGTGCGATTTTGCCCTGGCTTTCTGATTTCTGAATTGAAACGAGCAGGTGCATGGGTTTCTTGACAGAGTCAAGTAGCGGTGCTTTGAGCTTGATGTCCCGTGACCCAGTTCCTTGAACTGGCTAACCCTTATTGATGTCGTATGTCCTGAACTAACTCTCATGACCAAGTCCTCAACGCGTCTGACCCTCACAGGCATGTTGTGCCGTGGCTCAATTCATTGCATTGTGATTGAATACATTTAGACACATTAGGATTAGGCGGTCGCCAACATCGGTGAGGGTGGTGAGGAAGAAAAGCGACGACATGGGTCGGCACCGTGTTAAAATAGAGGACATGGACATGTGAGGGAGTCTTGATCCATGCTTATGTCTTAGGGGCATGCGGTACTTTTTTTTCCTCCTCCCGTTGCAACGCACGGGCAATTTTCCTAGTCTATACTTCTATTATATACCTATCTCTACTTCTAATGAAACAGTTGGTAGGATTGCATCCAGATTTTTTTCGTCCCATCACTTACGTCCGGTTTTTTTCGACTGTTTTTTCGTCACCTCCCCCACCTCACCGGTTTAGTTTCGTGTCATCCTCTCACACAATGAAAAAAATCTGAACGGATCAGAACTTTCCATGTTGGCGCAAATTATTTAGTAATGTCTTTATGTGAAAGAATCAATTACGATCAATCTCTAAAGATCAAATCTAAATTAATTAACCTTACCTTAAATCGCTCAATCACATTAATTAGGAAACAAATAGCCGATTTTAAAGAAAAACGCTTCACCCCAAGCTAGCGAGCCGTGCTCGTCTCTCTCTCCTCGCGTTAGCAGTTCCTCTCCCCAATTACCCTCGAGCCCAGGGTTCCTTGCGTCGCCGCCGCATGGAAGCTGATCGACGAGCTCCACTTCTTTTTAGAGAAAAGGCAAACGCCCGACTTTATAAATAAAGCCATAAGGCAGGTAGCAAACACACAAGGGTTCGAAACACACAACCAGCCAAACCCCAACCATGGGTCATGCGAGGAAAGTTAAAATAAGGGTACATGGCTCCCTAGCCAGTACACGGCACGCAGGCCGGAAGTTCACTGCCCAAAAGAAACTAGCAACGACGCGCAATGGAACTAAGCATCCTGCTCTTGTCTGCATAGATTAGACGCCGAGGCCCGAACTTTGGAGATCAGCACAGAAAGCGCATCCTGGTCGTCCACCTTAGTCAATGATTTCCACTGCTGCAAGAGAGCACATGATTTAAATAAGCAATCAGCAGGTTTAGCCGGAAACACATGCTCAATAGTAAATTTGTTCCTAGTCGTCCAGAGGGACCAGCACAAAGCTCCCAGGCCCACCCAAAAGATACGTCTGGTGGACACCTGATAGATTACTAGCCAGAGCCCGAAGCTCAGAGAACGACGCAGGGTCCCAGGAAACATGAAGCCATTCTCTAACGCAACTCCAGATGAGCTTAGCCAAGACACAGTGGAAGAAGATATGAGTCGTATCCTCCAAGTCGCCACATAGAACACAAAACTGAGAGTCCGGACCATTTCTCTTACGAATTTGGTCAGCCGAAGGCAACCGACCCCTAAAAGCTTGCCATAAGAAAATCTTAACTTTAGGAGGGATCCGTGCCTTCCAGATTTGAGAAAAACAGTTAGTAGGAATGCCACCAATAAGCTTAGAATACATCGATTTAACAGAAAAACGCCCAGAAGCAGTATGCGGCCAAATCACCGAGTCCCGGTCCGCCGAGAGCGTGGGGAAGAAGGCAGTAAGACGTTGCCAATCTTCAAACTCTTCAGGCGACAAGGAACGGCGAAAGGCCAGGTTCCATCCATGGGCAGCCAACTCCGCAATAGAAATACCTGGGTCAGGGTAATAAGAGAATAAGGTGGGGAAGGTCACAGAGAGCGGTGAATCTCCACACCACCAATCAAGCCAAAATCTAATTGAGGAGCCATCCCCCACAACAAACTTAACGTGAGCCTGGAAAAGAGGTCTCACTTTCACCAAGGCCTTCCAAAACTGAGAACAACCACGAGAGTTAGCAAACATCGGGCTAGATAGAGGAAAATATTTTGCCTTAAGTAAGGAGAGCCAAAAAGGAGGATCCCCACTACTCATATTTTTCCACCACCATTTAATCGTAAGACATTGGTTCATGATAGAAGTATTAATGATACCCAACCCTCCAAGGTTTTTGGGTCTACACATCAGCTTCCA
This sequence comes from Aegilops tauschii subsp. strangulata, assembly GCF_002575655.3. Lineage (NCBI taxonomy): Eukaryota > Viridiplantae > Streptophyta > Magnoliopsida > Poales > Poaceae > Aegilops > Aegilops tauschii. Next base: position 86,242,526 of record NC_053038.3, read on the forward strand.
CTTAACGAAACGATATTTGCGACGATTATCCGCAGCGTTCCAATAGAAAGCCCCACGGTGTTTATCAAACCCAGCATGTGTACCTCCCGAGAGTAGGTAAAAGCCCATCAAGAACATGGGAAGGGAGGATAGACATGCATTGATCAAAGCAACTTTACCCGCGTTGGTATTATACCTCCACACCAGGGCAGGACCCTGTTACCCACCTTGGTAACCACCGGGGCAAACTCCTTCGCATGAAGCACGCTCGGGGATATGGGGAGGCCCAAATACTTGAAAGGAAAGGATCCTAGCTTACAGTTAAGAAGGCGAGCCACCCGCACAGCTTCACTGTCATCCACACCGGTGACAATAGCCTCACTCTTCGCAAAATTGATCTTAAGACCCGACTAAAGGAAATATGCCCTAGAGGCAATAATAAAGTTATTATTTATTTCCTTATATCATGATAAATGTTTATTATTCATGCTAGAAATTGTATTAACCGGAAACATGATACATGTGTGAATACATAGACAAACAGAGTGTCACTAGTATGCCTCTACTTGACTAGCTCGTTAATCAAAGATGGTTATGTTTCCTGGCCATAGACATGAGTTGTCATTTGATTAACGGGATCACATCATTAGGAGAATGATGTGATTGACTTGACCCATTCCGTTAGCTTAGCACTTGATCGTTTAGTATGTTGCTATTGCTTTCTTCATGACTTATACATGTTCCTATGACTATGAGATTATGCAACTCCCGTTTACCGTAGGAACACTTTGTGTGCTACCAAACGTCACAACGTAACTGGGTGATTATAAAGGTGCTCTACAGGTGTCTCCGAAGGTACTTGTTGGGTTGGCGTATTTCGAGATTAGGATTTGTCACTCCGATTGTCGGAGAGGTATCTGTGGGCCCACTCGGTAATGCACATCACCATAAGCCTTGCAAGCATTGTAACTAATGAGTTAGTTGTGGGATGATGTATTACGGAACGAGTAAAGAGACTTGCCGGTAACGAGATTGAACTAGGTATTGAGATACCGACGACCGAATCTCGGGCAAGTAACATACCGATGACAAAGGGAACAACGTATGTTGTTATGCGGTTTGACCAATAAAGATCTTCGTAGAATATGTGGGAACCAATATGAGCATCCAGGTTCCGCTATTGGTTATTGACCGGAGACGTGTCTCGGTCATGTCTACATAGTTCTCGAACCCGTAGGGTCCGCACGCTTAAAGTTTCAGTGACGATTGTATTATGAGTTTTTGTGTTTTGATGTACCGAAGGTAGTTCGGAGTTTCGGATGTGATCACGGATATGATGAGGAGTCTCGAAATGGTCGAGACATAAAGATCGATATATTGGACGACTATGTTCGGACACCGGAATGGTTTCGGGGAGTATCGAACATACACCGGAGTACCGGGGGGTTACCGGAACCCCCCGGGGAGTTTAGTGGGTCAAGATGGGCCATAGTGGAGAAGAGGAGGGGCGGCTGATATGTCTCCAACGTATCTATAATTTTTGATTGTTCCATGCTATATTATATTCTGTTTTCGATGTTAATGGGCTTTATTATAAACTTTTATATTATTTTTGGGACTAACCTATTAATCGGAGGCCGAGCCCAAATTGCTGTTTTTTTGCCTATTTCAGTGTTTCGCAGAAAAGGAATATCAAACGCAGTCCAAACGGAATCAAACCTTCGGGAACGTGATTTTCGAAACAAACGTGATCCAGAGGACTTGGAGTCCACGTCAAGAAATCAACCAGGAGAGCACGAGGCAGGGGGGCGCGCCTACCCCCCTGGGCGCGCCCTCCACCCTTGTGGGGCCCACGTTGCTCCACCGACGTACTTCTTCCTCCTATATATACCTACGTACCCCCAAACTATCAGATACGGAGCCAAAAACCTAATTCCACCGCCGCAACCTTCTGTGCCCGTGAGATCCCATCTTGGGGCCTTTTCCGGCGCTCCGCCGGAGGGGGCATTGATCATGAAGGGCTTCTACATCAACACCATAGCCTCTCCGATGATGTGTGAGTAGTTTACCTCAGACCTTCGGGTCCATAGTTATTAGCTAGATGGCTTCTTCTCTCTCTTTGGATCTCAATACAAAGTTCTCCACGATTCTCGTGGAGATCTATTCGATGTAATCTTCTTTTGCGGTGTGTTTGTTGAGACTGATGAATTGTGAGTTTATGATCAAATTTATCTATGAACAATATTTGAATCTCCTCTGAATTCTTTTATGTGGTTATCTTTGCAAGTCTCTTCGAATTATCAGTTTGGTTTGGCCTACTAGATTGATCTTTCTTGCAATGGGAGAAGTGCTTAGCTTTGGGTTCAATCTTGCGGTGTCCTTTCCCAGTGATAGCAGGGGCAGCAAGGCACGTATTGTATTGTTGCCATCGAGGATAACAAGATGGGGTTTATATCATATTGCATGAGTTTATCCCTATACATCATGTCATCTTTCTTAAAGCGTTACTCTGTTCTTATGAACTTAATACTCTAGATGCATGCTGGATAGCGGTCGATGTGTGGAGTAATAGTAGTAGATGCACGCAGGAGTCGGTCTACTTGTCACGGACGTGATGCCTATATACATGATCATTCCTAGATATTCTCATAACTATGCTCAATTCTATCAATTGCTCAACAGTAATTTGTTCACCCACCGTAATACTTATGCTCTTGAGAGAAGCCACTAGTGAAACCTATGGCCCCCGGGTCTATTTTCCATCATATTAATCTTCCAACACTTAGTTATTTCTTTTGCCTTTTATTTTACTTTGCATCTTTATTTCTCTTTATCATAAAAATACCAAAAATATTATCTTATCATATCTATCAGATCTCACTCCCGTAAGTGACCGTTGAGGGATTGACAACCCCTTTATCGCGTTGGTTGCGAGGTTCTTATTTGTTTGTGTAGGGGCGAGGGACTCGTGCGTGATCTCCTACTGGATTGATACCTTGGTTCTCAAAAACTGAGGAAAATACTTACACTACTTTACTGCATCACCCTTTCCTCTTCAAAGGAAAACCAACGCAGTGCTCAAGAGGTAGCAAGAAGGATTTCTGGCGCCGTTGCCGGGGAGATTCGCGCCAAGTCAAGTAAAGTCAAGACATACCAAGTACCCATCACAAACTCTTATCCCTCGCATTACATTATTTGCCATTTGCCTCTCGTTTTCCTCCCCCACTTCACCCTTGTCGTTTTATTCGCCCTCTCTTTTCCGTTCGCCTCTTTTCGCTTGCTTCTTGTTTGCTCGTGTGTTGGATTGCTTGCTTGTCACGATGGTTCTACCTAGATTTGGTGATCTTCACCTTAAAAGGTTAGAAGAGATCGAAAGCAACGCCAGGAGTTTTATGACTTTACAGTTTGAGCATAATAATTTCTTCAGGAACGAGATTAAGGAACAAAAAAGCTCTATGGGTTATATGAATAAAGAGCTCGATGATATGTCTAAAGAATTTTATGGTTTGAAATCTCAGATTGCTCATCTCGAAAACTTAATAGCTGAAGTTTCGGATAAACAAGCCACCTTAGTTAATAAGGTGGCCGCTAAGCCGGATTTTTTTGTGAAAATAAAGATGAAGATCTAAAAGTTATTGATGTGTCTCCTATTAAATCTTTGTTTTGCAATATGAATCTTGATAATGATGGGACTGAATATGATCCACCTTTACCTAGAAGGCGTTCCAAAAATTCGGAGTTTTTAGATCTTGATGCTAAAATTGATAAAAGTGAGATTGAAGAAGTTAAAACTTTAGATATCAATGAACCCACTATTTTGGATTTCAAGAAGTTTAATTATGATAATTTCTCTTTGATAGATTGTATTTCCTTGTTGCAATCCATGCTAAATTCTCCACATGCTTATAGTCAACATAAAGCTTTTACCAAACATATCGTTGATGCTTTGATGCAATCTTATGAAGAAAAACTTGAGTTGGAAGTTTCTATCCCTAGAAAACTTTATGATGAGTGGGAACCTACTATTAAAATTAAAATTAAAGATCATGAATGCTACGCTTTGTGTGATTTGGGTGCTAGTGTTTCCACGATTCCAAAAACTTTGTGCGATTTGTTAGGTTTCCGTGAATTTGATGATTGCTCTTTAAACTTACACCTTGCGGATTCCACTATTAAAAAACCTATGGGAAGAATTAATGATGTTCTTATTATTGCAAATAGGAATTATGTGCCCGTAGATTTTATTGTTCTTGATATAGATTGCAATCCTTCATGTCCTATTATTCTTGGTAGACCTTTCCTTAGAACGATTGGTGCAATTATTGATATGAAGGAAGGGAATATTAGATTCCAATTTCCATTAAGGAAAGACATGGAACACTTACCTAGAAAGAAGATTAAATTACCTTATGAATCTATTATGAGAGCCACTTATGGATTGCCTTCCAAAGATGGCAATAACTAGATCTATCCTTGCTTTTATGCCTAGCTAGGGGCGTTAAACGATAGCGCTTGTTGGGAGGCAACCCAATTTTATTTTAGTTTTTTGTTTTTTGCTTCTGTTTAGGAATAAATATTTGATCTAGCCTCTGGTTAGGTTTGTTTTTATGTTTCAATTAGTGTTTGTGCCAAGTTAAACCTATAGGATCTTCTTGGATGATAGTTATTTGATCTTGCTGAAAATTCCAAAAACTTTCTGTTCACGAAAACAATTGTTAAAAATTACCAGAACGTGATATAATATTGATTCCAATTGCAGCAGATCAATAAACAAATTATTTAGGTTGTCCTATTTTTGCTGAATTTTTACAGTTCCAGAAGTTTGCGTTAGTTACAGATTACTACAGACTGTTCTGTTTTTGACAGATTCTGTTTTTCGTGTGTTGTTTGCTTATTGTGATGAATCTATGGCTAATAAAATAGTTAAACCATAGAGAAGTTGGAATACAGTAGGTTTAACACCAATATAAATAAAGAATGAGTTCATTACAGTACCTTGAAGTGGTGTTTTGTTTTCTTTCGCTAACGGAGCTCACGAGATTTTCTGCTAAGTTTTGTGTTGTGAAGTTTTCAAGTTTTGGGTAAAAGATTTGATGGATTATGGAACAAGGAGTGGCAAGAGCCTAAGCTTGAGAATGCCCATGGCACCCCAAGATAATCTAAGGACACCAAAAAGCCAAAGCTTGGGGATGCCTTCCCCTCTTTCGTCTACTTCCATCGGTAACTTTACTTGGAGCTATATTTTTATTCACCACATGATATGTGTTTTGCTTGGAGCGTCTTGTATGATTTAAGTATTTATTTGTTAGTTTGCCACAATCATCCTTGCTGTACACACCTTTTGAGAGAGACACACATGATTCGGAATTTATTAGAATACTCTATGTGCTTCACTTATATCTTTTGAGCTATATAGTTTTTGCTCTAGTGTTTCACTTATATCTTTTAGAGCACGGTGGTGGATTTGTTTTATAGAAACTATTGTTCTCTCATGCTTCACTTATATTATTTTGAGAGTCCTACAAAACAGCATGGTAATTTTCTTAAATTGAGAAATTAGTCCTAAAGTAATAGGCATCCAAGATTAGTAAAAATTATCTTATGAGTGTGTTGAATACTATGAGAAGTTTGATGCTTGATAATTGTTTTGAGATATAAAGATGGTGATATTAGAGTCATGCTAGTTGAGTAGTTGTGGATTTGAGGAATACTTGTGTTAAAGTTTGTGATTCCCGTAGCATGCACGTATGGTGAACCGTTATGTGATGAAGTCGGAGCATGATTTATTTATTGATTGTCTTCCTTATGAGTGGCGGTCGGGGACGAGCGATGGTCTTTTCCTACCAATCTATCCCCCTAGGAGCATGCGCATAATACTTTGCTTTGATAATGTGTAGATTTTTGCAATAAATATATGAGTTCTTTATGACTAATGTTGAGTCCATGGATTATACGCACTCTCTTCCTTCCACCATTGCTAGCCTCTCTAATACCGCGCACTTTTCGCCGGTGTCATACACCCACCATATACCTTCCTCAAAACAGCCACCATACCTACCTATCATGGCATTTCCATAGCCATTCCGAGATATATTTCCATGCAACTTACCACCGTTCCGTTTACTATGACACGCTCTATCATTGTCATATTGCTTCGCATGATCATGTAGTTGACATCGTATTCGTGGCAAAGCCACCGTTCATAATTCTTTCATACATGTCACTCTTGATTCATTGCATATCCCGGTACACCGCCGGAGGCATTCACATAGTCATATTTTGTTCTAAGTATTGAGTTGTAATTGTTGAGTTGTAAGTAAATAAAAGTGTGATGATCATCATTTTTAGAGCATTGTCCCAAGTGAGGAAAGGATGATGGAGACTATGATTCCCCCACAAGTCGGGATGAGACTCCGGAAGAAAAGTAAATAAATGAAAAGGAAAAAAAAGAGTCCATAAAAAAAGAAGGAGAAAGGGCCCAAATAAAAACATGAGAGAAAAAGAGAGAAGGGACAAGGTTACTATCCTTTTACCACACTTGTGCTTCAAAGTAGCACAATGATCTTCATGATAGAGAGTCTCCTATGATATCACTTTCATATACTAGTGGGAATTTTTCATTATAGAACTTGGCTTGTATATTCCAATGATGGGCTTCCTCAAAATGCCCTAGGTCTTCGTGAGCAAGCGAGTTGGATGCACACCCACTTAGTTTCTTTTGTTGAGCTTTCATATACTTATAGCTCTAGTGCATCCGTTGCATGGCAATCCCTACTCACTCACATTGATATCTATTAATGGGCATCTCCATAGCCCGTTGATACGCCTAGTTGATGTGAGACTATCTTCTCCTTTTTTGTCTTCTCCACAACCACCATTCTATTCCACATATAGTGCTACATCCATGGCTCACGCTCATGTATTGCGTGAAGATTGAAAAAGTTTGAGAACACCAAAAGTATGAAACAATTGCTTGTCTTGTCATCGGGGTTGTGCATGATTTAAATACTTTATGTGGTGAAGATAGAGCATAGCCAGACTATATGATTTTGTAGGGATAACTTTCTTTGGCCATGTTATTTTGAGAAGACACAATTGCTTAGTTAGTATGCTTGAAGTATTATTATTTTTATGTCAATATTAAACTTTTGTCTTGAATCTTTCGGATCTGAATATTCATACCACAATTAAGAGAATTACATTGAAAATTATGCTAAGTAGCATTCCACATCAAAAATTCTGTTTTTATCATTTACCAACTCGAGGACGAGCAGGAATTAAGCTTGGGGATGCTTGATACGTCTCCAACGTATCTATAATTTTTGATTGTTCCATGCTATATTATATTATGTTTTGGATGTTAATGGGCTTTATTATACACTTTTATATTATTTTTGGGACTAACCTATTAACCGGAGGCCTAGCCCAAATTGCTGTTTTTTGTCTATTTCAGCGTTTCACAGAAAAAGAATATCAAACGGAGGCCAAACGGAATGAAACCTTCGGGAACGTGATTTTTGGAACAAACATGATCCAAAGGACTTGGAGTCCACGTTAAGAAATCAACCAGGAGAGCACAAGGCAGGGGGCGCGCCTACCCCCCTGGGCGCGTCCTCCACCCTCATGGGGCCCACGTTGCTCCACCGACGTACTTCTTCCTCCTATATATACCTACGTACCCCCAAACTATCATATACGGAGCCAAAAACCTAATTCCACCGCCGCAACCTTCTGTGCCCGTGAGATCCCATCTTGGGGCCTTTTCCGGCGCTCCGCCGGAGGGGGCATTGATCACGGAGGGCTTCTACATCAACACCATAGCCTCTCCGATGATGTGTGAGTAGTTTACCTCAGACCTTCGGGTCCATAGTTATTAGCTAGATGGCTTCTTCTCTCTCTTCGGATCTCAATACAAAGTTCTCCACGATTCTCGTGGAGATCTATTCGATGTAATCTTTTTTTGCGGTGTGTTTGTTGAGACCGATGAATTGTGGGTTTATGATCAAATTTATCTATGAACAATATTTGAATCTCCTCTGAATTCTTTTATGTGGTTATCTTTGCAAGTCTCTTCGAATTATCAGTTTGGTTTGGCCTACTAGATTGATCTTTCTTGCAATGGGAGAAGTGCTTAGCTTTGGGTTCAATCTTGCGGTGTCCTTTCCCAGTGACAGCAGGGGCAGCAAGGCACGTATTGTATTGTTTCCATCGAGGATAACAAGATGGGGTTTATATCATATTGCATGAGTTTATCCCTCTACATCATGTCATCTTTCTTAAAGCATTACTCTGTTCTTATGAACTTAATACTCTAGATGCATGCTGGATAGCGGTCGATGTGTGGAGTAATAGTAGTAGATGCACGCAGGAGTCGGTCTACTTGTCACGGACGTGATGCCTATATACATGATCATTCCTAGATATTCTCATAACTATGCTCAATTCTATCAATTGCTCAACAGTAATTTGTTCACCCAGCGTAATACTTATGCTCTTGAGAGAAGCCACTAGTGAAACCTATGGCCCCCGGGTCTATTTTCCATCATATTAATCTTCCAACACTTAGTTATTTCTTTTGCCTTTTATTTTACTTTGCATCTTTATTTCTCTTTATCATAAAAATACGAAAAATATTATCTTATCATATCTATCAGATATCACTCTCGTAAGTGACCGTTGAGGGATTGACAACCCCTTTATCGCGTTGGTTGCGAGGTTCTTATTTGTTTGTGTAGGCGCGAGGGACTCATGCGTGATCTCCTACTGGATTGATACCTTGGTTCTCAAACACTGAGGGAAATACTTACGCTACTTTACCGCATCACCCTTTCCTCTTCAAGGGAAAACCAACGCAGTGCTCAAGAGGTAGCAGCGGCTAGGGCTGGCCGCGCGCCCCCTCCCCCTCTAGTCCGAACTGGACAAGGAGGGGGGGCGGCGCGCCCTTTCCTTCCCCCTCTGTCCTTCCCTTCCTTTCCCCCTCCTACTCCAACTAGGAAAAGAGGGAGTCCTACTCCCGGTGGGAGTAGGACTCCTCCTTGGCGCGCCCTCTCCTGGCCGGCCGCCTCCTCTCCCTGGTCCTTTATATACGGGGGCAGGGGGGCACCTCTAGACACAACAATTGATCTCTTGATCTCTTAGCCGTGTGCGGTGCCCCCCTCCACCATATTCCACCTCGATCATATCGTAGCGGTGCTTAGGCGAAGCCCTGCGTCGGTAGCATCATCATCACCATCACCACACCATCGTGCTGACGGAACTCTCCCGTGAAGCTCTGTTGGATCGGAGTTCGCGGGACGTCATCGAGCTGAACGTGTGCTGAACTCGGTGGTGCCGTACGTTCGGTACTTGGATCGGTCGGATCGTGAAGACGTACGACTACATCAACCGCGTTGTGCTAACGCTTCCGCTTTCGGTCTACGAGGGTACGTGGACAACACTCTCCCCTCTCGTTGCTATGCATCACCATGATCCTGTGTGTGCGTAGGCAATTTTTGAAATTACTACGTTCCCCAACAGTGGCATCCGAGCCTGGTTTTATGCGTAGATGTTATATGCACGAGTAGAACACAAGTGAGTTGTGCGCGATACAAGTCATACTGCTTACCAGCATGTCATACTTTGGTTCGGCGGTATTGTTGGATGAAGCGGCCTGGACCGACATTACGCGTACGCTTACGCGAGACTGGTTCTACCGACGTGCTTTGCACACAGGTGGCTGGCGGGTGTCAGTTTCTCCAACTTTAGTTGAACCGAGTGTGGCTACGCCCGGTCCTTGAGAAGGTTAAAACAGCACTAACTTGACGAACTATCGTTGTGGTTTTGATGCGTAGGTAAGAACGGTTCTTGCTCAGCCTGTAGCAGCCACGTAAAACTTGCAACAACAAAGTAGAGGACGTCTAACTTATTTTTGCAGGGCATGTTGTGATGTGATATGGTCAAGGCATGATGCTATATTTTATTGTATGAGATGATCATGCTTTGTAACCGAGTTATCGGCAACTGGCAGGAGCCATATGGTTGTCGCTTTATTGTATGCAATGCAATCGCCCTGTAATGCTTTACTTTATCACTAAGCGGTAGCGATAGTCATAGTTGGCGAGACGACAACGATGCTACGATGGAGATCAAGGTGTCGCGCCGGTGACGATGGTGATCATGACGGTGCTTCGGAGATGAAGATCACAAGCACAAGATGATGATGGCCATATCATATCACTTATATTGATTGCATGTGATGTTATCCTTTATGCATCTTATTCTGCTTTGATTGACGGTAGCATTATAAGATGATCTCTTACTAAATTTCAAGATAAAAGTGTTCTCCCTGAGTATGCACCGTTGCCAAAGTTCGTCGTGCCGAGACACCACGTGATGATCGGGTGTGATAAGCTCTACGTTCATCTACAACGGGTGCAAGCCAGTTTTGCACACGCGAAATACTCGGGTTAAACTTGACGAGCCTAGCATATGCAGATATGGCCTCGGAACACTGAGACCGAAAGGTCGAGCGTGAATCATATAGTAGATATGATCAACATAGTGATGTTCACCATTGAAAACTACTCCATCTCACGTGATGATCGGACATGGTTTAGTTGATTTGGATCACGTGATCACTTAGATGATTAGAGGGATGTCTATCTAAGTGGAGTTCTTAAGTAATATGATTAATTGAACTTAAATTTATCATGAACTTAGTACCTCATAGTATTTTGCTTGTCTATGTTGTTTGTAGATAGATGGCTCGTGTTGTTCTTCCGTTAAATTTTAATGCGTTCCTTGAGAAAGAAAAGTTGAAAGATGATGGTAGCAATTACACAGACTGGGTCCGTAACTTGAGGATTATCCTCATTGCTGCACAGAAGAATTACGTCCTGGAAGCACCGCTGGGTGCCAGGCCTGCAGCAGATGCAACTGATGACATTAAGAACGTCTGGCAGAGCAAAGCTGATGACTACTCGATAGTTTAGTGTGCCATGCTTTACGGCTTAGAACCGGGCTTCAATGACGTTTTGAACGTCATGGAGCATATGAGATGTTCCAGGAGTTGAAGTTAATATTTCAAGCAAATGCCCGGATTGAGAGATATGAAGTCTCCAATAAGTTCTACAGCTGCAAGATGGAGGAGAATAGTTCTGTCAGTGAACATATACTCAAAATGTCTGGGTATAACAATCACTTGATTCAACTGAGAGTTAATCTTCCGGATGATAGTGTCATTGACAGAATTCTTCAATCACTGCCACCAAGCTACAAGAGCTTCGTGATGAACTATAATATGCAAGGGATGGATAAGACAATTCCCGAGCTCTTCGCAATGCTAAAGGCTGCGAAGGTAGAAATCAAGAAGGAGCATCAAGTGTTGATGGTCAATAAGACCACCAGTTTCAAGAAAAAGGGTAAAGGGAAGAAGAAGGGGAACTTCAAGAAGAACAACAAAGAAGTTGCTGCTCAAGAGAAGAAACCCAAGTTTGGACCTAAGCCTGAGACTGAGTGCTTCTACTGCAAGCAGACTGGTCACTGGAAGCGGAACTGCCCCAAGTATTTGGCGGATAAGAAGGATGGCAACATGAACAAAGGTATATGTGATATACATGTTATTGATGTGTACCTTACCAGAGCTCACAGTAGCACCTGGGTATTTGATACTAGTTCTGTTGCTATTTGCAACTCGAAACAGGGACTACGGATTAAGCGAAGACTGGCTAAGGACGAGGTGACGATGCGCGTGGGAAATGGTTCCAAAGTCGATGTGATCGCCGTCGGCACGCTACCTCTACATCTACCTTCGGGATTAGTTTTAGACCTGAATAATTGTTATTTGGTGCCAGCGTTGAGCATGAACATTATATCTGGATCTTGTTTGATGCGAGACGGTTATTCATTTAAATTGGAGAATAATGGTTGTTCTATTTATATGAGTAATATCTTTTATGGTCATGCACCCTTGAAGAATGGTCTATTTTTGTTGAATCTCGAAAGTAGTGATACACATATTCATAATGTTGAAGCCAAAAGATGCAGAGTTGATAATGATAGTGCAACTTATTTGTGGCACTGTCGTTTGGGTCATATTGGTGTAAAGCGCATGAAGAAACTCCATACTGATGGACTTTTGGAATCACTTGATTATGAATCACTTGATTATGAATCACTTGGTACTTGCGAACCGTGCCTCATGGGCAAGATGACTAAAACGCCGTTCTCCAGAACTATGGAGCGAGCAACTGATTTGTTAGAGATCATACATACTGATGTATGTGGTCCAATGAATGTTGAGGCTAGCGGCGGGTATCGTTATTTTCTCACCTTCACAGATGATTTGAGCAGATATGGGTATATCTACTTGATGAAACATAAGTTTGAAACATTTGAAAAGTTCAAAGAATTTCAGAGTGAAGTGGAAAATCATCGTAACAAAAAAATAAAGTTTCTACGATCTGATCGTGGAGGAGAATATTTGAGTTACGAGTTTGGTCTACATTTGAAACAATGCGGAATAGTTTCGCAACTCACGCCACCCGGAACACCACAGCGTAATGGTGTGTCCGAACGTCGTAATCGTACTTTACTAGATATGGAGCGATCTATGATGTCTCTTACTGATTTACCGCTATCGTTTTGGGGTTATGCTCTAGAGACAGCTGCATTCACATTAAATAGGGCACCATCTAAATCCGTTGAGACGACACCTTATGAACTGTGGTTTGGCAAGAAACCAAAGTTGTCGTTTCTTAAAGTTTGGGGCTGTGATGCTTATGTGAAAAAGCTTCAACCTGATAAGCTCGAAGCCAAATCGGAGAAATGTGTCTTCATAGGATACCCAAAGGAAACTGTTGGGTACACCTTCTATCACAGATCCGAAGGCAAAATATTCGTTGCTAAGAATGGATCCTTTCTAGAGAAGGAGTTTCTCTCGAAAGAAGTGAGTGGGAGGAAAGTAGAACTTGATGAGGTAACTGTACCTGCTCCCTTATTGGAAAGTAGTTCATCACAGAAACCGGTTCCTGTGACTCCTACACCAATTAGTGAGGAAGCTAATGATGATGATCATGAAGCTTCAGATCAAGTTACTACTAAACCTCGTAGGTCAACCAGAGTGAGATCCGCACCTGAGTGGTACGGTAATCCTGTTCTGGAGGTCATGTTACTAGACCATGACGAACCTACGAACTATGAAGAAGCGAGGTGAGCCCAGATTCCGCAAAATGGCTTGAGGCCATGAAATCTGAGATGGGATCCATGTATGAGAACAAAGTGTGGACTTTGGTTGACTTGCCCGATGATCGGCAAGCAATTGAGAATAAATGGATCTTTAAGAAGAAGACAGACGCTGACGGTAATGTTACTGTCTATAAAGCTCGACTTGTTGCGAAAGGTTTTCGACAAGTTCAAGGGATTGACTACGATGAGACCTTCTCACCCGTAGCGATGCTTAAGTCCGTCCGAATCATGTTAGCAATTGCCGCGTTTTATGATTATGAAATTTGGCAAATGGATGTAAAGACTGCATTCCTGAATGGATTTCTGGAAGAAGAGTTGTATATGATGCAACCTGAAGGTTTTATCGATCCAATGGGAGCTAACAAAGTGTGCAAGCTCCAGCGATCCATTTATGGACTGGTGCAAGCCTCTGGGAGTTGGAATAAACGCTTTGATAGTGTGATCAAAGCATATGGTTTTATACAGACTTTTGGAGAAGCCTGTATTTACAAGAAAGTGAGTGGGAGCTCTGTAGCATTTCTAATCTTATATGTGGATGACATATTGTTGATTGGAAATGATATAGAATTTCTGGATAGCATAAAGGATACTTGAATAAGAGTTTTTCAATGAAGGACCTCGGTGAAGCTGCTTATATATTGGGCATCAAGATCTATAGAGATAGATCAAGACGCTTAATTGGACTTTCACAAAGCACATACCTTGACAAAGTTTTGAAGAAGTTCAAAATGGATCAAGCAAAGAAAGGGTTCTTGCCTGTGTTACAAGGTGTGAAGTTGAGTAAGACTCAATGCCCGACCACTGCAGAAGATAGAGAGAAAATGAAAGATGTTCCCTATGCTTCAGCCATAGGCTCTATCATGTATGCAATGTTGTGTACCAGACCTGATGTGTGCCTTGATATTAGTTTACCAGGGAGGTACCAAAGTAATCCAGGAGTGGATCACTGGACAGCGGTCAAGAACATCCTGAAATACCTGAAAAGGACTAAGGATATGTTTCTCGTTTATGGAGGTGACAAAGAGCTCATCGTAAATGGTTACGTTGATGCAAGCTTTGACACTGATCCGGACGATTCTAAATCGCAAACCGGATACATGTTTATATTGAACGGTGGAGCTGTCAGTTGGTGCATTTCTAAACAAAGCGTCGTGGCGGGATCTACGTGTGAAGCGGAGTACATAGCTGCTTCGGAAGCAGCAAATGAAGGAGTCTGGATGAAGGAGTTCATATCCGATCTAGGTGTCATACCTAGTGCATCGGGTCCAATGAAAATCTTCTGTGACAATACTGGTGTAATTGCCTTGGCAAAGGAATCCAGATTTCACAAGAGGACCAAGCACATCAAAAGACGCTTCAATTCTATCCGGGACCAAGTCCAGGTGGGAGACATAGAGATTTGCAAGATACATACGGATCTGAATGTTGCAGACCCGTTGACTAAGCCTCTTCCACGAGCAAAACATGATCAGCACCAAGGCTCCATGGGTGTTAGAATCATTACTCTATAATCTAGATTATTGACTCTAGTGCAAGTTGGAGACTAAAGGAAATATGCCCTAGAGGCAATAATAAAGTTATTATTTATTTCCTTATATCATGATAAATATTTATTATTCATGCTAGAATTGTATTAACCGGAAACATGATACATGTGTGAATACATAGACAAACAGAGTGTCACTAGTATGCCTCTACTTGACTAGCTCGTTAATCAAAGATGGTTATGTTTCCTGGCCATAGACATGAGTTGTCATTTGATTAACGGGATCACATCATTAGGAGAATGATGTGATTGACTTGATCCATTCCGTTAGCTTAGCACTTGATCGTTTAGTATGTTGCTATTGCTTTCTTCATGACTTATACATGTTCCTATGACTATGAGATTATGCAACTCCCGTTTACCGTAGGAACACTTTGTGTGCTACCAAACATCACAACGTAACTGGGTGATTATAAAGGTGCTCTACAGGTGTCTCCGAAGGTACTTGTTGGGTTGGCGTATTTCGAGATTAGGATTTGTCACTCCGATTGTCGGAGAGGTATCTGTGGGCCCACTCGGTAATACACATCACCATAAGCCTTGCAAGCATTGTAACTAATGAGTTAGTTGTGGGATGATGTATTACGGAACGAGTAAAGAGACTTGCCGGTAACGAGATTGAACTAGGTATTGAGATACCGACGACCGAATCTCGGGCAAGTAACATACCGATGACAAAGGGAACAACGTATGTTGTTATGCGGTTTGACCAATAAAGATCTTCGTAGAATATGTGGGAACCAATATGAGCATCCAGGTTCCGCTATTGGTTATTGACCGGAGACGTGTCTCGGTCATGTCTACATAGTTCTCGAACCCGTAGGGTCCGCACGCTTAAAGTTTTGGCGACGATTGTATTATGAGTTTTTGTGTTTTGATGTACGGAAGGTAGTTCGGAGTCCCGGATGTGATCACGGACATGATGAGGAGTCTCGAAATGGTCGAGACATAAAGATCGATATATTGGACGACTATGTTCGGACACCAGAATGGTTTCGGGGAGTATCGAACATATACCAGAGTACCGGGGGGTTACCGGAACCCCCCGGGGAGTTTAATGGGCCAAGATGGGCCTTAGTGGAGAAGAGGAGGGGCGGCTAGGGCTGGCCGCGCCCCCTCCCCCTCTAGTCTGAATTGGACAAGGAGGGGGGCGGCGCCCCCTTTCCTTCCCCCTCTCTCCTTCCCTTCCATTCCCCCTCCTACTCCAACTAGGAAAAGAGGGAGTCCTACTCCCGGTGGGAGTAGGACTCCTCCCTGGCGTGCCCTCCCCTGGCCGGCCGCCTCCTCCCCCCTGGTCCTTTATATACGGGGACAGGGGGCACCTCTAGACACAACAATTGATCTCTTGATCTCTTAGCCGTGTGCGGTGCCCCCCTCCACCATATTCCACCTCGATCATATTGTAGTGGTGCTTAGGCGAAGCCCTGCGTCGGTAGCATCAACATCACCGTCACCACGCCGTCGTGCTGACGGAACTCTCCCGTGAAGCTCTGCTGGATTGGAGTTCACGGGACGTCATCGAGCTGAACGTGTGCTGAACTCGGAGGTGCCGTACGTTCGGTACTTGGATTGGTCGGATCGTGAAGACGTACGACTACATCAACCGCGTTGTGCTAACGCTTCCGCTTTTGGTCTACGAGGGTACGTGGACAACACTCTCCCCTCTCGTTGCTATGCATCACCATGATCCTGTGTGTGCGTAGGATTTTTTTTTGAAATTACTACGTTCCCCAATACCGACATGGCTTCGAAGCAGAGGAGGATGAATTTAATATTAGCGAGGCAGGAGTCACTCAACTCGACCATAATAATAGTATATCCGCATATTGAAGATGAGTAACCCCTTCAGGGATAAGATGAGAGATGACCGGAGAGATATGCACATGGCTAGCTGCTCTGGAGAGGATACGAGATAGGGCATCCGCCACAAAATTAAACAAGATGGGAGAGGCAGGATCACCTTGCCTTAGGCCCCTACCATTGGCAAAATACTTACTAACCTGGCCATTCACTGAAATGGCAGTGTGGCCTGCCGAGACCAACTGCATGATTCTATGGACAAAGGGCCCATCAAACCCTTTGGCCAGCAGAACCCTTCTCAAAAAAGGCCAACTCACCGAATCGTACGCCTTCTCAAAATCAAGCTTAAGAATCACCGCTTTAGATTTACGAATTTTGAGGTCGTGCACAATTTCATGTAAGCACAGGATCCCATCCAAAATGAATCGACCTTTAATAAAGGCGGATTGAAAGGGACTGATGGTACGATGAGCAATGGGGGAGAGGCGCGTAGCGAACCCTTTAGCAGGAAACTTAGCGAAGTTGTTAATGAGAGCAATCGGACAGAACTGCGAGATCAGCTTAGCTCCTTTGACTTTGGGAATGAGAGTAATGATAGCATAATTAAGACGAGAGATGTCCACCGTTGTAACGCCCGGATAATTAAGCTACAGTAATCCCATGTTATTGGTGCCATGTCATCATTTTCACTGTTGCTAAATCCGCCGTTGATTCAATCCGGTTCAAATTCAAATTTAAGTTGAAGACAAAATTAAAGTCTTCAAAATGTCAAAACTAAAATGTTCACAATATTATATAAATTCCCTTGATCATTTTCATGATTAAACCAACATTATTTGAAATACTAAAATGCCCCTAACCTATTTAAAACAGTGCCCAAAACAACCTTTTTAATCCATTTGCATATATGCAAAATCCAAATGAGTTCAAATGCTCACCACACCTTTTATGGCAATACTAAACATTGCAAAGTATTTAATGTGGCTAGCGGCACATTTTACAAAAGTCATTTGGTGCTCCAATTAAGTGCAAAACAGAGGCTTAAGAAATAATAAAAAAGGGAGAAAGAAAAAGCCTAGCCGCTACTGCTCCACTGGACCTAAGTGCTACAGTGTACGAAGGCCCAGCCCACACTTGTTTTCTTCAGCCTGTAGCAGGGAGGCATCATGGAGCACATCCACGGACGCCATGGCGCCGTGGCGCGCATCCATGCCCCCCTCGCCCTACTTAAGAGCGGCACCACTCCCCCGAACCCTAGCTCGACTCTCCTTCACTCCCCCACCCTCTCCCCGCTCTGGTTCGAGATTGCCACGGCGCACCGGACCTCGCCGTCGTGAACCACCGCATCCACCGGCCACCTCTAGCTACACCACTGTGTCCAGGAGACTCGCCGGCTTCGTCTTCGTCATCCACGGGAATGGATTCGAGCAACACGGTGCGACATCGTCGGGATCGAGCCAATCCCCTCCTCCGCATCGCTGGCGCGCCACCGCGTCGATCTACCCATCTCCGATCGTCCCCGGCACCCCCGAGCCTTCCCCGAGCATCACAGTGAGCTCCGCCTCGATCCTCTTTTCCTTCTAGGTGTCGTTCCCATTCTCTGACCGCCCTTCCACGAGCTCCGAGCTCCGGCCGCCACCATGGCCGAAGAGCTTCACGCCCGAGCTCCTCTGCTCCTTTGTGTAGCACCAGTGAGCTTCTGGTGAACCGTAGGCACTGCTTGTACCTTCGTTGGATCGAACCTGTTGCGAGGCGATGAATTCTTCGAGCTCCGCTCCGGCCGCCGCATCAGCTCGTCGCCGTCGCCGGTGTAGTCCACCACGGCACGGACCAGGACCACCGCTGGACTCGCCGCACTCCAGGCTTTCGCAGTCCCCCATCCGCGAGTCCTCTCGTCGCCGGAAACGACCTGTCGGAGCACCTTCGCCGCGTCGGGAGGTCGCCGGCGTGCACCGCGCCTGCGTGCCCTGCCCCCCCCCCCCCCCCCCCCCCAGCCGCACCAGCCATGCCCTGCCACGCCCCGCGCGCCTGCAGGCTCCAGTCGCGCCCTGCTGCTTCCTGCTCCTGCCCGCTGTTGCTTCCTGCCGCGGCTCTCTGCAGCTGCTGCCGCTATCTGCTGCTGCCGCCGCTGTGCCGCTCTGCTTCGCTGCCCCGTGCCGTGCTCCCCTTCCCTAACCCCGCCGCCCTACTCCGGTCGTCGACCGCGTGGGCCCTGGCCGCCGGCGCCCAGCTTTTCCCCGTCGCCCTGCCGGGCTATGCCCGCACCCCTGGGGCTCCGCCCCGTTTCGCCCACGCCCCGCTAAGGCCTATGGGCCACTGCCCAGTAGGCCCCACCGGCCCCTTTTTTATAAAAAAAGAGTTTCAAAAATATATGTAAATAAATTAATTAATTAATTAATTACTTAATCCTGTTTAATTAACTATTTAAGTTTAATTAACCTACTAACTAAACTAGGTTAAAGTGCTATTAGCTATTATGTGTATGACAGGGGGCCCCACCCCCTGTTGACCAGTCAAATGTTGACTGGTCAACCGGACCCCCTGGACCCATTGGTCAGCCCCTAGGTGCACTGCACCGGGTGCACTTAGCTTTTTTGCTTTTTTTGAATTAATATAAATTTCAGAAATTGCAGAAAATGTTTAAATCTTTAGAAAATCGTAGTTAATAAAGCGTAGCTCAGATGAAAATATTTTCTATACGAAAGTTGCTCAGAAAAACGAGACGAATCCGAATACGCGGTCTGTTCACCTGTTACATGCCCCTACCATGCTGAACATGGAACTTTCCCCCTTCGGTCATCTGCCTGACACAGGTCCGGAACCGGGAATACCTTCCCGGTTGATTTCCCTCTTCACCTATACCGTGCAGCACTACGTTAGAACACCCCTAGTTCTGCTTTTCGTCATGTCATGCTTAGTGTTGACTTTGTTTGCTCTATATTTATTGTTTCGTCCCCCTCTTCTCTCCGGTAGACCCCGAGACCGATGCTGCCCCTGTGATCGACTACGTCGACGACGACACTTCTTCCTTTCAGCAGAGCTTCCAGGCAAGCCCCCCCTTTGATCATCCCGATATCGCTCATTTCCTTTCTCTCATGCTTGCATTAGATTTTCCTACTGTAATTGTTTGCTCCTATTCTGATGCATAGCCTGCTTTTGTAACTTGCTTATTGTTACCTTACCTGCTTATCCTAAACTGATTAGTATAGGTTGGTTAGTGATCCATCAGTGACCCCCACCTTGTCCTTGTTGCCCCTGCTTCATCATCGAAGACCCGATCAACGGGATCGAAGACCAGGCCCCGGCACCGCACATCACTTTCCCCTTAGTTGCTCGACACTACTGGGTTTCTATCGAGTGCCGAGGGTGAGACCTCATCAGCACTTCTGATGTTAACCCTGTAGTGTAGCTATTCGGTCGTGGTCATCGAGGGCGATTCCGCCTTGACCACTTCCGATACGGCTCTGTCGTGCAACCCCTCAAGTGTGAACCTGGAGGGTGGATCCTCTTACGTTCACCTTGATGATTACATCGAGTGGAATTCACTGGGGGTGATTCCTCGGGTTTTCCCCTTGATGTTTGGACACACGGATACTTGGACTTTACAACTGTTGCTTGGAAGGGCGGGTCGACCCTGAGGGGTACCCGCGAGAGATGTGGAGACGGGTTGACCTGGAGGGTGCCCGCGAGATAATTACGAGGCGTGGCCGGGCATTCCTAGCCCTTGCCGCAAGTCCTCGAGACGGGGCAACAAGGTCACATCTTTCGTGAGTCTCTGCTTGTTACCGCGCATTCCTAATCCACTACGATTTGGATATTTGATCCGAGGGGCCTCTGGCCTGATAGCACTAACCATCACGTGGGCATAGTATGGGCATTCTGCGTCGTATGTACCAGCCGAAGCTTAATAGACGTCAGCGACTGAGCGGCGCACGCTGGTTGGACTGGTAAGCACTTGCCTTTTTTAAGGAGGTAGCTAGGTCTGCTCACTGGCCGCCCTCGCAACGTGTAGGAGTTCCCGGGGCGATGGCCCATGACCCCTGGGGGCATAGGTTTAGTCCGGCGTGCTGACCTCTCTATTAAGCCTAGGTCGGGCTGCGGCATATTGTTTGGCCGAGGCCGGGCATGACCCAGGAAAGTGTGTCCGGCCAGAGTTAATCGAGCGTGGTGGGTAAGTTGGTGCACCCCTGCAGGGAAGAAAACATCTATCGATAGCCTGTCCTACGGTAATGGACACTTGGAGTTGTATCCCGATCGATACAACTAGAACTGGATACTTGTGATGAGAAATGGATTGTGATGAGAAATGGATAGTATGGCTCTGGGATTGCTTTCTCGCAGGGAGTCGAGAAAGGATCTCTGGCCGAGGTTGATAACACTACTACTACTTTACTTTATGCTACTCTACTCCCTCCTGTTGCTGCAAGATGGTGGTTTCCAGAAGATGCTAGTCTTCGATAGTCTAGGCTTTCCCCTTCTCTTCTGGCATTCTGCAGTCCAGTCCACAGATACAACCCTTTTCATTGATACCGATGCATATGTAGTGTAGATCCTTGCTTGCGAGTACTTTGGATGAGTACTCACAGTTGCTTTGCTCCCCCTTTTCCCACTTCTTTCTTCTTTCTGGTTGATGCAACCAGATGGTGGAGCCCAGGATCCAGACGACCCCACCGACGACTGCTACTACCCCGAGGGTGCCTACTACAACGTGGAGACCGCCGACGACCAGGAGTAGTTAGGAGGCTCCCAGGCAGAAGGCCTTGCCTTTTCGATCGATGTTGCTTTTGTGCTAGCCTTCTTAAGGCAAACTTGTCTAATCTATGTCTGTACTCAGATATTGTTGCTTCCGCTGACTCTTGTGTATTCGAGCCCTCGAGGCTCCTGGCTTGTAATATAAAGCTTGTATTATTTTAATTTGTGTCTAGAGTTGTGTTGTGATATCTTCCCGTGAGTCCTTGATCTCGATCGTACACATTTGTGTGTATGATTAGTGTACGATTGAATTGAGGGCGCCACAACCGTCCCCAGACAAAAACCTTGGATGATCTTACAGACGAGCTCCACTTCGTGCTGCCTCACCCCTCTGCCTCCCTCTCTCCCTCTCGTAACCTCCTTGCTCTCTCCACCAGATGCGGCCGCCATCCCGCGCGTCTGCATGAGTTTTCTGGAACGTCCCCAAGGCGAGATCCGCCGCCGCCAGTCACTCGATCGGGTCAGGGCATGGAGCCATGGATGCAGCCGCCGCCCCGTTCCCCGCGTCGGCGCATAGGTGCCTACCCCTATAACATCATTGAGGCGAGATCCACCTCTGCCCATTGTCATCAACATCCCGACGCACCGTGTCGGCCAGCCCTCACTTCAATGGAACTGAGGTCTCAGTTCTCTGCTCCCTTGATCCCGCTACTCTCTCCTACGAATGTCGTCGTGCACCATCGGTGGTCGTCGTTCTCCTCCATCTCCGGCAGGGTTGCCAAGCTCGCGACGAGGAAGGACATTATCTGCTGCTCGCATCAGCACCGTCATCATCACAGCACAGAAGGAGCGGAGTAGAAGACACATCATGCGGCTTGCTGTATTCTTCAGGTTCTCTCAAACGACATGAAGATTGGTTACAACGAATTTTGCATCTCGCCCCTTGTATGTAAACTGGTATCCACTGTGAGTAGTGGTGTTGTGGGCTGTGGCTAACTGGCTATGTGAATTTGTCGATGCTTTGCCAGCCTTGACGTGTTTTAGTTGGGGATGAAATGAGACTGTGTGTCGGTGCAGGTGTGAAGCATCTGATTGTGTATAGGAGGACCGATGACGGTGCACACAAGTTGACCAGGATATGTTGCATGCACTATTAATTGTTGTAAGTTACCTTTCTAATACAACCACAATACTCTGCCGCTATTATTATTTCTATTTAGAGATTTGAGATTCTAGACTTTATGGTCCATTCAACCAGTTTTATTACACTAACTGGAAAAATAGATTAGCTCAAAAGTATGTGTACTCAGTAACTCATGGTGCTGCTTGCAGTTATTTTTTTCTTGTAATGGCATCAACTAAAATATTGGTATGATCGAATTGAGAGAAGTTCTTTCAACATAGAAGTATATTATTATTGTACAAATTTAGCAATAGCAAGTAAGACGGAAATTGGTTGAATCACAATTTACGAGATGCCCTAACATACCTGATAAAACTGCTATCGAAGTACGAATACTAATGCAGTATATCCTTTTGATTTAAAGCAAACATAGACACTCAAGAAGAAGCTGGCAAATCAGGATTGGAACCCAACGAGGAAATCTAAAAGCATAGACCATGTTTAGGAACAGGTTGTTTTTGTTGTGCAATTTTTAAGAAAGAGGATTGTCTCGAAGAAGATGAAGTTTACCAACAAGAAAACTATGGCAAGGAGGCACTCTTCTGTACCCTTTGCAATATAGAGGTACTCAGCTCCAACCCTATTCAACAAACAGAAATATACCATACTCTAGCGTTCGGGCTTCAGACACATTTTATCCTTTTGTTATACTCATGGTCGTTGTGAAAAAATGATGCAACGCAAATGCTATGTATTCTGCTTCTGCTTGTTCAAGGTCCTTAATGACGCACGATGGAAACAGATTCAGATGGCATTAACTGGCTAGAAGAGATCTAGCTAAGTTTGCAATGGCATGTTTACTAACGAACCATTTTAGTCTCAGGTTCCCCCTGCAAAAGAGAAGTTCATGTTCGCAGAGCTTACACAGGTATATGGACTAAAACAAAGATGATGTGTATTTGTCAGTATATATGTATTTCCTTCAAGAAATAAGTTTGGAAGAGTAGTAAGTATAACAGCATTTTCTTTCAGAATACGCCGGGTGTATATGATAGTGTGTTTCTATGACATGCATATGTTGCTTTAATTTGCTCGTCAGTGAACCCCTCAAAATTATCTGACAATCTGCTTATACAAACACCTTTTCACTTTGGTGCACTCTATTGCTTTGTTATGCTTGTGGTGTATCAGATTCAGGTCAGTTCAGGAGAATAATACTCCCTTCGTCATATAATATAAGATGTTATTACAACCAATGTACTCATATATTGGTTGTAAAAATATCTTATATTATGGGATAGAGAGAGTATTATTTATTTGGTTGTGCACTTTGCTCGGCTCGATGATTAATGCAACGGGTCATGATTTTGTAATGGTTAGTAATTCATACTTCTACATGACCTTTCAGTAAGATGCAAACCATGGCGGGAGCTGCTTGTGGAGCATCTGGTAAGCACGGGTTGCACTTTCTGTAGTGTGGCCTGTGATGTAGGTGCTTGCTTACTTGTTCTGGCTGCAGTTCGCCTGCCTCATGGACCAAACTTTCGATTTTATATGAGCGGTCTTTCTCTGTTTGGAGACTTTCCCTTCTTTTTATCTTAGGTGTATGCATGAATGAGATGGGTTGTTTGGTGCTAATTACAGTATGGTTTTGATATGTGTGACTGAAAGATGTGTGCCCCCACGCTTGATTAAGTAGGTTACCTGGAGTAAAATCCTCAAGGAGAATTAGTAACTTTCTTTACTAAGGTGAGCAAAATGCATATTCCATCTACAGCTAACATTCTAGCAATTAATTAATAGATGGATGAGATAAGCAACTAAGACAAATATATGAAACTACACATGAGTGAATAGAACAATACTTCAAATATAGCTGATTGGCAGGATTAACATGGATATTTCAAATGAACTAAATGACATAGTTTAGCTTTCCACATCAGTAGGATGTAGTTGTTTATCTGGATTAAAATCATATGCCCAACAATGCTCAAGCAGGTGGAATTAACACTTTCAGTTTGAAGAGTAAAAAGTTCAGTGCAGTTTTACATGGGAAATGATCTGTACTGTCTCAGTTAGTCTAGGTGAGACTGTAAATCCAACAGCTTCATAGCAGATTGTATGCGATAAGATAAACTACCCTACAAATTAGCAGCTATTGTATGGAATTTAGAAGATTTATTTCCACCAAGTGAAAAATACATCTCAATTTCAATATTAAAGATCATGTGAAGAAGTGAAACTTTTACTCAGGTTCGAGGTATGGAGGTAATGCATCAATATTATTGTTTTTCTTCGATAAATATAGGTTGTCACAGTTTCTCTGATATGATGGAATAATCATGTTTGTTCCTTTGTGATTGTGAGAATTATCATGAAAGATTCGTAATCTCAACTAATTTGCCTGGCACCGAAATATCATGGTTGGATATTTGATTTTTCATGGTGATGTTATGTTGATGCCGATCATATTTACTTTTTGATTTCTTGATGGATGTTACTTAAGAGGAGAACAACGAGAATAGGTAGTTCCTTGAGAAAGTGGAGGTCGGAAGGCCGTGAGGGTCCAGCTGCATCCGGCGCACTATGGATGTGGTAATATGATTTTGCATTTACTTAACAAAGGAAAAAGATTTTGCATTTAGCCGGTGCATTTTCTGGATGATTTCAACTTTCATTGCTGAATTCATTGGTTCGTACTTGAAATTATGTGATCTACCCGGTCCCACCTCAAGCAAAAGATAATGCAAGTGCAGTGATGTCATGTCTCAGAATATACTATATTTCCCGTGTGAATGCATATGCACAATAAATTTGGCAAAATTTACAATTTGTTATTGTATCATTTATTTATTTGTAAAGTTTGTTTAGACAATATCATTTTCTTATCGAATTATGGACACTATTTTGGTAAAAATAAGGGTGCAGATAGGGTAATAATTTTCAGTCACTAGATATTTTGTTAACCTAATATTTTTTTGTTCTTCTCACTCAAGAAAAGATGATTCAATGAAGTGTGCCTTTAGAGGTTTCACCAATATATAGCAGAACTTACATCGAGTCATGGATTCTTTAGGTGCGTGTAGTGACTTGGGAGCTTAGCTAGGCATGCCCCTCACCGACAAAAAAGCAAGAGAGCCTGAGCGCCTTTCACGATCCCTGGCTCCACGTACGCCCAAAGTTTTCTAGATTTTATGGAGCAAATTGGTTGACGAGTTGAGAGGATAATTTGTTGGTGCTAATTTGCTGTTGTTGGTTTTAAGAGGATGTTGGCAAATTACAACCATCGAGCATTGCAAATATTAACAGGTGGTAGAACTTTGCTAGCCATTGGCAACAAAGCAAATCAGATAGGACAACATGCTTTCTACTTCTCATTAGATAAAATATCACAAATTGATTATTTCTTCAGTTTAGGAACTTCCTTTTTTTTAATGGGTGTCCTTCACCTATATCCACGAAAAAGAAGAGCATGTTGATTGCTTGCTATGTATGATTCCCAACCAGCCTCAGGTGCATAAGTTGGAAATAAATCTTCCTTACGAATATATGCTAGTTTTGTCTCTTCTTCATTTTGGCTTTCATCTCAACTCCTTTGATAGATCTTTTTAAACATGAAAAAGGGAAATTTAGACTATATGTTAGAAAAACATATTATGTTTTTTACAGAAACCTTTGCAATGATCTCAAATATTCATTGAGATGCACGAGTTGTGTAAGCTTGACGTGACAATGAAGGCACAAAGCTGGTTGTGGTGAAGGTCAGCTTGGTTGCAGTACGGATCTGATCTCAACACGGTTGTGGTTGCTGGGGTACTGTGGTTTGGCTGGCGTAAGAAGGTGGTTGCGGAGCGGGAGGAGGATGTAGGAGAGGAAGAAGACATGCATGGAAGTTGGTTGGCAAAAAAATTATTCTGGCGATCGATTCCATAGTATTCACTAAACAAATTGATAAAGGGCTAAGGGGGCATACGTTAGACATGCCCTTACATGACCTGATTAATTCATTTACCGTACCAATGCACGTTCAGTATCATTAGTACCAACATGTTTCTAAATTATTTTTCTTACTCAGTCCATGATATTAGATTCAGCACGAGATTAGCTGACATGGGATAGACAACATCTCATCGTACAATATGGCAAGGTATTTTGTCCTTTGATGTCATGGTTTATTGTTTCTAATAGCTACCACTCGTAGATTTATCTTTCATATGCATTCATAGGCCGCACACCGGGTATATATTTTGGACCCTATCCGAGGCATTTACTGAAATTGCAAATATGTGCGACGGAATTCAATGACGCACTTGAAATAAACCAACTCGACTGAAATTCCGATATATCTAGATGGCAATGTTTTTAGAAGTTTTCTCCAATTTCTCATTGACCATTCAATTGTTTTTCATGCATGAAACGGATAATATCTTGGTAAAGTGTGCTAGAATAGGTTAATTGCAATTAGCACACAACAGGGTGTGGGTGGCCGCGCAACCACCCGATAACCTCTCCTCCACTCCCCATTCTTCAATCTTTTAGGATTCATGCAATTTTGAGTGTCTGCATCTGCATGCTATTTTGGGTTCTCGGGTTTTTTTAATCTCAGTCTTTGGATAGGACTGCAAGTTCTTAAGTCTGGGAGCTGGGAAAAAAAGGAGAAGAGCATGCCTAATCCCTCCAAATGAAAATAAATATATCACATGATGCTTTGGAGACACATGACCAATGAAACAATTTACAAACTTACATGCTTAGGCAGATTCATAGGTTGATAGCAAGGATCATATGTGCTGTTTGGTTTAATTTGATACAAAAAACTATCTCTACAATTAGTTGATATTAAGGAATAATAACTAAAAACTTCTAGAGGTTTACATCTGTGAACTTGTCTAGAAAATGGACTTTAAAATGTTTTTTATGTGGAGGCATAAAGATTAATTCACTATTTTGTTTTCGTAAAACGGCTGTTTACTCGCTAATTTGTATAGTTAAATCCATCTATTAAGGATACATCATTGAAAAGTATTATTTTTTTACTTCCATTCACTTCCTTAGTCGGGTGTTGAAATGTTGGGAGATTACAAAGTTCCTGCTCTATTCACACATGGTGGAGGCAACCCAACAATTTGTTACCAGAGCCAACAGAGGAAGGAGTTGAGGAACCTGCATCATGGGAGAGTCATCGAGGGGCATCCAAATAAAGTGAGACACTGCATTGTATATATATGGTCAAAATATAGAACCATGTTGTACATACAATGCACAGTGAGCATTCTTTGTTGCACATTCTTAAATCTTTCACGTGAAAGCTCGTGCAGGTTGGTTATGAGCTGAAAATGAAATTTTTATTGTACTTGTTGAAGTACCGTGCGAACGAAGTTAAAGACAACATTCCTGACGTTGTACGGGAATATCTCAAGCGTATTAAGTATAATTTAGTTTGTAACAGATAATTATTTGGATCATTGCCTGTTTTGTATGTACATCGTCAAATTACATTGCAAGTGAAATTGATTTCAATTATTTTTCAATTGTTGTAGATTATCTTTCCTATACATGTAAATTTTGATATGCATTATATATTTATTATTTTGGCGGGGAACTACGACATATTTACTACTCCCGGCTGAACTATATATATATATATATATATATATATATATATATATATATATATATATATATATATATATATATATAATCAAAAAACAAAGGTCCGTGGCAACGCACGGGCTTTCTACTAGTATATAAAATAAGAAACAGGCTATTGCTTCTTACACCGTAATTTCGTCCGCCGTCATACTTCAAATTTCGTCCGTTGCACGTCCACCTAAGCCATCGAGACTATATTGGGCCTCCCCTAGCAGGCTAGCACCGCTGCATGGCCTGCCTCCCTGTGACGCCCCCGATTTGACCGTACACTAATCATGCACGCAAATGTGTACGATCAAGATCAGGGACTCACGGGAAGATATCACAACACAACTCTAAAACATAAATAAGTCATACAAGCATCATAATACAAGCCAGGGGCCTCGAGGGCTCGAATACAAGTGCTCGATCATAGACGAGTCAGCGGAAGCAACAATATCTGAGTACAGACATAAGTTATTATTATTATTATTATTATTATTATTATTATTATTATTATTATTATTATTATTTTAATTCGTTCTGTGGGCTGGGCCCCACATGTCATTGGCCCTATGGGCCTTAACGGGCACGGGCATTCGGGTGCGGGCGAAAGGAGCCCCAAGGGCGGCCGAACCCGGGCGTCGCCGCGGGGCAGCGGCTGGACGGTGGGGAGCGGCAGGGGCGAGCGCGCGCATGGCCGGCGAGGGCGGCGGCGGGGAGCGGCTAGGAGAGCGGCCACGGGATGGGCGCGGCCTGGCGCCGGAGCGGTCGGCGGAGGCGGAGGGGCGCGGGCGAGCGCGGCAGGGGCGAAGGCGAGGTGGTGTGGAGCGGGGGGGCACGGCGAGCATGGCCCAGTCGGGTGGCCGCGGACGCGCAGCGATGGGCATGGCGAGGACGGCGACGGTGGCGGACGGGCGCGGGCACGGCGCGGTGAGCGCGCATCGGACGCGGCCGGAGCGCGTCAACCGCGGGCGAGATCGGCGGGGACCGCGGCGACGAGCGCGAGCGCACGAGGGAGAGGGAGGGAGCGAGGCGGGGCTCACTGGGGCCGTAGGGGGATTGGCAGCGGGGCGCGAGGCGGTTGACGGCGACGAGGAGGCAGGCCGTTGAGGTGGGGGAAGCAGGCCGGCGGGGGAGGAGGAAGTAGGCCGGTGGGGAGGAGGAAGCAGGCCGGCGGAGGAGCTCCGGCGTGGCGGCGTGGTCTCCTGCGACGACGGGCGACGGCGAGGCACGGTGGTCTCCTCGATCCCGATCCAAATCGGGGGAGAGGGGGGGATATTTTCGTGGGGGGAGTGGGGAAGTGTCAGTGGGTACTGGGGGAGTGGGGGATAAGGGAGTGGGGGCGCGGGGTGGGCCGGCCCGAGGGTTGAGGCAGGGGTGGGCCGGTCGGGCGGCCTGGTGGCCAGCTGGGCTAGTCGGCCCAGTGGGGGAGGGTTTTCTCTTCTTTTTTTTCTTTTTTTTCTTTATTTTTCTTCTTTTTTTATTTGTAGTTTCTTTTATTTTTG
Organism: Aegilops tauschii subsp. strangulata; assembly: GCF_002575655.3. Taxonomy (NCBI): domain Eukaryota; kingdom Viridiplantae; phylum Streptophyta; class Magnoliopsida; order Poales; family Poaceae; genus Aegilops; species Aegilops tauschii. The sequence continues at coordinate 86,272,029 of NC_053038.3, forward strand.
TTTTACAAAAATTACCACTAGTGCCTAAATTTGTATTTATCAACAAACTACTGTGAGATTAATCCTTAACCCATAATAAAATAGTTTTAGCATTTTATAAATTCAATAGGCATTTGTTTAATTGTTTTCACTATTGTTTTAATTGTTTTAGAGCCTTTAAACATTTTGTCAAAGCTTGGTTTCTCCACCATAATTACTTACGATTTATTTGACACAACCCGAACATTTTAGTTTTAATATTCGAAAATATTTTATTGTTTGCTTGATTTTGAATTTTAATTTGAATCGTTTTTGAACTAACTCGAGTTTATCAACAGTAACCGAGGTGACGTGGCACCATTAGCAGAGGTTTACTATAGCTTGATTATCCGGGCGTCACAATTCTCCTCCACTACAAGAAATCTCGTCCCGAGATTTAGGAGGTAGAAGGAAAAAGTGTGGGGTATTCTTCGCGCAGACGATCCTCTCGTTCCCAAGTGGCTTCATCTTCAGAATGGTGCGACCACTGGACTTTGAGAAACTTGATCGCCTTCTGACGTGTGCGGCGTTCAGCTTGGTCGAGAATGCGGACCGGATGCTCCTTATAGGAGAGGTCCTGCTGCAATTCGAGTACTTCATGATCCACTGCTCGGATTGGGTCCTTGAAGCAACGGCGGAGCTGTGACACATGGAACACATCGTGAACCTGAGAAAGGTTCGGCGGAAGCTCCAGTTGGTATGCCACTTTTCCACGCCTTTCGAGAATAGTGAATGGGCCAATATAGCGAGGAGCTAGTTTGCCCTTGATTCCAAAGCGGTGAGCACCCTTCATTGGTGTGACTCGAAGATAAGCCTTTTCGCTAGGTTGATAGACCATGTCTTTATGATGACGGTCATACTGAATCTTCTGACGTGACTGAGCAGTCTTGAGATTCTCACGAATAATGCGGACTTGTTCTTCGGCATGTTGGATAATATCCGGACCGAAGAGTGGACGTTCCCCAGTTTTCGACCAGTTCAGAGGGGTTCGACACTTTCGTCCATATAACACTTCGAAGGGGGCCATCTTCAGACTAGCTTGATAGCTATTATTATAAGAGAACTCAGCATACGGGAGAGATTCCTCCCATTTCTTGCCGAAGGAAATAACACAAGCTCAAAGCATGTCTTCGAGAACTTGGTTGACGCGTTCAACCTGCCCTTGCGACTGAGGATGAAATGCAGTACTGAATGACAGATGAGTTCCCATAGCTTCTTGGAAACTTGCCCAGAATCTTGAAGTGAATAAGCTACCACGGTCTGAGCTGATAACCAATGGAATACCGTGGAGTGAAACAATCCTGGACATATAGAGCGTTGCCAACTGACTAGCAGTGATCGTTTCTTTGACCGCCAGAAAATGTGCAACTTTGGAAAGCCGGTCAATGACGACAAGAATAGCATCATTACCTTTCTGTGATTTGGGAAATCCAGTGACGAAGTCCATCTCAACATGGTCCCATTTCCATTCAGGAATAGAGATAGGTTGCAGAGTTCCAGCAGGCCTTTGATGTTCTGCTTTGATACGACGGCAAACGTCACACTCAGCGACATAACGAGCAATGTCTCGCTTCATATTAGACCACCAGAATCTCTGACGGATGTCTTGGTACATCTTTGTACTACCAGGGTGGATACATAGAGGCGTATCATGAGCTTCTTTCATAACCTCCTGTGTCATATCCAGGTTTTTCTCTGCACATGGCACCACTAGGCGGCCCTTGAAGTATAAGGTGCCATCTTCAGCAGTAGTGAAGAATGAGGGATTTCCTTCTGCGAGGTAGCGCTTAATCTTGTGGGCTTCAGAGTCATACTTCTGTAGCCTTTTGATGCTGTCCACGAGATCTGGTTTAGCAACTAGGGTATTGAGGGAACCCTAGTAACAACGTGGAGGTTCACCTTGCCAAACTCCTTAGGAGGGGGAGCGAGTGCACCCGGAGGAACAATATGGAGGTTCAGCTTCCTGAATTCTTCAACAAGCGAGGGCTGAACTTTGTGAACCTGGAGGTGGTTGCAGTAAGACTTGCGGCTCAAGGCATCAGCCATTACATTAGCCTTGCCTGGCGTATAGGAAATACCCAAGTCAAAGTCTGCAACAAGCTCCATCCATCTCTGCTGACGGAGGTTCAGGTCTGGCTGAGTAAACAGATACTTCAGACTTTGGTGGTCAGTGAAGATCTCGCAGCAATTACCGAGAAGGTAATGTCGCCACTGCTTCAGCGCATGAATGACAGCAGCAAGTTCGAGGTCGTGAACTGGGTAGTTCTCTTCGTGAGGGCGCAATTGCCGAGAGGCATAAGCAATCACTTTGCAGTCTTGCATTAGGACACAGCCTAATCCTTGACGGGAAACGTCGCAGTAAATGACGAAGTCCTTCTTAGTATCAGGTGGAGCTAGAACTGGGGCAGAAGTCAACTTGCCTTTGAGTGCCTGGAAACTTTCCTAACATTTTTCTGTCCATTGGAACTTGACGCCCTTATGCAACAGGTTAGTCAGAGGCCTGGCGATCTTGGAGAAGTTCTCGACGAATCGACGGCAATAGCTGGCGAGACCGAGAAAACTTCTGACTTGCTTAACGTTCTTGGGAGGAGTCCAATCAAGGATAGCCTAGACTCATTCAGGGTTGACGGCAATACCATCCTTAGAGATGACATGCCCAAGATAGGTTACTTCGGGTAGCCAGAATTCACATTTGGAGAACTTGGCATATAGTTGATGCTCTCGTAGCTTTTCCAGCACAAGTCGAAGATGTTCAGCATGTTCTTCTTCGTTCTTGGAAAATACCAGGATATCATCCAGATAAACCACGACGAACTTGTCAAGGTAATCCATGAATATATAGTTCATCAGACGAGAGAAGGTGGCTGGAGCATTGGTTAAACCGAAAGACATGACGGTGTACTCGTATGAACCATAGCGAGTCACGAAGGCGGTCTTTGGGATATCCTCTTCGCGAACACGGATCTGGTGGTAACCCAGCCTCAAGTCGAGCTTAGAGAACACTGATGAACCAGCCAGTTGATCATACAAATCATTGATCCGAGGAAGAGGATACTTATTCTGAATGGTAGCTTGGTTTATAGGACGGTAGTCTTGAACTAATCGGTTTGTCCCATCCTTCTTCTTGACAAAGAGAGAAGGTGCTCCCCAAGGAGAGCAACTTGGGCGAATGAATCCTTTGCGAAGAGAATTGTCGATTTCCTCCTTAAGCTCAAGGAGTTCATGCGGCGGCATCTTGTAGGGTCGCTTGGCTATAGGAGTGGTGCCTGGTTTCAAGTCGATGATGAATTCGACAGCTCTAGCAGGGGGAATCCCTGGAAGTTCTTCAGGAAAGACGTCGAGGAATTCACGCACGACGGGAATGTTTTCAATGCCCTCGAGTGGTGCAGCGTTCAATGCATTCAATGCATAGAGCCTGGCCTCGGCATTTTGCACCAGATGAGCTTGGTAAGCAACTATTTCATCGGAAGGGTGAAGTAGATGGACGGTCTTAGTGGCGCAAACTATAGAAGCAGTATGCGCTTTCAACCAATCCATACCCAAAATGAGGTCGATGTTAGACGACTTCAGGATAATGGGAGAGGCATAGAATTCCAGCCCTTCGATTTCCACGGGGACATCGATGCCAACCAGGGAGGTTTGACACTGTCCCACGGGGGTTTTGACCAATACCGAGGTGTTCATCTCCTCACATTTAACGTCGTGCTTGTATGCAAAATCTTCTGACATGAATGAATGCGATGCACCTGTATCAAATAAAACGGATGCTGGTACTGAATTTACGAGGAGTGTACCCATCACAGTAGCAGGCTGGTCTTGAGCTTCATTGAGATCAATGTGGTTGGCATGAGCACGACCATAAGACTTAGCATTGTTGTTGCGGGGCTGGTTGTTACCACGGCCAGTTGCTGGAAGGGCTAGTTGATTCTGGTTCTGGTTGCATTCTCTAGCACGGTGCCCTGGTTGACCACACCTGAAGCACAAGCCATTATTGGGAGTGGGAACAGGAGCTTGGGACGATGGAGCTGGAAGTCTTGACTGCCTAGATGGTGGTGGAGGCAGACGAGGTGCAGCATAGGTTTGCCTTGGGGCAGATGCATTTGGACGGTACATGCTGTTCGGGATCCATATCTTACGCTTCTGTGAGGGCGGGCCCGAAGAGGAGCCCGTGTCACGGTTGCGCCTGTGAGAGCTCTGGTATTCCTGCAGGCCAGTTTCGACATTGATGGCCTTGTTCACCAAGGTGGCGAAATCAGCAAAGTCATGCACTAGAAGTGCGAGCTTGATGTCAGCTTGAAGGCCATCACGAAACTTCTCCTGTATGCGTGCATCAGTTGCAATGTCCTCTTCAGCATAGCGAGACAAGTCCAGAAACTCCCGCTGATAAGCTTCAACAGTTTTGTTGCCTTGGGTGAGGTTGCGGAACTCACGCTTCTTCCGGTCCGTGATTCCCTGAGGAATGAAGCGGGCACGGAAAGCAGCTTGGAAGTCTGGCCAGGTGATGATTGTTCCAGCTGGCAGAGTACGCCTGTGGCTGTCCCACCATTGAGCTGCGGGTCCCTTCAGAAAGAAGGAAGCAAAGTTGACATAGCTGGCAGGGGCTACATTGGCAGACTCCATCTCATAGGTGATGTCACGGAGCCAGTCATCAGCATCCAGAGGCTGAGTTGAGCTGCGGTACACAGTTGGGTTCAGGCGCATGAAATCCTGCAGAGTTACTGGGGTTGGTTGCTGGTCCATATTGGGGCGAGGAAACTGAGCCATCATATTTTGCATGAATTGGTGGTTCACTTCAAACTGTTGGATCATACCAGCCATGTACTCAGGTGGTGGTGGGGCATTGCCACCACGACCACGACCACCTGGTCTAACCATCCTGCTAATATATAACAGGGGTAGTTCAGCATTGAGAAAATTTGCAAAGACAAGAATCATTCATGATGAAACATGCATAATGAAAGGAGCACGATAGCTACTACATAGTAGTCGGCATAACTTACAAAAGGGGTCATGCATAGAGTTCAGTACACAGACTAAGACAACATAGGCGGCACACAGGCTCGCGGCGAATGCATCTAACACTACAAGCAAGCCTACATCAGTCCCAAGAGGTACTGTGGAGGTAATCGTAGCCCGACAGCTGGTAGTGAGGCAACGGATAGCCCTCCACGTCAGCAGACTGGGGGCCGCGGATACTCAGGTGTAGAGCCCGACGTTCAGGTGGCAGAAGAGGACCAAGTGCGGGAGAGTAGCCTCCCACCTCTGGCCAACCAACACCGTGGGGCATCACGGTCCTGGCTGGGTAGATCGCAGTACGCGGTAGCTGTCCAGATCGGACAAAGGGGTGCAGCAGCGTCAGAGCACGGTAAAGGTGCTGACGGGTGGTGTACATCTCGTGGCGAAGAGCTCGGTTAGCTCGATCCAGCCCATCAGCATGCAGAACCAGGTTCTGATGGTAGAAGGGCTCTCGGGTGACAGTGGAGTAGGCAGCAGTATAGTATCCCTCCGCACCAACATCAGATGCGATAGCAATGTGCCTGAAAGGGGAGGTGTCCAACTCCTGATACTCTCCACGAAGACGTGTCAGAGCAGCATAGGCAGCATCGTGGACAGCCATATCGATGGTCACACCAACACCATGTGCGGTGTGCAGCACAGTAGTGGAGTCATACTCCCGCGAGTAGAGGTGGACGATGGCACGGTACTGCTCCTGGTTAAAGTCCTGGTACTCCTCGTAGACGGTGTACTCAGGGTGCCAGCGATAACCCAGATAGGTCATCATCTCAGCTAGCACAGCCGGTGATCCCGAGGCACCAATGGCCGTCGTGTGGTGCACGACCTGCCTCGTGGGTTCCATCTGAAAGCAAAGACGTTTCAAAGGAGTCAAATGACAGTGTGTGAATTGTTCAAAATACTATTCTAAGAAACAACTATGGCTTATCCAACTTTGGGGTGAATGCGGTCACGGGATCCTAGTGTTAGAGTTAGTAAATTCGTTTAACCTGAGTAGAAGAGAGTTCAGAGCCCCAGAGTAAAGGTCGAGGAGTAAAAGATCCTAGTACCACCCAATGGCGACGTGGGCCCGTAAGACACACAGCCATGTTAGTAAAAAGTTTTGTAATGTCTAGACTCGACTTCGGCCAAGGAGTGTGGAAAGGGGGATTCCTACAGGCAGTCGGCTCTGATACCAACTTGTGACGCCCCCGGTTTGACCGTACACTAATCATGCACGCAAATGTGTACGATCAAGATCAGGGACTCACGGGAAGATATCACAACACAACTCTAAAACATAAATAAGTTATACAAGCATCATAATACAAGCCAGGGACCTCGAGGGCTCGAATACAAGTGCTCGATCATAGACGAGTCAGCGGAAGCAACAATATCTGAGTACAGACATAAGTTAAACAAGTTTGCCTTAAGAAGGCTAGCACAAACTGGGATACAAATCGAAAGAGGCGCAGGCCACCTGCCTGGGATCCTCCTAACTACTCCTGGTCGTCGTCAGCGGGCTGCACGTAGTAGTAGGCACCTCCAGTGTCATAGGTGTCGTCGTCGACGGTGGCGCCTGGCTCCTGGACTCCAGCATCTGGTTGCGACAACCAGATAGAAAGGAAAAGGGGAAAAGAGGGAGAGAAGCAACCGTGAGTACTCATCCAAAGTACTCGCAAGCAAGGAGCTACACTACATATGCATGGGTATATGTGTAAAGGGGCATATCAGTGGACTGAACTGCAGAATGCCAGAATAAAAGGGGAATAGCTAGTCCTGTCGAAGACTACGCTTCTGGCCATCTCCATCTTGCAGCATGTAGAAGAGAGTAGATTGAAGTCCTCCAAGTAGCATCGCATAGCATAATCCTACCCGGCGATCCCCTCCTCGTCGCCCTGTTAGAGAGCGATCACCGGGTTGTATCTGGCACTTGGAAGGGTGTATTTTATTCAGTATCCGGTTCTAGTTGTCATAAGCTCAAGGTACAACTCCGGGTCGTCCTTTTACCGAGGGACACGGCTATTCGAATAGATAAACTTCCCTGCAGGGGTGCACCACATAACCCAACACGCTCGATCCCATTTGGCCGGACACACTTTTCTGGGTCATGCCCGGCCTCGAAAGATCAACACGTCGCAGCCCCACCTAAGCACAACAGAGAGGTCAGCACGCCGGTCTAACCCTATGCGCGCAGGGGTCTGGGCCCATCGCCCTATGCACACCTGCACGTTGCGTACGCGGCCGGAAGCAGACCTAGCCTAGTGGCGTTCCAGTCCAATCCGGCACGCGCCACTCAGTCACTGACGTCACGAAGGCTTCGGCTGATACCACGACGCCGGGATACCCATAACTACTCCCGCGTAGATGGTTAGTGCGTATAGACCAAATGGCCAGACTCAGATCAAATACCAAGAACTCGTTATGCGTGTTATGTCGAAGTAACCGCGGACGCCGTCCAGGGCCAGGCCCACCTCTCGCCTAGGTGGTCTCAACCTGCCCTGTCGCTCCGCCACAAAGATCCACTTGCGGGTACTCCTACGAGCCGACCCGACTGTAGTCATCACATGTGTCATGTATATAGTATATAAGTATATACCCGTGATCACCGCCCAGGTGATCACGGCCCGATAGTATAGCACAGCAGACGGACAAGAATGTAGGGCCACTGATGGAAAACTAGCATCCTATACTAAGCATGTAGGATTGCAGGTAAAGGTAACAACAGTAGTAGCAAGGATAGGCTATGCATCAGTATAGGATTAACGGAAAGCAGTAACATGCTACACTACTCTAATGCAAGCAGTATATAGGAGAATAGGCGATATCTAGTGATCAAGGGGGGGGCTTGCCTGGTTGCTCTGGCAAGTAGGAGGGGTCGTCAACTCCGTAGTCGAACTGGGCAGCAGCAGTGTCGGTCTCGTAGTCTACCGGAGAGAAGAGGGGGGAAGAAATAGTAAATACAATGCAAAGATAAGCATGACAATGCGTGACATGACAATGAGCGGTACTAGGTGTGTCCTAACGCGACAGTAGGTGGTACCGGCGAAGGGGGAAACATCCGGGAAAGTATCCCCGGTGTTTCGCGTTTTCGGACAGATGAACCGGAGGAGAAAAGTTTTAGGTTCGATAGGTTAGGGATGTGTGGTGGACGAACGGGCTACGTATCCGGATTCGTCTCGTCGTTCTGAGCAACTTTCATGTACAAAGTATTTCCATCCGAGTTACGGATTAAAAGATATGATTTTCTAAAGATTTTAATAATTTCTGGAATTTAATTAATTATTTAATTTAATTCGAAATTTGGATTTATGACATCAGCATGATGTCATGCTGACGTCAGCAGTCAACGTTGACCGTTGACCTGGTCAACCTGACAGGTGGGTCCCACCTGTCAGGGCTGTTAGCTAATTAACTACTGTTTAATTAAATTAACTAACTAATTAGATTAATTTAAACAGGATTAATTAACTTAATTAATTTAGTTAATTAATTAAATTTATTTTTATTTGTATTTTATTTATTTATTTTTATTAATTAATTTATTATTATTATTATTTTAATTCATTCTGTGGGCTGGGCCCCACATGTCATTGGCCCTATAGGCCTTAACGGGCACGGGCATTCGGGTGCGGGCGAAAGGAGCCCCGGGGGCGGCCGAACCCGGGCGTCGCCGCGGGGTAGCGCCTGGACGGCGGGGAGCGGCAGGGGCGAGCGCGCGCATGGCCGGCGAGGGCGGCGGCGGGGAGCGGCTAGGAGAGCGGCCACAGGGTGGGCGCGGCCTGGCGCCGGAGCGGTCGGCGAAGGCGGAGGAGCGCGGGCGAGCACGGCAAGGGCGAAGGCGAGGTGGTGTGGAGCGGGGGGGCACGGCGAGCGTGGCCCAGTCGGGTGGCCGCGGACGCGCAGCGATGGGCATGGCGAGGACGGCGACGGTGGCGGACGGGCGTGGTGCGGGCGCGGGCACGGCGCGGTGAGCGCGCATCGGACGCGGCCGGAGCGCGTCAACCGCAGGCGAGATCGGCGGGGACCGTGGCGACGAGCGCGAGCGCACGAGGGAGAAGGAGGGAGCGAGGCGGGGCTCACTGGGGCCGTAGGGGGATTGGCAGCGGGGCGCGAGGCGGTTGACGGCGACGACCGGGCGACGAGGAGGCAGGCCGTTGAGGTGGGGGAAGCAGGCCGGCGGGGGAGGAGGAAGTAGGCCGGTGGGGAGGAGGAAGCAGGCCGGCGGAGGAGCTACGGCGTGGCGGCGTGGTCTCCTGCGACGACGGGCGACGGCGAGGCACGGTGGTCTCCTCGATCCCGATCCAAATCGGGGGAGAGGGGGGGATATTTTCGTGGGGGGAGTGGGGAAGTGTCGGTGGGTACTGGGGGAGTGGGGGGATAAGGGAGTGGGGGCGCGGGGTGGGCCGGCCCGAGGGTTGAGGCAGGGGTGGGCCGGTCGGGCGGCCTGGTGGCCAGCTGGGCCAGTCGGCCCAGTGGGGGGAGGGTTTTTTCTTTTTTTTTCTTTTTTTTCTTTTTTTTCTTTTTTTTGTAGTTTCTTTTTTTTTGTTTTACAAAAATTACCACTAGTGCCTAAATTTGTATTTATCAACAAACTACCGTGAGATTAATCCTTAACCCATAATAAAATAGTTTTAGCATTTTATAAATTCAATAGGCATTTGTTTAATTGTTTTCACTATTGTTTTAATTGTTTTAGAGCCTTTAAAATTTTTGTCAAAACTTGATTTCTCCACCATAATTACTTACAATTTATTTGACACTACTCGAACATTTTAGTTTTAATATTCGAAAATATTTTATTGTTTGCTTGATTTTAAATTTTAATTTGAATCGTTTTTGAACTAACTCGAGTTTATCAACAGTAACCGAGGTGACGTGGCACCATTAGCAGAGGTTTACTGTAGCTTGATTATCCAGGCGTCACACTCCGAGTGCACCACTAGCCCAAAGAAAAAATAGTTGCTGGTGTGGGGGTTCGAACCAACGGACTCACCTCCCGCCACGAAGAGTGCAGCCACCTCAACCAGGTTTTAGTTGTGATAAAAAAATAGGTTTATTGCTTAATGAAATAGTCTCACCTTGCTTTTTACAATAACATCCACCAATTTATATACTTCCGCGAGTTGCCTAGAAATCAGCAAGCAACAAACAACAGAAATGGATGAAGCATGGGTCTCAATAAAAGAGGAAGTAGGGAATTTATCCTGGAGGAAGGAAGAAGAAATTAACTCCACAAATTATGGAGGTGGGACTATCTTGGCATGTTATGTTTGGCACAATTTTCAGTCCCCTACTAATTGTTTTAAGAAGTAGGCCTTGCTTTCTGTTTGATACTCCAGGTATGCTAACGTCTGTTGTTACTCCAGGTTCGTTAATAATGTTATTTCTTCCTATTCTACTTTTAACATTTTAAAATAAACTAACAATCTGAATTAATATTGTTCACCCACCAGATCAATTGAATCTGGATAATATATACATGGTTTTGTTCTCCGTGACGAACAACGGGTATTGCCAAAAAAAATCTCCCGTTTTGCTAGTTATTATATAGGTACAGGCTAGCAAAAGTGCTTGTGCGTTGCAATGGGAGAAAAAATTATAATCTTCAATGGCCATGACCATACTTTGCTGCATCAACAAGATACTTGATCACTCTCATTTTCATGAAAGCATGAACAATTTCTAAAATCATGAGCATTTTTTTAACTCGTGAATATATCTGAAATCATGAACATTTTTCAAATTCATGAACATTTTTACAGATTTTTGAACATTTTCCAAAATCATGAAAATTTTGAATTCATGAACATCTTATAATTTTGCAATGATTTTGTAAAAATTTAAAATCGTTAAAAAATTTAAAATATTTTTCTTGAATAGGGGAACATTTCTAGAATCGACGATAATTTTTTTCATAACAATTTTTTAAATTCACAAACATTTTTTTATCTAATGAACATTTTTGGAAATACATGATAATTTTTTGAATCCACGAACATTCTATGAAACAATAAACTGTTTTGTAAGTCATAAACAGTTTTTAAATTTTTAGGATATATTTTCATTCATGAACATTTTTTGAATTGGCAAAAAACATCATTTCATTAGCATTTTTTAATAAACAAACTTTTTAGAAAGTTAAAATTTTTTGATTTCCCGAACATTTGTTTTCGAAATTTCAAACAATGTTTAAATAAGCAAACATTGTTTTACAAAATCGCGCACATGGGAATCCCAGCATCGGCTGGCCCATGCAGTAGGAACCTTCTTCTATACTACACACTGCTGCGTTGGAAGAAGACGGAGCACGCCTGTTTGGGCCGGGCCATTTCAGTGCGGCCTGGTTTTTAATTTTTGTTTTTCCTTTTCCGTCTTCCTTTTTTCTACTTTAAATAATTTGGGATTTGAAAAAAGTTACGCCAATTAGAATGATGAGAATTTATAAATAAAATATTTAACAATTCATATATGTTTGTGGATTTATAAAATGTTCAATATTTTTACAAAAGAAATTGCGTATTCAAAAAAAATTCGCAATTTTAAAAAAAGGATTGGTAAATCAAAAAAAGTTCATTCAATCTGAAAAAATGCTCATTGAATCAAAAAAATGTTCATCGAGAAATCTTCACCGATTCGAGAAAATTGTTGAATAAAATGTGCACAATTTTATTTCATTTTGGAAATAGTATGAAATGTTCATGAATTCAAACAATGTTCTTGATTTCAGAATTTTTTTGAAAATTTCTAAAAAATGTTCAGAAATTTGAAAGATGTTCACGATTTCAAATATATCAATGAGTTTTAAAAAATGTTCATGATTTCACGAAATTGAGAGTTATATTGTATCTCAGTGATGCAACAAAATATGGTCATGGCCATTAAAGATTGTGTATTTTTTTCTCCCGTTGGAACGCACGGGCCCTTTTGCTAGTAATAATAAAGGGGCTATTGCTTCTGGCGGTATGTCAGCGAAATTGCTCCCGAAGTTGAAAAAGTTACCACGGAGGCCACCTATATGTGAAGAAAACGATCCAATTTTTTTATAAAGGTGCTATTGTTTCTGGAGGTATGTCACAAAAATTGCCCTCGAAGTTGCAAAATATTACCACCGATGCCACCTATAAGTGAAGAAAATGATTCGTTTTTTTAAGTCGCCGTGGGGTTTGATTCTTATTTGGTGGTACCCTTGCATAACTCAAGCAGAGAAGTATCGCAATGGTCAAGCCTTCGGTATTTCATGTGGGAGACCCGGGTTTGATCCCAGGTTCTACCCTTTTTCTCTTCTTTTCTCTCTTTATAGCAAGCCTCCTCCTCCTCCCGCACGCGTATGGGCCATCCCATGTACGGGCCTGACGCCCCCTGCTATTTTCATTTTTTTCCTTTTAGTTTCTTATTTCTTTTTTTCTTTTTCCTTTTTAAAATTAATTAGGGATCTCCAAAAGTTCCAAATTTCAGAAAGTTGGGAGTTGAAGTTTTTTCTGAGAAATCATAATATGTTCGTGAATTCAAAAAATGGCAGGGAAATCATAAAATTTTCAAGATTTTTAAAAGCTGTTTGCATATTATAAAAATCATGATATAAAAAGTTCTCATGATTTTTAAAAAAAGTGATCGTGAAGTCAAAACATATCTAGCAATTTGAAAATAATGTCCATGAAATTTTAGAAAATGTTCACAAAAATTCAAACAAATACGTAAATCACGAACAAGACGAATCATCGCTTACATAGAACTCTTTTAGGGGATATGTAGAGGTTATTTTATGATTTTATTTGGTCCATCGTGCATCAGTTAAAAGAGGGTTTTTGTGTTCTATACAACGGTTGACGCCAGAAAAATTGACAAAATTTCCTATGGCTTAGTATATGAAAATGACTAAATGCCTAATTTACCTCCATAGATAGCTATGTTTATTCCAGTACTATAGTTTTACTCGTCATGGAAAACACCGCGATGCTAGGTAAGGCGAGGCACATTATTCATCAGTGTAGCTCAGGCAGGGTTCATCAATGCAGCTTGCTTAGCCAAAAAATATTTCATTGTGGCGCCTTAGGAAATCAAGTTGTGATGAGACCATCACATTTTCAGTTTTTAAATGACTTCTTAAAAGTCTCTTGTCTCATCGTGACATGATTCAGACGTAGTTTATGAAATGACATTTTAATAGTCCTTACCCCATCCTGATATAATCTGCATAACTGATTGTTTTTGTCCTGTTACAACACACGCGCATATTTGCTAGTATGTATGACGATAATGCCAGCTCAGCTATCTCCGGCCGATTAGTGTTACCTACTTTTTTTGATTTAGGGGGTGTTACCCACTTTTATGTATACACTAGCAGGCGGAGGCGTGGCGGCACCTCTGCCTGTCAGAAGCCTGTCCTGATTACAAAGATTTAGTTTTAAAGTTCAATTTAGGAATCCGTTGGGCTAGCCTGGCTAATCCTTTGGGTAATTATTCTTTATAGTACAATATTGTTGTTGAATTGGAGCATGTTAAAAATATGGATTGCCAATTTTATATTTTTATTGATTGCAAAATAAACAGATATAATTAAGTCAAGAGTGGAAACTCCTAATATCTAATGCTGAAAAAGCAACAAACAAAGGTCAATATACATGAAAACTGACTATCCACAATTGTCAGGAAGAAAGAAAGTAAACATGCTACCTGGCTTGGCCCATTGGGCTGTACGAAATGTCTGATAGGCCACTTTTCTTTTTCTCTAGCATGTTGAAGAAGGGAGGGCAGAATAATCTTTTTTTATTTCGGTCCATTGGGTATAAAAAGAATGGGCCGCTTTTCCTTTCTTTTTCGTTTTGCAGTTGGTTTATGCAAAAAATTTGAGAAGATGAACCGGTAATTAATCTTTAAGTAATTGTTTCTATAGTAAGCTATCATAAAAAATCCGTCCATGGTTCTTATTCTTTTCCCTTTTTATTAACAAACGAATTTTCCATATTCAAAAATCCACTATTCCGTTAAAATAGGGGATGTATTTGTATTCCATTATTGTAGAGCAATTGATAAACAGAAAAGGAGGGCTATCGTACAGTAAAATTGTTGGACCTGGCTAGGGAGTGCCTGAGTGCCCGTTCGTACCATCAAGCGCTGTACTATTTATAGGAAGTTCAAGTGATTCATCTGCATACACTTCCAAAAAAGAAAGCAATTTTTTCCGCTGCCACCACCTTTTCCGTGCATACGTGATCCTGAAACCTCATCAGCCTAAATATTTTCTTCATGTGCATTTGTTTGGGGTTCAAAAAGTTTAAAACCCCGTAACTTTTGATTCAAGCGTCAAAATCCAGTTTAATTTTCACCGTTGGGTTTCTCGCGACGAGTTCTTCAAAACTAGATCTCATATTGGTAGGTTTTGTCGAACTTTTTTTAGGCAACTTTGGGTGCGAAGAAGACAACTTTAGTGCTATAGGGAAGCAACTTCATTTTTTCCTTAGTAGGACTGCCTATTAGTTGGTTTGTATAAAAATTATAAAATCACACAAATCATGAGGCACCTTGATCTCCCCCCTAGCAACTCAATGTCATACTGTGTGCAACTCCTACGCATCTTGCATGTAAAAAATTTAAGCAATTATACTAGCAAATCCAAGAAATTTTATTACCAAAACACAATGAAAAACTGTTTCTAGCAATACCAAACAAATGTATTACCAAACCACAATGCAAATCTGTTCTTGCAAAATTGAGCAACTATCCTACAAGACCAAGCAAATGTATTACCAAACCACAATGCAAAACTGTTCTAGCAAAACCGAGCAACTATCCTACAAAACCAAGCAATTGTACTATCCAATCCGAGTGACTACATTACTAAAAAACAACTATGAAAAAATGTCCTAGCAAAACCAAGCAACTGTACTATCCAATCTGAGCGACTACATTACTAAAAAACAACTACGAAAAAATTGTCCTAGCAAAAGCAAGCAACTGTCCCTAGCATTACTACTTAGATTGTCTACTTTAGGCAGAAAAAACGTATGAACAACTTGAATAGCCTTTGTGGAAAACTATCTGATCCTCCTCCCCATGCAACTTATTTGTTCTAGCAAAAATCCAAAACAACTCAATTACAAAAAAAACACAAAATGAAAAATTGTTCTAGCAAAAAGAATCCAAGCAACTGTCTAGCAAAACCGAGCAATTGCATTACAAAAAACACAATGCAAAAAATTGTTCAAAACAAATCCGAGCAACTGCCCTAACAAATCACGAGACCTTAAGAATGATAATTAATTGCCTAACAATGATGCCCGGTTGCATGTCAACGCTAAGTAGTTGGCTACGGTACTAGGAGAAGTTGTCTGCCGGTGTAGCTCATGTTGCCTATACTTTGAAACATAGTGTTAGCATACTCGATAGTTGGGTAGACAACTTATATGTGAATTTAGTGAACATGATAGTCATGGGAGGCAACTTATAAGGACTTCTTGTTGATTGGCAATCATAGTAGCCAAACTAAGAAGAGGTTGCCTTGCTATAACACTAAAGTTGCCTCTGCAGCACCCAAAGTTGCTCTAAAAAAAGTTCGTTGAAACATATTCATATTGGATCTCGTTTTAAAGAATTCGTTGCGAGTAATCCAACAGTGAAAACCAATCTAAATTCAGATGCTCAAATCAAAAGTTATGCCTTCTTAAATTTTATAAAACCCAAATAAATGCATGTACTTTTCCTTTTCTGGCTTGTGCAAAGGGAGCATTTGAAGGGACAAGGACCAGATAGTTTTCTATTTTTGTAGTGTAATCATGGCACGGGACGAAAACCAGCTAGTGTTTATGGCAGGTCTGCTCCGTTGCACCCCGTGCGGTGTAAATTTTTTGTCGCGTAACGCGTACGCTCGGGTAACCCGATTAGTGCAGCTGCACTAATAAGTATTTGAGAATTTTTTTTACGTTGGCACAAATTTACATTTGCTCGAGTTGAGTTGTCATTGTCGCACCAATGCCGGTCCTCCTATGTACAAAACCGCATAGCTAAACTGTCTGACACATTTCTTGATTTTGATGGTTGTAAACCAAAGCAACTGAACTTATCTTTTCATACTAACATGGCATGAAAGTCCAAACTTAACCCAAATATTCATGGCGGTAGAACTCCGTAACATGATACAACAAAAAGCAAGTAAACAAAGTTACTTCCCATGTGAGCACAGGAATACTATTACAGCTGACCTGATGACATTTTAAAATTTTACTAGCACAAACATCAGTGCGTTGCAACGGGAGACATTGTGACCCTTCTCATGTGTCCACTTATTTTCGTTTGTCCCGCCCTATTGTCCTCCTTCTCTTCCTTGGAGAGCTCCTCTAGTACCCCGGACATCAAGCTTCTTCGCATTCGTCAATGTAGTATTCCGTCCACCTCTGTTTAATTACGCACCACTTACTGAATCCAAATACGCAAATGTACAACCTCCTTTAATTATGCAGCAAGCCGTTTAAGCGTACCACTTAGTAGGACTCATTCTCTCCTTCTCATTCATCATCCGCATACTCCTCTTATTGATTACCAAGCCGACTTATTGAGTTGATCTATAACAGGTAACTCTAAGATGTATTTAAATAGGTGGTTTTGATTCTAAGGGAGTGAGGCAAGGTGGTACTGTTTAACGATAATAGGAAGAGCGACTTATTAAGTTGATGTTTTTTCCAGGCCCAGCAGAGGCCCAACACAACACGTGTTATGTAATTGCATTCGGCCTACTCGAAGCGTAGGTTACAAAGAAAATACTAATTTAATTTTGTGCATTTTTCCGTGAACAACCCAATCAAAGAAAAAGAAGATACAGAGCAGCCCCCTCCCTCCCAACCCCCCCCCCCTCAAACGCAGGCGGACGGCCCGGTGAGAGACCGATCAAAACAAACCGTCCCAGACACCTCAAACAGGCCTCAAACGCTTGGAATGACCGCCCCCCTCATATCTAGCCCAATTGTAGCCAGATATGGGAGGCCCTGACATGACCGGGCGCGTCCGCCACTTCGGACCCGACAGGCCTACCCCACCACAAATTGCGCCAAATCCATGAAACCCTTTGCCCTCCTCCCGCTTTCCTCCACCATTCCCTGCGTCTGAGCCCTCGTCATCCACCACGCTTGCTCTCCATCCTTTCCGCCAGTCCTGATCCGCCACCCTAGATGTCGTCCAGCTCATCCCTGACTGCCGCGACCGAGGTTGTGTCCTTGTAGTCCGTGTCTCGTCCTCGGTGACATCGTGCAAGCTGGAGAATACCGCCCGGAGGGACCAACGATAGAGGCAGCGGGAGAGGGAAGTGGTGGCATCATAGGGAGCGGATGCGGACCTCGACAAGCAGCTCCCCCCCGGCCATGCTCGAGACCCTGCACCCCATCCATCCAGCCGTTGACAAGGATCACGTCGCCGGACCAGGTTGGGACAGAGGAGGATTCGACGGCTGGTTGGGGCATTCTGGAAAGCTTTCCGCCAACGCAGATGCCTCTGGTGGACGTCTGTCACTCGCCACAACTCGTTTGGGTGCAGACAAGCACTGGCGACGCCCGGGCTGCCCACGACCTTTCGACGAAATGACACGACAAGACTTGGTATGTCCTTGTTGTTCCTCTCCGATCAACTTCGCATATGCCATTTTCAATATTTTGCATAGACCGCTAGTTCATTTCAAACATGATCAATGCTTAGAGACCACGATCATTTTAGGAGTTTATCATGTTGGAGATGATAAATGATAATCAAGATCCAACCCAAATGGACTACGAGTTTGGGGATTCAACTTGCCCTTATTTGGAGTTGGGACAATATCAAATCCCAATCCGAGCAAGAAGAAAAAGAATTCAAAGATGACAAAGGCAAGAGGTCGGACATTCTCAACTTTGAGGATATCTTGTTGGTTCAATCTTGGTTGGCCACAACAATGGATCTCATATGCGGCACAGAGCAACAGTGGAACAAGTATTTGGAGAAGATTTGGAAGGAATATTATGAACAAAAGCAATATGTGGAGCTGCATCCTATCGCCACGAACCGCAATGTGGCATCTGTCCAACATCGATGGGAGATCATTCAAGGGGAAGTGAACAAGTACGTTGGCTACTATTCACATGTGCTTGGCTGCCATCAAAGTGGGATGGGAGTGGCAACTCACGTAAGCTAAATTACTTCATCTTGTCATCATTTCTATATGCTTGTGTTTTATTGGATTCTCATTGACATACATATTTTGTTTGCTAGACAGTGGTGGCGGCCACTATGTATCAAGAAACGGAGAAGAAGCCATTTAGTTTTAGCCATTTGTTGGGTGATATTGAATGGCAAACCAAAGTAGACACAACTTGTGGCCGGTCTCAAGGCCAGAAAGAAGAGTAATGATGGTTTAAGCTCCCACCAACCAATTAGGTTGGACTAAGAAGAGGAAGATGTTGCAGTGGAGAATGAAAGATCCACTGTGCCAAAGAATAAGCGGCAAGTGATGGGAAACAAGTGGGAGAAGGTGAGGGCCTCCTGTGACGGCTACAAAAATGTCCTTCACATGGACGTGCATTTTTTCTGTTAGGGCGAACAAGAAAGAGGAGAGGTACAAGCTCATTATGGATGCACAAAAGGAGATGAATTAGGACCTGGAGAGGGCAAACAAGAAGTTGCAAATTCAACGGAGAAGATCGAGTTGGAGAAGAAAGAGGCGATGATCAAATGGGAGCTCGAGAAGGTCAAGACATTCGAAGAGATTGAGCTTGAGAAGGAGGGGTTGCAAATCGCACCAGACAAGAAGGATGCGAAGATAATGTTGACGGACGAAAGCCTCTTGGATGAGTATGCAAACAAGTGGCTTGTCAGGATGAACAAAGAGATCAACGAGAGTAGTATGAGGCGACTAGGATGGTTATGGCAGCAGCGGGGCATGCGGCAAGGATGCAGACGGAGCAGGGGGCAAGGAAGGAAACATGGTATAGGTGGCATGGATGGCGTCCGGCGAGTAATTCGTCTAGCCAGCGGGTGATCCGTTATGCTCGGATTTTGATTTCATTTTGACATGTCCAAAATGTCGAGCTATATTTATTTTGATTTGTCGTATTTGTTTTGAAATATGATTTGTAACGTATGATCTACGTGTATGGATTGTATTGATTTGACAATCCACATTTAAGATGTGTGGATGTAAGACAACCCAAATAAGAGGTTGTTCCGTGCTGTTTGCGGATGCACCCGGATACACCCGCGAACTTTATAGAGGGTCGGACTTGTCCAGATGTAGATGCTCTAAATATAGATATGTATTCCTTGCTAGGTGAAAGAATAATACTAGTGTGAAGATCGGCAAAGTGTTCTTTATACTACCTTGACAATTGATGAATAGAGTGAAAGTTTTTTCGTAAAAGATAAATAAATCTCCAGAGGATGTACAATGTACAGATCCAGGCTTCTACTATTTGCATAGACAAACCTTTGCGAGCTGAAGCTCCGACCCTTCTCTTGCGGCTCAAGTGGCTAAGCGCCTGAATATTGTTCAGCCCACTTTCCTCACAAGTTGCCTTTCGTTGGCATTATAAACATTTCTAATGCTACTATCCCTTGAACTATCAGAAAGGTGTTAGTTAAGTTTTTCTTATTCTCATGTGTTCTTCATTTTCAAATTTTAGGTGTTTCATATTTTTAGGGGGATCAATGATATTGCCCACAATGTAGCTCATCGGGTTCTTAGATATCATGCAGAACCTGGCATATGTTGTTTTGCTTGAGCTCACAGGAATATGACTTGCTCCGTAGCTTCTGTTCTTTTAAATTTTCAGTTCCAGGGCTTTGTAATCCACGTTGTACCCTGTTATTGAGCTGAAATGATATGTTTGTGTGGCAAATTTGACCTGTGGATGAAATCGTTTCACAAAATGAACTGCCTCTACTTTTTTTCACTCAACTGACCTTTTTGAGTGGCGCCTGACACGGAGGCGCCACGCCCTACAGTGCAGCGCCTAGCTCGCGGGCATTGCACTTCTGTCTAGCGTTGCAATGTTATGAGAATCACTTATGCAATGTCAAGTCACCAGCTCAGCCGTAATCGTGTCCATCTCGCTCGTGCACAACTTGTACATGACCGAGGGATCATCCGTCGTCTCTTAACACATCCTGCTTGTAAGCCCAAGTGGGGAACCGTAATGGGTCGTCTTTGTCGTCCCAATCCTCGTACTTCACGATCTTTGGTCGTCTAACCGGCAATCACTCACAGCTCCATACAGAAAGTGCGAGTATACAACCACCAATACCTCCGTCCTTTGAGGTCCTACAACAGGCTTCATCTAACTGCATATAAAAGAGAACATGGTTGAATTAACAGGAAGATCGCATTGATAATGTAGCAATGAAGTGAAAAAGAAACAATTGTCTACCTGTCTATATAAGTAAGCCAGTGTGGCCGAACCCCAACTCCATTTGCTATCGAATACGGTCAACACCTTCAGCCACATCCATGAAGCATTCTTGCATGTGCCATCATCAAACATAGTCCTGGATATAACGTACCACATGTAGACACGAGCATATGCCTTGACCTCATCCTTATTAGCATCCTCAGCGCAAGAACCAAAGTTCCATGCAATCCAGGTGAAAGGAGCATCGACTGCGACTCTTTCCTTCTTCTTGTCTTCTGCTTCTGGTTCCCGAGGCTCCGGAGGAACCATACCGATAAGGGCATGCATCTGCTCACGCCATCCATCAGAATCGGTGCTCATACAAAGATGATTCCCCTCGATAGGAAGATCGGCGATCATAGCAATATCCTGGAGCGTCACGGTCATCTCCCCGGTCCGAAGATGGAAACTGTGTGTCTTCGGCCTCGAACAATCAACAAGCGCGGTGATTGCTACAGCATTGAGGGGTGGCGTTGACCGGCTGACCAACTGAATGAAAGGGAGGAGTCCTGTCTTCCTTACATACGGTATGTACTGCTCATCATAGCGCATCCCCCCAAGGTTGACCCCGTGAGACCGAATCATTAGAGGTTGAAGCTCCTACGAACAAGCAAATCAGCAAATTACATATGGGGCATTTATGTTTGAAATAAACACGAAATTCATCATACCGGCCACTTTCATTATTACCGCTGCTGCACCGACATAAAGTACGCCCAGTGTTGATGGTCCCAGTGATCATCGAGAAGCCAAACCATCCTACAAATTTCGAACAAGTAACATACGTTAGCTTACTCCCTATACTTCCTAATATATGTATCCAAAACAATATAATGTTCTATAATGGTTTCATGTAAATAACATCTCAACATATGTATCCAAATCATTCTTGTCAATACAAATATCTTTTCAATAGAAATAAACTAAACTAGGCCTACTTTATGCAAGATTCAATACGAATATCTTTTCAATACAAGTAACATCTCAACATATATATATCCAAAGCATCCTAGCTATGTGCATCCTGTCAATACGAATATCTTTGGTCTTATATGACTTTGCAACTTGTCGGCGTGTTTATGCGTATGTGTGTTGGTGTCGGCTGTGTGCATCCTAGCTATGCAGAGGTCGGATGTGCGCTCATTGTGTTTGTATCTTCTTAATGCTTCATTCCGAGTCAATAAAATCCATCCTTTATCAAAAAATATCCAAAGCATATCTTTTCAATACAAATAAACTAAACTAGGGTTACAAAATAATTACATGTCATCTACAAATCTTGAAGTCCCACAAATTTATATGCATGCAACATTCTAATCTAATCAAACAAGGGTTCCACAAATCTATATACATGCAACATTTTAATCTAATCAAACAAAGGTTCCATAAATCTTCAAAATAAGATACATTATATGGTTAGATAGAAGGGGATCGAAGGAGAGTACCTTCTAAGATGGATTGGTGAAGAAATCCATGGATCAAATCGTCAGATTTGAAGGGTTTGGGAGAGAGGATTGAGAGGGGGAGAGGAGGCAGCCACAACCACCGCTGCTTCTGTAACTAAACGGATGGGGTGGGGTGGGGGAGGGCGAGCGGGCTGCATCTAAGTCACAGTGCAACACCTACGAGCACACCTGCGAGCTAGGCGCTCCACCGTTGGGTGTGTCGCCTGCATGTCAAGCGCCACTCAAACGGTCAGCTAAGTGAATTTTTTTCAAGGTAGTTCATTTTGTAAAATGATTTTGTTCACAAGTTAAAATTGTCAAATTTGCCGTTTGGCGTGCGCTTCTGTTGTTAAAAAAAGAAAGATCGGCAGAGCGTGTGAAGAAGGGGGATGTTCCTTACTCACGAAGCCAAACTAGACGAGACGAGACGATCGAGCTAGTACTACTAGCTAGCTGCGCAGGCAGTGTGTGATGACGTCCGACTGGACCGGTGTAAGATGAAGTGACGGGTCTGCTCTCGCCCTTGACCAGACCAGACCAGAGTAGCGCTCATGGTCTCACTCTCTCACCTCACACCCGAATCAACGCGTGCGCGTTCTCCACTGCAAGCATGCATTAGTGCACACGTTCCAAAGCACGCCAGCAGCACCCAGCACGTCCCTCCAAAACACTAGCCTAGCTACTCACTCGGTCTCACTCCACGAGAGCATATCGGGTGATACGGCCTATATGGTGATACGATGCACCGGTGCATTCTGGACCACTAGATGACGTTCAGTGGGACAGGATGCATGCACATGAGTTGGCCAGCAATCCCACTTTAAAATATGCAAAATACACCCCGAAGTATGTTCTTAATTAAACGTGAGGCCTTTTCCCATACTAGTCTACCAGCTGCACTTTCGTTGACCGTTCGAACAATGCATCAGTTTCAATGTGCAAACACACATTGACAGAATTTATTTTGTTGAACTTTATCGATAATTGAAAAACGGTACTTTTATAGATTATCATAATAGAAAGTAATATAAAAGGTAAAAAATACAAGAGAATTAGTATGAAAATTGGCAGCCTTAACATACCAAACTAGTCTGTTATTGTTCATGGACAGACTTTTTTATTTTTTTATTACTTTCAATTATGAAAAT
The DNA here is from genome assembly GCF_002575655.3 of Aegilops tauschii subsp. strangulata. Lineage (NCBI taxonomy): Eukaryota > Viridiplantae > Streptophyta > Magnoliopsida > Poales > Poaceae > Aegilops > Aegilops tauschii. Next base: position 86,295,036 of record NC_053038.3, read on the forward strand.
CTATAAAAGTACTATTTTAAATTTTTGTGGCTGGTCTTCACAAATTCCATGTTTTTAAAATGTGTTTTAAGCGTATTTTAAAATGTCATAAAATTCGGATAAAACGTTTCGCACGCACATCTCAACATTCTACGTTCTCGCAAAGTTGTTTCGCGAAAAACCGACAACTTTTGTGTCGCGTGTGAAAAAGACAAATTTAAGTGTTTTAAAAAGGCTTTTCACAAGTCATCTTTTTATATTTTTCACACAAGCAACACAAATTGCTGGTTTTCCGTGAAACTTGGCATGCCCACGTAGAATATAGAGATGTATGGGTCAAATTTTTCTTTGGAAATTTTTTTGTCACCTTTTTTTAGGAAAACTTTTTCCCATGGCAGGAGCATATATATGCTCCCATGTGCCAAAGTGGATCTCCTCATCTCACATATGCTGTTAAATATGGACAAGTCCGAGGAAATCGACATCTTTATATTCTGATTGTTTCAAGCCTCACACTCAGTTAAGAGTATATCAAGGGTGTTATTTGAATATTTCCCGATGGAGGAGCTGGGCATCACATGCATATTCATCCCGTCCTTCCGACCATGATCTAATGGTTCATGATAGACTGGAGCACCGTATCACCTGACTGGCCGTATCACTAGATACTTTCTCCTCACTCCACAGTCCACTGCTCAGAGTGAAGAAGGACCGTCTCTTCCGTAGAAACGTCGCCCCCTCTCCTCCATAGCTTGCAGCTTCCTCTTGCCAAATGTAAGTCAGTCTCTCTCTCTTTCTCTACATTTTCTCGCATGTACCATCTATGAATCGCACGTTGGATCCTCACTCCGGTCAATCGTTCAGCCGGGCGCAAACCCGCCGGAGATCTATGGCGGACCACAAGAAACCGGCAGACCAGCAGAACAAGAGGCAGCGGGTTTCCGAGAACGCCGAGAGCAGCAGCAAGAAGTTCAGCATCAAGGAGGTAGTTGGCTCGGGGGTCACGGGGACGCGGCCGTTTGCATCGCCCAGTCCAGTTGCCAAGGCAAAGCCAATCGCGGTGGTGAAGCCAACGGCCGCTATGGTGGCAGTAACCGGTCCAGTGGCCACCATGGCACCGGCATCGGCGGAGCCCAGTCCGGTTGCCAAGGCGAAGCCAACGGCCGCTACGGTGACAGTGACCGGTCCAGTGGCCACCATGGCACCGGCACCGCCCAGTCCGGTTGCCATGAAGATGCCTACGCCGGCGGCGCCCAGTCCCGTGGTCACCATGGCACCGGCAACGGCACCGCCCAGTCCAATGGCCACCATGACACCGGCGCAGGTGGCGCCCAGTCCGGTGGCTACGAAGACGCCGGCGCCGGCGGAGCCCAGTGCAGTGGCCACCATGGCACCGGCACAGGTGGTGCCCAGTCAGGTGGACACGAAGACGCCGGCGCCAGCGGAGCCCAGTGCAGTGGCCACGAAGACCCCGGCGCCGGCGGCTCCCAGCCCAGTTGCTACGGCGATGCCGGCCGCCGTGGTGAACCCGCCGGCCACGGTGAAGCATGAGCCGGAAGACGGAGGGGTGCTCGAACTCGACGAACAAGTAACAGCAGCCATGGTAGCCGTGGCACCAGCGGAAGAGGAGGCCGCCATCTTAGAGGTGAAGAAGAAGTGGCTTCACTGCGCCGCGTGCCCTGCTCCCCTCAAGCGTCCCATATTCATGGTAATACATAGTCGAACTAACCGAAATGTCCGTAAAAAAGCAAGGTTGATTCATAGACATGCATGGATTTGTGGATTGCAGTGCGGGAATGGACACGTCGTGTGCTGCGCCTGCGGCGGCGGCGGCAATGGCAATGGCGACGGCGGAGCGAACAAGCACTGTGATTTGTGCGGCCGCGCCACCGCCTACACCCACATCCCCTACATGGACGGCCTGGTCGACGCGTACCAGGTGCCGTGCCCCTACAGGAATTTCGGCTGCGCGAGGTCCATCGCCTACCACTCGGCCGCGGAGCACCTGGACAAGTGCGCGCACGCGCCCTGCTACTGCTTCGAGTGCGCGTTCCAGGGCTCGCCGGCAAGCCTCCTGCGCCACCTCACGGAGGAGTCCGGCCGGCATTGTTGGCCCATGGAGAAGATCAAGTACCAGATCTGCCGCCCGCTCGTCGTGCCGGCGTCGGAGCACCGCCTTCTGCTTGTGGCGGAGGAGGACGGCCGCGTGTTCCTCCTGGCCGTGGGCGCGGGGAGGGGCGCCGCCGGCGTCCGCCCCGTCAACGTCGTGTGCGTCAGGGGCAATGTCGACGCCGACGCGAGGCCGGTGTACACAGGCGTGCTCTGGGTGGATGGCCCTCCGGCCGCCGCAGGCCACCTCAGGAGCAGCTTCCAGCTGAAAGGCGACGTGGCGAACTGCGGAGTCCCCGGCGAGGTGGACATGGAGCACGGGCGCCTCCATGCGCATGTCAATCCGGAGATGCTGCACGGGGAGTCCAAAGAGATTCATCTGCGCATTTGCATTACCAAGTTCTGGTGAATTAGCTAGCCCCCGAGTTAAGGTGAACGAATCACTGCAGACCGTATTGTCAGTAGTACGTTAGTTGCTGCGTGCTGTTCTATTTTGGTTGGGTCCGTGTGTGCTATAGCTGTCCATTCCCAGTGGCTTTATACATGAACCATGGTTATGGGCCTTCACTAATTATCATCCGATGATTCGCCCTTGAGTGAAATGCGTTGAAGAACCCAATTTTTGAGTAAGACCTGTGAGAGAGGATTTGGGGCACACGGGTCTGGGCACGCGGATTCTTTGCCGTTGAAGTTGGTCTCTGTATTTCGTGTATTCGTCGGTGCATATCAGTACACATTCGCATCGTAAAGTTAAAGTATTAAACTTGTTTCTGTTGACTCGTTTACAAAGGTCCGTATATTTCGATAAACAGTTCCTGTAAAAATGGTACTAAAACGCTAGACTTTTGCTGAAAGAGTTCAATGTGTTCTTCTCTCCATATATGTTCTATAAGTATCCACTGCTTCTCCTCTTCTTTTTATTTTGAAAGGTCCAGCATCGTTGGCATTCCATTGATAATAGCAAGAGAGCAACTCCATTGATAATAGCAAGAGAGCAACGGAAATCGATATGATGGTGAAGGTCCTAGGAGCAAAACAACAAGGTGGTAAAAGGTCCTAAGACCAGAAGACCCGAAGGTCAAAGAAAAAGAAAAAACATCAGCCCCAATAGCTGTAGCACAACACCCCAAAGAAAACCACACAAGACAACACAGCTCCGATTCCGGTGGTGAACTGCGAAGAGAGTAGGCAAGGTTAGCGTCACATAGGATCGCCGAACGAACCACCTATCACACGTCATTGTATACCATCGGTGCCCTGCCACCGCGGCTTCGATTTCACAGCAACAAACAGTCAAGGCAACCCCACGGACAAGACGGAGAAGAAGAGCCGACTACCACGACCAATGCCACGCCTTCGACATGCTCACTACCGTCATTGTTGCCACATAAGTCACCGTGCACGTCCAGTCGTAGGAAGCACCAATGGGAACAATGTTCAAGACGACGCCGCCGCCCGACCCTGCAGCAGGATCCGGGCTTTCACCCGAAGAAATTGATCTGCGAGTAGAGGCTATGAAATTCCCTATGACGCCTCCAAGGATGATAACGACGCCCACGGGCGCCGTCGCTGCCGGCCGGCCTGCACCAGCCAGGCTTTCACCCAGGGCGGCCACTCCCAGGCAGCAGGCCGAGGTCGACCCGTGCCTCCACTGGACCGCGCACCCCCCACACAGCAAGCGCACCACCGTTGTGTAGGGCCACCAGCTAGCCTCCCGATGACGGGCCTCCAGAGACCAGATCGGGTCCTACACCCCGCATCCAACTGCGGCCGGAGCCTCCCTGCTCCAGCACCGCCCCCGTTCGCGAATCGGCCGCGGTCACCACGCGCGGCTACACCTAGATCCGCGTGTTGGGTAACGTAGTAATTTCAAAAAAATTCCTACGCACACGCAAGATCATGGTGATGCATAGCAACGAGAGGGGAGAGTGTTGTCTACGTACCCTCGTAGACCGAAAGCGGAAGCGTTTAACACAACGCGGGTGATGTAGTCGTACGTCTTCACGATGCGACCGATCAAGTGCCGAACGCACGGCACCTCCGAGTTCAGCACACGTTCAGCTCGATGACGTCCCTCGAACTCCGATCCAGCCGAGTGTTGAGGGAGAGTTTCGTCAGCACGACGGCGTGGTGACAATGTTGATGTTCTACCGACGCAGGGCTTCGCCTAAGCACCGCTACGATATTATCGAGGTATAATATGGTGGAGGGGGGCACCGCACACGGCTAAGAGATCAATGATCAATTGTGTGTCTAGAGGTGCCCCCTGCCCCCGTATATAAAGGTGCAAGGGGGGGGGGGGTTCGGCCGGCCTAAGGGAGAGGCGCGCCAGGAGGAGTCCTACTCCTACCGGGAGTAGGACTCCCCCCTTTTCCATGTTGGACTAGGAGAGAGAGGGGGAAGAGGTGGAGGGGAGGAAGGAAAGCGGGGGGGGGGGGGGGCGCCGCCCCCCCTCTCCTTGTCCTATTCGGATTGGGGGGGGGAGGGGCGTGCGGCCCTGCCCTGGCCTCCTCTCCTCTCTTCCACCTAGGCCCACTAAGGCCCATTAAGTTACCGGGGGGGTTCCGGTAACCTCCCGGTACTCCGAAAAAATCCCGATTTCACCCGGAACACTTCCGATGTCCAAACATAGGCTTCCAATATATCAATCTTTATGTCTCGACCATTTTGAGACTCCTCGTCATGTCTGTGATCACATCCGGGACTCCGAACAACCTTCGGTACATCAAAACATATAAACTCATAATATAATTGTCATCGTAACGTTAAGCGTGCGGACCCTACGGGTTCGAGAACTATGTAGACATGACCGAGACACCTCTCCGGTCAATAACCAATAGCGGAACCTGGATGCTCATATTGGTTCCTACATATTCTACAAAGATCTTTATCGGTCAGACCGCATAACAACATACGTTGTCCCCTTTGTCATCGGTATGTTACTTGCCCGAGATTCGATCGTCGGTATCTCGATACCTAGTTCAATCTCGTTACCGGCAAGTCTCTTTACTCGTTCCGTAATACATCATCCCGCAACTAACTCATTAGTCACAATGCTTGCAAGGCTTATAGTGATTTGTATTACAGAGTGGGCCCAGAGATACCTCTCCGACAATCGGAGTGACAAATCCTAATCTCGAAATACGCCAACCCAACAAGTACCTTTGGAGACACCTGTAGAGCACCTTTATAATCACCCAGTTACTTGTGACGTTTGGTAGCACACAAAGTGTTCCTCCGGTAAACGGGAGTTGCATAATCTCATAGTCATAGGAACATGTATAAGTCATGAAGAAAGCAATAGCAACATACTAAACGATCGAGTGCTAAGCTAACGGAATGGGTCAAGTCAATCACATCATTCTCCTAATGATGTGATCCCGTTAATCAAATAACAACTCATGTCTATGGCTAGGAAACATAACCATCTTTGATCAACGAGCTAGTCAAGTAGAGGCATACTAGTGACACTCTGTTTGTCTATGTATTCACACATGTATCATGTTTTCGGTTAATACAATTCTAGCATGAATAATAAACATTTATCATGATATAAGGAAATAAATAATAACTTTATTATTGCCTCTAGGGCATATTTCCTTCAGTCTCCCACTTGCACTAGAGTCAATAATCTAGATTACACAGTAACGATTCTTACACCCATGGAGTCTTTGTGCTGATCATGTTTTGCTCGTGGAAGAGGCTTAGTCAACGGGTCTGCAACATTCAGATCCGTATGTATCTTGCAAATTTCTATGTCTCCCACCTGGACTAAATCCCGGATGGAATTGAAGCGTCTTTTGATGTGCTTGGCTCTCTTGTGAAATCTGGATTCCTTTGCTAAGGCAATTGCACCAGTATTGTCACAAAAGATTTTCATTGGTCCCGATGCACTAGGTATGACACCTAGATCGGATATGAACTCCTTCATCCAGACTCCTTCATTTGCTGCTTCCGAAGCAGCTATGTACTCCGCTTCACACGTGGATCCCGCCACGACACTTTGCTTAGAAATGCACCAACTGACAGCTCCACCGTTCAATGTAAACACGTATCCGGTTTGCGATTTAGAATCGTCCGGATCAGTGTCAAAGCTTGCATCAACGTAACCATTTACGATGAGCTCTTTGTCACCTCCATAAACGAGAAACATATCCTTAGTCCTTTTCAGGTATTTCAGGATGTTCTTGACCGCTGTCCAGTGATCCACTCCTGGATTACTTTGGTACCTCCCTGCTAAACTTATAGCAAGGCACACATCAGGTCTGGTACACAGCATTGCATACATGATAGAGCCTATGGCTGAAGCATAGGGAACATCTTTCATCTTCTCTCTATCTTCTGTAGTGGTCGGTCATTGAGTCTTACTCAATCTCACACCTTGTAATACAGGCAAGAACCCTTTCTTTGCTTGATCCATTTTGAACTTCTTCAAAACTTTGTCAAGGTATGTGCTTTGTGAAAGTCCAATTAAGCGTCTTGATCTATCTCTATAGATCTTGATGCCCAATATATATGCAGCTTCACCGAGGTCTTTCATTGAAAAACTCTTATTCAAGTATCCCTTTATGCTATCCAGAAATTCTATATCATTTCCAATTAGCAATACGTCATCCACATATAATATCAGAAATGCTACTGAGCTCCCACTCACTTTCTTGTAAATACAGGCTTCTCCAAAAGTCTGTATAAAACCAAATGCTTTGATCACACTATCAAAGCGTTTATTCCAACTCCGAGAGGCTTGCACCAGTCCATAAATGGATAGCTGGAGCTTGCACACTTTGTTAGCTCCCTTTGGATCGACAAAACCTTCCGGTTGCATCATATACAACTCTTCTTCCAGAAATCCATTCAGGAATGCAGTTTTGACATCCATTTGCCAAATTTCATAATCATAAAATGCGGCAATTGCTAACATGATTCGGACAGACTTAAGCATCGCTACGGGTGAGAAGGTCTCATCGTAGTCAATCCCTTGAACTTGTCGAAAACCTTTCGCAACAAGTCAAGCTTTATAGACAGTAACATTACCGTCAGCGTCAGTCTTCTTCTTGAAGATCCATTTATTTTCAATGGCTTGCCGATCATCGGGCAAGTCAACCAAAGTCCATACTTTGTTCTCATACATGGATCCCATCTCGGATTTCATGGCCTCAAGCCATTTTGCGGAATCTGGGCTCACCATCGCTTCTTCATAGTTCGTAGGTTCATCATGGTCTAGTAACATAACCTCCAGAACAGGATTACCGTACCACTCTGGTGCGGATCTTAATCTGGTTGACCTAGAGGTTCAGTAATAACTTGATCTGAAGTTTCATGATCATTATCATTAACTTCCTCACTAATTGGTGTAGGTGTCGCAGAAACTGATTTCTGTGATGATCTACTTTCCAATAAGGGAGCAGGTACAGTTACCTCATCAAGTTCTACTTTCCTCCCACTCACTTCTTTCGAGAGAAACTCCTTCTCTAGAAAGGATCCATTCTTAGCAACGAATGTCTTGCCTTTCGGATCTGTGATAGAAGGTGTACCCAACAGTCTCCTTTGGGTATCCTATGAAGACACATTTCTCCGATTTAGGTTCGAGCTTATCAGGTTGAAGTTTCTTCACATAAGCATTGCAACCCCAAACTTTAAGATACGACAACTTTGGTTTCTTGCCAAACCATAGTTCATAAGGCGTCGTTTCAACGGATTTTGATGGTGCCCTATTTAGAGTGAATGCAGCCGTCTCTAAAGCATAACCCCAAAATGATAGCGGTAAATCAGTAAGAGACATCATAGATCACACCATATCTAGTAAAGTACGATTACGACGTTCGGACACACCATTACGTTGCGGTGTTCCGGGTGGCGTGAGTTGCGAAACTATTCCGCATTGTTTCAAATGTAGGCCAAACTCGTAACTCAAATATTCTCCTCCACGATCTGATCGTAGAAACTTTATTTTCTTGTTACGATGATTTTCAACTTCGCTCTGAAATTCTTTGAACTTTTCAAATGTTTCAGACTTATGTTTCATTAAGTAGATATACCCATATCTGCTCAAATCATCTGTGAAGGTGAGAAAATAACGATATCCGCCACGAGCCTCAATATTCATCGGACCACATACATCTGTATGTATGATTTCCAACAAATTAGTTGCTCTCTCCATAGTACCGGAGAACGGTGTTTTAGTCATCTTGCCCATGAGACACGGTTCGCAAGTACCAAGTGATTCATAATCAAGTGATTCCAAAAGTCCATCATTATGGAGTTTCTTCATGCGCTTTACACCGATATGACCTAAACGGCAGTGCCACAAATAAGTTGCACTTTCATTATCAACTCTGCATCTTTTGGCTTCGACATTATGAATATGTGTGTCACTACTACCGAGATTCATTAAAAATAGACCACTCTTCAAGGGTGCATGACCATAAAAGATATTATACTCATATAAATAGAACAACCATTATTCTCTGATTTAAATGAATAACCGTCTCGCATCAAACAAGATCCAGATATAATGTTCATGCTCAACGCTGGCACCAAATAACAATTATTTAGGTCTAATACTAATCCCGAAGGTAGATGTAGAGGTAGCGTGCCGACGCGATCACATCGACTTTGGAACCATTTCCCACGCGCATCGTCACCTCGTCCTTAACCAATCTTCGCTTAATCCGTAGCCCCTGTTTCGAGTTGCAAATATTAGCAACAGAACCAGTATCAAATACCCAGGTGCTACTGCGAGCATTAGTAAGGTACACATCAATAACATGTATATCACATATACCTTTGTTCACCTTGCCATCCTTCTTATCCGCCAAATACTTGGGGCAGTTTCGCTTCCAGTGACCAGTCTGCTTGCAGTAGAAGCACTCAGTCTCAGGCTTAGGTCCAGACTTGGGTTTCTTCTCCTGAACAGCAACTTGCTTGCTGTTCTTCTTGAAGTTCCCCTTCTTCTTCCCTTTGCCCTTTTTCTTGAAACTAGTGGTCTTATTGACCATCAACACTTGATGCTCCTTTTTGATTTCTACCTCCGCTGCCTTTAGCATTGCGAAGAGCTTGGGAATTGTCTTATTCATCCCTTGCATGTTATAGTTCATCACAAAGCTCTTGTAGCTTGGTGGCAGTGATTGAAGAATTCTGTCAATGACGCTATCATCCGGAAGATTAACTCCCAGTTGAATCAAGTGATTATTATACCCAGACATTTTGAGTATATGCTCACTGACAGAACTATTCTCTTCCATCTTGCAGCTGTAGAACTTATTGGAGACTTCATATCTCTCAGTCCGGGCATTTGCTTGAAATATTAACTTCAACTCCTGGAACATCTCATATGCTCCATGACGTTCAAAACGTCGTTGAAGACCCGGTTCTAAGCCGTAAAGCATGGCACACTGAACTATCGAGTAGTCATCAGCTTTGCTCTGCCAGACGTTCATAACTTCTGGTGTTGCTCTTGCAGCAGGCCTGGCACCCAGCAGTGCTTCCAGGACGTAATTCTTCTATGCAGCAATGAGGATAATCCTCAAGTTACGGACCCAGTCCGTGTAATTGCTACCATCATCTTTCAACTTTGCTTTCTCAAGGAACGCATTAAAATTCAACGGAACAACTGCACGGGCCATCTATCTACAATTAACATAGACAAGCAAGATACTATCAGGTACTAAGTTCATGATAAATTTAAGTTCTATTAATCATATTACTTAAGAACTCCCACTTAGATAGACATCTCTCTAATCATCTAAGTGATTACGTGATCCAAATCAACTAAACCATAACCGATCATCACGTGAAATGGAGTAGTTTTCAATGGTGAACATCACTATGTTGATCGTATCTACTATATGATTCACGCTCGACCTTTCGGTCTCAGTGTTCCGAGGCCATATCTGCATATGCTAGGCTCGTCAAGTTTAACCTGAGTATTCCGCGTGTGCAACTGTTTTGCACCCGTTGTATTTGAACGTAGAGCCTATCACACCCGATCATCACGTGGTGTCTCAGCACGAAGAACTTTCGCAACGGTGCATACTCAGGGAGAACACTTTTATCTTGAAATTTTAGTGAGAGATCATCTTATAATGCTACCGTCAATCAAAGCAAGATAAGATGCATAAAAGATAAACATCACATGCAATCAATATAAGTGATATGGCCATCATCATCTTGTGCTTGTGATCTCCATCTCCGAAGCACCGTCATGATCACCATCGTCACCGACGCAACACCTTGATCTCCATCGTAGCATCGTTGTCGTCTCGCCAACTATTGCTTTTACGACTATCGCAACCGCTTAGTGATAAAGTAAAACAATTACATGGCGATTGCATTGCATACAATAAAGCGAGAACCATATGGCTCCTGCTAGTTGCCGATAACTTGGTTACAAAACATGATCATCTCATACAATAAAATATAGCATCATGTCTTGACCATATCACATCACAACATGCCCTGCAAAAACAAGTTAGACGTCCTCTACTTTGTTGTTGCAAGTTTTACGTGGCTGCTACAGGCTTAGCAAGAACCGTTCTTACCTACGCATCAAAACCACAACGATAGTTTGTCAAGTTGGTGCTGTTTTAACCTTCGCAAGGACCGGGCGTAGCCACACTCGGTTCAACTAAAGTGAGAGAGACAGACACCCGCCAGTCACCTTTAAGCAACGAGTGCTCGCAACGGTGAAACCAGTCTCGCGTAAGCGTACACGTAATGTCGGTCCGGGCCGCTTCATCTCACAATACCGCTGAACCAAAATATGACATGCTGGTAAGCAGTATGACTTATATCGCCCACAACTCACTTGTGTTCTACTCGTGCATATAACATCAACGCATAAAACCTGGCTCGGATGCCACTGTTGGGTAACGTAGTAATTTCAAATTTTTTCCTACGCACACGCAAGATCATGGTGATGCATAGCAACGAGAGGGGAGAGTGTTGTCTACGTACCCTCGTAGACTGAAAGCGGAAGCGTTTAACACAACGCGGTTGATGTAGTCGTACGTCTTCACGATGCGACCGATCAAGTACCGAACGCACGACACCTCCGAGTTCAGCACACGTTCAGCTCGATGACGCCCCTCGAACTCCGATCCAGCCGAGTGTTGAGGGAGAGTTTCGTCAGCACGACGGCGTGGTGACAATGTTGATGTTCTACCAACGCAGGGCTTCGCCTAAGCACCGCTACGATATTATCGAGGTGTAATATGGTGGAGGGGGGCACCGCACACGGCTAAGAGATCAATGATCAATTGTGTGTCTAGAGGTGCCCCCTGCCCCCGTATATAAAGGTGCAAGGGGGGGGGGGGGTTCAGCCGGCCTAAGGGAGAGGCGCGCCAGGAGGAGTCCTACTCCTACCGGGAGTAGGACTCCCCCCTTTTCCATGTTGGACTAGGAGAGAGAGGGGGAAGAGGTGGAGGGGAGGAAGGAAAGGGGGGCGCCGCCCCCCTCTCCTTGTCCTATTCGGATTGGGGGGGGGGGGGGGAGGGGCGTGCGGCCCTGCCCTGGCCTCCTATCCTCTCTTCCACCTAGGCCCACTAAGGCCCATTAAGTTACCGGGGGGGGGGGGGGGGTGGTTCCGGTAACCTCCCGGTACTCCGGAAAAATCCCGATTTCACCCGGAACACTTCCGATGTCCAAACATAGGCTTCCAATATATCAATCTTTATGTCTCGACCATTTCGAGACTCCTAGTCATGTCTGTGATCACATCCGGGACTCCGAACAACCTTCGGTACATCAAAACATATAAACTCATAATATAATTGTCATCGTAACGTTAAGCGTGCGGACCCTACGGGTTCGAGAACTATGTAGACATGACCGAGACACCTCTGCGGTCAATAACCAATAGCGGAACCTGGATGCTCATATTGGTTCCTACATATTCTACGAAGATCTTTATCGGTCAGACCGCATAACAACATACGTTGTTCCCTTTGTCATCGGTATGTTACTGTTGGAAATATGCCCTAGAGGCAATAATAAATGGTTATTATTATATTTCTTTGTTCATGGTAATTGTCTATTATTCATGCTATAATTGTATTGTCCGGAAATCGTAATACATGTGTGAATACATAGACCACAACGTGTCCCTAGTAAGCCTCTAGTTGACTAGCTCGTTGATCAGCAAATAGTCATGGTTTCCTGACTATGGACATTGGATGTCATTGATAACGGGATCACATCATTAGGAGAATGATGTGATGGACAAGACCCAATCCTAAGCATAGCATAAAAGATCGTGTAGTTTCGTTTGCTAGAGCTTTTCCAATGTCAAGTATATTTTCCTTAGACCATGAGATCGTGCAACTCCCGGATACCGTAGGAGTGCTTTGGGTGTGCCAAACGTCACAACGTAACTGGGTGACTATAAAGGTGCACTACGGGTATCTCCGAAAGTGTCTGTTGGGTTGGCACGGATCGAGACTGGGATTTGTCACTCCGTGTGACGGAGAGGTATCTCTGGGCCCACTCGGTAATACATCATCATAATGAGCTCAATGTGACTAAGGCGTTAGTCACGGGATCATGCATTGCGGCACGAGTAAAGAGACTTGCCGGTAACGAGATTGAACAAGGTATTGGGATACCGACGATCGAATCTCGGGCAAGTAACATACCGATTGACAAAGGGAATTGTATACCGGATTGATTGAATCCTCGACACCGTGGTTCATCCGATGAGATCATCGTGGAACATGTGGGAGCCAACATGGGTATCCAGATCCCGCTGTTGGTTATTGACCGGAGAGGCATCTCGGTCATGTCTGCATGTCTCCCGAACCCGTAGGGTCTACACACTTAAGGTTCGGTGACGCTAGGGTTGTAGAGATAGATGTATGCGGAAACCCGAAAGTTGTTCGGAGTCCCGGATGAGATCCCGGACGTCACGAGAGGTTCCGGAATGGTCCGGAGGTGAAGAATTATATATAGGAAGTGAAGTTTCGGCCACCGGGAAAGTTTCGGGGGTTACCGGTATTGTACCAGGACCACCGGAAGGGTCCCGGGGGTCCACCGGGTGGGGCCACCTATCCCGGAGGGCCCCATGGGCTGAAAGTGGAAGGGAACCAGCCCCTAGTGGGCTGGGCGCCCCCCATGGGCCTCCCCCCATGCGCCTAGGGTTGGGAACCCTAGGGTGGGGGGACTTCCCCCTTGCCTTGGGGGGCAAGGCAACCCCTTGGCCGCCGCCCCCAACCCTAGATGGGTTTTGGCCGGCCCCCCTCCCATCGGGGCCTATATAAAGGGGGGGGGAAGGGAGGGCAGCAACCCCACAGCCTTGGGCGCCTCCCTCCTCCCCTGCAACACCTCTCTCTCTCTCTCGCAGAAGCTCGGCAAAGCCCTGCCGGAGACCCGCTACATCCACCACCACGCCGTCGTGCTGTTGGATCTCCATCAACCTCTCCTTCCCCCTTGCTGGATCAAGAAGGAGGAGACGTCGCTGCACCGTACGTGTGTTGAACGCGGAGGTGCCGTCCGTTCGGCACTCGGTCATCGGTGATTTGGATCACGGCGAGTACGACTCCGTCATCCACGTTCATTGGAACGCTTCCGCTCGCGATCTACAAGGGTATGTAGATGCACTCCCTTCCCCTCGTTGCTAGTATACTCCATAGATGCATCTTGGTGAACGTAGGAAAATTTTAAAATTATGCTACGATTCCCAACAGTGGCATCATGAGCCAGGCCTATGCGTAGTTACTATGCACGAGTAGAACACAAAGCAGTTGTGGGCGTTGAGTTTGCCAATTCTTCTTGCCGCTACTAGTCGTTTCTTGTTTCGGCGGCATTGTAGGATGAAGCGGCCCGGACCGACCTTACACGTACGCTTACGTGAGACAGGTTCCACCGACTGACATGCACTAGATGCATAAGGTGGCTAGCGGGTGTCTGTCTCTCCTACTTTAGTCGGAACGGATTCGATGAAAAGGGTCCTTATGAAGGGTAAATAGAAATTGGCAAATCACGTTGTGGTCATACGTAGGTAAGAAAACGTTCTTGCTAGAAACCTACAAACCACGTAAAAACTTGCAACAACAATTAGAGGACGTCTAACTTGTTTTTGCAGCAAGTGCTATGTGATGTGATATGGCCAGAAGATGTGATGAATGATATATGTGATGTATGAGATTGATCATATTCTTGTAATAGGAATCACGACTTGCATGTCGATGAGTATGACAACCGGCAGGAGCCATAGGAGTTGTCTTTATTATTTTGCATGACCTGCGTGTCATTGAATAACGCCATGTAATTTACTTTACTTTGTTGCTAAACGCGTTAGCCATAGAAGTAGAAGTAATCGTTGGCGTGACGACTTCATGAAGACACAATGATGGAGATCATGGTGTCATGCCGGTGACGAAGATGATCATGGTGCCCCGAAGATGGAGATCAAAGGAGCATGATGATATTGGCCATATCATGTCACTATTTGATTGCATGTGATGTTTATCATGTTTTTGCATCTTATTTGCTTAGAACGATGGTAGTAAGTAAGATGATCCCTTATAATAATTTCAAGAAAGTGTTCACCCTAACTGTGCACCGTTGCGAAGGTTCGTTGTTTCGAAGCACCACGTGATGATCGGGTGTGATAGATTCTAACGTTCGAATACAACGAGTGTTGACGAGCCTAGCATGTACAGACATGGCCTCGGAACACACGCAATACACTTAGGTTGACTTGACGAGCCTAGCATGTACAAACATGGCCTCGGAACACGGAGGACCGAAAGGTCGAGCATGAGTTGTATAGAAGATACGATCAACATGGAGATGTTCACCGATCTTGACTCCGTCTCACGTGATTCGGACACGGCCTAGTTAACTCGGATCATGTTTCACTTAGATGACTAGAGGGATGTCTATCTGAGTGGGAGTTGATTAAATAATTTGATTAGATGAACTTAATTATCATGAACTTAGTCTAAAATCTTTACACTATGTATTGTAGATCAAATGGCCAACGTTGTCCTCAATTTCAACGCGTTCCTAGAGAAAACCAAGCTGAAAGATGATGGCAGCAACTATACGGACTGGGTCCGGAACCTGAGACTCATCCTCATAGTAGCCAAGAAAGATTATGTCTTAGAAGCACCGCTAGGTGATGCACCAATCCCACAGAACCAAGACGTTATGAACGCTTGGCAATCACGTGCTGATGATTACTCCCTCGTTCAGTGCGGCATGCTTTACAGCTTAGAACCGGGTCTCCAAAAGCGTTTTGAGAAACATGGAGCATATGAGATGTTCGAGGAGCTGAAACTGGTTTTTCAAGCTCATGCCCGGGTCGAGAGATATGATGTCTCCGACAAGTTCTTCAGCTGTAAAATGGAGGAGAACAGTTCTGTTAGTGAGCACATACTCAGAATGTCTGGGTTGCACAACCGCTTGTCTCAGCTGGGAGTTAATCTCCCGGATGACGCGGTCATTGACAGAATCCTCCAGTCGCTTCCACCAAGCTACAAGAGCTTTGTGATGAACTACAATATGCAGGGGATGGAAAAGACCATTCCCGAGGTATATTCAATGCTGAAATCAGCGGAAGGGGAGATCAGAAAAGAACATCAAGTGTTGATGGTGAATAAAACCACTAAGTTCAAGAAGGGTAAGGGTAAGAAGAATTTCAAGAAGGACGGCAAGGGAGTTGCCGCGCCCGGTAAACCAGTTACTGGGAAGAAGTCAAAGAATGGACCCAAGCCCGAGACTGAGTGCTTTTATTGCAAGGGAAGTGGTCACTGGAAGCGGAACTGCCCCAAATACTTAGCGGACAAGAAGAAGGCCGGCAACACCAAAGGTATATATGATATACATGTAATTGATGTGTACCTTACCAGTACTCGTAGTAGCTCCTGGGTATTTGATACCAGTGCGGTTGCTCATATTTGTAACTCAAAACAGGAACTACGGAATAAACGGAGACTGGCGAAGGACGAGGTGACGATGCGCGTCGGGAATGGTTCCAAGGTTGATGTGATCGCCGTCGGCACGCTACCTCTGCATCTACCCACAGGATTAGTTTTGAACCTCAATAATTGTTATTTAGTGCCAGCTTTGAGCATGAACATTGTATTTGGATCTCGTTTAATTCGAGATGGCTACTCATTTAAATCCGAGAATAATGGTTGTTCTATTTATTTGAGAGATATGTTTTATGGTCATGCCCCGCTGGTCAATGGTTTATTTTTGATGAATCTCGAACGTGATGTTACACATGTTCATAGTGTGAATACCAAAAGATGTAAAGTTGATAACGATAGTCCCACATACTTGTGGCACTGCCGCCTTGGTCACATTGGTGTCAAGCGCATGAAGAAGCTCCATGCAGATGGACTTTTGGAGTCTCTTGATTACGAATCATTTGACACGTGCGAACCATGCCTCATGGGTAAGATGACCAAGACTCCGTTCTCCGAAACAATGGAGCGAGCAACCAACTTATTGGAAATCATACATACCGATGTGTGTGGTCCAATGAGTGTTGAGGCTCGCGGAGGATATCGTTATGTTCTCACTCTCACTAATGATTTAAGTAGATATGGGTATGTCTACCTAATGAAACACAAGTCTGAAACCTTTGAAAAGTTCAAGGAATTTCAGAGTGAAGTTGAGAATCAACGTGACAGGAAAATAAAATTCTTACGATCAGATCGTGGTGGAGAATATTTAAGTCACGAGTTTGGTGCACACTTAAGGAAATGTGGAATAGTTTCACAACTCACGCCGCCTGGAACACCTCAGAGAAATGGTGTGTCCGAACGTCGTAATCGCACTCTATTGGATATGGTGCGATCTATGATGTCTCTTACCGATTTACCGCTCTCATTTTGGGGCTATGCTTTAGAGACTGCCGCATTCACTTTAAATAGGGCTCCGTCGAAATCCGTCGAGACGACACCGTATGAATTATGGTTTGGGAAGAAACCTAAGCTGTCGTTTCTATAAGTTTGGGGATGCGATGCTTATGTCAAGAAACTTCAACCTGAAAAGCTCGAACCCAAATCGGAAAAATGCGTCTTCATAGGATACCCTAAGGAAACTATTGGGTATACCTTCTAACTCAGATCCGAAGGCAAGATCTTCGTTGCAAAGAACGGGTCCTTTCTGGAGAAGGAGTTTCTCTCGAAAGAATTGAGTGGGAGGAAAGTGGAACTTGATGAGGTGATAGTCACCCCTTCCGAACCGGAAAGTAGCGCAGCGCGGGAAAATGTTCCTGTGGTGCCTACACCGACTGGGGAGGAAGTTAATGATGATGATCATGAAGCTACAGATCAAGTCACTGAACTTCGTAGGTCCACAAGGACACGTTCCGCACCAGAGTGGTACGGCAACCCTGTCCTGGAAATCATGTTGTTAGACAACGGTGAACCTTCGAACTATGAAGAAGCGATGGCGGGCTCGGATTCCGACAAATGGCTAGAAGCCATGAAATCCGAGATAGAATCCATGTATGAAAACAAAGTATGGACTTTGACTGACTTGCCCGATGAGCGGCGAGCCATAGAAAACAAATGGATCTTTAAGAAGAAGACGGACGCGGATGGTAATGTGACCATCTACAAAGCTCGACTTGTCGCTAAGCGTTATCGACAAGTTCAAGGGGTTGACTACGATGAGACTTTCTCACCCGTAGCGAAGCTGAAGTCTGTCCGAATCATGTTAGCAATTGCCGCATACTATGATTATGAGATATGGCAGATGGACGTCAAAACGGCATTCCTTAATGGCTTCCTTAAGGAAGAGTTGTATATGATGCAGCCGGAAGGTTTTGTTGATCCTAAGAATGCTAACAAAGTATGCAAGCTCCAGCGCTCAATCTATGGGCTGGTGCAAGCATCTCGGAGTTGGAACATTCGCTTTGATGAGATGATCAAAGCGTTTGGGTTTACACAGACTTATGGAGAAGCCTGTGTTTACAAGAAAGTGAGTGGGAGCTCTGTAGCATTTCTCATATTATATGTGGATGACATACTATTGATGGGAAATGATATAGAATTATTGGAAAGTATAAAGGCCTATTTGAATAAGTGTTTTTCAATGAAGGACCTTGGAGAAGCTGCTTATATATTAGGCATCAAGATCTATAGAGATAGATCGAGACGCCTCATTGGTCTTTCACAGAGTACATACCTTGACAAGATATTGAAGAAGTTCAATATGGATCAGTCCAAGAAGGGGTTCTTGCCTGTATTGCAAGGTGTGCAATTGAGCAAGGCTCAATGCCCGACCACGACAGAAGATATAGAAAAGATGAGTGTCATCCCCTATGCCTTGGCCATAGGGTCTATTATGTATGCCATGCTGTGTACCAGACCTGATGTAAACCTTGCCGTAAGTTTGGTAGGAAGGTACCAAAGTAATCCCGGCATGGAACACTGGACAGCGGTCAAGAATATCCTGAAGTACCTGAAGAGGACTAAGGATATGTTTCTCGTTTATGGAGGTGACGAAGAGCTCGTCGTAAAGGGTTACGTCGACGCTAGCTACGACACAGATCTGGATGACTCGAAGTCACAGACCGGATACGTGTATATATTGAATGGAGGAGCAGTAAGCTGGTGCAGTTGCAAGCAAAGCGTCGTGGCGGGATCTACATGTGAAGCGGAGTACATGGCAGCCTCGGAGGCAGCACAGGAAGCAGTCTGGATGAAGGAGTTCATTACCGACCTAGGGGTGATTCCCAATGCGTCGGGCCCGATGACTCTCTTCTATGACAACACTGGAGCTATTGCCCTTGCGAAGGAGCCCAGGTTTCACAGGAAGACCAGGCATATCAAGCGTCGCTTCAACTCCATTCGTGAAAGTGTTCAAAATGGAGACATAGATATTTGTAAAGTACATACGGACCTGAATGTAGCAGATCCGTTGACTAAACCTCTCCCTAGGGCAAAACATGATCAACACCAGGACGCAATGTGTGTTCGATTCATCACAATGTAACTAGATTATTGACTCTAGTGCAAGTGGGAGACTGTTGGAAATATGCCCTAGAGGCAATAATAAATGGTTATTATTATATTTCTTTGTTCATGGTAATTGTCTATTATTCATGCTATAATTGTATTGTCCGGAAATCGTAATACATGTGTGAATACATAGACCACAACGTGTCCCTAGTAAGCCTCTAGTTGACTAGCTCGTTGATCAACAGATAGTCATGGTTTCCTGACTATGGACATTGGATGTCATTGATAACGGGATCACATCATTAGGAGAATGATGTGATGGACAAGACCCAATCCTAAGCATAGCATAAAAGATCGTGTAGTTTCGTTTGCTAGAGCTTTTCCAATGTCAAGTATCTTTTCCTTAGACCATGAGATCGTGCAACTCCCGGATACCGTAGGAGTGCTTTGGGTGTGCCAAACGTCACAACGTAACTGGGTGACTATAAAGGTGCACTACGGGTATCTCCGAAAGTGTCTGTTGGGTTGGCACGGATCGAGACTGGGATTTGTCACTCCGTGTGACGGAGAGGTATCTCTGGGCCCACTCGGTAATGCATCATCATAATGAGCTCAATGTGACTAAGGCGTTAGTCATGGGATCATGCATTGCGGCACGAGTAAAGAGACTTGCCGGTAACGAGATTGAACAAGGTATTGGGATACCGACGATTGAATCTCGGGCAAGTAACATACCGATTGACAAAGGGAATTGTATACCGGATTGATTGAATCCTCGACACCGTGGTTCATCCGATGAGATCATCGTGGAACATGTGGGAGCCAACATGGGTATCCAGATCACGCTGTTGGTTATTGACCGGAGAGGCGTCTCGGTCATGTCTGCATGTCTCCCGAACCCGTAGGGTCTACACACTTAAGGTTCGGTGACGCTAGGGTTGTAGAGATAGATGTATGCGGAAACCCAAAAGTTGTTCGGAGTCCCGGATGAGATCCCGGACGTCACGAGAGGTTCCGGAATGGTCTGGAGGTGAAGAATTATATATAGGAAGTCAAGTTTCGGCCACCAGGAAAGTTTCGGGGGTTACCGGTATTGTACCGGGACCACCGGAAGGGTCCCGGGGGTCCACCGGGTGGGGCCACCTATCCCGGAGGGCCCCATGGGCTGAAAGTGGAAGGGAACCAGCCCCTAGTGGGCTGGGCGCCCCCCATGGGCCTCCCCCATGCGCCTAGGGTTGGGAACCCTAGGGTGGGGGGACTTCCCCCTTGCCTTGGGGGGCAAGGCAACCCCTTCCACCCCTTGGCCGCCGCCCCCCCAACCCTAGATGGGTTTTGGCCGGCCCCCCCTCCCAAGGGGGGCCTATATAAAGGGGGGGGGAGGGAGGGCAGCAACCCCACAGCCTTGGGCGCCTCCCTCCTCCCCTGCAACACCTCTCTCTCTCTCTCTCGCAGAAGCTCGGCAAAGCCCTGCCGGAGACCCGCTACATCCACCACCACGCCGTCGTGCTGTTGGATCTCCATCAACATCTCCTTCCCCCTTGCTGGATCAAGAAGGAGGAGACTTCGCTGCACCGTACGTGTGTTGAGCGTGGAGGTGCCGTCCGTTCGGCACTCGGTCATCGGTGATTTGGATCACGGCGAGTACGACTCCGTCATCCACGTTCATTGGAACGCTTCCGCTCGCGATCTACAAGGGTATGTAGATGCACTCCCTTCCCCTTGTTGCTAGTATACTCCATAGATGCATCTTGGTGAACGTAGGAAAATTTTAAAATTATGCTACGATTCCCAACAGTTACTTGCCCAAGATTCGATCGTCGGTATCTCGATACCTAGTTCAATCTCGTTACCGGCAAGTCTCTTTACTCGTTCCGTAATACATCATCCCGCAACTAACTCATTAGTCACAATGCTTGCAAGGCTTATAGTGATGTGTATTACTGAGTGGGCCCAGAGATACCTCTCCGACAATCGGAGTGACAAATCCTAATCTCGAAATACGCCAACCCAGCAAGTACCTTTGGAGACACCTGTAGAGCACCTTTATAATCACCCAGTTACGTTGTGACGTTTGGTAGCTCACAAAGTGTTCCTCCGGTAAACGGGAGTTGCATAATCTCATAGTCATAGGAACATGTATAAGTCATAAAGAAAGGAATAGCAACATACTAAACGATCGAGTGCTAAGCTAACGGATTGGGTCAAGTCAATCACATCATTCTCCTAATGATGTGATCCCGTTAATCAAATAACAACTCATGTCTATGGCTAGGAAACATAACCATCTTTGATCAATGAGCTAGTCAAGTAGAGGCATACTAGTGACACTCTGTTTGTCTATGTATTCACACATGTATTATGTTTCCGGTTAATACAATTCTAGCATGAATAATAAACATTTATCATGATATAAGGAAATGAATAATAACTTTATTATTGCCTCTAGGGCATATTTCCTTCACCGTGCTGCCTAGAGGCCTCCAGCCCAGCACGCCTCCTACATTCTAGATCAGCGCATCCTGGAGCCCCATGCGCGACCCTCGTGACCGGCACGCCGCATATCGGCGCGGAAGCGACGCCTAAGCACCATGTGCATGCGGCTACCCGGATCTGGCCGTCGCGCCATGTTGCAACCACCGCACGCCGCGCTCCCCTGCAAACGAGCGCTCCTGCGAGCCCGCGGGCGCCCATCGCCTCCGCCGGCTCCAGCTTACCTCATGCCTCCGCGAGCCATGCGCTCCCGCGCGCCTCCGCCAGCTCGCCACACCGTCCCAACACCCCCTGCAGACGAGCGCCCTGCACCGCCCGAGCTGCACGAGAGGGCGAAACCGAGAGGCCCACCACCGACGACCCCATGCGTGATTTTCCTGGCTGCGGAGGGGGATGGAGGCGGGGGGAGGGGGAAGTTCGGGGGCGGCTAGGGTTAGCGCCCGAGTCGACCGCGGGAGGGCGACGCAGGGCTCCACAACACGATAAGCATGTATTCTCTTTTTAGAACTCTTGTGCTTCTCTTTTTAGAACTCTTGTGTTCTAATAGTACAGCTGGTGGCACAATGAAAGGCATAATCTGGAACTTGCGGGGGTTCGGGCAGAGGGAATGCCGGCGGCTACTTATAGAATATATTCGAGAACAGCGTCTGGACTTTGTGGGGTTACAGGAAACAATACGATCCGCCTTCTCGCAGACAAAGGTAGATTCGCTTGGGGGCGCCACGGCCTTCCAGTGCGAGTGGGTGCCGGCCGTGGGTCGATCAGGGGGAATTCTTTTGGGAGTAAATAAAGAGACTTTCGATGGTATATCCTTCTCTAGGGGCGAATTCTTCTTGGGTGCTGAGATGGTACAGAGGAACAACAACTTCAAATGGGAGCTCCTCGTAGTCTACGGCCCGGCTGACCACTCTAAATCATTGGAGTTTCTGAGCGAAATTCATAGTAAAATCTTAGCCTCGCCAAACCCTATGGTGATGGGGGGTGGGGATTTTAATCTTATTAGATCAAGCGAGGATAAGAGTAACAAGAGGGTTAATAATCAAGGCAAGGCTTGGTTGACACCTTCAGTAATTGGGTGGCGGACCTTCACTTGATCGAGCTGCAGCGCGCGGGAGCTCGTTTTACGTGGACAAATAACCAAGACAACCCAGTCAGGTGTGTCTTGGATCGGGTTTTTGTTTCCACGGAATGGGAAGCTAAGCTCCCTGCCTGTTCACTAGTAGCTGAGACCCGCCTTGGCTCGGACCACTGTCTGCTCATCTTGCACTCCGGGGAGGAGTTTCGTAGGCCGGCGAAGTGGTTCTTTTTTGAACGACAATGGCTCTTACGGGCGGGCTTTGCGGAGGGGATGACTAGGATTTGGGTAGCGGCGAGGGTGAATCGACCACACCGCTATGGACCTCTCTGTGATGCACTCGATGAGTGGAAACGCTGTATTTGTAGATCCTGGCATTACCTTAGAGGATTGGGGGCTAATGTGGGAGGTCAGACGCAGGTTTGTAAGGAGGCTTTGCTCTCGGATATCAAAGCCCTTGATGTTAAGGCGGACACGGTGGGATTGTCGTAGGATGAATGGGCGCGAAGATATGCGGCTGAGGACGAAATGGTTTTTATACTCACATGCGAGGACATATATTGGCAACAAAGAGGGCAATAAAGATGAGTGTTTAAAGGGGACGCGAGTACGGAATTTTCCCATGCCGTCGCAAATGGCCGGCATCGGAGATGTGCGATCAGAATCTTGAAGGAGGGGGATACCATCTTATCCGAAATGGGTGAGCTGTGAGTGCATATATATGAGAGCTAATGATATCCACATCCGTGGAGCGGCATCTCTTGGGCCGCAGATGTGGGAGGGTACCCATGTGGTGTTGGAGATCGACAATCTAGAGCTCATCCGTCCCTTCACATATGTGGAGGTCACGAATAACTTAAAGGCGATGAGAGGGAACACGGCTCCTGGTCCAAGCGGCTTCCCCGTCACTTTCTACAAGAAATTCAGGCATTTAGTGGGGTCCCAATTCGTGAATCTGGTCTAGGAGTTTACGCTCGGTAGAATTGACGTGAAATGTTTGAACTACAGGGTTTTGGCCCTTCTTCCCAAAGTCCAGGGTGCAGACAATATCTGGCAATTCCGCCCCATTACTCTCATCAATGTGAGCTTTAGGCTCCTCGCAAAAGGGTTTGCGACGCGCCTTGCTCCGGTTGCCAATAAAGTGGTGGACCCCTGCCAAACCGCCTTTATCCAGCGATGAAGTATTTTGGATGGTGTTGCAGTCCTCCATGAGGTTCTTCATGAGATTTGGCGAACCAATGAAGAAGTGTTCATTCTTAAGATAGACTTTGAGAAAGCATACGATCGGGTGAGGTGGGAGTTCTTGGAAGAGGTGCTAAGGGAGAAAGGCTTTGATCCACTTTGGATTAGTTGGATGCGTCAGTTGGTTAGAGGGGGACAAATGGCCGTCAATATCAATGGGCACATTGGTTCGTATTTCAGGAACAAGCGAGGGGTGAGGCAAGGAGATCCTATCTCCCTGCTACTATTTAACATCCTTGTCGATGCCCTGGTTGGCATCCTGAACCAGGCAAAGGAGGCGGGTCACATTTCTGGGGTTTTGTCCACCATCATCCCAGGGGGGATTTCACACTTACAATATGCAGACGACACCCTCATCTTTATAAAGAATTCTGAGAGGGAGATTGTTAACCTTAAATTTTTTGTCATGTGCTTCGAGGAGATGTCGGGTCTTAAAATTAGCTTTGAAAAGAGTGATGCCTTCGTCACTAGAGGAGACCTGGAATCCCAATTCCGGCCGGCCCACATGATGAATTGCGAATTGGGATCTATTCCGATGAAATAATTGGGGTTACCGATCTCTTCTAGGGCTCTTTCTATGGGGGATTTTCAACTAGTGGTGGACAATACTGCGGTTAGGGTGGAACCTTGGCAGGGTAAGCTACTGGCCTCTGCCGGGCGGCTGGTCCTTGTCAATGATTGCCTAACAAACATACCTCTGTTTGTCATGGGCTTTTATCTCCTGAGGGACGGAATCCATGATAAGCTGAATAGGATCCGATCCTGTTTCTTTTGGGCGAAGGAAAACGACAAACAAAAATATCACATGGTTAGTTGGGACAACATTTGTCAGCCCAAGGAAGTGGGTGGCTTGGGGGGTCATTAATACCAAGATAATGAATTGGTGCCTTATGAAAAAATGGGCTTGGAAAATCCTAACCGGCAAGGGGGGCTATGGTTAGATATATTCCATACAAAATACTTACAACCGGGGAGTGTCGAGTTTCGCACTAATGTCAAGTTATCTTAGTTTGCTCGGGATATTAAAAAGGTCCAGCCGTTGCTTCACCTAGGGACAAAATTTGGCGTCCACAATGGCAAAACGGGATGCTTTTGGACGGACCTATAGTGGGGGACGCAAATCTTCAGAGACACATTTCCGCTCCTGTTTACTATCTCAGATAATCCAGATGCAAAGGTCGCGGATATGTGGCGTCAGGGTAGATGGGAACCACGGTTCCGGCGATCTCTAGGACCCTTGGAGGTCTCGGAACAGGAACAGATGCGTGATAACTTACAAGGTTTTCAACTTTTGCCTGGCTAGGACGAGGTGAGCTGGCGCCTTGAACCTTCGGGGTGTTTTTCTACGGGCCCTTTATATAAGGAGACCTTCAAAAAATACGACTCCATGTGACTTATCGGGGATATGGAAGGCACGGATGCCAGCGAAGATTAAAATCTTCTTGTGGCAGGCGGCGCATAATAGAATCACTAGTGGGGATCAGGTGCAAAAAAGAAGGGGCCTGGGTGATGGTAAATGCATTTGGTGTGGAGAGTGTGAGGACCGCGATCACATCCTATTCAGGTGTATTATGGCTAGATTTGTGTGGAGTGCCGTCCGAGAAGCAACGGGATGCGCTTGGAACCCGAGTGGCTTCTCGGACTTCTAACGTCTAGCGAGTTCCTCAGTAGGAAGGGATGGAAGGATGGCGTGGCTGGGATTTGGGGCCATCGCCTGGGCTCTATGGACTACTAAAAACAAAGCATTGATAGAGGGGCAATTCATTCGTCACCCGACTGACCTTCTATACAAACTGGTGTCTTTCTTGCAGTTGTGGAAATTTCTGGCAAGAACTACGGACAGAGGGCGTGTGGAGGAGCTCGCAAACAAGGTGCGAGCAAAGTGCACTGATCTACGACGGGCATTGTAGGGAGAATACCGGCCGGTGGCCGCCCAAGCTACCCCGACAGCTGCATCCGCCATCTGTGGTGTCTAGTCTAGGTTGCGCGCTGCGCCGCGTCTTGGGGTCGTGGCCTTGTATCCCAGTACCATTTAACTTCTTGTTGTTCTAGTACTTGTTGGACTTCTTAGTTTTAAGGGCTTCATTTTAAGGCCGGACATATGCCTCCGCTCTAAAAAAAATAGTGCAACTGTAGATGATAGCGATTCAAGCTATTCTGATGTGAATCGCTCACAGACGGCAACGACTGAAGATAGTAGGAGACGTATTCCACCCTATGTTAGTTGATGTATGTTTGATGTTCTCTGAATGTTTTTGTAAGCACAAGTTGTACATATGATTCCTGGGTATCGGATTTTATTATTTTAGGTGTTTCTACTAGTTTGTCCTATTTCAAGAAGTCAGATCTTTGGCTCAGGCGATCTTCTTGGTAAGGAAAGATTTAGGTCTAGACCTTAGAACACAAACAATCACGTGCATATGTAGTTGATGAATCTAAGGCGTGATTGTAAGTACAGGAAATTAAAACTCAAAAACTTAGGAAGTAGCTTAGTTACGGACGATGGAACGTAGGGCACTGTGTTAGTTAGGGAAACTTAAACTTACATCACATGTAGTGTCTTGTACCGTTAGAAGAAATTGTATTTACACAACTATTACATATTTTTAGAACGGAATTTACAATATGGATTATTATATCGATAATAAAAATACATGTACTCGGTTATGTATATAATAAGTTAGTTTAGTTCATGAAAAATAGTTAGTGAACTTAACATGAAGGTTATATACAGAAAGAGAATTACATTATGAACTTGACTTCTGAAACTTTAATTTATTTATAAATGCACTATATAAATTTTGACAGACTTCAATGACTGATAGCTCGATCCGAAATAAAATGTATGCATTAGTTACAAAAATTTCAAGTTATCTTATGCAGTGGCATAGTAGCGGATGATTGTATTTGCTAAGTTACTTGGATGTGTAAATAATTGGTTTATTTAATGTTATTGCCATAGTGTATAATCTTGATTTGCGCGTTAATAATCTTTATATTAACAATGAGTTGATCGAATTAACAAATGTTATTGAATTAGGTATTGTGTTAAATTATTTATTAATGTTATATGCTCTGATTATGCAACATTAATGGTATACTTACTTCTTTTATGATCTAGTGATAAAATATGTCGTCTAAGTTAAGTTATTTAGCAAGTGGCACATCGAAATGTAATAGAGATTTAAGATCTTATTACACTGAAGGATATGGGTCAAGCGGAGAAAACGGTAATGAAAAGTGTAACTCTGAATCTAGATTGAAGGTAGACCATGTTCTTGTTGTCTTGAATCGATTTACGTTATACAAGAAATTTATGCTCTGGGAAATCAAATTTTGATGTAGGGTGGAACCCTATACGGCCGATCTTTCACGAAAGGAGCAGATCCCAAACTAAGAACACGAGGGGAAATACGAGGGAAAACACAAGAGAAACACTCAAACCAACGAGATTAGGTCACACATGTGCTAGATCCTCGGAACAGAGAGGAGATATATACAAGATCCACGATCAACAAAGGACGATACAAAGGTAACCGGTTCTTCTCCTAGAGGAGGTCTTGATGGGGCCACCCAAGAGGGGGTCTTGAATCCAAGGGGGATCTTCTCCGTAGAGGGGCCGCGGTCTCTCTCAAGGAGTAGATCCGTATGGATGAGCGAGGCTCTATCTCACAAATGAGCTATCTCAACGCTAACACTAGAAAGAGGGAGGAGGAGGAGTATTTATAGTCTAGGTGGGCGAAGGGGTACATGGGCCTCGGCCCTTTACTGAGCGCAGACAGACGGGGCCGGATGTCCGGGCCTTCAGGAGGAGCCGGATGTCCGGGCTGAGGGGCCGGATGTCCAGGCTGGCGTGGTCGGCCTCGGTGCTCTCTGGATAGACGGGGTCCGGATGTCTGGGCGGAGGCGGGCCGGATGTCCGGAGGCTCGAGACGGGCCGGATGTCCGGGCTAGAGCGCCATTTCTTCTGTCCTCTGGATAGGCTTGTCCAGATGTTCGGGGAGAAGGCCGGATGTCCGGGCTGGTCGTCGGATGTTCGGGCCCTGTAGACTTGGCCGCTGGCTCCTTGACGCTGGTGACGCTTCCAGGGGCCGGATGTTCGGGGTCCTGGCCGGATGTCTGGGTCCTGGGAGTTGTACTTGACTCCTTCCATTGGTTCTCCTCATCCATGAACTTGGCAGCTTGTCCATCTTCACGAGCATCTTTGGGAGGGTCCTCTTGACACCTAATCATGCACAACATATCGGACTTAGGTAGTAGCCATGTCTCGAGTGGATCATATGTGATATCACTAAGCAAGGAAGTCACCTCGTTCTCGATAGCTCTAGCTCGTGCTCGTGTCATAGGTCCTCTTGGCTCTTGATGAGACGATGGTAGGTCCATGGGGATGACCATAGGATGCTCCGCATCATCTCCCCTCCCTTGGGAAAGATCCGATCTCGGATCGAAATCCTCATCACCATGGTATGGGGAGAGATCTTTGACGTTGAAGATGACGCTCACGGAGTACTTGTCGCGTGGGATGTCGATCTTGTAGGCGTTGTTGTTGTAGCGTGCAAGCACCTTGAAGGGTCCATCAGCTCGTGGTAGGAGTTTGGACTTGCATTCGTTGGGGAAGCGGTCCTTGCGAAGGTGTAGCCACACAAGATCTTCAATGTTGAATATCATGGGTTGCTTGTTGACGTTGAGCTTGGTCGCGAGTCGTTGTACTTGGCGCTCGATGGTGTGCCTTGTATCTTCATGCATCTTCTTGAGGTAGTTGACTCGGGCACTCGTGTCCATATTTGTGCGCTCTTGTAGTGGTAGAGGAAGAATGTCCAATGGGGACAACAGTTTGAAGCCGTAGACGACCTCGAAGGGGGACTTGCCGGTAGTCGAATGTCTTGCATGGTTGTAGGCGTACTCGGCGATAGGTAGACACTCCTCCCACTCCTTGATGTTCTTCTTTATCAACACACGTAGTAGAGTGGGGAGCATACATTTCATCACCTCCGTTTGGCCGTCGGTTTGTGGATGGTATGCCGTGGAGAATAGTAGTTTGATTCCGAGCTTGGAGCATAAGGTCCGTGTAGGCGCAAAATTTCCCTACAAAATAAATTTGTAACATGTTAAGCATCGTCTATCTTGTTGCATGGTATGAAATGTGCCATTTTAGGAATCGGTCCACAACAACAAACACATAATCCTTTCCATTTCTAGTCCTAGGCAAACCAAGCACAAAATCCATGCTAATATCTTCCCATGGTTGGTACGGAATTGGAAAAGGCATATAGAGTCCATGAGATTGAGCTTTAGACTTAGCTTTGCGACATGTAGAGCATCGGTTGGTGAAGCGGTTGACGTCGCGAAACATCTTTGGCCAAAAATAGTTCTTGGAGAGCGTAGCAAATGTCTTGTCGCATCCAAAGTGTCCCATGAGGCCTCCTCCATGAGATTCTTGCAAAAGTAACAAACGAAGAGAAGACTCGGGGATGCAATGTTTGTTAGCTCTCATAAGATAATCTTCTTTGATGTAATAGCGTTCCCAAGATGTATGCGTCAAACACTTGGCATAAGGAATATCAAAAGTAGGATCATTCGCATACAAGTCTGTTATGTGCTCAAAACCAATGACATTCAATTCAAGTTGAGTAAAAAGCATGCATATACGGGAAAGTGCATCCGCTACAACATTTTCCTTTCCTTTGATATACTTGATGACATAAGGAAATGACTCAATGAACTCACTCCACTTAGCATGGCGCTTGTTCAACTTAGTTTGACCCTTAAGATATTTAAGCGTTTCATGGTTGATATGGATGATAAATTCGTGAGGGCGAAGGTAATGTTCCCATTCATGCAAAACTCGCACTAAAGCATATAGCTCTTTGTCATAGATGGGGTAATTGAGCTGCGCTCCGGAGAGTTTCTCACTAAAGTATGCTATGGGGCGCTTCTCTTGCGTTAACACACCTCCTATGCCATTACCACTAGCATCGCAATGAATTTCAAAAGGTTTGTCAAAGTTGGGTAATGCAAGCACGGGGGCATGAGTAAGCAAATTCTTAAGCTCATTGAATGCACTATCTTGCGATGGTCCCCAAACAAAGGGTGCATTCTTCTTGCTCAAAGCATGTAAAGGAGACGCAATAGTGCTAAAATCTTTCACAAATCTACGGTAGAAACCGGCTAAACCAAGGAAACTACGCACTTGTTGCAGATTGGTTGGTTGGGGCCAAGTTTTAATAGCATTGATCTTAGATTCATCGACATGAACACCCTTAGAAGATACTACAAAACCCAAGAAAACAAGCTTATCAACACCAAAAAGGCATTTGTCCATATTAGCATAGAGGCGCTCTTTTCGAAGAGTTTGCAACACGGTTCTAAGGTGGGTGACATGCTCTTTGAGAGATTTGCTAAAAACAAGGATATCGTCGAAGTAGACCACAACAAACTCACCAATGTAAGGGCGAAACACATAATGCATAAGACGCATGAAAGTACCGTGTGCTTCCGATAAACCCATAGGCATAACTAACCACTCATACAAACCAAATTTTGTTTTGAAAGCGGTTTTCCATTCATCACCCTCTTGTATGCGTATTTGATAGTAACCACTTTTGAGATCAATTTTGGAAAAAATAGTTGCACTGCTAAGTTCATGAAGCATATCATCAAGGCATGGAATAGGGTACCTATAGCGAATGGTGATAGCATTGATAGGTCTACAATCGGAACACATGCGAAAGCTACCGTCTCGTTTTGGCACAAGAATGACCGGCACGGCACAAGGACTCAAACTTTCACGCACATGTCCATGATCTATGAGATGCTTTACTTGCCTTTGTATTTCTTTGGTTTCTTTGGGGTTGACTCGGTATGGAGCCTTGTTTGGAAGTGGTGCTCCAGGTATGAGGTCGATGTGGTGCTCGATGCCTCGTAGTGGAGGTAGACCCGGAGGTAGCTCGTCGGGGAAAACATCTTGGAACTCCTGCAATAGAGAAGATAACACTAAAGGTAGATTGTGAGAGGTGTTAGTTTTTGGTGCCTCGTCCTTGCATAATAGGACATAGTGCATAACACTTGATGGGTTCTCACACACATCTCTCATCTCACGTTTGGTGGCAAATAGGACTAAGTTCTTCTTGTCGCTCATCGTGGAGGCACTCAATTTTGGCTTGTGGTGCTCACTCTCTTTTTGGTGGTTCGCTCTCTCACTATTCTCTCCATGATGGGTGGCTTGCTTGTCGGCGATCACTTGGCTTGGAGACATAGGTCGTAGCACATACTCCTTTCCTTTCATCTTGAAGCTATAATGATTTGTACGCCTATTGTGGATGACACCTCGGTCGAATTGCCATGGCCGTCCAAGAAGGAGGTGGCAAACGGTCATAGGAATGACATCACACTCCAAAGTGTCTTCATAAGCTCCGATCTTGAAGGAGACTTGTACCCTATGCTCGACTTGCATAGTGCCGGAGCCGCTTAGCCCTTGAACCTTGTAGGGGTGCGGGTGCTTCATCTTAACCAATTGGAGCTTGGAGCATAGTTCTTCACTTGCTAGGTTATGGCAACTCCCTCCATCGATGATGACCTTGACAGATCGTCCATTGATGCCGGCCTTGGTGTGGAAGATATGGCATCTTTGGTCTTCGTCTTGTTGATGTTGAAGAGTCAAGACCTTGGAGACAACAAGAGCGGGGCTCGAATCTTCGTCACAAAAGACTTGATCATCTTCATCTTCGTTCACGCGCCGGTGCATGGCCACTTGCTCAAGGGCTTCCATCTCCTCTTCACTCATGGAGTCATAGGTTCCGTCATCGTTGAGGATCATGGTGCACTTGTTTGTACACTCAAAGGACTTGTGGCCTCGGCCGCCGCATGTGAAGCATTTGAAGGAACTTGTCTTGATGGTCTAATTGTTTGGGGTAGATGATGATGAAGCTTTCGGCTTGAAGTTGCTTGTAGTAGGAGGACGACTTGAGGTTGTCGAAGTTTTCTTGTAAGTTGACTTGTCGCCATTGCTTGTAGATGGCTTGGTTGAGGTAGAAGGTGTTGGAGTCGTTGAAGCTTGATTGTTGGAGAAACCATAGGACTTGGAGGAGAACTTGGCATATTTGAAGTCATCTTGCACTTGACGTTCCGCTTTGGTAGCTTGATGCAGTAGCTCGATGAGGTTCAAGTATGGTTGGAAGTCGGCGATCTTCTTGAAAGGATGATTAAGTCCATTCAAGAAACGTGCCATAGTTTGCTCATCATCTTCCATGACATTGGCTCGTATCATGGCAATCTCCATTTCCTTGTAGTACTCTTCAACGCTTTTGGTTCCTTGCTTGAGGAGTTGGAGTTTCTTGAAGAGGTCACGGTTGTAGTAGGTAGGCACGAAGCGTGCTCTCATGACATCCTTCATTTGCGCCCAAGTAGTGATGGGTGGTTCACCTCTTGCTTCTCATCGCTCAATGACTTGTTCCCACCAAATGAGGACGTAGTCTTGAAATTCAAGGGATGCCATCGCTATCTTCTTCTCTTCTTCATAGTTGTGCAAGCGGAAGATTTTGTCAACCTTCAATGCCCATGATATGTACTCTTCGGGGTCATTGCTTCCGGTGAACTTGGGCATGGTGAACTTTAGCTTGCCGTATCGTTGCTCTTCATTGTGTTGGGGTCGAGGATGATGACGCCCATGTCGTTGAGGATTGACAATCTCATGTTGCTCTTTGCGAGGAGGGTTGTCGACCTCATGTTGCTCTTGTCGTGGAGGATTTCCATTGTTATCTTGTTCTTGGCGAACTTGAGGTTCTTGTCGAGCTTGAGGAGGCGCTTGTTGATCTTGACGAGGAGCTTGACGATGCACACGTGATTGGTAAATCCTCTCTTGATCTTCATCACGAAGCGCTTCTTGATGCTCACGAGCTTGTCGGCCTCGGTTGGCTACTGTTCGACTTGAATCACGAAGGGCACGTTGCGCCTCAAGTGCTTGAGCTTCACGTAGTTATTGGTCTTGTCGTTGTGCCTCGGCATCTTGTGAATCTTGATGTTGTCGCGCTCGCTCCTCTTGTTCTTGTTGTCGTTGGCGTTGCCGTTCTTGTGCTTGCGCGAATGTAGCTTGGTTTTGACGGTGTCCATGCTCTTGAGAGTCAGTGTCGTGTAGAGGATTGCGGTTTGCTTGACGATCTTGACGCGCGGCACGACAAAGAGTGTTTGATGTTGGTGTACTTGAGCCGGAGATAGTGTCGTCGGAGTGTCGACTCGAGCGGCTCCGTCTTGAGTAGGACGAAGTGGTAGAAGAGCGGTTGACCAACAAGGCATGAATCTCGTCCATTCTTGCATCATTCTCGTGCTTGTGTTCGTCGAGCTTGTTGTCGAAGTAGTCTCTTGTACGTTGCTCGGAGAGTCGCAAGTCGGTGGTGAGGTTGTCGATGCGGTCGCTCATTGCTAGTTGCTCTTCATGCAAAGCTCGTTGTGTACCAAATAGGTGTAACTTGGTGACGTAGTTGTTTGGGTCGTCGTCTTGCTCAAGGAAGAGTGGGTTGGTAGAAGTACTTGGCCTATCCATCATTCCAAACAAAAATATGTGAGTGGGAGAAAGAGAAGAACCTATACCAAATGTACCTTGACCGATGTTGAAGATGGATCAATGATCACTCCAATGTGTAACAAGGAAATATCACAATTGGTACCAATTCTTGTCGGTTTCTCACACCTACACAAGTAAAATCTTATGGTGGAGCTCGGTTAGGATGGTGGCACAAAATTTGATGCAATTGTAAGTGAGACTCAATAATGTTGGAAAATATTCACAAATTTGCAAATGCAACAAGTAGACCAATAGCAAGACATGGTACACGGAAACACACACGCAAATAGATAAGTGGGGTCGTGCAACCAAGGAATGAGCCAAAATGTGGATTCCACGAAAATGCTCTTGTTGCACAACACTAGAGAGACGCTAGCACGATTGCACAATAGGCGGATACGAACTTGTGCACAACCTACTAATAAAAAATGCAACGACTTCTATCCCAAGTATGCTATGTGTATGGTATTCCGATGATAGGATCCAAGATGATCGAGTATGACAATCTTAATGTTGTATGATGCTATGGTTCTTGCTTATATGCTCTTTGCTTATCTTTCCCTTTTGCTTAAAAGCTTGTTTTGGCTCTTTTCTCATGCAATGCTTCACGAACCAAGATAGCAATTGTGTATGCGATGACAACTTTGTGACACAAGAGATGATACCAAGATATGCAACACGATGATGTGGTATGTATGCTATGGGAAGTATGATCACTAATGTGCACAAGTCACGTTGCCGGCAATACTCAAAGGCTAGTCTCGATGGGTAAGCTACGCAAAATGGTCTATGGTGGTTATCAATGCAATTGCAAGAAAGTATGATGATATCATGATACCAAGATGAGGTTACCGTCATTGATGACGAATCCGTGGTGAAGATGAGCAGCGGTGGTGCGATGTTGAATGTACCTAAATAGCCGAAACACAATAGGACACGGGAACCGCAACTCAAATTCTCAAAGCAAAAACATGACAAAATTGTCGGAGGTGGTTGCGGGAAAGCTATGGTGGTGAAGCGGAAGTGGGCACCGGGTCAAAATTTGACGAAAGTTAGGCAGAAAGGAAGCGGTGGATGGAAATGCTGCTGTCAGGGGCCGGATGTCCGGGCTGGATGAACGGATGTCCGGGGTGGCCGGATGTCCGGGCTATCGGGTCGGATGTTCGGGCTCTGGATCCGTGGATGAACTCGATGAACTTCGCGTAGGGAGGTCAAATCTGGGGCAAAATTCGGGAGATTTTGAGGATGGAAATTGGGGAAAAGATGGGGGAAAGCTAGATCTACTTCCAAACACGAAATCCGCAGATCTAATCCAACAAAACTTCATCACACCAACAAATCACAAAAAAAATTGGGGCTATTTTTGTGGGGCAATTTTTGAATTAGGGACAAAATCAACAAAACTAGGCTAGAAAACAAAGAGAGGGGGCTCTGAAATCGTGATCAACGTGGCTCATGATACCAAGATGATGTAGGGTGGAACCCTATAAGGCCGATCTTTCACGAAAGGAGCGGATCCCAAACTAAGAACACGAAGAACACGAGGGGAAACACGAGGGAAAACACAAGAGAAACACTCAAACCAACGAGATTAGGTCACACATGTGCTAGATCCTCGAAACACGAGAGGAGATACAAGATCTACGATAAAAAAAGGACGATACAAAGGTAACCGGTTCTTCTCCTAGAGGAGGTCTTGATGGGGCCACCCAAGAGGGGGTCTTGAATCCAAGGGGGATCTTCTCCGTAGAGGGGGCGCAGTCTCTCTCAAGGAGTATATCCGTATGGATGAGCGAGGCTCTATCTCACAAATGAGCTATCACAACGCTAATCCTAGAAAGAGGGAGGAGGAGGAGTATTTATAGTCTAGGTGGGCGAAGGGGTACATGGGCCTCGGCCCTTTACTGTGTGCAGACAGACGGGGCCAGATGTCTGGGCCTTCAGGAGGAGCCGGATGTCCGGGCTGGCGTGGTCGCACTACAAAAAAAAGACACATCCGTGACATTTTGGGCCGAACGAATTTTTTTCCTGTCATACTTATGACACTTCTATGACGATAATTGTGACAAAACCCGGTATCCTACTTCTATGACAGAAAATGGGCTTTTCGTCCTGGACGGGCCGGAGACGCAGCTGCATGACATTCTTTGGGCCTTCCATGAAGGAAAAAGCCATGGTAGAAGCGAGGGCGAGAAAAATATCAGGGAGTTCCCAGTTACGGTGGGTGGCCGGGGCCGAGCGATGCGCGTTTCTCTCGTACGTACGCGCGTGTGTGCGAGGCGTTGCGCTCTAGCTGAACCCGAGTGAAGCATTGGGCTCTGACTGAACCCGAGCGATTGCACTGCAGGGTACACGTTACTGAACCCGAGCGATCGATCGATGGCTGTTAACTGAACCCGATCGAGCGATTCCTTCGCTACTGCTGCTAACTGAAGCCGATCGATGCTGCCTCTGGATGAACAGTGAGCGTTGTTGGGGGGTTTGGATGAACAGTTCCCGGTGGGGGTTGGATGAACAGGAACCCGTGGTAGTAGAGGCCGTTGCCGCTGGATGAATAGTACCCCGATCGATCGAGCCGGTGGATGAATAGGACCCCGTGGAGGGCTGGATGAACAGGACCCCGTGGAGGGCTGGATGAACAGGACCCCATGGAGGGCTGGTTGAACAGTAGCCGGTGGAGGGCTGGATGAACAGTAGCCCATGGAGGGGTGGTTGAACAGGACCCGCGTGGAGAGGGCTGGTTGAACAATAGCCGGTGGAGGAGCGCGCGGTGGAGGCTGGATGAACAGGAGCCCGTGGAGTCTCGTTTTGTGGTACGCCACACCCCTCCCGATGAACAGGACCCCCGTTTCGACCATAGCGCTCCAACACAAGTCCGTTTCCTTCGTTTTGCGGTAGGCCACACCCCTCCTGATCAACAGGACCCCGTTTCGACCGTAGGAGGTCCGTTTCCTCCGTTTTGCGGTACGCCAGACCCCTCCAGATGAACAGGATCCCGTTTCCATCGTGCCTGGTCGAACACAAGACCATTTCCTCCGTTCTGCGGTATGCCAGGCCTCGTTTCCATCGGCTGTTCCGTCCAAGCCGGTTGGCTCCCGATGAACAACATGCGTTTCGTTGCCTCCCGATGAACACGGCGCATTCCGTTGCCTCCCCATGAACACGACGACGACGCAGTTTCTCCGTTCCGACCCAGCCACAGCCATGTACACGAGCCCTAGCCTGCGCGAGTAGGCGTTCGAGACCCCACCCGTATGTACGTACGTGGCCGTATTTACTTTCTTGCACCCGGGCCGTTGTACGTACGTGTACATGCTACGTGCGCGCCTCTACTACCACACGTGCGCGCCTCTGCATCGACCAGTATGTACGTATATGTTCGCGACCAGAATGACATCGCTACGTACGCTTCGACCAGGTGGGTCCCGACTGTCAGGCACTTCCTTGCGTGCGAAGATGTAGCTGGTGGGTCCCAGCAGTCAGGGGGGAAACGTTTTTTTCGCGAAATACGGTGGCCCGTCCGGTGGGTCCCTACTGTCAGGTGGAGGAATGATTAGTTTGCGCGTAATAAGGAAGCACTTCCTTGCTGCGGCCGTGGACCTAGCTGTCAGCCTCTCCACATACAGTACTCTTCCGATGGAAGTCATTCCTTGACCACGTTGAGCACGCCGCGCTGAGAGCACCAGGGCGGTGGACGACGGCGAGGACTAGGAAGGGGACGACGCGGAGCCGGGGAAGACGCAACAGTGGATGCCCACGCGGAGAGGAGTACGAGGGTTCACTGGTTCGGCTGCGGTGTGAGGCTGCCATCGCCGCAGGGCCTGGCCAGCGGTGGGAGTAGTAGGGGGCAGTGAGGTTTCCGCTGCAGCACAGCCAGCCACAAGAGGCAGGAGCAGGCGGTCTCGCCGGCGCTGGTTTGGGTGGCTGGTGCAAGAAGATCAGCGATTGAAGAAGTAGCAGGACCGTTTGATTCAAATCCAACGGTTACTGCTGCTAGAATCGTTTGTTGACTAAGTTGACAAGCCCTGCGTACACGTCAACTTAGTAGGCCCACAGGTCAGCCTCCCAACCGGTGCGCCCCAAATGTCAGTGGGAGGAATCATTTTTTTCGCGTAATAAGGAGGCAGTTGATTACGTGTGGCCAGGCCAGCGGAGGTAGTAGGGTGGGCCGGTGAAGCCTGCGCGGCATCACAACGGACCACAAGAGGTGGGAGCAGGCAGTCCCGCCGGCGCTAGTTTAGGCGGCTGGAGTAGGAAGATTAGAGATTGAAGAAGCACGTCGGCCATTGGATGGACATCCAACAGTCACTGCTGCTAGAATCGTGTGTTGACTGACAAAGCCTTGCGTAAACAAGTCAGCCTCGAAATCTGTGGCGTGTACAACCCATTTGCTATTATTTTTATAAATTTTACTCATTTTCAAATTCATATGGAATTTATTACAGCCCATTTTCCATTTTTAGAATTGCTGCCCATTTTCTCGTCAGTACCAGGGTTAAAAAATTAAACTAAATACGTGCGAAATTTTGAAAATTCGCAAATTTTTGCTAGGTAACAAAATATTCTTAATCCCAAAATTAGTAGCCATACTAAAACAAATTTAAAAATAAATTAGTACTATGTCATGTTAAATCCAATGGAATATAAAATATCAGTGAAGAACAAAAACAAAAAAAGAAACTGATTTCCCATTTGCTACAATGTTTTTGGAATTTTCAACCCCTTTGATATTACTTTTAACAGACACTGACCATACTCTTTGGCCAGGCCGAAATGCATCCCTCCTCATCTTGAAAGATTTGCAGCCCAGTAAGTCGGAGAAAACAAATGGGCCTAGCTTGGGTATTCTTCAAAAAGAAATACTGGGCTACCTATTTTCCCAAAGAAAAAACTGCTGGGCTGGTCATGTTGTTAGACGGGCCGCAGAGACCGCACAACCCATTTTATAGCATGCTCCTCCGAATTACTACTAAAAAAAGTTGTGCAATTCTGTCGTTAATTGACTATACGTTGAAAATGATGTGGGTCCCAGATATCAGCAGGGTGGATTAGAGTAAAAAACGACGGGTGCATCTGAGTAGTAAAAGAGGCACTTGCTTGTGTTCGGGAGTGGACCTGGTGGGTCCGTACTGTCTCACAACTACAGTCCTCTCCCGATTCACTATGTTGACAGGGCCGGACGGCGGTGCCGCGGCGAGCGCACCAAGGCTATCGTGGTTTTGTCACGGCAGATGTCCTAGAGAAAGGACTTAGTCATGGAGCCATCGCTACGGGTTAGCTTAAAGGGGTTAAAGCGTACAAGGGACGCAAGAGAGTTTTATACTAGTTTGGCCCCTTACGATGAAGGTAAAAGCCTACGTCTAGTTGTGATGGAATTGATGGGGTTTCGATTACCAGGGAGCGAATACGCTTTGCCTGAGTCCCGAGGTGTTGTCTGTTGTCCCTGAACCGCCGCCGGGTCGTCCCCTTATATACATGGGTTGACGCCCGTCGGTTTACAGACTCCGAGGCCGGCTCATAATCGTGTCCGGCTCGGTCTCTGCTACCTCTATCTTACAACACAAATTTACATATCAATGCCGGTTTGTGTCTACGGGTCTTAAACCAGCTTTGGGCCTTGGGCCTTCATGAAGCGTCACCGTCTGTCTTCATAGGCTTCAGATACAGATGAACTACTTATGGGGTTAACCCGGCCTCTCCTGGCCGGTTTACGCCCAGTGGTAATATCCCCAACATTAGGCCCCAGATTGATTTGAACTGGTTCATGTTAATCCTCAATACTTAAGAAATTTGCTTCTTCAACATCTTCATATAATCTTGTAAACCGTCGTGATGTCATCTTTTAGGATCATGGTAAACCGCCGTGACGTCACCTGCTATTTAAAACTCCGTATAATCCACCTTCATTAATGAGCCTCCGACAATTGAGGCGACAGCTCCGCCTCATATCCAAAAAAAATATTTGGCTCCTCGATTTTCGCGCCTGTCATTTATCTCCCTTATAAATAGGGCCTGGGGGTCTTTCCATTTTCCCCCTCGTACCTCTTCGCATCATCGTCATCCTCGCGACGCCCGAGCCTTCGACCTCAGCCGCCGCCGTCGACCTTCGACTGCTGCACCAACCTTGGCCGCTGCATCGACCTGAACGTACCAGAGCTCCTCCGCGCGCCGCCGCTGCTCGACAGCCTCCGTAAGTCTCCCCTTCTCTTACCATAGATCTGCACTTAGGGTTTTTGTCGTTCATCAGTGTTCTTCGCCCGAACCTTCTTTATCCTTACTTATATCCATGGATTAGATCCAAGAACCGCATAGATCTCGCGTGGTGGTAGTTTTAGCACCTGTTTGATATCCAACTCATCTCGTTTAAGTAGAAAATCCCATCTGAATCTTCATCAACTGCTTCGGTACCAATATTTAGGTCTGAATATATTTTCATTTTCTGACATGCGGTAGATCCAAAATTACAATGCCAACTTGTGAAACCTGTTTTTCTCTTCACTTATACATCCTTAACACCAGATTGGGCAGTTTTAACTTTATATACAAAATGATGACCCAGTAGATACCATTAGTCCCGTGTTGAACCGCCAATGCATTACACTGTTTCCATTGTCAGACTTCGGTTTACGAATAACCAAATCCGGTTTGTCAATATGCTTGTATCCTCATACCGCTGTATAGTTGTCCACTGTAATTCTTAAACCGGCAATAATCATGTTTCAGATTTCCCTTGTCATGGCCAAGCAAGTCTATGAATGCAATTGGGCTCCCTCTCGAGTAACCGAGGAGCAGTTAAGCAACCTTGTAAAAATGGGTGCTTTAGCTAAAAAATATGTCATCCACTGGAGGGTCCCTGGCCCGGAAAATCCTCCTACACCCAAGGATGGAGAGGTAGTCGTATTCGCTGATCATCTCGGACGAGGTTTTAGCCCTCCCGGTTCAAAAAATTTCCGGGATGTACTGGCCAATTTTCAGCCGCGCCCTCAAGACATCGGTCCCAATTCTATGACCAACATCTGCCACTTCCAAGTATTTTGTGAGGTTTATCTGCAAGAGGAACCTTCAGTCGAACTGTTTAGGGATTTCTTTCACTTAAACCGTCGCACATAATTCTCAGATGGACCCAATACGGAATTGGGCGGAATGGCGGTTCAAAAAAGGAAGGAAGTCACCTTCCCTCATCCCAAACTCCACAGTCACCCCAAAGAGTGGAACTAGACTCGGTTTTACTGCATGGATACATCTCCATCTGATGAGAACCCCCTACCGGGTTACTGCCCTGAACGCCTTAGCAACACACATCCTTTTCCTCAAAGGTTGATAGCAAGAGAAAGGGCCAACTATGCTCCCCAGTTATCAAAGCTCAGAGCCTTCATGGCGAATGGTCTGACAGGAGTGGATGTTGCTCGTTGCTGGATAAGCTGGTGTATTCTGCCCTTAAGCCGGCGCCCCGGTTTGATGTGTGAGTACACGGGGAGTTTGAAGGATGCTCAGCGGCACATTGACATTCAGCTCACAGATGCAGAAGTCACTGAAGCTGTAAAAAAGATACTGAATGAACCGGAGGCTGTCTGTGCCCAAACCGGACTACTCCCTTTCTACACCTTCAACAAACCGCCAGCTGTAAGAATCATATAAACTTTTTATCTGACGTTGCTTCTGTCCAAATATTCTCTGACAGTGTGATTATTTTCTGACAGGGTGACGACCCGTTCTGGAACAAGAAACCGTCACAAGACAAACCGGCGAAGCTGCAAGACAAACCGGTCAAGCCAGTTCGTCCGAAGACCAAGGTTATTAAAAAACCTGCCAAGAGAAGGACTACTGCATCCTCCGATCCACCAGCCGATGATGATGTGGGTAATCCGGAACCATAGGTAGAACTTGACTCTCTTGGTTCATTTTTCATACGTCTCATTGACAATGATTATTATCAGGACGGCGCTGAAGGCAGTCATGCTGAGGACGTAGAGGTAACCATTCTTTCCTCCGATTCACATCCTCTGCCAACATAAAAAATCCGTCAAGCAAACCGGAAAGTAAAATTTTCTCACCCTCTTGCTTATTTGGACCCAAACTTTCTTTTGAAGACGCAGCAGCACGAGGCTCGCCGTACAACCCGGCACAGCGGCCAGGTAGTTACCTCCGCCGGTTTACCGAATAGTCTGGTTCGGAAACGCCGACCAGAGGTCTCTTATCCCATTGATACTTCATGCCCAAAAGCAGGTTGTTTTCGCCATCGTCTTAACCCGTCTGATTCAAATTATCAGGGTACTTCTCATTCATCCTCTGGCGAGTCATCGGCCACACAGCTTCCACCCCTCAAAACAGTTCCTGGGTGAGCTATGCACATGTCTTTATTCTTGATGTGTGATCTTTACATACTGTACTGATCCTTATGTCTATCTTTTCTCAGCGCCAAGCCAAGACCCAGCAAGAAGGCTCGGTTAAACAAACCGGCTGATGATAATGTAGCTGCTGAACCGGAAGCAACTCCAGATCCGGAAGAAACCGAAGCTGACGATATGCTTAATGATCCGCCGCCTCAAGACCATGACTTCCTTGCCGAACAAGTGCAA
The DNA here is from genome assembly GCF_002575655.3 of Aegilops tauschii subsp. strangulata. Lineage (NCBI taxonomy): Eukaryota > Viridiplantae > Streptophyta > Magnoliopsida > Poales > Poaceae > Aegilops > Aegilops tauschii. The sequence continues at coordinate 86,336,985 of NC_053038.3, forward strand.
GTTGACACTACCAGCCATGCAGAACGGCCAACCAGCCCTGTCCGAATTGATGAATAACCGGCCAGCCCGGTTAAAGGTACTGATAAACCGCCAACTCCAGCAAAGGCTGCTGATGACCAAGATGATGATGTTATGATTACTGGCACTGGCCACACCACTCCTGGCAACCCTGTCGCTTTGTCAAAGCATACCGCCAAGGAGGAGCTTTCTGCTATCGGCAAAGGCAAGTGGAATGCCGATTTATCAAGCTACGCCAATCTCAATGCTCAAGACATTCACTCTGGCTTCTTGAACCGTCTGTATACCAGCCGTGATTATGAAGCTAGTTTGGTAAACTTGATGAAGGAGCGATATGAGGTAACTACTATTTTTCTCTTTTGTCCAATTGCAGTTTATCAACTCCTAGTAGCTCCCAAGTGACGGTTTATGACACCAAGCTAAACCGGGACTTTTGTCATAACTTAACTTTGCATGTTTAGCCTCCAGGGACCGGATTACCTTTTTAAGATGAACCGGTTCCTTAAAATTTGCCATACTGCTCTTTCACCGGTATAGCCCCCAAGGGCCGGTTTAATTTTATAAAGATGAACCGGGACTGTAGAAGAATTCCCATACCAACAGTTTTTGAGTAAACACACATTAGCCCCCAAGTGCCAAGATTAATACTTGTATTGTGCTTGGGACTTGTAGAAATGTCTAATAAGGAGCAAATATGCATTAGCCCCCAAGTATCAAGGGGATAACTTGTTATGTGCTTGGTACTTCAAATATGTACTGTCAACTCATTATGTATCTGTCTCTTTATAGGCTGAGATGAGCAAGAAGGAAAGCCAAACCGCTAATCTGCAAGAGAACATCAAGTCCCAACAGGCCGAAACTTCCAAAGCAAAAAATGAACTGACAAGCGCCTTAGCCGCTATGGAAAAGCTAAAGGAGAGCTTTGCCAAGGAACGGGCGGATTGGAACACAGAGAAATCCGCTTTGCTGAAAAGAGCCGAGGACGCAGAAGCAGCTCTCAAACCGGTGGTAGACGGGCTGACTGGTGTAAAGCGGCAAGTACATGCGATGACCGCTGCTGTGTTTGGTAAGCATCTTTTCCTTAATACTTTCAACATATCTTCCCATGCGCTGCCGGTTTACTGATGTTTGCAATGATGCAGGAACTCGCATTAGTCATCTGGGCTCTGATGTTCAGAAGAAGCTGAAGGCTGCCTAAACACGCTGATAGAACAACTGTATACCGGTGCTCAACGAATTATCTGCACCGCTTCTCACAATAAACCGCCCCCGACTTTAATCAAGGATACCTTAGACAGGCTATCTATGCTGCCTGCCCGGGTAGAAGAGCTAAAGAGGTCTGCTGCAAGGGCTGGCGCTCTGACCGCTCTAACCCGGGCAAAGGCGTGGGTGCCTGATCTTGATCCGGTGGACGTGGCTAAAGGCTTCCCAAGCTTAAAAGAAGATGGATCAGAATTTGGCCAGGAGGATCTCCTCGCCATAAACCGGGAAGTACATCCACTGGCCTGTCAACTGGCTGAAGAAGTTGATCTCTTACACTATCACGCAAGCTATGATGAAAAGAATAGACGGGTTGCAGCGCCAATTCCAGAAGCGCAAAGTCTGATCCCTCCAATCCGTAAGCACACTTATGCCCCTGATATTGAACCGTCAACCCTTATAAGCGACGAAGCTGTGTTCCAAGCTTTAACTGGGATCGACTGGACAACTGTTGACTTCTAGCCGCTGGGTAGAGACGAAGAAGATGAACCGGTGCAAGATGATCCGCAGCCGTCAGGTCAAGCTGACAAGCAATCGTAATCCGGGGGCCGGTTTAATCTTTCACTTGCTGCAATGCTTACCGAGAAACAATTATTCTTTTGGGCACTGAAACGCCTTGTAATAGGCTAGTTAAAACACTTTGTCTATTATGCCTTCGTGCATATTTATCTGCAACTGATGCGTGTTAATCCGCCATGCTTAAGATATGATGTTCATAATCCATAGCTATTTATTCAAGTCGTTCCTGCAGATAAGAAGCTTAAAGCACCCTGGCGGTTTACCACCGGGCGGGTCACGATACCCAAATATATATATGACCAAGGTTTATAACCAAGGTTGTAAAAGATAATCAAATATGGAAATATATGATACATGTGACCTTTAGACATAGTGTTGGCTGACCAACCTTGTAATGAGGGTAATAACCCTAATCCGGAGTAAAAGTAACTCCTGTTATATGATGCCGGTTTACAATAAAACCGTTCCGGGTTGTGATAAACACCAGTTTATTCCATACTGGTGACTATGAGTCAAAACCAGGCCGGGCTGATAGTCTCCGGATTATAACTTGATCATGTACTGCCAACTTGTAGTTGATAGCCTAACCGGGTTGATAAACACCGGTTTGAAAATGTCACAAATGTTATGAAAACGAAGAAAATTCAGCAAAAGGCAAATAAAAACCGTTGTAGTCGAGGCTTTTCACGGGCTGCCAGGCCCCAAATTTGATCAAGAGGTGTAGCTATGGTTCGGGTTCGACCAAGCCCCCAAGTGATGCGGTGGCATTACGCCGATCAAGAGGTGTAGCTATGGTTCGGGTTCGACCAAGCCCCCAAGTGATGCTGTGGCATTACGCCGATCAAGAGGTGTAGCTATGGTTCGGGTTCGACCAAGCCCCCAAGTGATGCTGTGGCATTACGCCGATCTAGAGGTGTAGCTATGGTTCGGATACGGCCAAGCCCCCAAGTGATGCTGTGGCATTACGCCGATCAAGAGGTGTAGCTATGGTTCGGATACGACCAAGCCCCCAAGTGATGCTGTGGCATTACGCCGATCAAGAGGTGTAGCTATGGTTCGGATACGACCAAGCCCCCAAGTGACCTAATATTAAGCTTTGAAAAGCTAAATAAAGGGGTAAACCGGACGCCGCTTTGTAAGCTCCATGTAACCACACATGATATAAGAAAACAACACATACCCCGCTTTAGCTGAGGTTCCGGTTTATTATATTGATCATAATATATACAATGTCATAATATGTACATAAGCAGAGCCTGTAGCTCAAGTATAGTAGGGCCAAAGATGAGCAATATTCCACGGCCGGTTGGTCTCCTCCTCCGATTTACGTGAGTCTTTGTGCTCTCGAACATCAATTAGGTAATACGACCCGTTGTGTAGATTCTTGCTGACCACAAAGGGTCCTTCCCAAGGGGGGGATAGCTTGTGCATATTCGTCTGATCCTGGATGAACCGAAGCACCAAATCACCTTCTTGAAAGGTTTTGGTTCTAAACCGGCGGCTATGATAACGACGCAGATCTTGCTGATAAATCACCGAAGGGCTGCCGCCATGTCACGCTCCTCATCTAACAGGTCAAGAGCTTCCTACCGTGCCTTCTCGTTGTCAGCTTCAACGTATGCCGCTACACGAGGTGAGTCATGACGGATGTCACTAGGAAGAACCGCTTCCACTCCATAAACCATGAAGAACGGTGTATATCCTGTCGATCTGTTGGGTGTGGTATTGATGCTCCATAACATTGAAGGTAGCTCCTCAACCCAACAACCCGGCGTCCATTGCAAAGGAACCATAAGCCGGGGTTTGATGCCTCTCAAGATCTCTTGATTGGCCCTCTCCGCTTGACCATTGGACTGAGGATGAGCCACCGATGACACGTCAAGCCGGATGTGCTCACGTTGACAGAACTCCTTCATGGCACCCTTAGACAGATTGGTACCATTGTATGTTATAATGCTGTGTGGAAAGCCAAACCGGAAGATCACCTTTTTGATGAATTGAACCGCCGTGGCTGCGTCACACTTACTAACTGGCTCTGCCTCCACCCACTTCGTGAACTTATCAACCGCCACCAAAAGGTGGGTCTTCTTGTCCTTGGACCTCTTGAAAGTCCCAACCATATCCAGCCCCCAAGTTGCAAACGGCCAGGTGATTGGAATCATCCTCAATTCTTGATCTGGTACATGAGCGCGCCTTGAGAATTTCTGACAACCATCACATCTTTTGACCAAGTCCTCGGCATCAGCATGAGCTGTCAACCAATAAAAACCGTGACGAAACGCCTTGGCCAGCAAAGATTTTGAACCGACGTGGTGACCACAATCTCCTTCGTGGATCTCACGCAAAATTTCATGGCCTTCCTCAGGAGACACACAGCGTTGAAACACCCCTGTCACACTGCAATGATGTAACTCTCCATTGATAATAGTCATGGACTTGGACCGCCGGGTTATCTGCCTGGCCAAAGTTTCATCCTCTGGTAACTCGCCCCGGTTTATATATGCCAGATATGTAACCGTCCAGTCCGGGATAACATGAAGAGCCGCCACCAACTGGGCCTCCGGATCAGGAACAACCAAATCCTCTTCACCAGGGAGCTTGATGGACGGATTATGCAAAACATCCAGGAAGACATTAGGTGGAACCGGTTTACGTTGGGAACCCAGGCGGCTTAAAGCGTCCGCCGCTTCATTCTTCTGCCGGTCCACATGATCCACCTGATAACCCTTAAAGTGACCTGCAACAATATCCACCTCACGACGATATGCTGCCATTAGTGGGTCCTTGGAATCCCAAGTGCCGGACACTTGTTGAGCCACCAGATCCGAGTCACCAAAGCACTTAACTCGGCTTAGGTTCATCTCCTTAGCCATCCGAAGACCATGGAGTAAAGCCTCATATTGAGCTGCATTATTAGTGCAAGGGAACATTAAACGGAGAACATAACAAAACTTATCACCTCGTGGGGAAGTTAATACGACTCCAGCCCCCGAGCCCTCCAATTGCCTGGACCCATCAAAATGAATAGTCCAATAAGTGTGATCCGGCTTCTCCTCTGGCGCTTGTAATTCTGTCCAATCATTAATGAAATCCACAAGTGCCTGAGATTTGATCGCCGTTCGGGGTATGTACTTCAACCCGTGAGGCCCGAGCTCGATAGCCCACTTAGCAATTCGACCAGTTGCTTCCCTGTTCTGGATGATATCCCCCAAAGGAGCAGAGCTGACCACCGTGATGGGATGACCTTGGAAATACTGCTTAAGCTTCCGGCTTGCCATGAAAACCCCATACACCAATTTTTGCCAATGCGGGTACCTCTGCTTGGACTCAATAAGTACCTCACTGATATAGTAAACCGGCCACTGAACCGGATATTCCTTTCCTGCCTCCTTGCGCTCTACCACAATAGCCACACTAACAGCCCGAGCATTAGCTGCCACATATAGCAACAATGGTTCTTTGTCCACTGGAGCAGCGAGAATCAGCGGATTAGCCAGCTGCCGCTTTAAGTCCTCAAATGCTTCATTAGCAGCGTCACTCCAGACGAAGTTATCTGTTTTCTTCAGCATCTAATATAAAGGGATGGCCTTCTCGCCAATGCGACTGACAAACCAGCTCAATGCGGCAATCCGGCCTGCCAGGCGTTGAACATCATTGATACACTTCGGTTTAGCCAAGGAGGTGATGGCTTTGATTTTTTTCGGATTAGCTTCAATGCCCCTGTTAGATACCAAAAAACCCAAGAGCTTGCCTGCAGGTACACCAAAGACGCACTTGGCCGGATTAAGCATCATTTTATAAACCCGCAGGTTATCAAAGGTTTCCTTTAAGTCATCAATCGATGTCTCCTTTTTCCTTGATTTTACCACAATATCATCCACATAGGCGTGAACATTGCGGCCGATCTGTTCGTGCAGACAATTCTGCACACACCTTTGATAAGTCGCCTGGGCACTCTTGAGCCCAAAGGGCATGGATATATAGCAGAAGGCTCCAAAGGGAGTTATGAAAGCTGTCTTCTCCTGGTCCTTAACTGCCATTTTGATTTGATGATAACCAGAATATGCATCCAAAAAACTTAAACGCTCACAACCCACCGTAGCATCAATAATTTGATCAATGCGGGGAAGGGCAAAAGGATCTGTTGGACAAGCTTTGTTGGGATCTGTGTAGTCCACACACATACTCCAAGTGCCATTCTTCTTGAGGACCAACATCGGATTAGCCAACCACTCAGGATGGAATACTTCAACGATAAATCCAGCTGCCAAGAGCCTGGCTACTTCTTCTCCAATAGCTTTGCGTCTTTCTTAATTGAACCGGCGAAGAAACTGCTTCACCGGTTTATACTTGGGATCAACATTGAGAGTGTGCTTAGCGAGTTCTCTCGGTACACCTGGCATGTCAGAAGGCTTCCATGCAAAGATGTCCCGATTCCCACGGATGAACTCGACGAGCGCGCTTTCCTACTTCGGATCCAAGTTAGCGCTGATGCTAAACTGCTTGGACGAATCGCCAGGCACGAAGTCAACAAGCTTAGTCTCATCAGCCGATTTAAACTTCAGGGCAGGATCATGCTTTGTAGTTGGTTTCTTTAATGAAGTCATATCTGCCGGATCAACATTATCCTTGTAATACCTTAGCTCTTCTGTTGCACAAACCGACTCAGCATAAGCCGCATCACCTTCTTCACACTCCAGAGCAATCTTGCGGCTTCCATGCACGGTTATAGTTCCCTTGTGACCCAGCATCTTGAGCTCTAGATAAACATAACAAGGCCGTGCCATAAATTTAGCATAAGCTGGCCGTCCAAATAAGGCATGATACGGGCTACTGATTTTCACCACTTCAAAGGTCAAGGTTTCTGATCTCGAGTCATGCTCATCTCCAAAAGCCACCTCCAGAGCTATTTTACCAACAGGATATGCCGACTTACCAGGCACCACACCATGGAACACCGTATTGGACGGTTTAAGATTTTTATCTGTTAACCCCATGCGACAGAAAGTTTCATAATAAAGGATATTGATACTACTCCCTCCATCCATGAGCACCTTAGTGAACTTATAACCTCCCACCTGAGGTGCCACCACCAGAGCCAGATGACCCGGATTGTCAACCCGGGGTGGATGATCTTCTCTACTCCACACAATCGGCTGCTCGGACCAGCGTAAATAACGGGGCACCGCCGGTTCAACGGCATTCACCGCCCTTTTATGAAGCTTCTTATCGCGCTTGTCCAAGCTAGTGGTAAAGACATGATACTGTCCGCTATTCAACTGCTTCGGGTTGCTCTGGTAACCCGACTGCTGCTGCTGATTGCCCTGATGATTATAGCCACCTTGATTGCCCTGATTACTTTGATTGTTATGTCCACCCTGATTACCATGGAAGCCTGAACCGGAATTCCCTCCACCATAACCCGGCCCATGAGATCCGGGGCCCGAACTGCCTCGTGGTCCATGATCATACTGGAAATAATCAGAATTTTTGAACTCTTACATGATGTAACAATCTTTGCAGAGGTGCGTGGACGGGTTCTCCTTCGTCCCATGCTTTGGGCAGGGTTGGTTCAACAGATAAGACAAACGGTCCGGATTAGGAATGGCCTTCCATCGCGCTGGGGCGGCTTATCCTTACGCCGCTGGCCCTTGTCATGTGTATTAGTGTTAGCCACAAGTCTAAACCGTGGTCCGCTTTACGCTTGCCGCCGTTTCCATGACCCGCCGGGTTGTGGTGCTGCCCCTTGGCGTTGCCGCTCTTCTTTCCCTTCCCTGTCTTATCATCGTCAGACTCGGGATCCTTAGTACTATCAGAATCGGCATACTTCACCAGTGCAGCCATGAGGGTTCCCATGTCATTACAATGACGTTTGAGCCGTCCCAACTTCAACTTCAGGGGTTCAAACCGGCAATTGCCTTCCAAGGTTAAAACTGCGGTGTCAGCGTTGATGCGGTCCGATGAATGCAAAATCTCCGAAACCCGGCGCACCCAATGGATTGTTGATTCTCCTTCCTCCTGGACACAGGTAGCTAAGTCCACAATTGACATGGGCTGCTTGCATGTATCCTTGAAATTCTGAATAAACCGGGCCCTCAGTTCGGCGCATGACCTCATAGAATTAGCCGGTATGCTCTTTAACCAAGTGAGGGCTGTCCCTTCTAGCATCATGGTGAAGTATTTCGCACAAGCCGCATCATCCACATCCAGCATCTCCATGGCCATCTCGTAGCTTTCAACCCATGTTTCTGGGGATAAATCGGCGGTGTAATTCGGCACCTTGCGCGGGCCCTTGAAATCCTTGGGCAGGCGCACATTGCGCAACGCTGGGACAAGACAGGGCACTCCCAAGGAACTAGAGGTAACTCCTGGTTCCACTGATGTGGTTGGACGAACCGGAGTAAGCTGACAGGCTTCATGATGCGCCGCTAACTCGGCCTCTCTGCGTGCCCGAGCCCGGTTCACCACCTCCTGAGCATCACCAGCACCACCCGTCGGGTTATTGCCACGGGGCTGATCACGGTTCCGCGCATTGCTTGACACTGCCGGTTCATCCATACGCCTGCTGTAACTCCTGCTTGGACGGGGAGTGGAATGAATCCGATCGCGACTATACGAATAAGCCTCCTGTTGAATCAAGGCTGTCTGAAGAAGCTCCTTAACCCGACGTGTCTCGACTGCCGCTGGAGAATCGCCTTCGATCGGGATGGCCGCCAGCCGTGAAGCGGCAGCGACAATGCTGTCCATTGGGTTAGAATAATGACCCGGTGGTGTGGGGACATGCGGTGCCACAATATTGTCCTGACGAGGCGGATCCACCAAACGTGGCTGAACTGGCGCTCCTGCCCCCGGTGCCTCCGTCAGGTTAACCATCGGCGGATTGCTAGTCCCTGCTCCTGGGGTATCAAAGATATTTCTAGCGTCATAAACCGGCGGCAGGCGAGATCGGTGCCTCCTCTTCAGGACTTTGTTCGACGCACTCTGATCCAGCATAATCCGGTAAGCTTGTGCATCCAAAGCGGCCCGCTCCGCGGCTATCCTGGTATCCTCAGCTGCTAAGTCGGCTTTGGCCTGGGTGATCTGATCTTTCACTTTCACGATTTCCGCATTGTGTGCATCCTGATCCACCGGGTTAACCTCCGCCATCAGCGTTGCCAACGCGTCAAACAAATCAGATAGAACCTGAGCTGGCAGTCGCACAGGGCCTCCTGCCCCGGCTGCTGCCACCGCCGCTGATCCGGAAATCATCGCCGCTACGGTCGAAGAGTGGAGCGCCGGTTGCGTGCCGGCCATGAAGATCGCAACCCGGTTTGGCAGATCAAAGGGGTTTGGAATACTGTCGCCATCGGAACAGCCCCCAATCCGGCCATCTTGTAACTGATATAACGACTCGGTCTCTCCGGTCGATGACTCGTCGCCGGAATAAACGACGGTCTCACCATCAGATTCCAATCTATCCTCAGATTCCCCTCCATGGATAACTCCCACGAAGGCACGCTTCATGACAGGCTTGACCCGGGCAGATCTCGCACGCTGAGCCGTCTCGACGAGGTCGGTGCAGATGTCCAGCTCAGGGCCCGTTTCGCCGATCTTGCCAATGAAGACGTGTATGCCACCAAAGGGGACCCGGTACCCATACTCGATTGAGCCGGCCTCGGGGCCCCAGCCTGTACCGTCGATGTAGAGCTTGCCGCGACGAGTTTTGGTCATCCGGCCCACAACGTAACCCTTGAGTCCTTCAAAGTTGCCCTCTAAGAACTTGAAACCATCGTGCGATAGCCCCACGGTGCCAACTGTCGTGGTTTTGTCACAGCAGATGTCCTAGAGAAAGGACTTAGTCGTGGAGCCATCGCTATGGGTTAGCTTAAAGGGGTTAAAGCGGACAAGGAACGCAAGAGATTTTTATACTAGTTCGGCCCCTTACGATGAAGGTAAAAGCCTACGTCTAGTTGTGATGGAATTGATGGGGTTTCGATGACCAGGGAGCGAATACGCTTTGCCTGAGTCCCGAGGTGTTGTCTGTTGTCCCTGAACCGCCGCCGGGTCGTCCCCTTATATACATGGGTTGACACCCGTCGGTTTACAGACTCCGAGGCCGGCTCATAATCGTGTCCGGCTCGGTCTCTGCTATCTCTATCTTACAACACAAGTTTACATATCAATGCCGGTTTGTGTCTACGGGTCTTAAACCAGCTTTGGGCCCTGGGCCTTCATGAAGCGTCACCGTCTGTCTTCATAGACTTCAGATACAGATGAACTACTTATGGGGTTAACCCGGCCTCTCCTGGCCGGTTTACGCCCAGTGGTAATATCCCCAACAAAGGCGGAGGATAAAGTGTTGTCGCCAATGTGCTGGGCTGGGTTGGACATTCTTATTGAAAAATAAAAATGGACCGGAACTATTTACGACGTTGACTATGATTTGCATGGGTCCGCTGGTTGCAGGAAGAAAATGGTGGGAGAAAGAAGACTGGTCGCTATCTTTGCCTAAGAATAATATCGACTGAATGTAACGACACTATCATAGGAAATAATATCCTCCTGCTAAATCGTGAATTTAAAGAACTGGTGCATGAGCATTTAGCTATATTTATTTATTTACTTATTTATGTTTAGGGGAACATGAGCATGTACCTGGGCCGGATTCATGTGAGAGCCTCCCTTCCAGTTAATTATGGGCTCCTCTATTGGGCCTTCATCAGTGGGCTGCATGTTATCAACAAGTGGAAAATGTGTTCCGTACCAAAAATAGTATGCGCTACGTACGGTACGCGGCACTAAAGGATCGGACCATGCAACGACTTCCAAAACATTGTGTTTGTCGTTCTAACAACACATTTATTCAACCAGCAGACGAAATATACTACTGATTGTACATTGAAAATAGCAGCAGCAGCAACCAGGGCTGGGGGTGCAACAGAAGCAGTAAGCAGGCCAGAAGAGTAAAGACGCAACTCTCTCTTCCAAATCAAACATCAGCCATCATTATGAAAGGGCTACCAAAAGAACAAGTTTATGCATCAAACTAAATAAAGATCCTACTACACCAAGTGTACGCATCTAACTAACTGGCTCAGTTAGACGTTACTATTTATTAAGCTGTAGAGATTGGCTGACGGCTTGAACCAGATGGGTGCCTAACGGGGGAAACTCCAGCCAGCAGGTCAAAGTTTGATACTTGCGACCCTCTCTCCTACTTTGGGCTGCAGAGCATGGCGGCACATATCAGGGTATGGTGCACGCAGAGACGCATGGTACGCTGTGTACACACAGTTTTGCCTGATGAACGAAACCGCGCTGCCATCATGATCCTTGCCGTCGGTTATCTCCTGGTTAATCGGATAATTCAGTCCAAGAAACAGAGAGCGTGTACCAGGGCTACTTACCAGCCTCCAGTCAAAAATTCCTGAAGGCCCAGAGAAGCTGGGATCCTGCTCAAAGACCTTGCGGTGACTGTGATTGTATTCCATGAAACAACACGCCTGGTACGTGCGAACGATTGATCCATCGTCTGATCGAGCCAGGAACCACCTGCAACTGCCATGCCGCTTTTCTTTGAAAGGTTATGGGATTAGGCAGGGTAGGGACACCAGGCGGCCTACAACATCATATCAAGTTGGAGTCAAACAAAAAAGGGCTCTTAATGTAGTCAATCTTAAGAACAACATGTTATGAGCATGAATATTTTTTCAGTAAATGTTGATAGTAATATAAGCAAGCCATCATGATATCATAGGAAAGTAACATACTGCTGTAACAGCCATTTGTAGCGATGACTGGAGTAGGCCAGCAATACATCCAGCCATAGAAGGAGTCGACAGCGTAAATGAAGCCCTTGTGTTCAATGGCATCAGAGAACCATGGAGGATGTATGATCCTGCGATGGACGTGCAGATTTATCCACTTACCGCAGTGACATGTTAGATAGGCAAGACCGCGGTTGAAGAACGCAATTAGCCTGAAGTCTTTATAATTCCCAGATCTTGTGGGCACTTGGCAGATTACAACCTTGAGCAAATCAAACTTGGTATCATGTTGGCTACTGTAAGATTCCGAGTATTCTGGGCCGCGGTGCCAAAGCAGTGCAGTGTTAATCGAAGGAAGGGGGATCAATCGCCGGGTGTAGACCTCCACGAGAATCCAGCTGCCGCGATCGTCGACGAGCACCATCCAAGACGTGTTAATGCCGACCCAGTACATACCGTTAATGTAGTTGAGCGTGACGGGGATCGGATCGCAGTCAATGGGGTTGATGCTCGCCACCCTACGATCGTTATGCTGTGTGACACGCCGTTTCTGAAGATCAGGCGGCATCAGCAAGCAAGGAGCTGGCTTAAAAAGCTCCGGCCTGAGGGCTTTGAGTAAACGGTACAGCCCCGACGAGCATGCGGCGAGCGGCATGGTACTGAGATTGTCCACACGCGAAACAATGAGCTTGATTACCTCTGTGGGGAGCGAATTCTAGCCACTCTTTCGGCGGACGCTGCTCGGTTCTTCCATTGTTAGTGCTTGGGTTTTGGACGAGGGGGGGGAGGCGCCTTAGCGGGGATGGAAGATTGGACGAGATTATGAGCGGACAAAGATGGAGAAGCGAATATGTGCTGTGGGAAGTGGACAGGTGATGATGACTACAGCACGCCGCTTGATTTACGAGACACATACCAGCAGCGTAGGGTCATATCGATGCCAGACAACTTGCTTGAGTGATCATAGTACTGGTACTCCCTACAGTACCAACTACTATGCCCTAACTTGCTTGAGTAGAGTAGTAGTGGAGTAGGACTGGAGGAGTAGTATATTCTAATATAAAAGAGTTACAAAGTTCAATGCCCGAGCGTGGAACGACTACGAACCGCCATCGGTGCTAACTCCAATCCCTAGCAAACGTTCGCTAGGAGACATGGCAGTTGCAAACGCCCGCGACGCAGTTATAGTACGTGTGTAAGGGTGGCGGTTTTGTCAAATACTATGGCTTGAAAACAGGCCACCGTCAGATGGAAATCTGACGGTTACGTGGGATTTGCCAGGATTGAGCTCGTGGCGAACAATCGCCAGATATCATTACTAAAAAAAGGTTATAACACCCGGGGCTATAACTTGCACCGGCTAACCACTAACAATGATACTAACATAGTTGTAAAATGGTCAAAGACCGTCTCTACGTGGCATTTGTTTTTACAAAACACCTATTGTGACTGACCCATGCAAGAGTAATCCCATGTGTAAAAACTAATGATATCTTGAGAATTTTATCGGAAAATGGTATGTCGACCATTTGATCGAAAAAATGATATCTCGAGAAAGATGATAGATAAGGTGAGGAGGAGCGGGGCGTGGTGGTGACTGGTGGTCGGACTGGGCAGAGGCATGGGGATGGACGGCGCCGGCAGCGGCCACAATGCCAGATTGTTCCAGAGACTTCCTTTTTTTAATTGCTCAGCAATGAGGTTGTGGGAGATAAGGATGAACGAGGCAAGGCCTTATTTGTAAATGTTGAGAGAGGTTCGGGTATCTTTTGTAAAATTGTCATTGTTTGCTTTCTATCCATCAGATATAGATCGGATAGTCTATATTATAAGATGGCAGGTGCAATGAAGTGTGGCAAGCCAAAGTGTGGCAAAAACCAAACACATGCCAATTAAACTGTGGCTGCCAAATTTTGGCTTGGCAAACTGTGGCCGGGAACCAAACAGCCCCTAAATGACCATGTTACCCCTAGTATACAGAAAAATAACAACCACACAACACCATGGGCCGGCGGGGCAATGGGTGCAGGGAGGGGCATTGTTGGAAAAGTCTCAAAAAGTCCCAAAAAAGACTCTCCTTGAGAGTCTTCTTCATTTAGTCGCAAAAAGCAACTTTTAGTCCCTAGTAGTCCCTCATGTTTGGTTAAAAAGTCTCCAAGAGGGACTTTTTCTAGTCCCTACACCAAAAATTCCCTGGAAACAAACACCCCCTAAGGCGCCTCACTCATTTATTTGGGCCTCTAAGAGCATCTCCAGCCGCCTCCCCGAGTGCCACCCCAGGCGCCTTTTCTTCTGCCGACGAGCTAAAAATGGCAAAAAAGGCCCAACCATGCCCCCAAGCCCCCCAAGACCTCAAAAAGGTGCCGACAAATCCAGGCCACATCCAACGCGCTGGGGGGCTGCTGGGGGCGCCGGCGGAAGCAACAGCCAATCATATTCCTCCATGTATCATTTTTCTGGCCCACTCATTCACTTTTTGCCTGGCGACTGTCCTGGGGGGCACCAACGGCTGGGAAACCGTCCTCACGTTTCATCCGGCGAAGGTGTTTTGCCCCCCCAGGACGTGCTATTTTTGGCCCGGCGATTGTCCTGGGGGGGGGCTCCAACGGCTGGAGATGCTCTAAACTACTACTAGTACCTCCGTCCTGGTTTATTCTTCACCATTGTAATTTGTGCTAAATTTTGACCAAAGATTTAACTGATAAAATGTTAGTGCATGTGACATGCACTAACATTTCATTAGTTAAATTTATGATCAAAATTTGACACAGATTACAATGGGGACCAATAAACCTGGACGGAGGTAGTAGTTATGGGATTACTAATCTAGAAGCCTAAAAGAACTGGCCCCTGGTACTCCTACTAGTAGTAGCACTCAAGTTGGAATTCCAATTGCATGACACAACTTGTTAGGCAAAAAATTTGATACAAAGTGTAGGAAGCGGTTTGGGAATTATCATGCCTTTCTGACCAGTGAGATACTGCGTACAAAGTACGACAGAGAAATAACCACAGAGAAGAAAGCTAAAAGTAAACAATCAAATGAGCATTTTTGCATTTGTTTTGCATTGAATCATTTCACAAGCTTGACTAGTGCTGTTTTTCTACTTTTACAAAAACCGCATTGTAATGTTAAAACATGCATTTGCACGTACATAAGTAATAGTAGCTCCCTCCGCCTAGGTGTATAAGTCTTCCCTCCTTCTTGGTCACGGTGCACAACCAAAGATGACTTATACACCTGGACGGAGGGAGTAGCACAATCTGCAAGCATATATAGAGAGAGACGTGTTGTGCGATAGTATATAGGAGTAGTAAAGTTTGTGCTATATGCACGTACTTACAAAATGCATACGGATACACAAGGTTTCCAAACTTTCCCTTTTACATACTTAATTAAGGATGCTAATAATTCCTGAACGTTCGGGATTTATCATTTGCGTCCCAAAACTAATGAGATCGCCTTATGAAACTAAATTATAATCCTACTAAAATCTACGGCGCTCGCAGGAGCGCTTGCGGCGCGCCACGAGTACCCTGGTGCGCGGCCGTTTCCCAGCGCGCCGACACAACACCTCTTGCTCAGCCTCGCAACTCGCGAGGTGCTGATTGGCGGCTTGCCGGCGGGCGAGCGCGATCTCAGCGATGTGGTGATCCGGCGCCAACAGGTACTCCTCCTCGCTGGAAGCGTGCACCTGGTCCACATACCGCCAAGCGTAGATGAGGCGCTTGGGCCCGACTGCACTCAGGGCTTTGGCACGGGCGTCCTCCGCCACCCTCACGGCCCTCGCACGAGCCTTCTGCCAAAGAGCCAATTGCCTGACTCTCTCGAATGTGACATAGGCCTGCCAGGCAGCTTGTCCCGCGGCGCGCTTCTCTTCCTCGACCTTCTTCTCCGCCTCTATTTTGGCGCGCTCTGCCGGAGGCAAAGCCTCCCACAAGGCGACATCCATTTCTTTCCAAAGCTCCTCAAGGCTGGGGGGCTCGAAGGGCGGCGTGGCATTCTCCTCGTAGCGGGGAGCCGACGCATCCTCCGACGCGCGTGCTGGCGAGATTGGGAACGCCGACGCGTCCACCTCGACGCGTCGTGGCGAGGAGCAGAACACCGACGCGTCCTCCTCGACTAGTGGCGGCGAGGAACGGAACGGCGATGTGTGACCGTCCGCGCGGTGTAGCAAGGGGCGCCTAGGGCTTGGGAGGGGCGATGCCATGGTGGTCGACGTGAGAGGGAGGGGGAGGAGATAGCGATGAATGTGAGCGTTCTTCTGAATGCCGTGGGAGGCATAGTATTTATAGCGAGCAATGGCACACCCTACGTAAGATATGGACTGAGCTGCATTGACTTAACTACAGGTCAAGTTGCATCACTGACATGTGGGCCAGACACCTGTTGGGCCCATATGTCAGTGACCCAATGCACCTGCAGTTAAGTAACTGAAGCAGCGTCCCGTAAGATATGTTGCGTGATTAACGTAACAATTACGTGGGCATATTTGTTGGAGTAAATTACGGGGGAGGGAAGGGGTGGAAATATTGCTGGTCACAACGGATTGGACGAGAGCGGGGGGAGGAGAGTCATGCATGCAGATTTTTTCCACACGGGGTGGAGTGGTGGGACCGCCGGAGGGAGAAGGAGAGTCAAGCAGGCATATTGTTTTCACACATGGAGAGGAAAAGATTTGGAGACGGACGGGCTTCCTGCAGGTATGGGGAACGGTGCATAATAAGTCATCTTGCATGCCGGGCTAGGTATAGTCTCAAGTCATTAAAAACATACACACCCCACACATGTTCATATTTCAAGAGGCACTAAATTATTGCATGCGATGATTCAGGCTGGCCATAATGGTGGAATCTTAGCTGATATCATGCACACGGGAATAGCAAACATGCTGATGTGGCAAAGAATTAAAGAAGAGAGGGGGTTAGAGTAAAACTAGTGTTCATGCATGCATGCAATGTGATAATGCATTGGTAAACACATATTTTTTGTGAAGAACGACAACATTAGTTGAGTACTTTTTCATACTACAAAAACTATTCCACCGCCTCTATCTTGGTAAGAGTAGGTGAAAATTTTGAATCGAGCCCTTTAAAGTAGAAGGGAGGTAGTAGTACTCTAATAGCTAACCTTGTTGTGATGACTAGATAGGACATGGCACGCACCTAGACGGAGTAGTCTGCATTGTGCATTTAAGTTTTGTCTGAAGTCAATGTACCTCTACTTTGACCAAACTTATAGAAAAATGTATCAACATTCACAATGTCAAATCAATATTTTTATACTCATTATGAAACGTAGTTCTTATACTCATTATAATCAGTATTGTAGATATTGATATTTTTAGTATAAATTTGGTCAAACACTTTGCAAATGGTTGACGGAAGTAAAAAGGACCAGATGGAGTATGATGCATGCGGAGTAGGCAAAAAAATTGCTCATTTATAGCTGGTCGAAGTCTCAAAGGGCGCGACCGTGCGAGGGAGGCGAAGGTCGTGGGAGGCGCGACGATTGACGGAATTAAGTGAAGTTACATCCATGCGTCGGCATGGCGTGCGAACAGGGAGAAGCTATACTGTCAGGCCTACGATATGGGTCTAGTAGACATGACATCTAGTGGGTCCCGCATAGTACTCGAGAACTCTTTGGGGGCTTGCAGCCGTTTATCCACAGGGCAAGCCAACAACCACACGCCGTTCGCACGCCCTACTCATCCCCGTCTTCTACTACTACCTTACAACAGTTCGCTCCCAGTCGTCCCGTCCTTTCACATTACACCAGTTCAACTTCTCCTAACCCTCCTCCAAAATCCATGGCCTCCCAAATCTCCATGGTCGCCGCTGAGTACCAGGTTAGAGCCATCACCGGCGATGAGTTCATCGTCATCTACACATGTGGATCCGTGACAGTGAAAGCATGCCTTGCTCGCTTCCTACGCATGTTCAACAGTTCAAAGGATGAGTGGGTCGCTGGGCTAGATGTTGAGTACACCACAGTCCTGGAAAGAGAGAAGATTCTAAAGGCGGCAGAGAAGAAGAAGCCCGCCGTGGTCCAGGTTTGCGTACATAACGTGTGCTTGGTCTACCACATATGCCATGCCGACGTTGAGTGCCAGGATTTTAAGAACTTCCTCAAGGACGAAAGAGTGAAATTCATTACTGTAGACTTTAGGAATGACAGGGATGTCCTGGGTCGGATAGGCCTCGTTATAGGCCAGCCCTTCGATCTCCAGAAGGCAAGCCTGGTGTCCTCCTCTCAGCCTTCAATGCTGACCCTGGCAGTAGCCATGATGGATCCCTCGTACGCTAAACTGAAGAAACCTCACCATGAGTTTCCTCATGCATGGGAGTCTAAGACATTAGATGAAGATCACATCCTGTACGCAGCAATGGATGCCTACCTTTGTTTAAATATCTACAAGGGTTGGATGAAGAAGCAGAGCCCAGTGTCCGGTTCAAACAAAGAAGCGTCGGCGAAGAGGAAGAAGAGGGACGAGGACGAAGTCGAGGACGTGGACTCGGACTCAGACTCCGAGTAAGGTGGCAGTGCCGTGGCTCATGCTGGTTCTACTGCAGTGTCAAGCAGACTAGTTGCTTAATTAGTTTTAATTCAGGGGTGTGTTGTGCTGAGCCCCTAGCAGAACTATGTTTATGTTCTTTCTCGTTATTTGAACTTTATGTTCTTTCTCGTTATTTGAACTCTTTAGTACGTACAGTAGTACTAGTACTATGTCTTACTACTGTTCTTCTTGCAGTTGGTACTACTGCTCGTATCTTCGTGTTCCTACTGTACTTAATACGTTCGTACTAGTAGTATAATATGGGTCAGTCGATTTGTGAAAGAAGTTCGACGGAGTGAAGGAAGAAGACGGCAGAGAAGCTACCCCCGTATCTATATTAGGGTGGCAGGGTACCCATGATCTATCTTATGAGTGTTGGGTGTGGAATGCAGTTCGCCAGAAAAAATGGATCGTGCCCAGGGTTAAATGGATGGTGGGGGTGGGAGGGGGCATGGCGGTGGCAGGTGGTTCAGGGGAGGGCGGGGCGGCAGGCGGTTAGGCATGTGGCGGGCTGAGAAGATGAACAGTGCATCAGTTTCGAAGGTTGAAGAAGCTCTTCTAGCCATCCATGTTGCATCCAACGACTCACAAGAGTCGACTGACCCAAATTGCTCCTTCAGATTGCAGGATCCACATGGCATTCAAGGTCTCGAAGGTAGATTCCGCGTTCGCACCTGGTTTGCGGGCTCGGCGCGGGCGCGACCGGCTTCCGCCGCGACAGCCACCATGCGCACCTCCTCCGCGTGGGCGGAGACGACAATGACACGCTAGTTCCTCCTCGCCGGCGTGCTGGAGCACGCGCTCGTCGTCCTCCTCGTATGTTTCGTGCATAGACGTGGCTCCACCAGCTGCTCGCGTGCTTGGCAGCGTGGCGGCATCGCGAGGAGGGACTGCAGACGACGTGAGCGGGCGAGCCTTCGGCTTCATGGCACAGGGATGGCGGTGACACGGCGGTGATGGGCGAGAAATTGTTGGCCGGAGCAGGCAGGCGCCGGCATGCGCAACGGCGGTGGCAGCATATTGATGAGTGCGCGTATGGGAGCTTAGCTTAGTTTTATATAGGGTTGGTCAAACTAAAAAGAAAACCGTACTAGTACACGTAAACATTAGACTGAGGCAGCGCTTATATTAGTTACCACAGCCACAACACGGAATCCTATGCAAGCGCGTGAACCGCGGCCGCGCGGTCGATCGAACGGTGCGTCACCGTGTTGCGCTCGAAGGACATCCACCGAACCTTTTTGTGTGTGTGAAAACAATCCCTGAATATTACTCAACTTTTTTTTCCTGGAAAAGTTCTTGACACTACAATATTTCCATATATTTGAATTTAGCTCCAGTTCATGTTTATTTGGATTTGGATGTTTTAGGTGCGCCCTAGTTTTTTTAATACTGATTTTGTGTGTGTGACTGAGAGAGAACATGTGTATGTGTCCATATGTGTGTTGTGGCGGAAGGGCAATGTGGAGACGGTGTGCGTGTGATAGAGACATAGAGAGGTGTGAATGTGCAAATGATCATGCATGAGTGAGACATAGACAGATGCCGATACATTGTGTATACATGAGAGAACGGTCTTCTATTTTACTTGTGTGTGTGTGAGAGAGAGAGGGGGGGAGCATCCGTAACACAACAACCATCTCTCTCGATTCTTCCGTCCCTCGCATGATCGCATGTAACACATGCATCAACGCACACATTTTGACACCCTCACCCGGCCCCTGCCCACCTCAAGGCCCGCACATCGCTCTCTATCTCGCATGCACAATCTCTTCGTGAAAACCCTATTTAGCATGTAGCTTTCTGTCACATACACACACATTTCTCTCCATAGGTTTGATTTCTCTCAATATCTGACACACACACACACACACCACACACACACACCCTCTCCCCCGAGCACACAATTCATCCCCATCGAAGGTTATATGGCGATCACTCTCGCTTGTGCTTCTCTACACCCCAGCATGCACAACACCTCAATCTTCAAAGAGGGCATCGAGGAGATCGAAGACGGCGACCACACTGCACTAGAGAATGGGGGGCCATTTGGAAGCAGGATGATGTGACGACTGCTGACTGACTCCTCCCCCCTCTCTCTCCCGCACAAAATTACCAATCCCTCTCTCCCCCGCACAAAATGATCAATCCCTCAACCCACGAGATCCTTCCCCTCTCGTCCATGTTTTTCCAGCTCTCTCATCAAACATGTTGTCTCTTCTCCTTCCACGTGTACAGAATCCCGATGCACACGCATCTCATGTATATTACATGTCTCCATCTTTCTCACAGACCTAACTTCTTCCTCTCTCTTTCTCTCTCTCTCTGTCTCGTTAGGTTTGTCTCCTACTCTCTCGTCCACATACATACAATCTTTCCCGCCCTATCTGCTCCATCTTCGCAAGCTCTCTCTACACGTTTCATTCAAACATTGGGATGTGTTCAAAATGTTGCTTTTATAATGGATGATGTAGAGTTATGGTTGGTTTTGTTGCATCCTACAAAGTAATAACTATGAAATGCATTTAGATTCTCATTTGACTGGGATTATGTGAGTTTGAGCATATTGTGAAGTACTATAGACCCTGTATACATCTTGGAATTCAACAATGATTGCAACTATTGAATTGTATAGACCATTACGTTCGAAGTCAGTAGCCTAATATATTTATTTCACAATTACAACAAATGATTAATTCAGTACAAACTAAGAAAACAAATGTGTACTCCCTCCGTTTTTATTTAAGTCCGCGTATTAGCATTGGTCAAAGTCAAGTTTTGTAAACTCTCAGAAAGTTTATAACAAAAAATATTAACATATACAATACAGTAACAAATAAATACCATTAGATTCATTATTGAATGTACTTTCACATCATACATATTTGTTATGGTAAATGTTTATATTTTTCTACAAACTTGGTCAAACTTTAGGAAGTTTGACTTTTGTGGTAAATGTTTATATTTTTCTATAAACTTGGTCAAACTTTAGGAAGTTTGACTTCGGTCAAACCTAATATGCAATGTTAGTAAAAACGGAGGGAGTACTAGTAGTTACTAGTACTACCCGCTAGTTGCTTAGCCCAATCACCCAGCACGCCACACGGGGAGTTCAGTGTCACAAAATTTAGAGGTCGGCGGGAAAATCTCCCGCGACCCTGATTCGAGAAGTGCGAAGTTACCATAATAGCCTTCGGAACAGGCCTACGGATGACGCTTGGTAGGGGGCTGTTTTCGTAACTTCAGGTTCACCCTACCCAGCCAACCCCACCCTGGCACCCAGAGTAGTACACCTGAATGCTCCCCATTTTCTATACCCACCGCAATATAGACTTCTCCACGGCACCGCAGCCTTCGTGCTCCTCCCCTTCTACATCAGTGCACTCGTCCACCGCAGCGCATCTGCCTCATCGACGACCTCATACGCCGCACTGGAGCCGGTCCGCCGTCGTCTTCGTACACAGAGCCTCTTCCCCGGCACTGTCTTCCACGGTCTCGGATCTGCTTCTCGGAAGCCGACGCCAAGCGCAAAAGCACCGCCGTCGTGGAAAATGAACTGACTCCCGTTGCCGACCATGATACACAGAGGCCGCCGCGACCATCGTTCTCCTCCTCGATTGGTAATGTGTGTATTGAATCACTTAGCAGTACATGCGCAGTTCCAATTTTGCTCATACCTACCCTTCAAATTTCCTGGTTGCTATTGTTCCCGTAAAAGTAATTGTTATAGCCTCCGTTGTCCAACAAAATATCAGCTTGTAATTGTGCATTGCTCCTGTATCGCGCTGTGCTTGGGCAGGTTCTTCATCTGCAACCAGTAGTGTGGCAAATGATGAAAAGTTTTTTAGAACAAGCAAGATGCCCATGCGTTGCACGCATCAAGATGCATTTGTATGAGTAGTTTATCTTGTGGGAGAAATGGATGAATGAGGGAAGGCCTTATTTGCAAATCTGGAGAGGGTGTGGGTATCTTTCTGCAAAATTGCCATAGTTTCCTTCCTATCTGTCGGATATAAATTGGACGACCTATATTGCAGGATGGCAGGCACACCATCATCACCAACTTTGTTTTTTAAAAGAAAAAAAAACTAGCAAGATGCCCATGCGTTGCACGGAACATCAAGATGCATTTGTATGACTAGTTTATCTTGTGTGAGAAAAGGATGAATGAGGGAAGGCCTTATTTGCAAATGTGGAGAGGGGTGTGGGTATCTTTTTGCAAAATTGCCATAGTTTCCTTCCTATCCGTCGGATATAAATCGGACGGCCTATATTGCAGGATGGCAGGCACACCATCATCACCAACTCTATTTTTTATAAGAGTAGAGAGTATAGATAAATATTAAATATAAAATAAATATAACAGTAGAGAAGAGAGTAGAGATAGCAGGGACGTCGGGAAAGGATCGCGCGCGGGGGAAAAATCGGCCGGACGCGCGCTAGTTTTTGCGTGCGGCGTTTGGCGCGCTTTATAAAATCCAACGCCCTCCCACCTCTCTGTGCCTTGCCACTGCTCTCTCCCTGCTCTGTGCCTTGCCACCGCTCTCTCCCCGCTCTTTCTCGCCTCGCCGCCGCCACGCCACCATGCCGCCGGGAAACTTGGGGATACCGCGGCGTCCGCGCGCGCCCCTCCGGTGGCTTCTACGCCGAGATTCGGTTCCGCGGGATGCACCTCGGCCTCGGCAATTTCGACACCGCCAACACGGCCGCCCGCGCATATGACGCGGTGGCGTGGAGCCTCTGGTGGCCTCATAGAACATTGAACTTCCCCAACGTGCCGACGCGGGAACGGGCGCAGGAGCTCACGCCTCTGCCGCGGCTTATCACCGACGAGGATCGTCGCAACAACCGGAGGCGGGAGCACCATCTCGGCATCGCTGAGATGGACGAGGAAGCCATGGCGCTGTGGCGCCAACGCTTCCCGTAGCACATCATCAACGAGCGCGAGTTCTACACGCAAAGGAGGGCGGAGAGGGAGAAGAGGAGGGCGGAGCGAGCCGCCTATCGCGAGGACAAGCGTACGCGAAAAGCGGACGCTCAATTCGACATGAGGCTAGGAACAACGTCGCCCTAGGAATCCGACGATGATCGGTATCTTCACGCCTACATTGAGACGTCGGAGGAGGACATCACCGAGGAGGAGTCGGACGACGAGGAGTAGTTGAACTATCTATTTTTTATCTATCTATGCTATATCTATGTTGAGAACTATCCTCTACTCTCTATCTCTACTTCTCGATCTCAGCACTATAAACGCTTTCTTAAAGTGCCGCGCGTTGCGCTTCTGTTCGAGATGCTCTAACATGGCAGACGAGTGCTTTAATGTTGCCCACAAGATGCGTGAGTATTACTAGTAGTATATTTTTCTTGCCATGTTGAGATTTTAAGACCACGAGTGCGAACATGCAGAGGAGCAATGAAGACCAAACACAGGATATTGGGGACATCTTCAAGGAGTGTGGCAAGTTAAAGAGGAGCTGCACCGAACCTGTAAAACGAGCTTTGGTAAGTAACACCCTTTCAATTACTTTCGTTTAGCCTCGTGTTCTTCGATGTGTATATGTTGTAGTTTCTGTTTCTCTTAGCCTCATGTTCTTCGATGTGTAATAAGAAGAGTCTTAATCGTCCTAATGCTTTCGTTTTTAGCTTGATGTAGGAAGTGGGTGTTCTCACCTTGTAGTCTATTTTTATATTTTTCCTTTTGAATTCACTTCTGCGAGTCCTGTTTATTTGGCTTCTACTAAATGGATGTGGGTTGCTCTGAGTATTGATCTAAAAAAGAAGTAACTTCATGTCAGGATGCAGTTCCTGTGAGGAGGGAAGTATGGTCAAGCTCGAGGTCATGTTTCCAAAATGAGGCTGGATTACACACAAGGTGCCAGTTCCCTAATGATGCTGGATTAGACACAAGGTGCAAATTCCCAGATGATGCTGGAATACACACAAGCCAGGTGGAGTCGTCAGCTGTTTGTGTCCTCGTGGCTCTAGTAAAGGCTGAAAGAAAGCGTGCAGCAGCCCTTGAGAATGTAGCTGAGTTCCCGAAGAAGCGGAAAGAGCAATCAGATGCTCTCTTCACCCAAGCCAAAGAAGAGATGGAAGAAGCCATAAATAAGCTAGACGAGGCAGAGCAGGCTAGGTGTCTCCTACTATCTAAGAATGTTGTCAATACAGAATTTCCTTCATAATAGCTAGGTTCAAATGTTTATCCAGTCAGCATGCCTGTTGTGATGTCCGGGCATCTACTGATGTGGCACAAAATATATTTTTAGGGTCATGTAATAACAACAATTACTTTCCAAACAATAACAGACGAAGCATTGGACATGGTATAGTTCACGCGCAAGCCCGACATTCCAAGTTCAACTTCCACATCAAACTCACGTTCACAGATATCTGCACATTCATAGATAATGTCCACAACCATGATTCACTTCAAAGCCAAAATAAATGTGAGGAGAGTTATAAATAAAGAAACACCTCTAGTTCCTGCTACCACTGCGAGCACAACAAGTTAAGACCATGCGTAATTAATTATATTTTGTTCATTTTTTGTGTCCTAAAATGCCGGTCGGCTCTTGGAAGGACATGTTGCCGGCACACGCGCGGATTCAATGGAGGCAGGCGGGGCAGTCAAAAGCCGGTTGCATGCGGCGAGGAGGCGTGTTCAGCCGGGCCTGCAGCGAGTGGGGCCCTCTTGGCCGACGCGCCGGTTCAATGCCTGCGCTATGAGAGGTCGCGTCCGTGCCAGAGCAATCACTCCCTCCAGTCCTTTTTTGTTTGGGTATAACAAAATTTCGTTTTCCCTTCACATTTTACAAGTAAAATTCGTGGACAAACTTTGACGCAAACTACGATGGGGACTAGTAAACTGGAACGGAGGTAGTAGTTTTTTTATCGAAGAAGGGTTTCCCCCTTCTGATTTTCATTACTGAAAACCAACATCTAAACCATAGTATTTGCCCTAGAACTACCAGGTTCAACATCTCGCAACATAAACCCATACAACCATACTCCAAGGAGGTAGTAGTTATGAATTCCATTTTCGCTCCATACCAATCGTTCTAAAAACTACTTAGTACTTATAACGCGCCATTGAATATCGGAACTCTTACCCCGCTAAAAATGATATTTTAAACGTGGCTACTCGATCTGTGGCAACTGGCGAGCCACCGCCTCCAGGTCGTTCACCTGTGGCCCCGACCATCAACTCCTACGGATCAAATTATCATGCGAGCAGACTATTCCTACAAAGGTGCGCTCCACCACGTAGCTGGTACCAGCGCATGCAGCAATCGTGCACCTAGGGTTTATTTGTTAACGGTGCCTTTACATAACTCTCATGTGTGCGAGACAGCGAGAGACCGACTGCGTGTGTGCGCCTCTTCTCTTCGTATATGTACTCCACCATTTGCCTGGTGTCCAAAAAATTATGCAGTGGTAATAACTACTCCCTCCGTTCCATAATGTAGTGCCTATAGATTTTTTGAAAAGTCAAACCTCACAAACTTTGACCAAGTTTGTGGAGAAAATATTTACATCTAGAGTGCAAAACATATATCACTAGATTCATCATATGATGTAGTTTCGCATTCTATATTTTTGCTATTGTAGATATGAATATTTTTCTCTACAAACTTGGTCAAAGTTTGACTTCTTAAAAAATCTATAGGCACTACATTGTGGAACTATGCGTTGCCACACGATCAAAGTTGATTAATACATATTCACCAATTTGATAGAAAAAAGAGTCTAGTTTTGAAATAGGTATATCACTAAAAATATGTTATGTTTCACTCAAAATATATTCCTTTGGCGGTTTTGATGAGATAAGGGAGGAATGTTGTTGGTTTCAAGATTCGAGAAGTGGTATATGTATAATTTCTACTCTTACTAGCAAGATGCCCGTGCGTTGGATGGAACATAAAGATCTTGTGGGAGAAAGCGATGAACGAGGGAAGGCCTTATTTGCAAATGTGGAGAGGAGTGCGGGTAAATTGCCATAGTTTCCTTCCTATCCATTAGATATAGATCATACGACCTATATTGCAGGATGGCAGGCACACCATCATCACCGACTATGCTTTTTATAAGAGTAGAGATAAAAAACAGAGTTGGTGATGATGGTGTGCTTGCCATCCTGCAATATAGGCCGTCCGATTTATATCTGGCGGATAGGAAGGAAACTATGGCAATTACCCACACCCCTCTACACATTTGCAAATAAGGCCTTCCCTCGTTCATCCTTTTCTCCCACAAGATAAACTACTCATACAAATGCTTCTTGATGTTCCGTGCAACGCATGGGCATCTTGCTAGTTGTTGCAAAAAGCCCATGTGTGTGTGAGAGAGAGGAGGAGGACGGAGTGCATGTGTGACAAAGACACAAAGAGTGTGTGTGCGAGAGGTATTAGCTTAAAATGAGGCGATAGTGTGTGTGTGCACGATCGAGAGGGCGTGTCTCAAGAAGGGAAGAAAAATCTACATAGATACAAGGAGCGCGAGAGAGACATGTATGCGGTAGTGGAAGCACGAGTGTGCGGGTGTATAAACCTATCTAGAGGCTAGTCGATAAATGTTTGTGAGAGAAATATGAGTCGGGGGTGCGAAAGCGAGAGTTTTGTGTGTGTGAGAGAGAGACGGTAGTCGGGAAGGGGACTGGAAGCAGGAGTTGTGTGCGTGTGTGAGAGAGAGAGGGGGAGGAGTTTGTCTGATCGGTAAACAAATGAATAATGTCAGTTTTATAACTGGGATGGAGACAGAAAGGAGACCGCAACAAATGTTGTGTCTGCAGGAGAGAGTAATTTTAGTGTTATGAGTCATATCTAGAGACATATAGGGTGTGTGAGAGAACCCCATAGAGAGAAAGACAAAGTGAAAGACGAGTGAGACTGTGTGTGTGGTGGTGAAAAAGAAAGCTTAGGTACCTAGTGATACCAGAGAACGGTAGAGACCTGAGAGATAATGAAAACCGTGTAATGTATAACGATAGGGAGAGTGTGACACTTCTCAAGGGAGACGTCGAGAGACCATGTTTGCGAAGATAGGAGAAACATGAAGTGAGCGTGCGGGTGAGCTGGAGAAAAGAGAGTGATAGCTACATGAAGGAGCATGCATGCGAGAGAGATGGGCGTGAAAGGAGTCAACATAAAAGGGATTCAAATATTTGAATTCGAGATGATGATACATGTAATTCATACTCGAACCAAAATTGGTCTGTCAAACATGCATACTCATATGAATTCACGCGCATCTATGTTATTTAATATGTAGATATTACAGATCCATACATTTTAGTAGAACATAATTTGGTTTAACTTTTTTGAATTCAACCTTATGATTTGAGATCATTGTATTTGTAAATCATATTATACATATAAAGGAGCAGAATTCCTTGCTGTGCTTTTGAAGTATATATATATATATATATATATATATATATATAAAAATGATGTATATAGAATTTTATTCCAATCGAAAATGGATCCTGCCCGAAAAAAATAGAATACAAACAGGATTCGAATTGAGTTGGCACGGTAAACATGCACTCTTGCTCTGCAAAAATTTGAACGAAGCGGGGAAAGTCGCAGTAACCGCCCGAAACTAAAATGTGCGAGATGGAAATTACTGCGTATCCCTACCACGCAAAGCCTATCGGCTCGATTTCTATAGGTTTTGATAGGGGTAGGTTTGTAATTTCACTCAAACGTGAAATAACCGCCTCTCACCCAGATTCATACACGGTGGGCGCCAAAACACAATGTCACCTCGGCTGAAATCGACTCCCTCCCCGATTCATACACGGTGGGCGCCAAAAACAAACTCTCGTCGGCAAATATTCGGTGTATGTGAGATTACCGTCCTATCCCCAACCGACTAATTTTGCTGTGATGTAGGAAATTTTAAACGGGGGCTAAGTTTGTAAATTTCCTCGCATTTGAGACAAACGCGCCCTGAAGACATGGTTCCTCCCTTCCGCTCTCCCTCCATTTCCCCATTCGTACTCCGTGGGCGCCAAAACACCCTCTCCACCCCAGCCTCCTCCGTCCGCCACCCCATCCATCGCCGTCCTCCTCCACCATGCCGGAGCTGATACCCCGACGCCGTCGGCCATTACAAGAGATCAGCCTCTCTCATCCACGGCTTCGGACCGGGATCCTTGCATCCCGTCCTCTCGCTTCATCCCCACCGTTGTCCACCTTGCCGGTGCTGCTCCCACGACCGTCTCGTCCATCGCGCCCCGCCGCCACCGTCTACCCTCCTAGATCTGCTTCCACACCGCTGACAACCATCGCTACCGCAGCGCCGTCAAATTCTCAGCAGATGCATACATGGCGCCCCACCAGAGGCGGTACTCTTTCGTATCTGCTCAACTTATTTATCGCAGCAAGAAAATAGATCGCCACTGCTTTACTCTGATTTCTTGTCCATCACTTACTTGTTAGTTGAAAGCAAACATTGGTTGCAAAGTTGCCTTTGTCCGGTTTGCACCTTCAGATCCGCCATGGCACGCTCAACACTATACTCGCAATGCTTATGGTTTTCCCCTTTTAGACTCCACACTAGTTAAATGATAGTAGACTAAATTTCAAAATTGGGCCAGTCGATTTTTGAGAGCTCGCCGGAGTTCGCTGGTGCGAAGGAAGGGGCTCGGGTGGGGACGGTGGTTGTGGGGGCGGTGGTGGGGCCTCGCCGAACAAAGAAAACTCGACACGGGTGGGGACGAGGCTGGGGGTGGTGGTGGCGGAGGAACACAGGCGGTGGGGGCCAGTGGTTCGGCCGACGGCCCGTGCGGTGTTCTGTATGGGAAGAATCAGAGACGAGGAAGAAGAAGGGTTAGTAGACGTAGGATCTTCATCCAACTGCCTGAAATGGTCGACTGACCCAAATGACAAAAGTCACGCGACTTGCATGCAGACATGCCTTTATATTCAGTACCATCATCGTACCTGCTTAGCACTGCTCCTGAATCCATCAAGCTAAACAACGTGCCACTCATAATTCCAAACTTGTTGCTCAAATACGAATCTGATATGATGCTGATATTACTAAAACATATAACGTTTAATTGGTCAGCTAATGTTCCTACTTTACTTTCAAAAAGCACGTGCACCACATATAGAGAGACAACAGGGAGTTGCATTCTTAATGCGCTCTGGTTCATCATGTGTGGGCACTGCGCAACGAACATTTTATTATCCAAAATCATCTAGCTCTTCTTTAGCATGTTCCTCTTCCGTTCTTCTTTAATAAGTACTCTCTCCGTTCCTAAATACAAGTATTTGTATAGATTCCACCATGGACTACATATGGAGCAAAATGAGTGAATCTACACTCTAAAATGTATCTGTATACATCTGTATGTGATCCGTAGTGGAAATCTCTACAAAGACTTATATTTTGGAATGGAGGGAGTATGATAGTAGTACAATATGTTCCTTGTAGTGAAGATGAGCAGGGACATTTGCAGTGTAGAGGTCTATACGGTCAGTTGTGATGGACACTTTGAACTCTTCGGGCCTCTTTGATTCGTAGGATTTTGTATACATAGGAATAGGAATTGTAGTGGCCTGCCCACTTGAATCCTATAAGATTAGCAAGGAAATGCGGGGAGCTGTGTCGCCTTTGAGAGTTACACGGATATTAACAGTACCGCACCTTCAGTTGAAGAGAGATGGTATCCGAAGCCTTTCTAGCCGTACCGACAATACTAGCACATATATTCCAGCAAGTTCCACTTTGCTGATTTTACTTGTGATGCTTATGATTTTCCCGTTATATCTACACTATGATCTGCGTAGCTGCTTTGTGTCGCACTAGCAGCAGTCCACTCTTGAAGCTAAACAACACACCAATCATAAGTCCAAAGCTTACTTCTTCAAATACGAATTGTGATATGATACTGATATTAGTTAACAGACACACATTTAATTGGTCAGGTAATGCTCCCACTTGATTTTCCAAATGCATGTGGCCACATATAGAGAGACAGCATGGAATTGCATTTCTTTGGGCGCTATGATTCATCATGAGTGGGAAACCAACACTGTATGCAATGAAGCGGAACCTCAAGAATATGCTTCCTCTTCTGTTCTTTAACATGTTACTCTTTTGTTATTCTGTATTTAGTACGTACAATATGTTCCTTGTCAGGAAGGGGAGCAGAGACATCTGCAGTCAACAACTGATAGAGCTGGCCTGTACGTGATCGATAGGCTTTCAATTAGTAGCGGCAATACAACTCCATAATTTCCAGCCAGTTCCACTTTCTCGATTTATATATCCTGGTTATGGTGTACCCCTTTTATGTAAACTACGATCTGCCTAGTTGTTGTGTGCTCTTGTTATCATTGTTTGGCAATAAACTCTCTATACAGTATATTATGAACCTATCATCTGCCAACTATCCTTACTTCTGGAGCCTATTTTTTGTGTACTTGTGCCAGATTATATTAATGCACGCACCATATTACAGCACACATGGGCTCTCTCATCAGAATCCAGTGATAGCACACAAGGGTTTACAGGGGCACCCCTATATTAGAATATCCTCTGCATTACAAAGATAATCTCACTACTATTTATGTTTTCATGCTTCTCAGATATTATACGTAATCACAGTGAATATCAAAATCCGCGCATCAGAAGAATATTGTGGAACACTACAACGACTTACAAAATTGGCACCAAGGCATTGAGTGCCATTCTGGATGCAATGAAACTCAACGCTCCCCACCTATAGATTCTTGTTCAGAATATGATCCTAATGACTATTCTGACCTCGAGGAGTCAAAGGCAGATGGCCTGTCCTATTCACCCATCAAGGTGCCTGTTCTAATTTGGCAAGGTTTTATTGATTGCGCGTATCTTTCATAAGTTGTTTTGCATTTCTTCTACTTTGTAGCACCACCATTTGCTTAGTTTACTCATCATATATGTCAAGATGCCATGCCCATCCATTATCAATACATATTCCATCTGTCATCATACCATGTGTTTCCACTCAAATACTGTTCTTGTGCATCAGACATCAGAAAGGAAGAGGGTGATTGCCGAACCTGAAGGAGCACCAGCAAAGTCCTTGAAAAACCTGGTGGTGCCGGAGAAATCAGACATCACCCCACTTATATTGGTTCTACAACGAGTGACACAAAACGTAGGACCGACTCCAGCAGACTGTACCCATACTTCACAGGCCACACCACTAGCCCCACCACACAGGACCTGCACTCCAGCAAAAGGTATGCCGATTTCAGTTGCCATAGCACCAGCCGTACCATAGAAAAATCCCACTCCAGCAAAAAGTACAGCAAGTCCACCGGCCAAAGACCTATCCCAACTGCAGAGACGGCCAATTCCTGCAGATTGGAACCCCATTCCAGTTTTTCCCAGTTTAAAAGGCAATGCTTTCAATGTTGTTAGGGACTACGTGCATATATTCCCATCATGGGAAGATTATAGTGAAGACAAACACCATTATCACATCTTCCTGTCCCACTTACGTGTAAGTGCTATTATTCATGGTGATTATTTTCCTGTTTTCTGCTGATTGAACACGTCAATGATTTACATTACATTGTTGTAAGTAGGTGAGGGTCAATCTGGATAGTCATGGCGAGCAAAGCTTGCTTGCGCTTTTCAAGGAAGCATTGCAGCAGTATCGATGTTACCTGAGGAAATCGCACTTTAATGGCAAGTCTCTAAACGAATTTCTGGTGAAGTCTCCTGTGCTAAATTGAGAATACATTGAATGGAAAGACCTTGTTATGCACTCATCTCGTTCCCAGGATGAGGTACTGTCTATGATATCACATGACAATTTGAACTTCTACTTTTCCGCATGTGCCTTACGGATCTTTTTTGCAGGAAATCTGCTCGAAGAAGAATTCCGGTTTGAAAAGGATGATAGGATATCGCAAATATGCTGCCCGCTGCTTTGCTCTTGTTAGTACCTGTTCTCCTGTATCACTGTACTTGCATACATACCTGGTTCATTATGTGATAGCTTGCTTATCAATTGTTCGCTCCAAATTATCTGATCTGTATGAATGGTTACATTAGTGTAGAATATATCCAATGCCAATGAATTTTTTTAGCTCTGCATTGTTCTTGTAAGTACCTGATGTCCTTTATCAGTGTACTTATATTGACAGCTAGTTGTACATGTACCATCACTCTGCAGCTTATTTTCCTTTGCCCTCCATTTTCTACACATCAGATCTATATTTACTCTTACCATAAGGTTGGATAACACCGATGGTACTGAAGAAGTTTAGCTCTGCATTGCTCTTGGCTATACCTTTTGCGTGTTTCGCTGTACTTACATTTATAGCTACTTGGTTATGTAGCATCACTCTTCATCTTATCTTAAATATTCTCCATTTTTTCTTATATTATCACATCTATATTTACACTTAACAAAATGTAGAATAAAGGCAATGCTTATGAAGAAGATTCTGTGGTAAACTTCTTGAATTGGCCCCCCATCAGCATGGACAAGGGCTTTATAGAGCCTGTCTTCACCAATAATGTAAGTTTGTCCTTCTCAAGCCTTCAAACTTTATTGTGTATATTTGGTTAGGCATGACTGCAACGGCTGTTTATTTTTGGTGTTTGCATCAAATTGCATGTTTAAAGTTTATTATGTAGTTCATAAACAAAAGTTAGTCCTTCTCAATTTAAGTTTTCAGTTGTACAACCAAGTTCCTTCTTCATACCATGTAAATTAAACTATACAGAGCAAGTGATCTTCTTTTGCACTGCATGTATGCTTCTGTTCTTGATCCGTAATCCAGTGGTGTCGTGAACCTACCCACTACACCACAATGTCATATTCTGCAATGTCTTAACTATGAACAATGTCATATCATTCTACTATTATTTAAACCGTCTCTTTATTTGCCAATCTGAAATGGGATACATTGACAACACACTAATCATTGATACTTATGAGTTCTTGATCTGTAATCCAGTGGTGTCGTGAAGCTGCCAACTCCTTCACAATGTCATTTCCTGCCATGTCTTGACCTAAACAATACCATATTTGTGTTAATGCTATTTTAAACTGTGTCACTTTATTCGTCAGTAAGAAATGTGATGAATTGTCAGCACTCATACTTATATGTGCAAAACCTGTCATCTGTCTGCTTGTTTATCTTTTAGAGTGAGGAGGATATAAGTGTCAAACAAGTGCAGTCTCATCAGCTTGCTCAGCTGCTTGAGCTGCAGCTCCCGAGCAGGGCTAACCTTTCTTGAACTCTATTGAAGTGCTGACGGTTTTGTATATTATTTTGTCAGCGTGTTTATTTGCACTGGTGGCGATCTTTGATGCCCAGTTTATGTAATCTGTTGTCTGCTTGTGCTTTATTATCATAGTGGCAAATTTTGATGCCCAGTGGATGTAATATGCCGTAATTTCTTTATTGTATAGTCTAGGTTTTTTCTTATTCACGATGCTGTAGTTATTTTACTGTATATATATATCCTGTCTTTGCAATAAACCGGCCAAACCGTAAAATTACGGTACATAATCGGGCCGTCATGCAAATCACTATGTATGATCCGCATCATGGGCCCAGTCATCTTGGTCCGTTAACAGGCCTAAATGTAAACTGGCCCACAAGTAAATTCGGGCCTTTAATAGGCCGAGTAAACCGTCGGCCCTATTTTCGCAAGAAAACCCAATGGGCTTTTAGGAAGCTGAAAAGTAGGTTGGGCCTGAAACGTGCCGAATAGCTCATGGGCCGGCAGCATGCCAAAATAGACCCCGGCCCATGATTGTGCCAATCACATCATGGGCCGTTAACAGGCCAAAACTGTCTTGGTCCTTGTTTGGCCCAATCAGATTATCGGCTGTGAGTAGGCCGGATGCAAACCGGGCCGTAGTTAGGCCCAACTATATGACAGGCTTTTAACAGGCCGAAATAAATATAGGGCCGAAATGTTAAAAGGGCCTTTAACAGGCCGAAACTAATACCAGGCCGAATTACTAAATGGGCCTTTAGCAAGTGGGCCCAAAACTATAGCGTCCAGTTGACGGGCCGAATCTGATATGGGCTATAATTTGGCCCAAAGCCTCTTAAAGGGCCGGATCTTATCTGGGCCGTAATTTAGCCCATAACGTGGTAGGCTTTTAACGGGACGGATCTCATATGGGCCTTTATTAGGCCCGGACCGTGGCAGGCTATTAATGGACCGGATCAAATATGGGCCGGCATTTGGCCCAAAACATGGCAGCCTGTGAATGGGCCGGCCCACTAGTGTCCTCAAAATCTTGTGGGCCTTTAGCTGGGCCGGCCCATTATGGTCGGCAAAATCTTGTGGGCCTTTAGCTGGGGCGGCCCATTATGGTCCACAAAATCTTGTGGGCCTTTAGCTGGGCCGACCCATTATGGTTCGCAAAATCTTGTGGGCCTTTAGTTGGGCCGGCCCATTATGGTCCGCAAATCTTATGGGCCTTTAGTTGGGCCGGCCCATTTAACCTATATGGGCCTCTGTTGGGCCCTGCCACATGTCGACGTATCATAGGCATGTCTCCTCCAATGGACGGGCGACATCTCGCCCACCGAGGAGCAGACATGTGTTTCCTCCGACCAATGAGAATTTTACACGTGGAAAGTCACCATTGGTCCGAGCTGTTACCGGGTTATCGGATCCAAAACTGGACCCGATAGCTTAACGGCGAGCCGTTACGGTGGATGCCATGTGTCGGTCACCCTTGACGAAAGAACTTCTATGTCGCGTGATTTATCGTCATGGAAGTGGACACTTCCGTGATGATAATTTTGGTAATGTCATGGAACACTTCTACGACAGCACAGGTATGACTATCGCTGTCATAAAATCATCATGGATGTACATGCATGAGAGAAAACGTGACCTAATGTGACAAACACGTATCATCACGGAAGTGTATTTTTTTGTAGTGTTGGCCTCGGTGCTCTCTGGATAGACGGGGTCCGGATGTCCGCGCGGAGGGCCGGATGTCCGGAGGCTCGGGACGGGCTGGATGTCCGGGCTTTCGGCCGGATGTCCGGGCTGGAGCGCCATTTCTTCTGTCCTCTGGATAGGCTTGTCCAGATGTCCGGGGAGAAGGCCAGATTTCCGGGCCAGAGGCCGGATGTCCGGGCTAGTCGCCGGATGTCCGGGCCCTGTAGACTTGGCCACTGGCTCCTTGACGCTGGTGACGCTTCCAAGGGCCGGATGTCCAGGGTCCTGGGAGTTGTACTTGACTCCTTCTGTTGGTTCTCCTCATCCATGAACTTGACGGCTTGTCCGTCTTCACGAGCATCTTTGGGAGGGTCCTCTTGACACCTAATCATGCACAGCATATCAGACTTAGGAAGTAGCCATGTCTCGAGTGGATCATATGTGATATCACTAAGGAAGGAAGTCACCTCGTTCTCGAGAGCTCTAGCTCGTGCTCGTGTCATAGGTCCTCTTGGCTCTTGATGAGACGATGGTAGGTCCATGGGGATGACCATAGGATGCTCTGCATCAAATTTGATGGGATGTTGAACTTGCCTACGATTGAAAAGGTTCACCTTAAATTAGTACATTTCTTGTAAGTGCGACATATGTCATGGATTAGTGCAAAAAGATGTCTCAAGATAGGAAGCTCAAATTCTATGCTGGAGATATGCACAAAGTTTTTGGATTTCCTTTTGGACCTAGAGATGGATGATATTGGTGGTAAGAAAACTGCTGCTTCTCTGCTGGTTTCTTGATAAAAATATAGGTATGATTGAAAATGCTTCTCACAACTTGAAGCCAGCAGAATTTTCTTTAGCCAAGGATAGAAATGAGTTATCAATTGAAGCTAAAAAGGCATGATTTAAGGCAACATGTGGTATATTTATTATGGTTCATTTGGGAACACCTTCTTCTAAACATTACAACACCACCGTCGATTATTCGGGAGCCTGATGTAGGACTGATTACATAAGAGAAT
Source organism: Aegilops tauschii subsp. strangulata (assembly GCF_002575655.3). Taxonomy (NCBI): domain Eukaryota; kingdom Viridiplantae; phylum Streptophyta; class Magnoliopsida; order Poales; family Poaceae; genus Aegilops; species Aegilops tauschii. The sequence goes on from NC_053038.3 coordinate 86,373,035, forward strand.
ATAACTGGTATGAGTATGCTATGAATTATCTACTTGGTGCTATTACAAAGGCACAACAATAGGTTCAGTCAAATAGTCATGTCATATAATTATATGGCTGACATCTGTTTCTAAAAGTAAGTGATCATATGCATCACAATTACCATAAGAGATGTTGTATTTCTATAATTAATACAATATGTATGCAAATACTCCACCTTAATAATCATTACCAAATTGTAGCGAAGAGACACACCAAACTTCCTAGGATTATAGAATATGATAAGCGCCACAAAAATATTATGATTTCAGCTTGTATGAAAACAAGAGATGGAGTCACAACATATTATGCATGCATGGTATGTATTGTGTTGTTCAATTAGTTGTTCGCGTTAAATGTTGTTCTAACTAATCAAGAATGCTCTATTTTACCTTTCTTTGTAGATTGAAAGAGCTGAACTTGTATGTTATTTGAAGAGTATATTTGATATGACGCACAATTCTTTTGTTGAATAGTCTGAAAGAACAATGGTTGCACACAAATCACAATCAGTTGGACATGTTGGTCATATTTTTCTTAAAGAATCACCAAAGAACAATGCAAGTATTACAGGTTTGAAGTTGTTCGAAAGAAAGAGCAGTTTTGACTACCTTCAACAAATCCACAACGTATGTCAAATGGAAAGTTCAATGATCACAGAAGAGATACTTATCCACAAATGGTAAATTTTCATTTATATACTTTATAAATTCAGAATGTTATTAATTAGTTCACATTGAACTAAACCATATTTGAAGGTGCGACATTCAGTAACTCAAGAATTCAAAATGAGACATGCTAAAGGAATTAGTGATTGGAATGTGAAGAAGGATCATATAATTAGAGAAGACATTATATATATATAGATAAATTCATATTACTGTTAAACCAAACTTGCATGTATTGCACTCAAAGAGGTCTGAGCCCATGCTTGCTTCGGAGATCAAATAAAGCAAAAGATATTGCCAAAAGAAATAAACTACGTATTATACTTCATTTTTAAAACTATTGTTCATAGACATGTATCTTAGTTTATTCTCTGAATAATGAAATTCAGCCAAGCCTTTTGAAACAAGTTTTTGTTCTCAGTAATGTTGTTGTGAGATCATAAAGTAGTATGTTTTGAATCACTTGTTTTGTTCTTTCTGGTAATATAATTGTGATTAATTGTTTGCTGGTTGTAGAGATGAAGGTTCTACTTGTAACAATGCAAGTGTTCACAGAGAAAATTTAGTGAGAGAATTGGACCGAATGTCACACAAACCGTTGAATGGGAAAGTATGATAAGGGTGAAAGATGGTAGAAGTCTTTTTCTATAATTGTTAGGTGCTTTATCAACAATGATCTTATCTTAGGTAACTATTGGATTCCATGTTTAAATGCAGAGAGGTCCATTGCTCAGAGTGATCCAACTAAAAATTTAAGTATCGAAAGTGTTGTGCATGATCATGGAAATTCTAACACATCAAGTGTGTCAATTATGAAATAGAATGTTACAGCTTTGCTTTAGACTTATACTAGAAGGTCAAGAACTCAAGGAACATTACAAAGAAGTTGAAATAACTCAAGAGCATCATGTTGTCTTTGGTGATTTCTTTGATTGTGATATTAAGGTGAGACAAGTTAATTCCGGCAGATATTAATTAAGAAGTCGCGTGACATGGCGGGTTATAAATAAATTCAAACAATAATTTCTAATCTTGCGTACAAACTCTACTCCGAAGAATTACCAGGCTTGGGACGCCTCTCAATAATGTTCTGAAGGTGACACACCCCTGCAGCATATTCAACCTCCTTAGTGGCCTCTTGCAGGAACATCTATGGATTGCGGCTCCAGTCGAAGGCCTCAAAAGCGACCACATGTTCGCATTAGGGTGATGGGCCTTAGCACCGGTGCAGACTTGAGAGCCCCTTCAAAGGCCGCCAAATAGGCCCAATCCTCCAACTATTCTGTAGACCTCCCAAGCAGCTCCAGGACAATCTCGAGGTACGGCTTCAGCCAATGATCATCATGAAATAAGGTCCCAACGGTGAAACAAATGGCTGTCTTCATCCTCTCAGCCACCGCCGCGACTTCTCGAAGTCGGTCCTCCGCGCCCTCAAATTGGATCTTAGGGAGCGGAACTACAAAAGGCAATACATGGAGCCCTTTATGACATCTAGAGGCCTCCAAAGTCACCTTACACTGAAGACAAAAGATAAAACACATACCTTTGGCTGCGGCCTCGAGACCACGGTAGTACTGCTGTGCCTTAGCAAGCTGCGTAGGAGTCTCTCCGCCGTCCTTCGAAGCAGGGCAATCTTTTGTTCAGCCTCCTGGGCCGCCTTATCCTGCTCCGATGCCTTCTTCTCCGCAGCATCCAAGTCATGCTGAACCAAGACCTGAAGGTCTTTACTCTTCTCCATGTCATTATGGAATACATGGCAGGCCTCCTGGTCTCGCTGAAGGGCGGCCTACATATCAAGTTTGGAGGATAACACCATCTCCAACTCTTTTCAGGTGGCCTGCTCTTTTGGGCTTGGGAGGCCTTGTCCACATCTTGAGGAAGGGTCGCAGCCATCATGGGGGATGCACAAGAAAAGCATCACGCCACAGTGACCAAGTGAGTACATCAGAAGCGGAACCTCGCGGGCACAATCTAAGGTCATAACTTACATGAAGAGTTGTCCTCGTCACGTTGAAGGCCTTCAGCCTTTTGCTGATGAGACACGAGTTGCCTTTCTAGTCCCAACACTTGCGTGACAAGGTCATGATATCCCTCGGCAAGCACATGGAAAAATACATACAAGTATACACTGGGCCCCAGGGTCTACGACTACCACAACTATACCCGAAGAGGGTCATGCCTTGAAGCTGGGGTCCACAACATGCCCCACTTCCTTCAAGACCTCCCATAGACGCCTCAATGCTTCATCAGCGTCCCCCAAGGGTGTGTCGACATATGGATAGAAAAGAGGAGGCCCCTAGTGGCGGACCGGCTGACGCTATCGCCGAGCGATCAGCACCGCTAGCTGCGACCTTCATGGACACAGATGTCGCTGCCACGCTTGCGAAGGGAAAGACAAAATTACCAAAGGAGCCCGACCTCTCCGCGCGGGTGGGCGACGAGCCCGCAACAAAAGCGGCTCTACATCGTCGCCAACCTTGGCCACACGCTCTGCCTCGGCGCCCACTATGGGCTCCATGGTGGACCTCCTACAAATGGATGAATTTTTTGAAGTTCTACAGTACCGATTGAAGGTACAAGAAGCCCGGTAATGCTTACTCGTGGACTGACATTCGACCCCCGAAGAAGGGGCCTCCGGTGACAATGGCGCACCAAGCACCATTACCAGCAGCATGGTTGTGATCGTGGCTACCACGGAAGGCCCCTCAGCATACGAGGTCCCCGATCCATGAGAGACAGCCCTAAGAAGGAACAATACAAAAGGTCACTGACTCTGGGACCAGCGAGAAGTGAAACCAGACCGTGGTGAAGCATGACTTACGGAATGACCACTGAAATGTGTCTCCTCTGCAGCAATGCTGGGACGGTCAGGGGAATCTGCAGGCTTGGGGACTCTATGAGCTCCCGCGAAGCTCATGATGACCGCTGCAGGCCGGGGCTTCCTCCCGAGGACCATGACAGAGTTTCTTGAGGGGCTGGCATGACACCTCAACCGTGTCCTCCTTTAGCTTACCATTGTCAACTTCATCTACTCCGGCTTCCTCGATGTTGCCCGTTTCATCATCGTCGTTGTCGTCATCAGCATTATCATAATCATCGTCATCATCACCACCCCACATCCGCCACAACCGCTATTGCGGCCGCTAGGTGAAGAGGCCATGTCCTCGTCCCCCTCCTTGTCGTCGAGGTCTCCCCCATCTGCGTCACTGGAGGCCTCCTCCATGGAGCCATCTTCTCCAGAGGCCTCTGCGGGGGCCTCTTTCCGCTTCTTAGCAGATCCACCCTTCGCCCAGACAGGCTCAGGAGGGGCTTCCGTCATCAGAGTGGCCAGGGTGGGGCTCACATGTTGCCCCGACAGCGGGGGCTCTAAGTGGTACAGTACGAAGGCAGCAAACCCCTATTCAACAATATCAGAAAGTGGTATGACCAAATACCCCGACCTCTAATGAATACAAAGTTAAAAAGAATACTTACATTCCCCAGCGGGAGGTGATAACCCACAAGTATAGGGGATCGCAAAAGTTTTCGAGGGTAGAGTATTCAACCCAAATTTATTGATTCGACACAAGGGGAGCCAAAGAATATTTGCAAGTATTAGCAGCTGAGTTGTCAATTGAACCACACCTGGAGATTAATTATCTGTAGAAAAGTGATCAATAGCGAAGTAGTATGATAGTTTTGATAGTAGTAGCAACATCAATAGTAACGGTGACAGTGATAGTAATGATATTGTAGCAAGTGCAATAGTAACAATAGCAATGGTAACTTAGCAAGAACAATATGAGAGAAATTCGTATGCATTGGATTGGTGAATTCGTTGGATGATATTCATCATATAACAGTCATCACCTAGGGCGATATGACACTAGCTCCAGTTCATAAATATAATGTAGACATGTATTTCTGTCACTCCGGGTTTGCCGGATCATAACACGTAGTAGGTGACTATAACTTGCAAGATCGTATCTAGAACATAGATATAATGGTGATAACATAAACGGTTCAGATTTGACATCATAGCACCCGGGCCCAAAGTGACAAGCATTAAGCATGGCAAAGTCATAGCAACATCAATCTCGGAACATAATGGATACTAGGGATCAAGCCCTAACAAAACTAACTCGATTACATGATAAATCTCATCCAACTCCTCACCGACCAGCGAGCCTACAAAGGAATTACTCACTCCCGGTGGGGAGCATCATGGAATTGGCGATGGAGAAGGGTTGGTGATGACGAAGATCAAAGACCCCCCCTCTCCGGAGCCCCAAACGGACTCCAGATCTGGCCTTCCGATGAAGAACAGGAGGTGGTGGTGGCTCCGTCTCGTGAAACACGATAATTCTTTCTCCCTGATTTTTTCTCCAAATATGTGAATTTATAGCATTGGAATCAGGGTCTACGGGGCCACCAGGTGGGGACAACCCACCTGGGCGCGCTCTGGTGGGTTGTGCCCAGCCAGGTGCCCCACCTCCGGTGGTTCTTGGCTCCATAAATTCTTATTTATTGAATAAAAAATCCTTGCAAAGTTTCTTTCCAATCCGAGAACTTTTTTTTCTGCACAAAAAACAACACCATGGTAGTTCTGCTGAAAACAACGTCAGTCCAGGTTGCTTTCATTCAAGTCGTGCAAATTAGAGTCCAAAATAAGAGGAAAAGCGTTAGGAAAAGTAGATACGACGGAGACATATCAACTCCCCCAAGCTTAAACCTTTGTTTGCCCTCAAGCAATTCAGTTGATAAACTGGAAGTGAAAAAGAAAAACTTTTACGAACTCTTTTGCTCTTGTTTACATAAATAAGCTTAAGTAGCACCCAGGTTTTCAGTAAAGATTATAACTAACCATGTCCACAATAACTCTTAAAAATTATATTAACTCATATCAATATCATAATCAACTAGCAAGCAATAATAAGATATCTTAAATAACAACACTTTGTCAAAACAACCATGATATAATATGACAATAGTGGTATCTCGCTAGCCCTTTCTGAGACCGCAAAACATAAATGCAGAGCGCCTCCAAAGTTCAAGTAGCGACTAAACATTGTAATTCATGGTAGAAAAGATGCAGTCATGATGCACCCAACATTAGCTACACACAATGCTTGAGGATGACAATAGTGCTCTCAGGTTCTGGCGCTTTGAGAAGGTGATGACACAACATAAAAGTAAATAGGTAGTCCCTTCGCAGAGGGAAGCAGTGATTTGCAGAGGTGCCAGAGCTCAAAATTTTAAAACAAAGGTAAATGAAATTTTGAGAAATTCACCCTTGTTGTTTACTTCACGACCCTTAGTTATCGGTATCTTCCATGCTAAACATATTGGTGGCGGTTCCCAAGCAATAGAAGTAAAGGTTTACTCCCCCTCCACCAACAATCACACTCCACGGCTTGTCCGAAACAACGGGTACCGTCCATACCAACAACAGTCCTGGAGGAGATTTGTTTAATTATTTGCAATTTGAATTCGGGACTGGGAATCCCTATTACCGCCCCTCTTGTGCAAGGACGAGTGAATAAACACTCATCATGAGAATAACCCGCTTAGCATGGAAGATACTGACTACTTCTTGTCGCTCTATGAACAATCTAAGCACACAAAAAGGATATATGTTTGAAGGTTTTAGAGGTGGCACATGCAAATTTACTTAGGACGGCGGGGTAATACCGCATATAGGTAGGTGTGATGGACTCATCTGGGATAACTTGGGTTTCAGGGTTTTGATGCACAAGCAGAATTCCCACTTAGTATAGGCGAAGGCTAGCAAATAGGTTGAGAAGCGGCCAGCTAGAGAGCGAAAACGGTCATGAACATGCATTATGCGTAAGTAACATTGGATACTAGCATGAGTAGGATATGAACACCATGAACATAAATATCATAGAGGCTATGTTGGTTTTGATTCAACTACATGCATGAACATGTGCCAAGTCAAGCCACTCGAACATTCAGTGGAGGATACCATATCATCATACTACATCACAATGATTTTAACGCAACGTTGATACCCAAGATAAATCATTATCCACTCCTAGCTACTTAAGCATGGCATGAGAAACTATAATCTCTAAGGTTCATTGCAAACATGTTTAATCATAATAGCTAGGCTGAATCATGGATACTAGGTTAAACATATTTACAAAAACAGAACTAGTTGAGTTCATACCCGTTTCTCTCTGCCACAGCTAGTTCATCAAATATCATCATTATTGCCTTTCACTTGCACGACCGAATGATATAAAAATAATAATAGTGCAAGAGTGCCGTGGACTAAGCTGGAATCTGCAAACATTTTATTCAAAAGGAGAAGACAAAGTAAGATGGGCTCTTTGTTAGATCAACAATAATGCATATGAGATCCACTCGACATTTTCATCGTGGTCTTCCCCTCGGTATGACTCAGTAAAATGGAAAAGAAATTCAGACAAACACACTGAAATATTTTTGGAGTTTTTATTTTTTCTTGAACAAGCAAATAAAAGAGAAAACAAAAACAAGAAAAACTATTTACACGAGAAAGCTCCCAATAAGCAAGAAGAAGAATCGAGAAATCTTTTTGGGTTTTCTTTTTAGTACTACAACTAATTAAACTAGGAAGAAAAACCGAAAAGAAGCAGGAAATATTTTTGGATTTTCTCAAAGTTTTTGAAACACACAAGAAGAAGGAGAGAAAATAAATCTAACATGGATAATACATTGAAAGAGTGTGGACACCGACAACTGGAATGAAATGTGTGAACATGAATGTAATGTCGGTGGAAATACGTACTCCCCCAAGCTCAGGCTTTTGGCCTAACTTGGTAATCACCGTCAGTAGCTTGCATAATGGTCGGAGTGATAGCTCATGGAGGCTCTAGGTGCAGATGCCTTAGCCCGCCGCGCCGCCACAACCGATGTAGTATGTGCTCAGGCCTCGCTCTCAAGAACATAATATCTTCCCTTGTTGTGAACATCAAGGAGAGAAGGTGCAGGAAAAAAGGTGTCCACAACGGACCTTTTATTAAACAACAAGTTATAAGTAAAATTATGGGCTTCACCACTAAGGATCTTATGACGTTTCATAGCGTCAAAGTCCAAGTACTGCGTGAGTAGGATGGGGTCATAAGGCCAAGGTGAAACACCCAGCTCTCTTGCTAAGCGCGTGGCATAAATTCCACCATAAAAATATCCACTACTAGCGTTGTGTTGCAACCTGCGTGCAAAAATTGCTCCAAGGTTATAACTTTTGTCACTGGTGAGAGCGGTGCGTACGAGGCTCAAGTCGGGAGCACAAAGTGTACTACAATCTTGTTTGCCTACAATGCATTTTCCATTAAATAGTGCGAAGTATTGAATTGAGGGAAAATGAATGCTCCTTATTCTACCTTGCGTCACTCCCCTAGTCTCACCATAGCAAAGACTAGTCAAGAATATCTCAAACTCAGATTTTGGTGGTTCGTCTAGCGAGCCCCAAAATGGAATTTTGCAGTGGTGAGCAAATCTCTCTAGAGATATGGTAAATGGATTTTCATACAGTTTAAACGACACCCTAGACTCACGAGGATGGAATTTAAATTCTTTGGTAAATGATTTGGTGAGGTTGAGGTGTTGGTTGCACTCATCTGAAATGTAGGGACCAAGCCCGTCATTGTGAACATATTGCTCAAATTCTTCCTTAATGCCCACACGCACCATATAATCGTTGCATGGCCATAAACATGATTTGGTGGCGGCATCTCGTATAGAACTTTCACTTGGTTCAACATAAGACCGACAAACGGAGCTGCTACTAGAAGATGCCTCTGAGGACCTCCTCCTCGAAGAACTCCTCCCAAAGAGGTTCATCATATTTACGTACAATTTTCTGAAAAATTTTGGGTCACAAAAATTTTATCAAAAAAACTTCACAAGAAGGATAGCAACTACTCATAGGGATGCATAGAGGCCATATCAAGCATTCAAACTACTTAGAACTCTAAGAATTCAACATGCAAGCTCATCTATAGCAACACCAAGAGTAACTAATTATTCTAAATATAAACCACTAAAGAAAAAACTAATTGGACCAACGGAGGAGTCACATACCAAGCAACAATCCCCCTAAATAGTTTCGGAAACGGAGCTTCGAGCAAAGAGATCGAAATCCGCGGGTTTGAGAGCAAGAACACGCGCGCGCGAGAGGGAGAGAGAGCAATGGTGATTTTTTTTTCTGGAGGTAGGTGGTGATATGGGATGAAGAGATAGGTGAGGGGACCCATGTGGGGACCACAACCCACCAGGGCGCGCCTGGGGTGCTGGCGCACCCAGGTGGGTTGTGCCCACCTGGTGCACCCCCATCTGATGTTATTTGCATGAAAAATTCAGAAAAAATCGTGTTAAATTTTCAGAGCATTCTGAGAACTTCTATTTTTGGGTAATTTTTTATTGCACGGGAAATTCAGTAAACAGACAAAACATGGCATTTTATTTTATTTAACTAAGAAAAACAGAAAACAAAAGTAAATGACAGAATGTAGTGCTCACTAAATTCATCAACTTCATACTTCTCAAAAATGATTCATCAATAAGGTTGATCAAGTCTTATTAACAACCACTTTCGATTGGCATGAAACCGAAGAACTTTCATGAAACACTAAGTTACCTCAAAGGGTATATGAATGTGCCCAACAATAAGCATTTCATATTTCTTTTTAACAGTTGGTAGAGGTAGTTGAAAACTTCCAATAGTGATTGTCGGAGATATTTCAATAACATTAATACCATTCACTTGGAATTGTTTCTTCGAAAGTGCACCGTATGCTCATTACCATTGATATGAAAAGTGACCTTTCTTTTATTGTAATCAATTACAGCCCCTGCAGTATGCAAGAAGGGTCTACCAAGGATAGTCGACATGTTGTCGTCCTCGGGCATCTCAAGTATAACAAAGTTGGTTAAAATAGTAACATAAGCAACAACAACGGGCACATCCTCACAAATACCGATAGGTATGGCAGTTGATTTGTCAGCCATTTGCAAAGATATTTCAGTAGGTGTGAGTTTATTCAATTCAAGTCTTTTATATAAGGAGAAAGGCACGACACTAACACTGGCTCCTAAATCACATAAACCAGTTTCACATAATTTCTTTTGATAGAGCACGGTATAGGTGGTATTCCCGGATCTCCAAGTATTTTAGGTACTCCATCCTTAAAGGTATAATTGGCAAGCATGGTGGAGATTTCAGCTTTCGGTATTTTTCTCTTGTTGGTGATGATGTCTTTCATGTACTTTGGATAAGGAGGCATCTTTAAGATATCACTCAAGCGGGTACGCAAAAAGACTGGCCTAATCATTTCAGCAAAGCATTCAAATTCTTCATCATCTTTCTTTTGAATTGACTTAGGTGGAAAGGGCATAGGTTTTTGAACCCACAGTTCTTTTTATCGTATCTTTTATTCTTGGGGTGTGGGTTATCAAGATCAACAACTGGTTCTATTTCAACATCATTATTTGGTTCTTTATTATTTGTTTGAGTGTCTTCATGAACCTCATCACTATCTTTTTCATTATCAGCGGGTGTTTCGTTACCAGATTGAGTTTCAGCATCAGAAATAGAAACATCATTAGTAGTATCGGGAGGTTTTTCTACTTCAGGTTCAGTAGAGGCATGCAAAGTCCTGTTAGTTTTCTTCTTCTTTTTCTTTTTTGGAAGGACTAGGTGCTTCGGTGTTAATTCTTTGAGAGTCTTGTTCAATTCTTTTAGGGTGTCCCTCAGGATAAAGTGGTTCCTGAGTCATTTTACCTCCTCTAGTGGCTACTCTAATAGCAAAGTCATTTATATTGTTGTTCATTTCATCAAGCAATTCTGTTTGAGATTTAGCAACTTCTTCTAGTTGAGTTTGAACCATAGAGGCATGTTTTCCTACACCTCTAACATCATTGGTAATTTTAAATAACAAGTCACTCAAGCGAGCAATCATATCAGAATTGTATTCCAATTGTTTCATAACTGTAACATCCCAAATTTTCAATTTGGAATGTTATACATTAGATCATCATTGCATAGCATATTTTATTGCATTTTGGCAAATCCTCGAAAATCCTAAGCAACTCAAGGACCCTCGGAGAGAGTTGGGGATTTTTCGCGGTTTTCATATTTGATTTTTATCAAATAATGAAACGAGGATTTTTGGTTTAATTTATTTTTCTCTCCGAAAAATATTTCATATTAAAATAAATGAGAGGAGAAAATATGACTTCTCCAAAATAATTGTAATATTGGAGGAAAAATATTAAAATCAAATATTTGATTTTATTTGCAATTTTAATTGCATTAGAAAAATTGCACCTTTTCAAAACTGTATTTTTAGGCCAAGAAAATGTTCATCTCGTTCTAATTAATTTAATTAGACGGTGAAAATTTGTTTTGGCATTTTTGGATTTTTATTTATTTTTCTACGATTTTTTTTAGGTTCGGTGAAATTATTTAAAAAAACTCGCGAAGCGCGCCGACTGGGCCGAAACCCAGCCGACGGCCCAGCCCAGCCCAGCCCCGCGCCTCGTCTCCCTCCTGGAGACCGAGACGGAGACCGCCGCCGCCCCGAGTCCCGCTCGTCGCCGCCGCCCCTTGCCCCTCCCCCAAGGCAGCACCCCCCCTCCTTAAATACTCCCCCCGCCTCCCCTCTCCTCACCCCGCCCCGACCCGAAGCCGCCCCGCCGCCGAGAGGACCCGCCAGAGCAGGAGCCGACACCGCCGCCTCGGGAAGCCCCGTACGCCGCCGCCCTCGTCGCCCCTCGCCGCCCCAACGACGCCCGAGCCCCGCCGCCCTCGCCGCCCTCTCACGAACCCGCCAGAGCCCGCCGGAATACCTCGCCGGAGGTATAACCGCAGCCGCCGCCGCCGTGCCGGTTTTTTTTAAATCGTTCGGTTTATTTTTTTCGAAACCCTAGATTTTTTATATAGATCGGTTTATTTTTTTTCTTCGGTTTAGTTAGTTAGTGAACGTTCACTGATCCGTTCGTTTTAACGAACGTGTTCGTCGGCTTGTCGCAGCTAACGAACGTCCGTTCGTTTAACTGTTCATCAGTTTTCTTTTTCGTTGGATTTTCCGCGATTATTTCAGATCGCGATTTCTGATCAGATTTTCGTTCTGGTTTATCTTTTAGCTCGTTTATCGGAATCAGGCGATTCAAGCGCCTAGAGTTTCGTCTCGAAATTCTCTTTCCGTTTAACCTATTCAAACAAGTTTTTGCTACTGTAAAATTTGACTTTGATCGAGATTAGTAAACGAAGCTTGTTTCTTTCGCCGTTTTACTTTCGTTGCTTCGTTTGATTCGATTCTTTTTGCAAACCGGAGTTCTTAAGTTGAACTTTCTAGTTAGATCTTTATTTGAGTTTTACCTGTGCATTAGATGAGTGCTTATTGTATGCTTGTTTGTTTGCAATAGAGTACCCGGAGTGCGCCGCTTGCTACTTCGAATCTCTAAGTTTCACGGATCATCAGCAAGGCAAGTAACACTTTGATCATACCTCTTTTACTACCCAGTTTTATTGCATTAGAGCAACCCTCAAACATTGCATGGTTAGGATCTAACTAAATTGTGGGAATTGGGAAGTAGTTGAGGTAGTACCTATTACCTGTTTATTATCAAACTTTGGGAGTTACTTCTACGTTTGGTCATATTGCTATGCTATGCTAGTAGACGTGGATTGGGTTTGAGTGTTACCATGACAGATGTGAGATTGTCAATTAATGGTTAACCCTAAGGTGGCAACTAAAACTCACATCTGGGTGGATTGAGGTACCTGGGTATTCCAGGATTGCCTGTTTTCTTTTGGACCGCCACCCAGGTTTAAAGGGATCATGAGATTATTCATGCTAGAAACTTCCATGTGCAGCCGCAAGCTATTATGGGCTCTAGCATAGTTGAGTAGGTTGTGTGAGCTCTTGAAGAGGTAGACTAGCAGATGTAGGGGATGTAGGTGGTACTGTCTACCCGGAGTAGAGAGTTAACGCTTCTGAAAGACTGTGTCTCGGTCATCCGTTTCTCAAACACCATGAAGTGCGAGAATCCCAACGGAGGAGATCGAGTCTTGTGGGGAAAAGTGCACAAACCTCTGCAGAGTGTATAAACTAATCATGGTTAGCCGTGTCCCCGGTTATGGACATCTTGAGTATCTAGTACTTGGATTATCATGTGAATCTCAGCATGTTACTTTAATTAATTTTGTTGGGTTTGATGATGATACTTAATTGGGATTGAGAATGCTGTCAACCATTCTCAATGTTTAACAACCACCATGATAGTTAAATAATATTTATTCCTTTGCAGTATGGAAAATTTGGCTTTTTGCAAAACTGTAACCATAGAGCCTTCTACCAGCCATATATGCATGTAGTATAGCATTATTATGTTCATTACTCTCTATGTGTTACATTGCCAGCATATTCCATGTGCTGACCCGTTTTCGGGCTGCAACGTTCCATGTTGCAGACTTTTCAGACGACGAGTAAGGTGCCTTAGGTCGTGGTCTTATACTCAGTGATGCCGTTGGAGTTGATGGACTCACTTATCTTCCAAGTCTTCCGCTGTTATCGTATTAGATGGCCTTAAGCCATATTTGTCATACTTATTTCTCTCTTGAGATACTCGATGTAATAAGTGTGTGATTGCTACTGTGTTATAAATCCTCCATTTGTACTGTGCGTGTCAGCATTACTGATCCAGGGATGACACTGGTGCATGGTAGATCAGACTGTTTGAGGTCTGGTCGCTACAATAACATTTGCATTGAAGTGCTCTTGTTTTCTAATGTAGTTGTCAAACTCATAAAGGCATTGACTAGGATGCATATTGTAAGGATTATCATTGTCATTGAATTTCATTAAAGAATTTACCTCTACCACCTTAGGTGGTGGTGGTGTTTCAAGCCCATGTATTTCTTCAATAGGACGTAAATTTTTTACATCCTCAGCTTTAATACCTTTTTCTTTCATAGATTTCTTTGCCTCTTGCATATCTTTGGGAGGGAGATATAAGATACCCTTCTTCTTCGGAGTAGGTTTAAGTGGTGGTTCAAGAAGAGTGTGACACCCAAGTTTTTAATTGGATTTTTCAAAGATTTTTATTTGACTTGAGGGAGGTGATTTAAATTTTTCTTCAAAAGAACCCTCCCTTTCAAATTTTTTTATGGCAAAAATTTTATTTGGATTCACCCAAGACCTGTCCTTGGTCTTGGCGGTTCTTGCTGTTCATTTGGACTCAAGACAAAATGCTTTTCACTTGGGAAAATGCCTTTTGAAAACCTCTTTGAAAATTTGCACTATGGCTTTTGGATTAATCCTTTACCACTTTCAACAATTCCTTCTTGCCATGGACTTAGTGCAAATCCTCTCTCCTAACCCTCCCCTCATCTTTGGATCATGTTTGGCATCTAATCCAGCAAGTTGAACCTCCCCTATGTTTATTTTCCATTTAAATCTTATTCAAATAAATTTCTGTCTTCTATGCTATCCATTGGTGATTTACAAAGGAACTCTACTTTCTGTTTTGATTTCTGCCCCCAAACCAACTCTCCTCCCTTGTCCTTTGAACCCTCAACAAAGATCCATGAAGATCCACTGGTCTTCAGTTCAAATTTTTCAAACTACACTTGCTGCAAGTTTGGACCAGATTTGTCAAATTTGGTGAAATTCATCCAAAACATTCTCCAAAAATTCCAAGTAAAATCAGGCAGCCTCTGGGTGCATTGAGTGGTCGCCTCACCAAGTTACAGCCCCAGAAAAATTTATCTCATAGCCAAATCTTTCTGTTGAACACCTGCAGTGCATGGTCATTGTCAAGTTCAGAAAATTCAGAGAACAGTTCAGTGGCTACTGTCGTTTTCTTCAGAGATGGTTGTCGATCTCGCCAGTGCCACTGTGTCGCCTTGATCCTCGTCCCCTCCCCCTTGTTCCTGCACCGCACGAACGCCTGGCACCTTGCAGACGTCGGCGACGAGCTGCAGAAGGTGCGCCGCCCCGTGACCTTCGCCAGCGGCGGCTTTGCGGCCGCCAGCGGGAGGCACGGCGCTGACGGCGCCACCCAGCGCCGCCCAAGCCACCGGAGCTCGCCGCGTGGCCGTCCACTCCCCCGAACACGCTGCCGCTCTCGTCATGAACCGCAGGGCGCGGAGCGCGCTCTCTGCCGGCGTCGAGCCCGTGCGGTCACCTCACCGTGGACCGACGCCATTACGCCAAGACCAACTCCGTTTAGCTGTGGAATGACACCAGTAACCTCCACTGATGCTGCCTGGCCACTGAAACCTCCTGCCAATCCACTGCATCGCCGTAATCGCTCGCCGGAGATTCTCCGTTCACGGCCACCCCGTCGATCCGCCTATAAATAGAGGCCCCGAGCTTCAACTCGAGCACCCACCATCCCTGCACTCCACCTAGAGCACGCCTAGCCACTGGAAGAGCCCCGAGGAGGTCTCCTTCCTCGACTCCGGCCGCCGCGACCCGCCACGGGATCCAGCTCGATTCGCCCCGGTGTGTACACCTCCACCTCCTTTCTCTTGCGAGTAGCTTCACTATGCATCCCTCCTTCGGACCCGCGCTTCAATTCGTAGCTTGCAGCCCTCCACCGGAGTTTCCCACCATCACCCGAGCCGCCGTCCGCCGGAGATAGTGTCGCCGTCGACGTGGTGCTCCCCGTTGGTCGAGTCCACCACCCACCGACGCGGAAGAACACGCTGAAGCTCTTGGTATCCTCCGATCCCCCTAACTCGCCGTGGTTCGACGCCGGCGTCCACCGCAGTCTTCGGGCGCCGGCGAGCTTTTCAAACCTGACATGTGGACCCCGCATGTCAGCCTCTGTTCTATTCTTTCGCGAACCGTTTTCTGTTGGCGCCTTCGGGCAAATACGCTTTCCCTCTTGCGTTCGCGCATTTCCAGTCGAACCGTTTTCTGTTTTCTCAGTTAAAACCCTGGAACTTTTCTGTTTCATTACAGATAAGTCCATGGACAGATACCTTTATAACTTTTAATAAAAAAAGGGAATTTTGAGTGATTCTTTTTCTGACAATCTTCAAAATTTTTCTTGTTTTTTGATGGGATTTATTTGAAAAATATTTGGAAAAGTTTCTGTGCACGCGTTGGTTTTCACGTTAGTGCCCGTTTTCGTGATTGCCGTAGGTTCCGGAAGAGGTGACGGAGCCGCGAACTTCGCCGGGCTAGACTCCGACTTCTCCGAACCAGGCAAGCATGTTTTGAACATTTGATATGGCAGGTGTTTACATGTTTGCTTGAAAGTTTGTGCGTGGCCTATGAGTGTCGGTAAATACCTCGTTGCTTGTAAGGCAACTACCCGCGTGTTCCAAAGTTGCGATGATCTCTGATGAGAGACGGCCTAATCATGTGGTGACATGAAGGGCAGCAAGGTGGTACTGTTGTAGCATACCAGCCTTGCGTCATCCGACTTTCTCCGACGTTAACATGGACGGAGTCACGTTATCGTTCTTTCCCCCTTCCGTGCTACCACATGTTTCATTTGCCAGGATGCGGTTTAGTAAGTTGGTAACCTCTTTCCGTGTACACACCAAACAGAGAGGCCGGGATGATGGTACCTTGGCCCAGGATTAAAGCCAGTCATCCGGTCAGGGGGCATGGGTGTTTCCGGTTGGGTCTGAGAGGGGGGGCACCCCCTTAGAGCGCGCATATAGAAATTTGATCCCATGCTATGCGAGGTTGCAGGCTCCCCGTCTCACGGTTTTTCTTGAATGTTGTCGAGGGTGATCCCTGGCTTCGGAAGGTTGAATTGGGTATGTACTGGTTAGACGTGTTTCTTCCAAAACACCGTAGACGGAACTAGTCCCTGTGACTACTAAAATCCGTTGGTTGTGGTTAAGTACAAACTCTGCAGAGTCAATTCCTTCCAAGCCATCGTATCCATGATCAAGTAGTGGGGTCAGTATATCCATATCTATCCACGTGAAAAACTTGTCCCCGGTGAGCAAGCTCAAGTGGTAAATCCAGTTAAATTATTATTCCTGTGGATGGACTAAATTTATATCCGTCTCGTACTTGTGATAATTTATGTTCCCGAACTATTGTATTATTGAGCTACAATGTAAGCCCTTTCTGTGACGTCGCGCAGACGTCCGACTGTGGCATGTTCGTCTTTTATTTTCTGTTATAAGCCCTTTATGAGATGTCGCTCAGACGTCCGACTGTGGCATTATTATTATTCTTGGATTTTCCTCTCGAGGAGTCATTCAGACACTCGTTTGGCACCAGTATTATTATTCTCGCAGTTTCCTCTCGAGGAGTCATTCAGACCCTCGTTTGGCACCAGTATTATTATTCTCGCAGTTTCCTCGCGAGGAGTCATTCAGACCCTCGTTTGGCACCAGTATTACTATTCCGCAGTTTCCGCTCGAGGCGTCATTCAGACCCTCGCTTGGCACCTAGTATTTATTATCTCTATGTCTGAAAGCACTGTATAAATTGTTCATATGCTTCATGTTTACATTTGTTATATCTTATGTCCGGACTGTCTTGCGAGTACTTTCATAGTACTCACCTGGCTTGTTGATTTGGCCAGATGCTGACGAAGGCGATCTCTTGGATGAAGAGTTTGATAGCGCGTCCGACGCCTAGAGGAGTCCCAGTCAGTCCTGCGCGATCCCGGATATTGGTCACTTGTATTATATACGCTTCCGCCACCCGCAATAAGTCTCCTCGAGCCTCACTCCGACGCTCGAAGAGCTGTAGTCTTCAGGAGTCATATCACTCGCTTTGCGGTGATATTTCCACCACCGTTATTATCGTGAGTTAGTAGTAAGCCACCCTACCCGCCGTATTGTTTTATCGGCGTGCATGTAATAAATTGTTGGGCAGTCTCCGCTCAACCTTGTATTATATTTAGTACTCCTGGTATTTTTCTTCTGTGACCAAGATATTGTCTACCAGTGAGAAGGAATTCTTCCTTCCTGGTCCGTAAAAGGGATTGGTCTATCAATAATTATTTTATTGAAAAACCGGTCGTGACAAGCTTGGTATCAGAGCCAGGCTGACTGTAGGAAGCCACTAGGTGCGATCGCTAATCGGTTATTAGCGTCTTTTGTGCTTTTTCAGCATTTTGCAATTGTAGCTATTTTCTGTTGGTCATCATAAATTTATGACATGACTACTCAGAATTTTTGCCTACTTTTGTAGATGGCTGGCAGCAGCTGTGAGAATCGAGTGTTCACGAACGTGCCCGAGGGGTTTGTCAAGCTCCTTGTCTCCATCACCAAGCTCGCGATCGGGCCGGCAGCTCGCCCGGAGTTCACACTCTATCAGCACAAGCTCAGCGACGACGTGTCGATGCACCAGGCTGTGGTGCAATTCAAGGGAGGACGTTCTGCAGCTCGCCACTTCCGTTTTGTGGGAAGGGCCATGCCTACGGAGAGGCATGCCATGCAGATGGCTGCCCGTGAGGCGATAGCTCGCCTTCGGGACATCCTTCCTACGATGAAGACTCGTCGCTACCGCTACCTCCCATGCCATGTGCCATACACCAGTCACTATGCATTCGCCTGCCATCGGGGAGAGCGAGATGAAGCCATCGAGATGGTTGTGGAGTATCTCAAGGCTCTAGAGGAGTCTTTCGACAACCTCGTAGACGATCTAGTGGCTGCCCGCATGGACTTAGTCCGGGGCGGTCCTGCCAGCAGGAAGGAGCTTCTCCACACGGCACCGCCTCTGACATTCGTCTCGTCTTCAGCCTCGTATGCACCGGCCATTTTGGCCACTGCTCGCCGTCTGCCTACCACTGAGGAGTTCGACCGAGTCATCGCTCCTACTCCAATCAGAGCCGCACCGTCTGCCGCACCCGCTCTACCACCAGTCGCCCCCACACCATCACCGCAGCGCAGCGTCATGCGCCAGGAGCCAGCTAGAGAGGAGGTGGAGGTTGATTCTCCTGGACCGCTGAGTCTTGCCATCGGCAAGGGAAAGGAAATCTTCACCATCTCTGACTGAGAGCGGCGAGTAGCCGCGTGTTATGCCTGCTTGTATGATGTGCTGTTTTATCTGTACGCTAGTTTGTATTGGTGTGTTTGCTGCCTTCCGGAGTAGTTCGCTAGTCTAAATAACATGTCAGGATGTGTACGCGCATTCTGAGTGCTGCATCGTGTGTTTGCTTTTCGCATGTAAGATAGTTGCTAAGCAGTTCTTCTCCATGCAAAATCGCTTATGTTTTCTTGAAAACCTTGAGATCTTTTAAAATTGTTGCCTTTGCAAAGTTTTTCTTGTGCTAGACAGTTTTCTCATGGGTTTTGCAATATAATACCCCAGACTGGAAAAATGTCTCGCCCGTGGACTCGGTCCATGCCCAATCAGCCAGAAGAGGTTTACGGGACACAGACTAGCAACAATTTCACTCAGGGTCAGTCCAGTCAACACGACAGCGAAGCAGCCCTGTCTCAAGTATGCCGTCTCTTCGAGCAAAGCCAGCAACAGCACCGAGAGATGATAAATCATGTCATCAATATGGGAAACCACCGTGAGCCCTATCAACAGCATTCCAACTTATCTGAGTTACAGAAGACTAGCCCCTCAACTTTTGCTCACACCGATAGGCTGCTGGAAGCCGATGATTGGCTTCGTGACATTGAAAGGAAACTGATTATTGCTCAGTGCTCAGATCATGAGAAGGTGCTGTATGCACCACACTACCTTACTGGAGCAGCTGCAGCATGGTGGGAAAATTTCCTACACATGCATCCCAGTGAACACAACATCACCTGGGAAGAGTTCAAGGAAGGCTTACGTGGGGCACACATCCCCAGGAGCATCCTAAAGATCAAGAAGAGGGAGTTTGATGACCTGAAGCAGAGAGGCATGTCAGTAACAGAATACAATGGTCAGTTTACCCAGCTGTCTCGTTATGCCTACGACGAGCACATGACAGAAAGCAAGAAGATGGAAAAATTCCTGGACGGCCTGGCACCAGCACTGAGATGCCAACTGATTGTACACACCTTCCCGGATTTTAAGACTCTGGTGGACAAGGCCATTACCTTGGAGAATGAGCGCCGTAGTCTGGAAGATATCCGTAAGCGAAAGAGGGACAAGACAACTCTTGCTCGCCACAACCGAAGCAAGGCTGAGGTTCCACGGACAGACACAAGGAGATCCACGACTACTGAACCAAGGCCCGTCGGACAGTTTCATGCCAGGGACAAGGAGTACACGTACCGTCCAGGGGTCACCTGCTATGCTTGTGGTCAAGAAGGGCACTATGCCAAAAAGTGCCCAAAGCCAAAGAACTCGGCACCCAAGCCAAACAATGGCGGGAACAATCCAGCCCCCAAGCGCAACAATTTCAACCCCAACAACAACCACAGGAAGGGTCACCTGAACCATGTGACCAGGGAAGAGGCGCAGAATGCCCCAGACATCGTGCTTGGTACGTTCCCTGTCAACACAGTACCTGCCACGGTTTTGTTTGATTCTGGAGCTTCCCATTCGTTCGTTTCGAAGAGGTTTGTTTTGCAACATGGTTTTCCGATACTTCCCTTGGAAAAATCTATGATCATCAAGTTCCCCGGAAATAAGCAAATCGCTCAGGGTTACTGCCGAGGAGTGGTCATTGAGTTCGAAGGACTACAATTCCACGCGAATCTCATCGTGTTGGAGAGTAAGGGACTGGATGTCATTTTAGGAATGGACTGGTTGACCACCAACAAAGGATTCATCGACTGTTTCAATCGGACAGTGATTCTCACTCACCATCACGGCAAGACAATAAGAGTTTCCGCTCAAGAAAGGCCACAATCACAGCAACCAAAACTGAACAAAATGGACATTGCAGAACTGAGAAAAGTCCCAGTAGTATGAGAATTTCCTGACGTGTTCCCTGAAGAACTACCAGGCATGCCACCAGACCGAGAGATAGAATTCAGCATCGAACTAGCACCTGACACTGCTCCCATCTATAAGAAGCCATATAGAATGGCACCCTCAGAATTGGTGGAGTTAAAGAAGCAGATAAAGGAATTATTGGACAAAGGATTTATTCGAGCCAGCTCCTCACCTTGGGGTTCGCCTGTGTTGTTCGCAAAGAAAAAGGATGGGACACTGAGACTGTGTATAGACTATCGAGCCCTCAATATGGTCACCATCAAAAACAAATATCCGATGCCACGGATAAATGATTTGTTTGACCAGCTCGCACAAGCCAAGGTATTCTCAAAGATTGATTTGAGATCGGGATATCACCAATTGAAAGTCCGGACAGAAGATATTCCCAAGACAGCATTCACTTCCAGATATGGGTTATACGAGTTTACAATGATGCCTTTTGGCCTAACAAACGCCCCCGCATATTTCGTCCACCTCATGAACAAAGTGTTCATGAAATTCATGGACAAATTTGTGGTGGTATTCGTTGACGATATTCTGGTTTACTCAAGGACACCAGAAGAGCATGCTGAGCACCTCAGAATTGTTTTGGGAGAATTGAGGAAACATCAGTTGTACGCCAAATTTAGCAAGTGCGAATTTTGGCTAAGACAAGTCGGTTTCTTAGGACATATACTGAACCAAGAAGGCGTGGCCGTAGACCCAGAAAAAGTCAAGGCCATACTTGACTGGAAGCCACCCGCCAACGTTACTGATGTGCGGAGTTTCCTAGGAATGGCCGGATATTACAGAAGATTTATTGAAGGATTCTCCACTGTGGCAAAACCTATGACGCAGTTACTCAACAAGGACAAGAAATTTGAATGGACGGAAGCATGCGAGAAAAGCTTCCAAGAACTCAAGAAGAAGCTGACAACCGCACCGGTCTTAACTGTGCCAGACATACACAAGAGCTTTGAAGTGTATTGTGACGCATCCCGAAAAGGTCTCGGATGTGTACTAATGCAGGATGGAAAAGTAGTCGCATATGCCTCACGGCAGCTGTGAAAGCATGAGGAAAATTACCCAACACATGACTTGGAGCTAGCAGCAGTTATTCATGCACTCAAGGAGTGGAGGCACTTTCTGTTGGGAAATCGCTGTGAAATATACACGGACCATAAGAGCCTCAAATATATCTTCACACAGCCAGAGCTAAATTTACGCCAACGACGCTGGTTGGAATTGGTCAAGGACTATGATGTCGGCATTCACTACCATCCAGGGAAAGCAAATGTAGTGGCAGATGCCCTTAGTCGAAACCCCAGCCCGGACAATGACGGTCCGCAAAACTTGAGGCCTGAGTTTCAGAAAGAGTTCGCTAGGCTCAACATGATGTTAGTCGCTGAGGGCACCGTATCAAATCTAGAGATACAACCCACCCTGGTGGAACAAATTAAGAAGGCTCAACAGGGACATCCCAGCATCGAAGGCATAAAGAAGAAAATGGACCTTGGTAAGACTTCAGAGTTCATCACAGACAGTGAAGGGACGCTATGGTATGGAGGCAGACTTTGCGTACCTAACATTGAGGAACTCAAGCAACAAATCTTAACCGAAAGCCACACCGCTCCATACTCGATCCATCCTGGAGGAACCAAAATGTACAAGGACATTCAGGAAAGATTTTGGTGGCACGGTATGAAAAGAGATATAGCCACATTCATTTCTTGTTGCGATTCATGTCAGCGCATCAAGGCCGAGCATCAAAAGC
This sequence comes from Aegilops tauschii subsp. strangulata, assembly GCF_002575655.3. Taxonomy (NCBI): domain Eukaryota; kingdom Viridiplantae; phylum Streptophyta; class Magnoliopsida; order Poales; family Poaceae; genus Aegilops; species Aegilops tauschii. Next base: position 86,395,328 of record NC_053038.3, read on the forward strand.
CAGCAGGGCTACTCCAGCCAAACAGGATACCAGAGTGGAAATGGGATGAAATAGGAATGGACTTCATCGTCGGACTACCCCGATCACAACGTGGGAATGACGCCATATGGGTCATCACAGACCGACTAACCAAGGTTGCTCATTTCATTCCCGTAAAGACTACCTACTCCACACAAAGACTGGCCAAACTTTATCCCTCCCGTATAGTTTGCTTGCACGGAGTCCCAAAGACTATAATATCAGACCGAGGCACCCAATTCGTCTCCAAATTTTGGGATCACCTACAACAAGCTCTGGGCATACAACTAGCTTTCAGTACATCATACCACCCTCAGACTGATGGACAAACGGAACGTGTAAACCAAATCCTAGAGGATATGCTAAGAGCCTGCGTGCTCACGTATGGATCCAGTTGGGAAGAGAGTTTGCCGTATGCCGAATTTGCTTACAACAACAGTTACCAAGCCAGCTTGCCAATGGCACCTTTTGAAGCATTGTATGGACGAAGGTGTCGTACCCCACTGAATTGGTCAGAAACAGGTGACAGCCGTATCTTCGGCCCGGACATGCTTAGAGAGGCCGAGGAGAAAGTTAAACAAATCAGGGACAGACTCAAGACAGCACAGAGCCGACAAAAGAGCTACTATGATCAGAAGCATCGTGAGGTCAGCTTTGAACCCGGTGATTCCGTATACCTCCGAGTATCTCCTATGAGGGGTCTGCAACGGTTCAAAATTAAGGGGAAGCTAGCCCCAAGATTTATTGTGCCATTTTGTGTAAAGGCACGAAGAGGCACGATAGCCTACCAACTAGACCTACCCAAGGAGCTGTCAGACGTCCATGACGTATTCCACGTCTCACAATTGAGGAAATGTGTGAGTAACCCAGATAAGCATGTACCTCATGAGAACATTGATATGCAACTAGATCTCACCTACAGAGAGAGGCCAGTAAAAATATTGGAAGAGTCTGAACGGAGGACCCGTCAGAAAACGACGAAATTTTTCAGCGTTCAGTAGAGCAACCACACTGAGGATGAAGCTACATGGGAAAGGGAAGATTTTCTCCGGGCAGAGTATCCATATCTATTTGAGGATCAGCAGAAATCTCGAGGACGAGATTTTTCCTAAGGGGGTAGGTGTTGTGACACCCAAGTTTTTAATTGGATTTTTCAAAGATTTTTATTTGACTTGAGGGAGGTGATTTAAATTTTTCTTCAAAAGAACCCTCCCTTTCAAATTTTTTTTATGGAAAATTTTTTATTTGGATTCACCCAAGACCTGTCCTTGGTCTTGGAGGTTCTTGCTGTTCATTTGGACTCAAGACAAAATGCTTTTCACTTGGGAAAATGCCTTTTGAAAACCTCTTTGAAAATTTGCACTATGGCTTTTGGATTAATCCTTTACCACTTTCAACAATTCCTTCTTGCCATGGCCTTAGTGCAAATCCTCTCTCCTAACCCTCCCCTCATCTTTGGATCATGTTTGGCATCTAATCCAGCAAGTTGAACCTCCCCTATGTTTATTTTCCATTTAAATCTTATTCAAATAAATTTCTGTCTTCTATGCTATCCATTGGTGATTTACAAAGGAACTCTACTTTCTGTTTTGATTTCTGCCCCCAAACCAACTCTCCTCCCTTGTCCTTTGAACCCTCAACCAAGATCCATGAAGATCCACTGGTCTTCAGTTCAAATTTTTCAAACTACACTTGCTGCAAGTTTGGACCAGATTTGTCAAATTTGGTGAAATTCATCCAAAACATTCTCCAAAAATTCCAAGTAAAATCAGGCAGCCTCTGGGTGCATTGAGTGGTCGCCTCACCAAGTTACAGCCCCAGAAAAATTTATCTCATAGCCAAATCTTTCTGTCGAACACCTGCAGTGCATGGTCATTGTCAAGTTCAGAAAATTCAGAGAACAGTTCAGTGGCTACTGTCGTTTTCTTCAGAGATGGTTGTCGATCTCGCCAGTGCCACTGTGTCGCCTTGATCCTCGTCCCCTCCCCCTTGTTCCTGCACCGCACGAATGCCTGGCACCTTGCGGACGTCGGCGACGAGCTGCAGAAGGTGCGCCGCCCCGTGACCGACGCCAGCGGCAGCTTTGCGGCCGCCAGCGGGAGGCACGGCGCTGACGGCGCCACCCAGCGCCGCCCAAGCCACCGGAGCTCGCCGCGTGGCCTTCCACTCCCCCGAACACGCTGCCGCTCTCGTCATGAACCGCAGGGCGCGGAGCATGCTCTCTGCCGCCGTCGAGCCCGTGTGGTCACCTCACCGTGGACCGACGCCATTACGCCAAGACCAACTCCGTTTAGCTGTGGAATGACACCAGTAACCTCCACTGATGCTGCCTGGCCACTCAAACCTCCTGCCAATCCACTGCATCGCCGTAATCGCTCGCCGGAGATTCTCCGTTCACGGCCACCCCGTCGATCCGCCTATAAATAGAGGCCCCGAGCTTCAACTCGAGCACCAACCATCCCTGCACTCCACCTAGAGCACGCCTAGCCACTGGAAGAGCCCCGAGGAGGTCTCCTTCCTCGACTCCGGCCGCCGCGACCCGCCACGGGATCCAGCTCGATTCGCCCCCGTGTGTACACCTCCGCCTCCTTTCTCTGACCCGCGCTTCAATTCGTAGCTTGCAGCCCTCCACCGGAGTTTCCCACCATCACCCGAGCCGCCGTCCGCCGGAGATAGTGTCGCCGTCGACGTGGTGCTCCCCGTTGGTCGAGTCCACCACCCACCGACGCGGAAGAACACGCTGAAGCTCTTGGTACCCTCCGATCCCCCTAACTCGCCGTGGTTCGATGCCGGCGTCCACCGCAGTCTTCGGGCGCCGGCGAGCTTTTCAAACCTGACATGTGGACCCCGCATGTCAGCCTCTGTTCTATTCTTTCGCGAACCGTTTTCTGTTGGCGCCTTCGGGCAAATACGCTTTCCCTCTTGCGTTCGCGCATTTCCAGTCGAACCATTTTCTGTTTTCTCAGTTAAAACCCTGGAACTTTTCTATTTCATTACAGATAAGTCCCTGGACAGAAACCTTTATAACTTTTTAATAAAAAGGGAATTTTGAGTGATTCTTTTTCTGACAATCTTCAAATTTTGTCTAGTTTTTTTATGGGATTTATTTGAAAAATATTTGGAAAAGTTTCTGTGCACGCGTTGGTATTCACGTTAGTGCCCGTTTTCGTGATTGCCATAGGTTCCGGAAGAGGTGACGGAGCCGCGAACTTCGCCGGGCTAGACTCCGACTTCTCCGAACCAGGCAAGCATGTTTTGAACATTTGATATGGCAGGTGTTTACATGTTTGCTTGAAAGTTTGTGCGTGGCCTATGAGTGTCGGTAAATACCTCGTTGCTTGTAAGGCAACTACCCGCGTGTTCCAAAGTTGCGATGATCTCTGATGAGAGACGGCCTAATCATGTGGTGACATGAAGGGCAGCAAGGTGGTACTGTTGTAGCATACCAGCCTTGCGTCATCCGACTTTCTTCGACGTTAACATGGACGGAGTCACATTATCGTTCTTTCCCCCTTCCGTGCTACCACATGTTTCATTTGCCAGGATGCGGTTTAGTAAGTTGGTAACCTCTTTCCGTGTACACACCAAACAGAGAGGCCGGGATGATGGCACCTTGGCCCAGGATTAAAGCCAGTCATCCGGTCAGGGGGCATGGGTGTTTCCGGTTGGGACCGAGAGGGGGGGGCACCCCCTTAGAGCGCGCGTATAGAAATTTGATCCCATGCTATGCGAGGTTGCAGCCTCCCCGTCACAAGGTTTTTCTTGAACGTTGCCGAGGGTGATCCCTGGCTTCGGAAGGTTGAATTGGGTGTGTACTGGTTAGACGTGTTTCTTCCAAAACACCGTAGACAGAACTAGTCCCTGTGACTACTGAAATCCGTTGGTTGTGGTTAAGTACAAACTCTGCAGATTCAATTCCTTCCAAGCCATCGTATCCATGATCAAGTAGTGGGGTCAGTATATCCATATCTATCCACGTGAAAAACTTGTCCCCGGTGAGCAAGCTCAAGTGGTAAATCTAGTTAAATTATTATTCCTGTGGATGGACTAAATTTATATCCGTCTCGTACTTGTGATAATTTATGTTCCCGAACTATTGTATTATTGAGCTACAATGTAAGCCCTTTCTGTGACGTCGCGCAGACGTCCGACTGTGGCATGTTCGTCTTTTATTTTCTGTTATAAGCCCTTTATGAGATGTCGCTCAGACGTCCGACTGTGGCATTATTATTATTCTTGCATTTTCCTCTCGAGGAGTCATTCAGACACTCGTTTGGCACCAGTATTATTATTCTCGCAGTTTCCTCTCGAGGAGTCATTCAGACCCTCGTTTGGCACCAGTATTATTATTCTCGTAGTTTCCTCTCGAGGAGTCATTCAGACCCTCGTTTGGCACCAGTATTACTATTCTGCAGTTTCCGCTCGAGGCGTCATTCAGACCCTCGCTTGGCACCCAGTATTTATTATCTCTATGTCTGAATGCACTGTATAAATTGTTCATATGCTTCATGTTTACATTTGTTATATCTTATGTCCGGACTGTCTTGCGAGTACTTTCATAGTACTCACCTGGCTTGTTGATTTGGCCAGATGCTGACGAAGGCGATCTCTTGGATGAAGAGTTTGATAGCGCATCCGACGCCTAGAGGAGTCCCAGTCAGTCCTGCGCGATCCCGGATATTGGTCACTTGTATTATATACGCTTCCGCCACCCGCAATAAGTCTCCTCGAGCCTCACTCCGACGCTCGAAGAGCTGTAGTCTTCAGGAGTCATATCACTCGCTTTGCGGTGATATTTCCACCACCGTTATTATCGTGAGTTAGTAGTAAGCCACCCTACCCGCCGTATTGTTTTATCGGCGTGCATGTAATAAATTGTTGGGCAGTCTCCGCTCAACCTTGTATTATATTTAGTACTCCTGGTATTTTTCTTCTGTGACCAAGATATTGTCTACCAGTGAGAAGGAATTCTTCCTTACTGGTCCGTAAAAGGGATTGGTCTATCAATAATTATTTTGTTGAAAAACCGGTCGTGACAAAGAGTCCAATCATCATACTTTTTCAATATGTTATTCAATAGTTCTTTATCTTGTCCAATTGTTCGTTCCCTGAAAACACAACCAACACAACTATCTAGGAAATCGCTAGAAGTATCGGTTAGTCCATTATAGAAGATATCAAGTATTTCATTTTCCTTAAGAGGATGATCAGGTAAAGCATTAAGCAATTTGAGAAGCCTCCCCCAAGCTTGTGGGAGACTCTCTTCTTCAATTTGCACGAAGTTAAATATTTCCTGTAAGGCAGCTTGTTTTTTATGAGCAGGAAAATATTTTTCAGAGAAGTAATAAATCACATCTTGGGGACTACACACACAACCAGGAGCAAGAGTATTATACCAAGTCTTAGCATCCCCCTTTAATGAGAATCGAAATAATTTGAGAATATGATAATAGTGAATCTTCTCATCATGAGCAAAAAGGGTGGCTATGTCATTCAACTTAGTAAGATGTGCCACAACAGTTTTAGTTTCATAACCATGGAAAGGATCAGATTCAACCAAAGTAATTAACTCTGGGTCGACAAAGAATTCATAATCCTTATCATCAACAAAGATAGGTGAAGTAGCAAACTTGGGATCACATTTCATTCTAGCATTCAAAGATTTTCTTTCAGTTTGCATAATAATTTCTTAAGATCATCCCTATCATTGCAAGCAAGAAATTCTCTAGTTGTCTCCTCATCCATAACATAACCTTCCGGTACCTTTGGCAATTCATATCTAGGAGAACTAGGTGTAATAGGTGTTTTAAGATTTTCAGTTTTAAGCTCTTCATCAGTTTCAGCATTCTCAAAAGCTTTAGTTCTAGCAAGTTGTTCATCAAGAAATTCACCTAGTGGCACATGATTATCAAGCAAGGTACTAGCATCATCATGAATATCATTCACAGTAGAAGTGGCATCATCAATAACTTGCACATATCAGGACTAATAGCATGTGGTGTTGTTGCAAGTTTACTTATAATAGAAGGTGAATCAAGTGCAAAGCTAGATGGCAGTTCCTTACCTCTCCTCGTCTTAGAGGGAAAAATCTTAGTCTTAGCATCCTTCAGATTCTCCATAGTGATAATATGATAATAATCCCAAGTGATTCAACAAATATAGCAATGCTCCCCGGCAACGGCGCCAGAAAAAGGTCTTGATAACCCACAAGTATAAGGGATCGCAACAGTTTTCGATGGTAGAGTATTCAACCCAAATTTATTGATTCGACACAAGGGGAGCCAAAGAATATTTGCAACTATTAGCAGCTGAGTTGTCAATTCAACCACACCTGGAGATTAATTATCTACAGCAAAGTGATCAGTATCAAAGTAGTATGATAGTTTTGATAGTAGTAGCAACAGTAATAGTAAAGGTAACAGTGATAGCAATGATTTTGTAGCAAGTGCAATAGTAACAATAAAAGTGGTAACTTAGCAAGAACAATATGAGAGAAATTCGTAGGCATTGGATTGGTGAATTCGTTGGATAATATTCATCATATAACAGTCATAACCTAGGGCGATACAGCACTAGCTCCAGTTCATAAATATAATGTAGGCATGTATTCCATAGATAGTCATACGTGCTTATGGAAAGAACTTGCATGACATGTTTTGTCCTACCCTCCCGTGGCAGCGGGGTCATATGTCCTATTGGAAACTAAGGGATATTAATGCTTCCTTTTAATAGAGAACTGGAACAAAGCATTAACACATAGTGAAAACATGAACTCCTCAAACTACGGTCATTACCGGGAAGTGTCCGGACTTCTATCACTCCGGGTTTGCCGGATCATAACACGCAGTAGGTGACTATGACTTGCAAGATCGGATCTAGAACATAGATATAATTGTGATAACATAAATGGTTCAGATCTGAAATCATGGCACCCGGGCCCAAAGTGACAAGCATTAAGCATGGCAAAGTCATATATAGCAACATCAATCTCAGAACATAATGGATACTAGGGATCAAGCCCTAACAAAACTAACTCGATTAGATGATAAATCTCATCCAACTCCTCACCGACCAGCGAGCCTACGAAGGAATTACTCACTCCCGTTGGGGAGCATCATGGAATTGGCGATGGAGAAGGGTTGGTGATGACGAAGATCGAAGATCCCCCCTCAGGAGCCCGAAACGGACTCCAGATCTGGCCCCTCGATGAAGAACAGGAGGTCGCGGCAGCTCCGTCTCATGAAACGCGATAATTCTTTGTCCCTGATTTTTCACTCCAAATATTTGAATTTATAGCGTTGGAATCAGGGTCTGCGGGGCCACTAGGTGGGGACAACCCACCTGGGCGCACCTGGATGGGGGGCATGCCCTGGTGGGTTGTGCCCACCCAGGTGCCCCCCTCCGGTGGTTCTCACTAGTAGGAAAAGGGGCTTTTACCCCGGTTCATAAGGGCCTTTAGTCCCGGTTCTGGAACCGGGACTAAAGGGTCGTTACTAATGCCCTAGCCCTTTAGTCCCGGTTCTTACACGAACCGGGACTAAAGGCCGTCCACGTGGCCGGTGCGGGGAGCCCAGGCAGGAGGGCCTTTGGTCCCGGTTGGTGCCACCAACCGAGACCAATAGGCAGGGCCTTTTGTCCCAGTTGGTGTCACCAAGCGGGACCAATAGGCGTCCACGCGTCAGCACCTGGCAGGAGCTGAGGTTTTTGTTTTTTTGAAAGGGGGTGGTTTAGGGGTTTTGGGGGGTTAATTTAGGTGTTTCATATATTGTGTTAGCTAGCTAATTAATAGAGAGAAGTGTCCTCTCTTATCTCCATGCTTGGTCGACGCTACGTACTATATACGTATGGAGAGGAGTAGACACGCTAGCTAGTAATCAAATGAAGGAAACAGAAGATCGTCATGAACATATGCATACAGAGAGAAGCGATATCGACCACCTCTCCTTCTCCGAGATATTGGTCGAACAACAAGTTCTCGTATATCGATCCGACACTACCGGCTACATATATACAATAATTATCTCTTACAATACAATCTCCTAATTATATTGTAGGAACACAGGGTCCACATAGTATTCTCGGTTTTCAGCGATCACGTGGTCAAGGAAG